>NC_044034.1:194923690-195523690 GCF_901765095.1 Microcaecilia unicolor | reverse complement strand
CAATGGTCCATCTAAGCCCAGTATCCTGTTTCCAACAGTGGCCAATCCAGGTCACAAATACCTGGCAGAAACCCAAAAAGTAGCAACATTCTATGCTACCATCCCAGGACAAGCAGTGGCTTCCTCATATCTGTCTCCATAGTAGACTATGGACTTTTCCTCCAGGTACTTGTCCAAACCTTTTTTAAAGCCCAAATACACTAACTGCTGTTAGTACATCTTCCAGCAAAGAGTTCCAGAACTTAACTATTTGTCGAGTGAAAAAATATTTCCTCCTGTTTGTTTTAAAAGTATTTCCATTGTCTTTGTACTTTTTGAAAGAGTAAAAAAAAAACCAATTCACTTCTACTCATTCTACACCACTCAGGATTCAATCACAGTCTCTTTTCCAAGTTGAAGAGCCCTAACCTCTTTAGCCTTTCCTCATATGAGAGGAGTTCCATCCCTTTTATCATTTTGGTCGCTCTTCTGTGAACCTTTTCTAAATTCCACAATATTTTTTTTTTCAAATACGGCAACCAGAACTGAATGCAGTACTCTAGGTGAGGTTGCACCATGGAGTGATACAGCGCCATTATAGCATTCTTGGTCTTATTTATCATCCCTTTCCTAAACTTCCTAGCATCCCATTCACTTTTTTGATCGCCACCACACACTGGGCAGACTATTTCAGCATATTAACGACACCTAGATCTTTTTCTTGAGTGCTGACCCTAAAAGGTGGACCCTAGCACCAGGTAACTATGATTTGGATTCTTCTTCTCAATGTGCATCACTTTGCATTTGTCCACATTAAATTTCATCTGCCATATGGATGCCCAGTTTTCCAATTTTCTATGGTCTTCCTGCAATCTTTCACAATCTGCATGTTTTGTGACATCTGAAAATTTCATCACCTATCGTTTTGATTTCTAGATCATTTATAAATATGTTAAATAGTACTAGTCTCAGTACAGATCCCCGCAGCACTCCACTATTCATCCTCCACCATTGAAAGAGATAGCCATTTAACCCTACCCTCTGTTTTCTGTCCAATAAACAATTCCTAATCCACAGAAGGACACTACCTCCTATCCCATGACTTTTTAATTTTCTCAAGAGTGTCTCATGGGGAACTTCATCAAAAGCTTTCTGAAAATCTAGATACACTACATCAACCGGTTCACCTTTATCAGCATGTTTATTCAAGCCTTCAAAGAAATTGAGATGTTTGTCATTAGTATTTTGAAACATACTGTCTTCATCTACTGTCTCTCAGTCCCCATAAAGAATCAATTGCTTCAAGTGGTCGCAACATAAATTTATCATTCCTAGATATATTTCATTTGCATTTTTGAGACTGGGAAAGACCAAAGCCATCGAGCCGAGCATCCTGTTTCCAACAGCGGCCAATCCAGGTCACAAATACCTGCCAAGATCCCAAAAATGTACAAAACATTTTATTTATTACATTTGTACCCCGCACTTTCCCACTCAAAGCAGGTTCAATGTGGCTTACATAGTAACAGGGATTACAGAGTAATGATGAAGAAATATAAATTAAGTATAGCAGAATAATAAAAGAAATAGGTAGGTAGAAAGGGGCAAAAGTGAAGGGAGTAGGAGAGGTATGATCAAGGGTAAGTGAGCACTGGAGGAGGGGTAGAGGAGGCGGAGGGTGATGGGACATGGGACATTTTATACCGCTTATCCCAGAAATAGTGGATTTTCCCCAGTCCATTTAATAACGGTCTATGGACTTTTCCTTTAGGAAGCCGTCCAAACCTTTTTTAAAACTCTGCTAAGCTAACCACCTTTACCACATTCTCTGGCAACGAATTCCAGAATAATTACACATTGAGTGAAGAAAAATTTTCTCTGATTCGTTTTAAATTTACTACATTGTAGCTTCATCGCATGCCCACTAGTCCTAGTATTTTTGGAAAGCGTGAACAGACCTCTAACATGTCTCCCCTCAGCCGTCTTTTCTCCAAGCTTAGTTTTTCTTCATAGGGAAGTCGTCCCATCCCCGCTATCATTTTAGTCGCCCTTCGCTGCACCTTTTCCAATTCTACTATATCTTTCTTGAGATGCAGCAACCAGAATTGAACACAATACTCGAGATGTGGTCGCACCATGGAGCGATACAACGGCATTATAACATCCTCACACCTGTTTTCCATACCTTTCCTAATAATACCCAACATTCTATTCGCTTTCCTAGCCGCAGCAGCACACTGAGCAGAAGGTTTCAGTGTATTATTGACGACAACACCCAGATCCCTTTCTTGGTCCGTAACTCCTAACGTGGAACCTTGCATCACAGAACCTCTCTACAATATCTAAAAAAAAGTCTGTGGGAAAACTTTTATTTAGTGCACATACAGCAGGAAAAACATTTTACAAAAAAGCATGACATCAATACAGGGCAGATAAGTACTAACATTTATAACTGTGCGTGGCAGATTTTGCTATCTGCCACACACAATTTCACACAATTACATATCCAAACGGGAGCCAATTATAGAGCTGGCCTCAACCACTCAGTTCTGAAATGGTTTTGAAAAAAGCAGTATGCACAATTCCTCTCAATCACTGCTCCAAACTCTAGGACCGATCGAGTAGTTAGCTGACATTGCAGACCCTGGAGCAAATGTAAAGGTGATGGGGAAACCTTTTTGAAGTACGTGTTCTACTGCAAAACATAAAATACACAAACATGCTCCTTTCACATTGTTACGTAGAAGCAATTTTTTAAAAGCTGATTTACATGTACAAATCAGTTTTCTAGAGGTGTCAATGGTGACTAACCCTTCTTAAAATCATCATCTTCATTGTATGCCATTTCTCAACTGCTGTACTTACACCAACTGATTACCTGGGACTGATAACCCAATCTCTCTATCACACTGTACAAAAAAATGAAATACATGTTTTCACTAAAACCAAAACAGTGTTTCTCATCTCTTACATTTATGCTTAGATATTGTCTTCTTACTTTCTCTTGGAATGGACAGAGTTTTGTAATCTGAAATCTTTCCAAGTTACTCTTCATTTTTACCACCTGAAAAAGATCAAACAGTACTTGCATAACATTTACTGCAGTTTATCTATATTGCTCTGTACAAAGCACAGAGTTCATGCAACTTGAACTTGAAGAGCTCCTATTTGGAAAAATAGAAAATGCAATGCCTAGGCAAGTTCAGTGCTGAAGCTGGCTGCAAATGTTGCTTCTAGGCACACAATGCAGCAATGGTCTAATAGTGACAGTACCAAGCTGTAGCTCAAAGGTCCTGAGACAAGACTACAAAGCGATCTACCTTTGACTCTCTGAAAACAAGGCATTAATCTTAACCTGGCTTTCCTGATCACAAAATCACTTTTTTGTTAATTTTTTTTCCTTACACTATCCCACTGAACTAGATTGTTATATACTTTTTATTGAGATAAAAATCACAATGAAAATAGAACGAGAGAAAACAACAACATTTTTCAGATGTTTGTATTACCCTCCCCCTTTCATAACCCAACCCCCCCCCCCCCCCCCAAACACTGTAACCCTGGATCCACTTCCCTCCCCCCAATTCTGCAAAATAGATGAACCGTACTTCCAGGCTTGGATCACAGTATTCTACGCCATGAAGCATTCTCACCTTTTCTTCCAGGAATGACGTGTTAACAGGAAAGCAGGACCAAAAGTGGCGTAGCAACTCGCCCACTGCCACATACAAGTGTTTCATTTCTGACTGAATATCACTTGGCACCATCTCTGCAAGAACAGAAAATTACACTGAAACTCAATTTCCTTAGAATTAACTGTTTATGTTCAAAGTTAAGGATAAGTAAACAGATGTTTGTTTGTTTTTTGCATAACTAATATTCTTGCTTCCTATATACATGATAGGACCATCAAAGCAACATACAGGAGGAATTCAGGTAGATAGATTACTTACTATGGAAAAACAGTATTGAGGTTGTCCTATATATATATTTTTGGGGGGCAATGGAGGGTTAAGTGACTTGCCCAGAGTCACAAGGAGCTGCCTGTGCCTGAAGTGGGAATCAAACTCAGTTCCCCAGGACCAAAGTCCACCACCCTAACCACTCCTTGCAGATTTGAGGTTCAATAGTGTAACTTCCTTTTATCTCAAATTAATTGGCTATTGGTTATGGCTAGAGTTCAATGTACAATGATTTTATATACGATTTATAAAATTCTGTATGGTTACACACCATTTTTTTTGTTACATTTGTACCCCGCGCTTTCCCACTCATGGCAGGCTCAATGTGGCTTACATGGGGCAATGGAGGGTTAAGTGACTTGCCCAGAGTCACAAGGAGCTGCCTGTGCCTGAAGTGGGAATCGAACTCAGGACCAAAGTCCACCACCCTAACCACTAGGCCACTCCTCCACTCCATTTAGTACGTAAAAGGGAAAGGACAATTCTATGTCACAAATATTAATGCAACTCAAATGCAGTGAGCACTGAGAAAGGAAGAAGTGCTGTGGACCATCTTGGAGAGATGGCACTTCTATCCACACTAGTATAGTATATGGACCTTCAAAACTGAACTGAGGTCTGGCTAACGAGAGAATATGGGAATGAAGGGAAAAGTAAGACTTTAACCTGGTAGACTTTAACCTGACAGATACAACTGGAGTATCCCGGGGGTCACGTGATGGTATCAGCCTGAGCGGACGCTTGGCGGCTCGGCTCCTCGCAGGTTATTGGTGTGGCAGCTGAGCTTATTCGGGGCTTCTGAGGGATGCCAGTCAAGACACTGCGACCTGGGCGAGAGAAAAATACCACCACGCAAAAAAAAAATGGCGGAGTCGCCGCCTTCATCTCAACCGTCTCATCCTTCTTGGAGAAAAGATACCCAATGCTTAGAGTTATATTACTGCTCCAGGGACTGGAGGATTATTATGTGGGCCTGTGGTAGTTCGTGCACTGCCCTGCAGAGGGTATATTCCTACTCATGTTTCATTGATCTGCTCTGCTGTAAATTGAATGAAAGTAGTTTTAGTGCCACTACTACGGGGACTGGAGTTCCAGCTAAAGGCTTTGTTGGACGTTGGGGGGGGGGGGGAGTGGAGGAGGGAACAGCCTCATGAATACTTGGCGCCTGCATTTCCACCTTAGTGGGCATTTCTGACTGCCATGATGGATATTCTTATGCTTATCAGTGCTAGGAGAGGAACAGCGGAATGGAGCGAACTTTCAGGCATGTGGCTGAATCTGCCTCGGGGTGTTTATGGAGTGATTGGTCCCCCTCTTTCTGTTAGGTTGCTCGCGTTCCAATGTTGTTTTACATCTATTTTTGCTGCGCAAGTTCTGATAGATATGGTGGCTTAAGTCATCGGATGTTTACTCTGTAATGTGGGTTAGAGGGAGGGGGCGGGCATATAGTCTTTGGGTTATTTTATGGTGGCACATTTACAATTATTCAATGGTATGTGAATTTATTCCCTAAGAAAATTATTTATGCTTCATTTTCCAAATACAGTGCACTCCATTTAAGTGCACGTCAGATGAGGAGATCACGTGATGCCTTTGCTCTCCGGGACCTTCAGCACCTTAACAGCTATAATTAGCCTACTTTAGCTCCCACTGAGTTCTTTGTTCCTGTAAATCCCTGCTCAATGGACAGATATTTGGAATCATCGAGCAGTATGTAGTAGTAGTATGGTGGGGAGGGGAATTAAGCGGGAGAAAGAGAAACTGAAACAGACCAAGCACTATGGAGACCAAGCAGCAACCAGAAAAGCAGGCCTTCTCGACAGCGCAGCTGCAGCAGTTAACCCTGGCAGTGACAACAGCTTTAGAGCCTAAGTTTGGAAAATTGTCAGAGCAGCTGTCTGCATTTGAGACCCTGTTGGCTGATCTGGGGAAGCGGACGGGAGATCTGGAGCAGAGGGTTTCGTCTCTGGAAGACGCAGGCCCATCGGCTGTGGAAGAGCGGGGCAAGATGGCCAACACGGTGAAGATGTTGTTGGAAAAGGTGGGCTACCTCGAAAACCGCTCCCGGAGATCTAATTTAAGGATCATTGGAATACCAGAAACGATCGGGGATGCGGTCCTTTCAACTATAATGGAAACTTGGCTGAAAAAAGAGTTCGCCCTATCGGATAGCGCGGGACCGTTGTGCCATGAACAGGCGCACCGCATGGGCAAGAAGCAAGATAGTGCTTATTAAGCTACACAATTATATTCATAAGGCTGAAATTTTACGTGGCTACAGAGCGAAGCGGGACACTGTGCAATATGAAGGCCACAAGGTGCACATTTTTCAGGATTACTCGTATGCTTTGTAAGAAAGAAGGCGACAGTTCACACCATTGTGCCGGCAGCTGTATGATAAAAGTATCAGATGTATGTTATTATATCCGGCCACATTGAAAGTAATGCAGAACGGACATTGGCAAACTTTTGAATGCGCAGAGAAAGCGAAGGCTGGCGTGGCTAAAATATTGAACAGTCTTCTGGATGAGAAGCCATCAGACTGAATTGGGACATGTGTGGTGAGGTGGAAGGTATACTGAGGATGTCAGTGAAACGATAAAATTGTTGTTTGTTATTGCTGGTTTGAAAGCAAATTAGGTTATAAAGTAGGTTTGAATACATTTGTTATTGATAGGGCGTGGAGGTCCCTGGCAAAATGTATGTGATCTCAATATCTATCTTGTTAGGAGATGGATAAAGACAAGGGTTCAATTGGGGAGAGAGGAAGAAGAGGGGGGGGGGAGGGGGGAGGGGAGGGGCAGGTATAGCGGGTGGATTGGGTCAGGATGGGGAGGAATTCACACTTATAAATGTTTTGGGGGCTGGTGCTAATGGAACTAGTGAGCAGAGGGGAAGGAGTAGAGGTAGAAGGGAGAGTAGGGGGAATGGGTGGAGCTGGGCGCCTAGACCTCATATTGTTAAGTTTAACTGTAGAAGGAGAATAATTTCACAACATTATGACCCAACTTAACACAACAAAATTCATTACATGGAACGTGAGGGGTTTCTCATCACCAATTAAAAGAAACAAAATCTTAACAGCACTTAAAAGACACAAGGTGGATGTAGCCTGTCTGCAACAGAAGAGCACCAAAAACTAGCCAGAGATTGGGTGGGGGAGGTGCATGCAGCTTCATCAGAAGGGAGACATGGGAGAGTAGCTATTTTAGTGCGAAAAGGCCTGGCAGCAAAAACGAAACTGAGGGCCGCTATGTGTTAGTGCGCATGTGGCTTCAGGGCCTGGACTTATTAGTAGTGACAGTGTATGGGCCCAACATCTATGACCAAAGATTTTACCAAGAATTAATTCAGCACTGTAACCAGTACTCCAGCTTACAACGGCTGATAATGGGAGACTTGAACATGGTGGCAAACCTCCAGTTAGATTGCTCAGAGCCGCATAAAGCTCATAGGGGGGGCCCCAGAGCTACAGCGCTCTCGCGTTTTATGATAGCAACAAATACAGTGGATGCCTGGCACGTCCTGCATTCTGGAGAAAAAGACTTCACCCATGTTTCGAGAGCCCATGGCACCCTTTCTCGAATTGATTACATTTTAGTAGGGCAAAAACTATTCCAAAAAGTTTACACAGTGGAAATAGGGCCTGAAGAAGTATCAGACCATGCAATGGTATGGATAGACTTGGAGGCAGGACAGTTTTACCAGGGACAAGCAGGGTGGAGATTCCCAACCTACCTGGCAGCTGATGCAGATTTCAAAGCATATGTGAACAAAAAAATGGGAGGAATTTGCCAGTTATGAACATGAACAAAATGCTGAATTGTATTGGCCAACAGCAAAAGCAGTACTGAGAGGAGATATAATAGCATATGTTTGTACGCGGAAAAGAAAGCTAACGGCTAGAAGCACGGACAAGGAGAGCTAAACGTCAATACACCCAAACCCCAACTAAGGAACATAGGGAGAAGCTACAAGCTGCACAAGTGGCACTTAACTCCTTGCTGCAGGAAGGGCACTTAAAGGGGCTATATATTATAAGTACAGGCTGCAAAGATTTGGAAATAAAACAGGGACCCTGCTTGCCCGAGTGGTTAAAACATGGGGAGGGAATAGAGTGATATCAGCCATAAAGGACGAGAGAGATCAAATACATACGAAAAGCGAAAAAATAGCAAAAATATTTCGAGAACATTTCAGCCAAATATACCAAAAGTATAAAGGAATAGATAAAAAATCCCTCATTAAGATATTTAGAAGCCTCAAAGATACCAAAATTCTCTCCATCAGCACTGCAGACTCTAAATGGGCCAATCACTGGCAAAGAGCTCCAAGCTACCATTAAATCCTTGCCTCTCCACTCTGCCCTGGGTCCAGATGGGTTTACGGGAGAGTTCTATAATATGATACCCCAGAAAGCATTACTAGCGCTGCATGCTTATCTTGAGGAAGCAGTGGAGACAGGCAGGTTTCCCCGACAAAATAACATGGCACTGATAACGCTGCTGCCCAAGCCAGGGAAAGAAGGGGATAAACCTGAAGACTACCGGCCCATCTCGCTCTTGAATGTTTATATCAAAATACTAGCAAAAATACTGGCCACCAGGTTGGCAAAATATTTACCAGATATAATAGGGCCTGAGCAAGTGGGATTTGTGAAAGGCAGACATTCCTCCACTAATATGCGTAAACTGCTGATGGCAATGAGCAACAGTCAAGTTAATCAAATACCAGCAATCCTCCTAAGTCTCGACGCCGAAAAGGCATTTGACAAAATAGGATGGGAATTCCGTGTTAGCATATACGGGGATGGATGGCTGGTATCTACAGGCCGTGCAAATGCTATACACTAAGCCTACTGCGTCTGTATTAATCAATGGAGTGCGAACGGACCCTATAGACATAGGGCGGGGTACTCGTCAAGGATGCCCCCTTTCACCCCTATTGTTTTTGTTGTCTATTGAGCCTCTGCTTCGCACTCTAAAGAAAGATGAGCAGATAAAGGGCCTGGAGGTGGGCGGAGAGGTAGTGCAGACTCTGGCATTTGCAGATGATTTGTTGGTGGTGATGAGAGACCCCCAGAATTCGTTGAAGCAGCTCTGGGCACGGATAGAACAATACAGTGCTCTTTCGGGGTTCAAACTAAATGCATACAAATCACATTGCTTCACCATCTCTCCGGGGGTGGGAGACCGCTCTCTTTGCTTGGCAGAATAGCATTATACAACATGATGATCGTGCCTAGATGGCTGTATGTGTTTCAAACACTCCCACTCTACCTTCCAAGGAAAGTGGAACGGCAAATAAATAAACTATTGCAGAAATTTCTTTGGAAAGTAAAGAAAGCGAAAATTGCCATGCGGATACTGCAGATCCCAAGAGAATATGGGGGCCTGGGCCTCCTGAACTTCCGATATTTAACGGTAGCCTGTGGAAAGCGAATGCTACATACCTGTAGAAGGTATTCTCCGAGGACAGCAGGCTGATTGTTCTCACTGATGGGTGACGTCCACGGCAGCCCCTCCAATTGGAACACTTTTCCTTTGCTAGTCCTCGCGCGCCGATGCGCACCGCGCATGCGCGGCCGTCTTCCCGCCCGAACCGGCTCGTGTTCGTCAGTCCCATATGTAGCAAAACAAAGCAAGGGAAGACACAACTCCAAAGGGGAAGCGGGCGGGTTTGTGAGAACAATCAGCCTGCTGTCCTCGGAGAATACCTTCTACAGGTATGTAGCATTCGCTTTCTCCAAGGACAAGCAGGCTGCTTGTTCTCACTGATGGGGTATCCCTAGCCCCCAGGCTCACTCAAAACAACAACCATGGTCAATTGGGCCTCGCAACGGCGAGGACATAACTGAGATTGACCTAACAACTTATCCAACTAACTGAGAGTGCAGCCTGGAACAGAATAAACATGGGCCTAGGGGGGTGGAGTTGGATTCTAAACCCCGAACAGATTCTGAAGCACTGACTGCCCGAACCGACTGTCGCGTCGGGTATCCTGCTGCAGGCAGTAATGAGATGTGAATGTGTGGACAGATGACCACGTCGCAGCTTTGCAAATCTCTTCAATAGTGGCTGACTTCAAGTGGGCTACCGACGCTGCCATGGCTCTAACATTATGAGCCGTGACATGACCCTCAAGAGCCAGCCCAGCCTGGGTGTAAGTGAAGGAAATGCAATCTGCTAGCCAATTGGATATGGTGCGTTTCCCTACAGCCACTCCCCTTCTGTTGGGATCAAAAGAAACAAACAATTGGGCGGACTGTCTTGTGGGCTGTGTCCGCTCCAGATAGAAGGCCAATGCTCTCTTGCAGTCCAATGTGTGCAGCTGACGTTCAGCAGGGCAGGAATGAGGACGGGGAAAGAATGTTGGCAAGACAATTGACTGGTTCAGATGGAACTCCGACACAACCTTTGGCAAGAACTTAGGGTGAGTGCGGAGGACTACTCTGTTATGATGAAATTTGGTGTAAGGGGCCTGGGCTACCAGGGCCTGAAGCTCACTGACTCTACGAGCTGAAGTAACTGCCACCAAGAAAATGACCTTCCAGGTCAAGTACTTCAGATGGCAGGAGTTCAGTGGCTCAAAAGGAGGTTTCATCAGCTGGGTGAGAACGACATTGAGATCCCATGACACTGTAGGAGGCTTGACGGGAGGCTTTGACAAAAGCAAACCTCTCATGAAGCGAACAACTAAAGGCTGTCCCGAGATCGGCTTACCTTCCACACGGTAATGGTATGCACTAATCGCGCTAAGGTGAACCCTTACAGAGAGGCTGAGAAGGCTAGGGCTTTTCAGCTTGGAGAAGAGACGGCTGAGGGGAGATATGATAGAAGTGTATAAAATAATGAGTGGAATGGATCGGGTGGATGTGAAGCGACTGTTCACGCTATCCAAAAATACTAGGACTAGAGGGCATGAGTTGAAGCTACAGTGTGGTAAATTTAAAACGAATCGGAGAAAATTTTTCTTCACCCAACGTGTAATTAGACTCTGGAATTCATTGCCGGAGAACGTGGTACGAGCGGTTAGCTTGACGGAGTTTAAAAAGGGGTTAGATAGATTCCTAAAGGACAAGTCCATAGACCGCTATTAAATGGACTTGGAAAAATTCCGCATTTTTAGGTATAACTTGTCTGGAATGTTTTTACGTTTGGGGAGCGTGCCAGGTGCCCTTGACCTGGATTGGCCACTGTCGGTGACAGGATGCTGGGCTAGATGGACCTTTGGTCTTTCCCAGTATGGCACTACTTATGTACTTATGTACTTATGGTCTTGAGACCAGACTCTGACAAGTGCAGAAGGTATTCAAGCAGGGTCTGTGTAGGACAAGAGCGAGGATCTAGGGCCTTGCTGTCACACCAGATGGCAAACCTCCTCCATAGAAAGAAGTAACTCCTCTTAGTGGAATCTTTCCTGGAAGCAAGCAAGATACGGGAGACACCCTCTGACAGACCCAAAGAGGCAAAGTCTACGCTCTCAACATCCAGGCCATGAGAGCCAGAGACTGGAGGTTGGGATGCAGAAGCGCCCCTTCGTCCTGTGTGATGAGGGTCGGAAAACGCTCCAATCTCCACGGTTCTTCAGAGGATAACTCCAGAAGAAGAGGGAACCAGATCTGACGCGGCCAAAAAGGAGCGATCAGAATCATGGTGCCGCGGTCTTGCTTGAGTTTCAACAAAGTCTTCCCCACCAGAGGTATGGGAGGATAAGCATACAGCAGGCCTTCCCCCCAGTCCAGGAGGAAGGCATCCGATGCCAGTCTGCCGTGGGCCTGAAGCCTGGAACAGAACTGAGGGACTTTGTGGTTGGCTCGAGATGCGAAGGGATCTACCAAGGGGGTGCCCCACACCTGGAAGATCTGTCGCACTATCCTGGAATTGAGCGACACTCGTGAGGTTGCATAATCCTGCTCAACCTGTCGGCCAGACTGTTGTTTACGCCTGCCAGATATGTGGCTTGGAGCACCATGCCGTGACGGCGAGCCCAGAGCCACATGCTGCGGCTTCCTGACACAGGGGGCGAGATCCGGTGCCCCCCTGCTTGTTGATGTAATACATGGCAACCTGGTTGTCTGTCTGAATTTGGATAATTTGGTGGGACAGCCGATCTCTGAAAGCCTTCAGAGCGTTCCAGACCGCTCGCAACTCCAGGAGATTGATCTGCAGATCGCGTTCCTGGAGGGACCAGCTTCCTTGGGTGTGAAGCCCATCGACATGAGCTCCCCACCCCAGGAGGGATGCATCCGTAGTCAGCACTTTTTGCGGCTGAGGAATTTGGAAAGGACGTCCCAGAGTCAAATTGGACCAAATCGTCCACCAATACAGGGATTTGAGAAAACTCGTGGACAGGTGGATCACGTCTTCTAGATCCCCAGCAGCCTGAAACCACTGGGAAGCTAGGGTCCATTGAGCAGATCTCATGTGAAGGCAGGCCATGGGAGTCACATGAACTGTGGAGGCCATGTGGCCCAGCAATCTCAACATCTGCCGAGCTGTGATCTGCTGGGACGCTCGCACCCGCGAGACGAGGGACAACAAGTTGTTGGCTCTCGCCTCTGGGAGATAGGCACGAGCCGTCCGAGAATCCAGCAGGGCTCCTATGAATTCAAGTTTCTGCACTGGGAGAAGGTGGGACTTTGGATAATTTATCACAAACCCAGTAGCTCCAGGAGGCGAATATTCATCTGCATGGACTGTAGAGCTCCTGCCTCGGATGTGTTCTTCACCAGCCAATCGTCGAGATATGGGAACACGTGTACCCCCAGCCTGCGAAGTGCCGCTGCTACTACAGCCAAGCACTTCGTGAACACTCTGGGCTCAGAGGCAAGCCCAAAGGGTAGCACACAGTACTGGAAGTGACGTGTGCCCAGCTGAAATCGCAGATACTGTCTGTGAGCTGGCAGTATCGGGATGTGAGTGTAGGCGTCCTTCAAGACCAGAGAGCATAGCCAATCGATTTCCTGAATCATGGGAAGAAGGGTGCCCAGGGAAAGCATCCTGCACTTTTCCTTGACCAGATATTTGTTCAGGGCCCTTAGGTCTAGGATGGGACGCATCCCCCGTTTTCTTTTCCACAAAGAAGTACCTGGAATAGAATCCCAGCCCTTCCTGCCCCGATGGCACGGGCTCGACCGCATTGGCGCTGAGAAGGGCGGAGAGTTCCTCTGCAAGTACCTGCTTGTGTTGGAAGCTGTAAGACTGAGCTCCCGGTGGACAATTTGGAGGTTTTGAGGCCAAATTGAGGGTGTATCCTTGCCGGACTATTTGAAGAACCCACTGATCGGAGGTTATGAGAGGCCACCTTTGGTGAAAAACTTTCAACCTCCCTCCGACCGGCAGGTCGCCCGGCACTGACACTTGGATGTCGGGTATGCTCTGCTGGAGCCACTCAAAAGCTCGTCCCTTGCTTTTGCTGGGGAGCCGAGGGGCCTTGCTAAGGCGCACGCTGCTGACGAGAGCGAGCGCGCTGGGGCTTAGCCTGGGCCACAGGCTGTCGAGGAGGAGGATTGTACCTACGCTTACCAGAAGAGTAGGGAACAGTTTTCCTTCCCCAAAAAAATCGTCTACCTGAAGAGGTAGAAGCTGAAGGCTGCCGGCGGGAGAACTTGTCGAAAGCGGTATCCCGCTGGTGGAGCTGCTCTACCACCTGTTCGACTTTCTCTCCAAAAATGTTATCCGCACGGCAAGGTAAGTCCGCAATCCGCTGCTGGATCCTATTCTCCAGGTCGGAGGCACGCAGCCATGAGAGTCTGCGCATCATCACACCCTGAGCAGCGGCCCTGGACACAACATCAAAGGTGTCATACACCCCTCTGGCCAGGAATTTTCTGCACGCCTTCAGCTGCCTGACCACCTCCTGAAATGGCTTGGCTTGCTCAGGAGGGAGCTTGTCCACCAAGCCAGCCAACTGCCGCACACTGTTCCGCATGTGTATGCTCGTGTAGAGCTAGTAAGACTGGATTTTGGCCACGAGCATAGAAGAATGGTAGGCCTTCCTCCCAAAGGAGTCTAAGGTTCTAGAGTCCTTGCCCGGGGGCGCCAAAGCATGCTCCCTAGAACTCTTAGCCTTCTTTAGGGACAAATCCACAACTCCAGAGTCGTGAGGCAACTGAGTGCGCATCAGCTCTGGGTCCCCATGGATCCGGTACTGGGACTCGATCTTCTTGGGAATGTGGGGATTACTTAATTGGATTGGTCCAGTTCGCCAGCAATGTCTTTTTCAGGACATGATGCATGGGTACTGTGGACGCTTCCTTAGGTGGAGAAGGATAGTCCAGGAGCTCAAACATTTCAGCCCTGGGCTCGTCCTCCACAACCACCGGGAAGGGGATAGCCGTAGACATCTCCCGGACAAAGGCCGCAAAAGACAGACTCTCGGGAGGAGAAAGCTGCCTTTCAGGGGAGGGAGTGGGATCAGAAGGCAGGCCATCAGACTCCTCGTCAGAGAAATATCTGATGTCCTCCTCCTCCTCCCACGAGGCCTCACCATTGGTATCAGACACAAGTTCACGAACCTGTGTCTGAAGCCATGCCCAGCTCGACTCCGTGGAACCACGGCCACGGTGTGAACGTCGAGAGGTAGACTCCCTCGCCCGCACCGGCGAAGCTCCCTCCGCCGACGTCGTCGGGGAGCCTTCCTGGGAGGCGACCGCAGTCGGTACCGCAAGCGGCACCGATGTCGGAGACCTCACCCCGGGCAAGGGGCCAGCCGGCGCCTCACTCGACGGTACCGGTGGCGCAAGCACCTCCGGTACCGGAGGGGAAGGGCGCAACAGCTCTCCCAGGATCTCTGGGAGAACGGCCCGGAGACTCTCGTGCAGAGCGGCTGTAGAGAAAGACATGGAAGCCGATGCAGGTGTCGATGTCAGAGTCTGTTCCGGGCGTGGAGGCTGTTCCGGGCTGTCCAAAGTGGAGCGCATCGACACCTCCTGAACAGAGGGTGAGCGGTCCTCTCGGTGCCGGTGCCGACTCCCTCGGCGACCCAGAGCTCTTGGTACCGACGGGAAGGAGACCGGTGTCAATGCTTCTTTGACTTCTTCAAACGAAGTATGTCACCGGAGCTTCCCGGCACCGACGAGGAGGACATAGAATCCAGCCGTCGCTTCCTCGGGGCCGAGGCCAAAGAAGGTCGGTCTCGGGGGGGCTGTACCGCAGGAGCCCTCAGGGTAGGGGGAGACCCACCCGAAGGCTCACTGCCACCAGCAGGGGAATGGACAGCCCTCACCTGCACTCCAGTCGAAGCACCACCGTCCGACGACATCAGCAGAAGTGGAGGTCCCGGTACCACCAACGCCAACGCAGCCTTCCGATGTCTCAGCCCCGATGCAGAGGGTCGATGCCTCGATGCAGTCGAGGACAGAGGTCTTGACGCTGCCGACGTCGATGCACTCGATACTCCCGGTGCCGATGCCAACGAAGAGCCCGAGAACAAAATGTTCCACTGGGCCAATCTCGCTACCTGAGTCCTTTTTTGTAAAAGGTCACAAAGACTACAGGCCTGCGGGCGGTGCCCAGCCCCCAGACACTGAAGACACGACGCGTGCCTGTCAGTGAGCGAGATTACCCGGGCGCACTGGGTGCACTTCTTGAAGCCGCTGGGAGACTTAAGATGACATGGGCGGAAAAATCACGCCGGCGAAATCAAAACTCGTAATTGCGGTAAGGCACCAAAAAAGAGGGGAAGAAAAAATTCGACCCGAGGCCTCAAAAGGGCCTACCCCGAAAACGAAAAGAAACTTAACGGGGCAAAAACTGGAAATACCGGAAGGGGAAAAAGACCGAAAAGGCCTTCTTCCGAAATCCTTTTCCCTTTTTTTTTTTTTTAGTGAAAAAGATGGAACTATGATCCACAGCTGCTTTTTGGACATCCAAGGCTAAGCAAGCCCACGCTGAAAGGACTTACAGACTTTGTAAAAAGAGCTACAGTGGTAGCAAAAAAAAACAATTTTACAGGAGTGGCTGGGGAATAAACCACCATCACTGCAATACTGGCGAACTCAAATGCTCATGCTTTTACGTACGAACATTTGGAAGTGCGGAACCAGCCTCAGCTGAGGAAACAATTTGAATGCAGATGGGCACCCTTTTGGGACACTTTGACCCCCAACAGCCCGGAGCCAGATACTGAACCTATAATACTAGATGCTGCTGCTCACGCTGCCTCTGCTTGTTACTGGACATAGAAGGGGAGGGAGGGGAGGGTTTGGGGGAGGAAGGGGGATAAGGTAGGGGTAGGGGAGTAGTCTGGGGGGGGGGGGGGGAATAAAAAGATAAAATACAAATATGACGGTATGTCAACAGTAATTGTGGAAACAATTATGCAATGTGAAATGTAACAGCTGATTATGTGAACTTTAATAAAAATGATTGAAACATAAGTGCACGTCGGATAAGCGCATGCTCTGTTTAACTGCATGCTGTACACTTTGGTCCCGTTTTTGGCGCCATCAATTTCTATGGGGACAAACTTCGGTTTAGCGCACCACTGATAAGTGCAAGATTTGCTTATATGCATGGTTTAAGACCGCTCCTCTGCAGGAATATGGAAGCCGATTGGCACGGGGCGGTAAATTTGAAATCTCGTTGGTTAACTGCCACAGGCAGAATAAGCGAAAGGAAGTGTACATTGGAGTCGGAGTCGTCATCGTGCAATGTAAAACTTTAACACTGGCTGAACGAATAAAAGTCCTTAAAAAATTAGAAAATAAACAAAGTCAAGCATCTATTGCTAAAGAATATGGTGTCAATCCCAGTCAAATTTCACGTATCTTGAAGCAGAAAGATCAGCTTCTGGAAGACTGGCAAAACAATACAAATCCACACCGGAAACAAACGAGTGGGAAAAGTTGAGGATGCAGAAGATGCTCCTCTTCGGTGGTTTTGGTCAGGAGCAGACAGATTCCTGTCAGTG
Source organism: Microcaecilia unicolor (assembly GCF_901765095.1). Classification (NCBI taxonomy): domain Eukaryota; kingdom Metazoa; phylum Chordata; class Amphibia; order Gymnophiona; family Siphonopidae; genus Microcaecilia; species Microcaecilia unicolor. The sequence continues at coordinate 195,506,834 of NC_044034.1, read as the reverse complement.
GTCCACTGCTTATGGAGAAAGCTAATCAGCTAGCTGAAAGTCTTGGACTAATTGAATTTTTGTGTATACCTTACCTTGATTTGTACCTGTATAAGTCTGCCGTATAAGTCTGCCCAGCACTATCCCCGCCTCCCAACCACCAGCCCCGCCTCCCACCACCGGTTCTGCACAGACCGTATAAGTCTGCCCAGCACTATCCCCGCCTCCCAACCACCAGTCCCGCCTCCCACCACTGGCTCTGGCACAGACCGTATAAGTCTGCCCAGCACCATCCCCACCTCCCGCCACCGGCTCTGCCACCCAATCTCGGCTAAGCTCCTTAGGATCCATTCCTTCTGAACAGGATTCCTTTATGTTTATCCCACGCATGTTTGAATTCCGTTACCGTTTTCATTTCCACTCACCACCTCGTGACATTTTCATTGCTGACGAAAACGGTCTCTACTGGCGAGCGATTCCTGATGGAACACTTGCATTCAAACAAGCCGAAACTACAGGAAGTAAAATGTTGAAGAACCGACTGACGATCCTCCTTTGCTGCAATATGGATGGGAGTGAGAAGTGGGAACCACTCATCATTGGAAAGAGCAAACAGCCCCTTTGCTTCAAGAATGTTAAGCGACTTCCTGTGTCATACGAGGCTAACGCAAATTCATGGATGACTGGGGAAATTTGGAAGCAGTGGCTAAAAAAGTTAGACACTAGAATGCGGACACAAAAGAGTCAGAATTTGTTGCTTTGTGATAATTGTGTTGCACACAGTGATGATGTCAGGCTAATTTCAAGGTGGTCTTCCTGCCACCAAATACTACCTCTCTGATCCAACCTATGGATCAGGGCATAATAGCCAATTTCAAAAAACATTATTGGGCTCTTGTGCTACGTTGTCTGATGAAGGATAAACATGCTGTTGAATCTATCACTGTTGGATTCCCTACATATGCAGAAAGAAGCCTGGAATCATGTTACACAGGCAACCATTGTGAACTGCTACAAGCAGGCAAGCTTTGTTAAGGATGTGGAGAGAGACAAAAGATCCAGCTGTTGCAAACGCGTCAGATGAACAGGTTATTGACATCCCAGCCAGTGTTACTGAAGAGGAGTTTCATTGCTACGTAGCTGTTGATTACGATCTACAAGGGAAAATTAGGTTCTTACCTTGGTAATTTTCTTTCCTTTAGTCATAGCAGATGAATCCATTACGAGTGGGTTATGTCTATCAACCAGCAGGGGGAGATAGAGAGCACTGAAAAACCATAGTGCCTCATGGCCAGCTAGCTCCATCTGCCTCTTCATTATTTGAAGCTTCCAAAGCAGTGTTACACCACAAAGCATAATAACATGAACTTTCCTCACAGCGGATTAAGTCAAAGGAAGGAATGGACTCATCCTCCTGTAACTGAACAGAAATCCTGAAGACTGTTTTCCAACTTCTCCCAATGACGGAACATATCTACAAGAAAAACTGAACATAAAATTAACATGAATCACATAATGAACCACAGAGGGAGGGCTCATGGATTCATCTGCTATGACTAAAGGAAAGAAAATTACCAAGGTAAGAACCTAATTTTCCCTTCCTTGTCATCAAGCAGATGAATCCATTACGAGTGGGATGTATCAAAGCAATCCCTAGATAGGGTGGGAACAAGCCACACCACGCGCAAGCACTTGTGCTCCAAAATGCGCGTCTCTCCTGGCAGCCACATTCAGCCTGTAATGTCGGGCAAACGAGAGCTTAGAAGCCCAAGTAGCTGCACTACATATCTCTTGAAGAGAGAGTGCTCCAGTTTCAGCCCAAGAAGAGGAAATTGCTCTTGTGGAATGTGCCTTAAAGGCTTCAGGCGGAGGCCGGCCAGATAGCAGATATGCTGAAAAGATAGCTTCTTTGAGCCAACGGGCTATAGTGGCCTTAGATGCTGGAGACCCTCTGCGCGACCCTGACAAAAGAACAAAAAGATGGTCAGAGGTCCTGAAGGCACTTGACATGCGCAGATATTGCAACAGAGCCCTTCGCACATCCAGAAGGTGCAACTGCTCATGGGTTTCTGGAAACTCCTCTTTAGAAAAGGAGGGCAGGAAAATAGGCTGGTTTAGGTGAAACGCTGAAACCACCTTAGGCATGAAGGAAGGCACCGTACGTACCATTACTCCGGACTCTGAGAATTGCAGAAATGGGTCTCGACAGGACAGCGCCTGGAGCTCAGATACCCGTCTCGCTGATGTCACGGCCACCAAAAAGACTGTCTTTAAGGTCACATCCTTCTCCGAAGCTCGCCTAAGTGGCTCGAAGGTCGAACACTGAAGGGCCTTTAAAACTAACCCCAGGTTCCAGGCCGGACACGGAGCCCGCACGGGAGGACGGAGCCGAAGCACCCCTCTAAGAAACCGTGTCACATCTGGGCAAGCAGCCAGAGAGGCCAGAGACCTTCCCTCAAAAACATGCTAAGGCTGCCACTTGAACACGCAGGGAATTATAGGCCAAGCCTTTTTGTAAACCATCCTGCAAAAAGTCAAGTATCGGCGAGACAGAAGCCCGCATGGGTGTGATCGCTTTAGAAGCACACCAAGCCTCAAATTGGCACCAAATCCTGGCATAAGCCACGGAAGTGGAATGCTTGCAGGCCTGTAGGAGAGTGGAAATGACTTTACTGGAATATCCCTTGTCTCTCAATTGCGCCCTCTCAATAGCCATGCCGTAAGACCAAAGCAGCAGGCGTCCTCCATGGTCACCGGGCCCTGTGACAACAGGTTCGGTACCAGAGGTAACGGCAGGGGATCCTCTACCAGCATCCGCCGGATGTCCGCATACCATGGCCTCCTGGGCCAATCCGGGGCAATGAGAACCACCTCTCCTTGGTGTAGCCGAATCAGCAGGAGTACTCGCCCTATCAAGGGCCACGGAGGGAACACATACAGGAGGCCCTGAGGCCAGGGTTGAGCCAAGGCATCCAACCCTGCCGAACGAGGATCTCTCCATCTGCTGTAGAAGCACGGGACCTTGGCATTTGTGCTTGACGCCATAAGATCCATTATGGGCTTTCCCCATTTGGCACATATCTACAGGAATACTTCATCTGCAAGTTCCCATTCCGCTGGGTCGATTTGATTCCTGCTCAGACTGCAATATGAGCTGCTGATAAAAACTGCAGATGAAGCTCGGCCCAGTGGCAAATCTGCGCGGCTAGTGCTATGCACTGAGTGCCACCATGGCGATTTATGTAGGCCACTGCTGTCGTGTTGACCGACAGAACTCTGACAGCCAATCCTTCCAGGGTCAATTGAAAAGGCCAGAAGCGCCTGGAAAATCGCTTTCAACTTCAAGCGATTGATGGACCACTCCAACTCTTGGGTGTCCAAAGACCCTGGGCATGCCTTCCCCGGCAATGTGCACCCCAGCCCTTCAGGCTGGCATCTGTTACCACCAGGCACCAATCGGTGAGCGCTAGCGGCATTCCTCGCCGCAGCATGCTGTCTGAGAGCATACTGAGCCGGGCTGCAGGGAGCCACGTGAGTCTGCATTGATAATCCTAAGATATTGGAGATCACTGTTGAAGCAGGGAGCACTGCAGAGGTCTCAGGTGCGCTCTTGCCCAAGGCACCACTTCTAAAGTGGCCGTCATCGACCCCAACAGCTGGACAATGTCCCAAGCTCGCGGGCGAGGCATTTTCAGGAGAAGACGGACCTGGTTCTGAAGCTTGCACCGCCTTTGCTTGGGTAGGAAGACAATCCCCGAGGCTGTGTCGAACCGGACCCCCAAATATTCTAGAGATTGAGAGGGGGTCAGGTGACTTTTGGCTATATTGATGACCCAGCCCAGAGATTGCAGTACTGAGACCACTCTGGCTGTAACCTGATGACTCTCTTCTGCAGAATCTGCTCTGATAAGCCAGTCGTCTAAGTACGGGTGAACCCGGATACCCTCTCGCCTGAGAAAAGCAGCTACTACCACCATTACCTTGAAAAACCTTCGGGGAGCTGTGGCGAGGCCAAAAGGCAAGGCCCAAAACTGGAAATGTTTTCCCATCACCGCAAAACGCAGAAACCTCTGGTGCGGGGGCTAAATTGGTATGTGCAAGTAAGCTTCTTTCAGGTCCAGAGACGTGAGAAACTCTCCTGGCTGTACCGCCGCTATGACGGAGCGCAGAGTTTCCATGTGAAAATGCCGCTCGTTCAGAGACTTGTTGACTTGTTTTAAGTCTAGGATAGGCCGAAAAGACACTCCTTTTCGCGGCACCACGAAGTAAATGGAGTAACGGCCAGAGCCGCATTCGGCGGGAGGCACGGGGGAACCGCCCAATGTGAATCAAGCCTTGCAAGGTCTCCTCTACCGCCGCCCGTTTGGCGGCAGAACCGCATAGGGACTCCACAAACACGTCTCTTATCAGGGCATTGAATTCTATTCTGTACCCTTCTCTGATCAGGTCCAAGACCCACTGATCTGAGGTAATATTGGCCCACTCCTCGAGAAAGAGGGAAAGTCGTCCTCCTATCACAGGAATCGAGGAGGGGGCCGGCGCACCATCATTGAGAGGGTCGCCCCTGAACTCCAGGTCTTGAGCCTGCTGCTGCAGAACGTTTGTCTGAGCGAAAGGAGTTCCTCTGCTGAAAAGGGGCACGCGAAGTGAAACCAGAACGCCCCGGGCGGTACCTTCTAGCTTCACGGAAGCGAGGTCTGTAAGAGGAGGGAACCGCCTGACCCTTGGAAGAAGGCCGCGGCCTTCCTCGGGTAAGCGCTGGGGTTTGGCATCCCCCAGGCCTTTCACAATTTTCTCCAACTCCTCACCAAACAGAAGGCCTTGAAAGGGCAACTTCACCAACCTTTGCTTAGAGCCCATGTCAGCTGCCCAATGCCGTAGCCACAGAAGACGGCGAGCCGCCACCGCTACAGCCATCTGTTTAGCCGAAGCTCTGACCATAAAGGGCATCAGCCAAAAAAGACAAGGCCGACTCCATCCGCGGTGCCACCTCCGTAAGGGGCTCCGCTCCATCTCCGGGCTGTTCCACTGCCTGTTGTAACCAAGCAAGGCAGGCTCGGGCAGCGTAGCAGCTGCACGCAGACGCCCGTAAGTATAGGCCTGAAATTTCAAAGGACCATTTCATAGCTGCCTCCAGGCGATGGTCCTGCATGTCTTTCAGGGCAACTCCTCCTTCCACTGGGAGGGTAGTTTTCTTTGTCACAGCCATGACTAGGGCATCCACTTTAGGCACTGCTAGGCGCACCAAATGCTCCTCACTTAGAGGGTATAATTGCCCCATAGCCCTGGCGACTTTCAAAGGCCCCTCGGGGTCAGCCCATTGAGCCGTGATAAGCTCTTGGATGGAGTCATGCAAAGGAAAGGCTCGAGCAGGCTTCTTAGTACTTGCCATCCTCGGATTACCGGAGGAGGTCTCAGTACTCCCAGGGTCTTCTATAGAGAGGACCTGCAAGGCATCAGTAATAAGCACTGACAGCTCATTGCGGTGGAAAATCCTCAATGTGGTGGAAAATCCTCACCGCGGAAGGATCATCTGGATCTGGTGGCAATCCTGCACCTTCTTCTGGCTCTCCAGACCACAAAGGCCTGCCAGACCCCTCAGAGTCCTCACATCCCGACCACGGCGGGGGGGTGCACCACTCTCTGAAGGGGAAATCCACCCTTCTGCGCTTGTCTTGCGGCCATCTGTCAGGGAAAACGCGCCTGATGGTAATCCAAGGCCACACTCCACTGGAGGGGATACAGAAAGCAGGGCCACAGAGGACCCCTGCGGAAGAGCTCTTTTTAACATGTATGCATTATGCAGCAATAAAACAAATTCAGGGGAAAATGGCTCACCCTGGCCTCCCGGTTCCAGTCCGGGGGAAATAGCTCTTTTACTAGCCTTTACACGAGGCGCCCCTCCAGGCTCAAACCCCTCCGCCTCAGCGGGGGTCGCGCCATGCTGTTCCAAAAATGGTGCCCGCTGCCAGCTCCACGGAGCAGGAAGGAACATCGCTCGCCATGCTCGGGCCGGCTCTACTGTCTGAAAAGCACGCCTTAGAGAGCCGCGCTGCAGATTTGCGCTTGCCACAAACGGAACAGCGTTTTACTTTCTCAGCAGCCATCGCCGAAAGCGGCGGAAATTCAAACTGGCGGATTCGCGCCAAAATCATCCCGAACGCGGGTCCTCCCCAGAGGAGCTACAAAATGCTCTTACCTCACCAGACCGAGTCTCCGAGCTCCAGTCACGCTGCACAATAAGAAAATCTCTTTTCTGGGATCGCAGCGCCAAAGCGCGATGCGAAATTTTTTTTTTTTTTTACGCTGTGAGGAAAATTTGAGGCAACAGCGAAAGAGGCAAATTTCCAACTCCGGAGGATCAGTAGCGTGGGAAAGGGCGAACCTATGGGCCTGCAAAGACAGGGACAGGGCTTGCCTATTTGTCTACTTCCACATCGGGGGCCGGGTAAGGCAGGGAAAGGGCTAACCTATTTGCCTTTAAAGTGGGCACCATCAGCCACAACACCCCTGCTACAACTGGCAAAAGCACAGGAGCCACCCCAGGCAGATTTTCTGAAGGAGCTTGAACAAGCTGCAACCATCCTGCTGGGGAGATAGAGAATACTGAACAGGCAGATGGAGCTAGCTGGCCTTGAGGCACTATGGTTTTTCAGTGCTCTCTATCTCCCCCTGCTGGTTGATGGACACAACCCACTCGTAATGGATTCATCTGCTTGATGACAAGGAAACAGCTGATGACAGCACTGATGTCGAGATATGCGCCTACACGCAGGCAACGGCTGATGATGAAACAGATGATGAAATGAGCAGCGAGGCACATGCTGACGAAATTCAACAACCTCCTGTCACTTTTGCAAGAGCGCTGGAGAGTCTCAACACCGTGCCACTGGATGTCAGTGCTATGACAGTTTTTTCCGTCTGGCAGACGTAGTCTATGGAACTCACAGACACAATAGTGTACAGAGGACTATCACTGATTACTTCCAGTGTTAATCAGTTAACGGAGACTCTTATACTGTACATATAATAAACAGTACTGTACATATGTTTATCAGATGTCAAGCTTCTTTGGGTCACAACGGTTAAGTGCACGCTCCGGTTAACTGCATGTATTTCTTTGGTCCCAGGCCCTTGCACTTAAGCGGATTGCACTGTGTTAATAATGTGAAACTTATTTTTATTATTTATTGAATTTTTACAAAATGTTTACAAGACAACTGTTGTAATAGTGATATAAAAAGACATAAAAAAATAAATATGGGAAAAAATAAAATAAAAAGTACTTAACACAATTTAGATCACAAGAAATGAGGGGCACAGAGAACGTAATAATCAGAAGAAATAAACTGTTAGCAGGCATCACTTACTATTCAGACACAGAGTCTTCCAATCTATTCTACAGAAGCTATCCCCTCAGAGGCAAATCTCTCTATATAAAAGGCAACCCCAACGTTCTGAAGCCTCCACAGAAGTTGAGGTGCCCGAGATATCTGGTGTGCCCTGGAGTGTTGTACTGCCCTCGCGTCAAAACGTCATGACGTCGAGGGCGGAGCTATGACACTCGAGGTCCGAAACGGAAACGCCACAGGCATGGCCATGGAGGCGCAGCAAAAAAAAAAAAAAACCCTCCCCACACACAGCGAAGCAAACCCCGAACAAGGCAAGTAGCTCGGAGGGACGGAGGGAGGGGGCCCCTTGCTAGCGCCCGTTTCATTGCGTTCAGAAACGGGCATTTTTCCTAGTTTCTTAATATTCAGAAAAGATCTAAGCTGTTGAGGGATAAAGAAAACATACTGTACATGTTTATATTTAACCAAACATTTACAAGGAAATCTTAACTGAAATATTGTGCCAAGCGCCAATGTCTCTTGGTGCATTGCCAAAATCAAGTTTCTCCTCTCTTGGGTAGAGACATCAGGAAAAATCCATACTTTCTGTCTCAAACTTGCTTGAAGCCTTTCGAAAATACAAATGCATCAACTCCAGATGTATCCAAGCTATCATATGAAGTCTCTAGAACACTTAATTCATTCCCAGATTCTGGTGTAGATACTAGTTCCTTCTTTTTAGGTACAAAATACATTTTCTCTACTGGCGGTTTATAGCTTCCAAAGGAAATTCCAGTACCTCCATCAAAAATCAATTAAAAGTCTCTAAAAGAGAAACTGCTCTTTATCTTTGGAATAAATTCAGTAATCATATATTAAGATGTCTCACTTGATTTTCCATGCGTCTCACCCAATTCTGAGACTTTCTTCCCCTCTTACAATCCATCCTGCTTAGGGAGGACAAACGAATCAAGTTTCTGCTGTTGAAGTGGGGTAGAGGTGGCCTCAGGAGGAAAGACCCTCACGTTGTCCTTACATTTTGAAGGCATAATCACTGAGGAAACAGAAAATAGAGAGCTCTTTCTCGTGACCCTTCTCAGTCGGCCATCTTGCTCCGTCCCCATGAAACATTTTAAAAACAATTAACTTCTTTGTTACGTTACCAAGCTCTACTGATATGGAATGTTTTGCCCTCTGGTATTAGAATGATTAGTGATTATATGGTATTCAGGAGAGAATTAAAAATTTAAGAAGTTTGTTTCAGATAAATTCTGATATATTATTTTGAATGACCTAGAGTTTACTATAAATCCACGGCAAACTGAATAGCTAATTGCAGATACAGCTTCCCCCATACACACACACAAAAAAAGAATCTGCAAAGTCTAAGACACTGCTTATTTGGATACAAATTCTTTGCCATGCAGTCTCACTGTTAACAAGTAAATGCATACTAGATGAAGAGGGAGCAAGGCCATGTGCGCTGAAACTGCTGAGCTAACTTACTGGTATAATTGGATCCTCTCCAACATCTTTAGCTAGACCTACCGATAAGGCTGTAACTCAGGACAAAGGTTTGAGTGGTGTTTCTTTGGCCCCTGCAGAGATCTGCCATCTGGAGTGTCCCCAGCTTACATCTGGCATGGAGAAATGCAGCTCCTCGCCGGAGAAACTTTATTAGCAGTACAACTTTAGACTGCAGACCGAGGAGAGAGGTTGGGATCAGGATGCAGCGCACTTGCAGCTGCTGCACGAATTAGGGGAAGATTTCTTTCACTTGGAACTAGAAGCCCTGGTAACAGGTTTGAAACTGGAAGTTCTTAGCCACGTGTCCTGTTTACCTTTGTTGTTTCCTCACAATGCCAAGGCGGAGGAGAAGCAGCTGCTAGATTAGCACAACCTGTGATGGCACCCTCAACATGGCCAATCAATATTTTTGTGACCTGAGGGGGGGGGGGGTCACAACTCTCACCCCTAGACCAGCAGACCCCTCCTTATCCAGCCACACAGGATGAGTTTGCTGATTGAAAGCCAACATAGCCCTGAGCAGGGAAGCACATGAGGCACCAATGGAGAAATTTTCCTTCCAAAAAGAGGGGCATCACTGAGGAGAGATGACAGGGAGACACGCCTGGGAAGATCAATGGCATCCCTTGTAATGGCTGTTTGGTTTTCAGCAACCCAGGACCAGCTCCAGAGGAGTCCAATTAACTGGTTGAAAAATCTTTTTCTCTGCCTAACAATCCAGTGAGCAAACTGATGATAAAAGACTTTAGATTCTATATGGCATGCTCTTTCATATTTGGTCAAGGTAATACACGTAATGGTTCAAACTCTTAAGAGTCAAATGCTAACTATAAAAACAGGATTGGGACATCTGAATATGAAATGTTAAATTTAAAATCTGAGGTGGAAAAAATTCCTGATTTGTAACAATCATTACAGCAAGCTCATACTACCCAGGATGTTATTTTGAAAGACATTATGTGAGTAGATTAAAAAAAAATTAGAAAACATTGAAAATCATTTCAGAATTGTTTACCTGAAATTACTAAATTTTCCAAGAGGGGGTCGTGTGATGCAGTGAGAGGACTCAGACACGTCTCAGTCTTCTCCAGGGATTCTGCACCCTTTCCCTTTGATTTTCTGCACATAAAGAACCCCAAAGCCCTTGAAATTACTCCAGCAAGAGTAGGAGTCGTATGGACAACTATATCCGTGCCTCAAACGCTGAGATGTCTGGAAAAGGACAATGATCGGCCAGAGAAAACCAAAGACAGCCGAGGAAGCACCATTTCCGGCACCGGCATTCATTGAAGAACAATTAAAACAAACTTACCCGAGCAGTGGAATAGGTGCTCGAGTCGAAATTAGGACAACTTGTTGATCAGCTGGTGGCCTAGAAGCACTATTGACCAATACCACTTGCAACAACAACAACAGTGGGTGTCCAATTTAGAAAACACACTAGCATGGTGCTTGCCACGTTGGAACACAAACTACAGGAGAATACTGAGAAAATCGGTCCCGACGCAACAATTTACGGATAATTGGTATCCCTGAGAATGTAGCAGAGTGGGCACTCTCCAAAGAACTGGAGCGATGGATTGCAGAAGAATGGGCACACCGCGTGGGCTGCCCGCATGATGGCTAGGGGAGGCCATGTGCGGTGCTAATAAAGGTGCATAATTACATCAACAAGTCGGAGATTCTGAGGGGCTTTAGACAAAAACGAGATAAGCTACGGTATCGAGGCGAGACAATACAAATCTACCAGTATTATTCTAGCACTTTCCACCCTACTCTACTCCTCGCTCTATGAAAAGCACTACAAATTTATATTACTTTACCCACTCTGCCTGCGGAGACTCAGCCTAACACTAAACGGCAGTCTTAACGACTGGTAACAGCTGTTAAGAATCCTTTGGCTTTACGTGCACTGTTTGAATATTGTGCTTACATATTAGAATTGCTCACACCAACATTCATGGTTGGGGTAGACAGCTTGATTGGGAGGGGTACAGGTCCCCGATACACACAGCCTGCCTCTCAGTGCCTGGCCACATGTATTTACCCTCGGGCCACTGGTGGTCTTTCATGGGTAAGTGGGTGGGGAAAGTGAAGGGAAGGGATGAAAAAGGTTGGGAGGGAGAGGTATGGGAACTTGGAGGTAGCATTGGTTTGGGCATTTAACTGGAGGCGAAATGATTTGAAGGAAAAGTTGGAAAACATTGCTTTTTGTGTGGTGGTTGGGGTGGATGTCTACTATCCATGAAAGGGAAGAAGAGGATTGGACTAGGTATGCTAAAAGAGAATGATGGCTGGGCACCCCAGAGTGGTGTTGTATTTGTGGAACACATATCTTGTATGTCTCTCCTTTCAATTTTCCCCCAAGGCGACTCCTAGTAAATGCATACACCTTCTCTCCTGGAACTTTCCCCATTAAACGTGAAAAAACTCTTCAAGCACTGCAGCGCCAGAAGACGGACATAGTCTGCCTTCAGGAGACAAGACTGTCTCAAGCAGCACATATGAAGCTCAGTACCTGTTGTGTGGGCGGTGAAGTGTACTGTTCTCACTCAACGGGTTGTCGTGGAGTACCGATCTTAGTACGTAAAAATCTAGCTTGTCACTCTAAACCATTATTCCATGACGCAGCGGGTCAGTACCTGGCAGTATAATTCAGTGCACAAGGAAAGGAGTCTATTGTTCTCTCAGTGTATGGTCCCGGTGGAGAAGACTTTTACCTAATCTTTTAGAGAAATTAATCCCTTTATTGATAGCGGGTGATATGAACCTTGTTTATGACGTGCATGGATCGTTCAGCTGCCAAGATTAGCTTTGGAGTAAGTATAATCAGGAAATCCAATACGTTAGCGTTTCACTTTCAAAAAGGAGACTATCCAGCTTATTTTCGAAAGTGATAGCCGACCATCTTCTGACACAAATCGGAAGATGGCCGGCCATCTCCTAAAACCGGCCAAATCGGTATAATCGAAAGCCGATTTTTGGACACACTCGCCGGCATTCCGTCGCAGAGGCGGCTAAACTTCAAGGGGTCGTGTCGGCAGGGTAGTGAAGGCGGGATCTGGGCGTGCTTACGAGATGGCCGGCTTCAGCTGATAATGGAAAAAAGAAAACCGGCGATGACGAGCATTTGGCCGGTTTTACTTGGTCTATTTATTTTCATGACCAAGTCTCAAAAAGATTCCCAAACTGACCAGATGACCACCGGAAGGAATCGGGGATGACCTCCCCATACTCCTCCAGTGGTCACCAACCCCCTCCCACCCAAAAAAAAACAAACTTTAAAACATTTCCTTCCTAGGAGGGGAAGCCAGTCGGCCAGCTCGTTAAAAAAAAAAAAAAAAGGATCTTGCTGATCAGTTATGTTATGACTTACTTGTTCTGGAATGCTGTATTTTGTGATACTGTTTTGAGAAATGTTCAAGAAACACTTCATACAAATTAAAAAAGTCCCTGCCATTCATTTTCCCTTGATGGCCGTCCCTGACGTGCACTTCCCTTAATAGCCGTCTTTCTCTCCGAAAGTGCACTTCTCTTAATGGCCGGCTTTCTCCCCAAACAGGGAAATCAAAACAGTTTTTGCTCACAGATGTTTTAGTAGTAACAGTGGGATTTGAACCAGCCACCGCTGCATTACAAGAGCCATGATGTAACCACTTGGCCACAAGCTCCACTTACTTGGTTGTCCCTCCCTTTTGATTATACCCCTTCAGGTCTCTCTCAGCCAATCACAGTATGTTAAGCTGTCTGTGAGTGGCTGAGACCTGGAGGGGTATAATCAAAAGGGAGGGACACCTAAGTAAGTGGAGCTGTGGCCAGGTGGTTACATCACTGGTCTTGTAATGCAGAGGTGGCTGGTTCAAATCCCACTGTTACTACAAAAAAAGCAGTGTGCAAAAACTTTTGATTTCCCTGTTCAGGGAGAAAGACGGCCATTAAGAGAAGTGCACTTTCGGAGAGAAAAATGGCCATCAAGAGAAAGACGGCTATTAAGGGAAGTGCACGTCAGGGACGGCCATCAAGGGAAAATGCACGGCAGGGACTTTTTTCATTTGTATGAAGTCTTTCTTGAACATTTCTCAAAACAGTATCCAAAATACAGCACTCCTGAACAAGTAAGTCATAACATAACTGATCAGCAAGATCTAAACATCCAGAAGTATCAGTGCACTACGAATGCTGGCCCCTCCCACGGCCAAATGCCTTGGATTTGGCCGGGTTTGAGATGGCTGGTTCCAGTTTCCATTATCGCTGAAAAACAAAGTTGGCCATCTCAAACCCGGCGATCTGTGGCATTTGGCCGGCCCTAACCATATTATCGAAACAAAAGTTGGCCGGCCATCTTTTTCGATAATACGGTTCTGGCCAGCTGTTGCGGCGCCGCCGCCAAAATAGATCGCCGGCGATCGATTTCACCAGCGCTGTTTGATTATGCCCCTCTATGATAACATGAGATCGGTGGGAAAAAAAAAAACATAGAGGAGCGGCTGAGAGGGTCAAAAACTTACATCAGGCATGATGTAAATGGATGTAAATTTACATCAGGCATGGATTCTGTTCAAAAATACCATCCTGGAAGCCCAGGCCAAATACATTCCATGTATTAAAAAAGGAGGGAGGAAGACCAAATGACAGCCAGCATGGTTAAAAAGTGAGGTGAAGGAAGCTACTAGAGCTAAAAGGAAATACTTCAGAAAATGGAAGAAGGAACCGACTGAAAATAATAAGAAACAGCATAAGGAATGTCAAGTCAAATGCAAAGCGCTGGTAAGGAAGGAAAAGAGGGACTTTGAAAAAAAGATTGCGCTGGGAGGCAAACACACATAGTAAATATTTTTTTAGGTATATTAAAAGCAAGAAGCCAGCAAAAGAACCAGTTGGACCGCTAGATGACCAAGAGGTAAAAGGGGCAATCAGGGAAGACAAAGCTATAGCGGACTTTGCTTCGGTCTTCACCGAGGAAGATTTGGGAGAGATATTGGTGTCAAAAATGGTATTCGAAGCTGACGAGTCTGAGAAACTGACTGAAATCTCTATAAACCTATAGGATGTAATAAGGCAGTTTGACAAATTGAAGAGTAGCAAATCTGGACTGGTATTCATCCCAGAGTACTGATAGAATTACAAAATGAACTGACGGAACTATTGTTAGTAATATGTAATTTATCTTTAAAATCAAGCATGGTACCGGAGGATTGGAGGGTGGCCCATGTAACGCAAATATTTAAAGAAGGTTCCAGAGCGGATCCGGGAAATTATAGATTTGTGAGCCTGCAAAATGGTAGAGACTATTATAAAAGAAGAAAATTACAGAGCATATTCAAAAGCATGGATTAATGAGACAAAGCCAACATGGATTTAGTGACAGGAAATCTTGCCTCACCAATCTATTACATTTCTTTGAAGGGGTGAACAAACATGTGGATAAAGGTGAGCCGGTTGATATTGTGTATCTGGATTTTCAGAAGGCGTTTGACAAAGTACCTCATGAAAGACTCCAGAGGAAATTGGCGAGTCATGGGATAGGAGGTAGTGTTCTATTGTGGATTAAGAACTGGTTAAAAGGTAGAAAACAGAAAGTAGAGTTAAATGGTCAGTATTCTCAACGGAGAAGGGTAGTTAGTGGGGTTCCCCAGGGGTCTGTGCTGGGACCGCTGCTTTTTAACATATTTATAAATGACCTAGAAAGGAGTAACTAGTGAGGTAAATAAATTTGCTGATGACACAAAGTTATTCAAAGTTGTTAAATCGCGGGAGGATTGTGAAAAATTACAAGAGGACCTTACGAGACTGGGAGACTGGGCGGCTAAATGGCAGATGACGTTTAATATGAGCAAGTGCAAAGTGATGCATGTGGGAAAAAGGAACCTGAATTATAGCTACGTCATGCAAGGTTCCACGGGCCAAGAAAGGGATCTAGGTGTCGTCGTTGATGATACGTTGAAACCTTCTGCTCAGTGTGCTGCTTAGCCTAAGAAAGCAAATAGAATGTTAGGTATTATTATGAAAGGAATGGAAAACAAAAAAAAAGAGGATGTTATAATGCCTTTGTATCGCTCCATGGTGCGACCGCACCTCGAATATTGTGTTCAATTCTGGTCGCCGCATCTCAAAAAAGATATAGTGGAATTAGAAAAGGTGCAGAGAAGGGCGACGGGACGACTTCCCTATGAGGAAAGGCTAAAGCAGCTAGGGCTCTTCAGCTTGGAGAAAAGGCAGCTGAGGGTAGCTATGATAGAGGTCTATAAAATAATGAGTGGAGTTGAACGGGTAGATGTGAAACCTCTGTTTAGCCTTTCCAAAAATACTAGGACTAGGGGGCATGTGATGAAGCTACAATGTAGTAAATTTAAAACGAATTGGAGAAAAGTTTTCTTCACTGAACGTGTAATTAAACTCTGGAATTCATTGCCAGAGAATGTGGTAAATGGACTTGGGGAAAATCCACTATTTCTGGGATAGGCAGTATAAAATGTTTTGTACTTTTTTGGGATCTTGCCAGGTATTTGTGACCTGGATTGGCCACTATTGGAAACAGGATGCTGGGCTTGATGGACCTTTGGTCTTTCCCAGTATGGCAAAGTCTTAACTTGTACAATGATATTCCGAGCCTGCTGCTTTTGGAGCTTTGCAGCCAGCAAGTGTCCACCTTATTTCCTCCTTTGAAATATGCTTGACACACCAGATGAAGAGAATGCACAACATCTTATAAATCTAATTCTTGCAATGATTGCTGACATTGTGTCAGTTCTCGAGTTGTCTCTAAATGTGAAGGACACATTCGATGATCACGTTCCAGTTTACCCGGTCAAGAATGAAGTTGCATAAGCTGCCGGCTCCGCAGCTTAGACGCGAGATACAAATACCACGTACACCGGCCGCATGGCATCCATATTAAATTTAAAATATTCCTTGAAATCCATCTCCAGCTGCCGCAGGAGCTGCAGATCTACCAATCATTAAGATGCTAAAGTCTCCTACCCTCTCGCCCCCCAGACTGATGAATAACCAAGGAACCAGGGGCGTGATCAGACCAGACCCTAGGTTCAATCCATACCTGAGAGACCAATGGGCACTCACCACGTTCCATCAGCCATAGGCCAATGTGAACGTAAGAATCATGAATTGCCGAATAGAAAGAGTAATCTCGCTCACCAGGATAATAAAGACACCAAACATCCTCCAAACCGAAGCAAGCCATAAAGCTGCACAATCTGTTTTTGCATATTGAGTTGTCCAGCAAGGGGTTACAGGTGAGATTAAAATCACCTCCCATGATAAAGATACCCTCTCTAAAGGATAGCAGTTTAGGGAACAACATCTCAAAAAAGGCCCCCTGTCCTGAATTAGGAACGTAAACATTCACTAAAGCAAAGAGCAGCCCATTTAACTCTGCCTTCACAAAAATGTAACAGCCTTCAGGGTCCACCATAGTGTCCCAAAGGACAAATCAAACTGTTTTATGCACCAAAATCTCCACACCATTAGTTTTTTTATTATGTAGTCTATTGGGAGTCAGAATCACAACAGGAAAATTAGCATGCCGTAAAGAGGGAAACACGGGATGGTAACAGATGTGTTTCCTGAACAAAATCCACATCGATTTTGGCCCTACCTGCCTCCTTAAAAAATAAGCTCCTTTTTTGAGGGGCGTTCGAACCCCATAATAAGCGAGAAAGTGTATAGAGCCCAAAACACAAAAAGAACCACAACAGGTAAACAAACTGTACAGCACTCCAGTACTACACCCATCTCAAAGCACAATAATCACTCCCTTTTGTTCATGCACACCCCACACCCCCCATCCACGCACTCTTACCACCCCCCTTTCCCCATCAGCATTAAAAGTTAAGCACTCAGTACAGTTTCAAAAAGTGCAGCAGAGCCAACATAGAATTCAAGATGACTTCCCAGATCGTGCCACGCGGCGCCATCCAGCTTTACAAGGTGCCTTATGAGATGCAGATGGGGACGACCGCCCAGGCTCATTTGAGGACAGCAACCCAGATGCCACCAATTGCTCCTTGACTCCCTTAATCAATGTAGCAGAATAAGTTTTACCTCCAAATGTAAAGGCTAAGCCAATTGAAAAAAGCAGCGGTGTCCAGTCACAATAATCTCTCTGATGCGCCAGAGTTGCAGGAGCAATATCTGGGTAAATTTCCACCTCCACGTCGTCCCATATAACTGTTCCGCCTTTGCATCAGATACCACGAAATATCTGATCTTTATCCTCATATTTATGGAAACGGATGGCATCACAGGACGATTTCCCAGGCGCAAACCTTGCACACCCTGTGAGCTCGTTCCAACAGTGGTGGTGTTGCCGGAGCAGATGCTCCCACCACCTGTAAAGCTTTAACAAATATTGGACCCACAGTCTCCTTCACTTGCAAATCTACAACTGTCTCTGGCAGCCCCCACAAATGCAGACTGCAACGACCTGATCTGTTTTCTAGATCCTCTATTTTGAGTGCTGGCGCCTCCTGCTGCTGCTCCAACTGTGCCACCCAACCATGCATAAGTTAGCCACATTGAGAGCCTGCCAGTGGGTGGGAAAATGTGGGGTATAAATGTTATAAATAAATAAATAAATAAATAAGTATTGCCACACTGGGACAGACCAAAGGTCCATCAAGCCCAGCATCCTGTTTCCAACAGTGGCCAAATCCAGGTCACAAATACCTGGCAAGATCCAGAAAAAGTTCAATACATTTTATGCTGCTTATCCCAGAAATAAGCAGTGGATTGTCCCCAAGTCAATTAAATAACTGTCTATGGACTTTTCCTTTAGGAAGCCATCCAGACCTTTTTTAAAACCCCGCTAAGCTAACCTTCTTTACCACATTCTATGGCAATGTATTCCAGAGTTTAATTACATGTTGAGTGAAGAAATATTTTCTCTGATTCTTATTAAACTTACTACTTTGTAGCTTCATCTCAAGCCCTCTAGTCCTAGTATTTTTGGAGAGAGTAAACTAACGATTCACGTCTACCCGTTCCACTCCACTCGTTATTTTATAGACCTCTATCATATCTCCCCTCAGCCGTCTCTTCTCCAAGCTGAAGAGCCCTAGACGCTTCAGCCTTTCCTCATAAGGAAGTCGTCCCATTCCCTTTATCATTTCTGTCGCCCTTCTCTGTACCTTTTCCAATTCCACTATATCTTTTTTGAGATGCGGCGATCAGAATTGAACACAATATTCGAGGTGCGGATGCATCTTGGACCGATACAAAGGCATTATAACATCCTCACTTTTGTTTTCCATTCCTTTCCTAATAATACCTAACATTCTATTTGCTTTCTTAGCCGCCACAGCACACTGAGCAGAGGATTTCAACGTATCATCGACGCCGCCGAGATCCCTTTCTTGGTCCATGACTCCTAACGTTGAACCTTGCATTACATAGCTATATTCGGGTTCCTCTTTCCCACATGCATCACTTTGCACTTGCTCACATTAAACATCATCTGCCATTTAGACGCCCAGTCAGTAAAGGTCCTTCTGTAATTTTTCACAATCCTCTCGCAATTTAACAACTTTGAATAACTTTGTGTCGTCAGCAAATTTAGTTACCTCACTAGTTACTCCCATCTCTAGATCATTTATAAATAATATGTTAAAAAGCAGCGGTCCCAGCACAGACCCTGAGGAACCCCACTATCTACCCTTCTCCACTGAGAATACTGACCATTTAACCCTAACTCTCTGTTTTCTTTATAATAGCTTTTATTAAAGAATTCAACAAATCACAGCCAAAAGTAACCAGTTTGAATACAACATCAACCACATACACAATGAGAAATATCCAACAGATATCACCCTACCAGATAACTATACAAGTAGTCTCTAAACCCCACAAACTAACCAACTCCCCCTCCCGAAACCCCACCCCCCTTACTCAACTGCCACTATAGGGCAAGCAGGGAAGAGTCCGGGCATGATATGCCAATAAGCAACCAGTTCGTATTTAGACATCAGATGAATGCATGGGGACATCAAAGCATATCATTGATATTTCACAAGTTAGAATATCAATGATATGCTTTGATGTCCCCATGCATACCTCCTACCCACCCCCATCCTCCCACCCTGTCAGACTGTCATAGTAATGCTTGAATGTTTTCACTTATATACACTGTCAGCTACCACATTTGCTTATTTCCGATCTGAGGAAGAAGGGCGACCTTCGAAAGCTAATCAAGAAATGTATTAAGTTATGTCCAATAAAAAAGGTATCATCTTATTTTCTTTTCCATGTTTTATTTTGTTTGATTTCTATTGATAACCTCAGGCAACCAAGAAATTGTCGACAGCGGATATGGATCCAGCCATATTTGCTCAAGGGATTTCCACAACTTGCCCATCCCCTGTAGCCATTCCGCCAGGATGCAAAGATGAGCTGCCTGATAATAGGTAAAAAATTAACACCCATCCCCTTATGTGCTTGCAATTGAATAATAGTAAAAAAGGTAGACTAATAGAAAACATTAACATATGAAATAATTTATTGGTGTGAATCAAAAAAACAACAACAAACCCGACGTGGCCACGTCTCGCCCTCAGGCTGCGTCAGGGGTCAAAACTAAAAAATAAAAACATAGATATCAAAACAAACATACTTCATATATAGCAGCTTTCATTACAAAACATTCATATGTGTCATTATATTTTCAAAATAATTCCAAATACATAACCAACAACATCAATATAGCTATACAGTCAAACAATTATATATTTTAAAAAAAAAAACCTCATATGTGTCAATCAGAATAAACATTCATGTATGTCATAAATTATTGCAAAAATTAGCTCAAACATGACAATAAATAATTTAAAAAATATAAATAAATCAAAATATACATAATATTCCATTAAGTTAATAAAATTAAAAAACTTGAAATTCATCATGTTATAACATAAAAATCGATCACATGTAAAAAAAAAATCATCAAAACATGCATAATCAAAAACTAAATGTCAAACAAAATGTCAAAAAAACATATGGAGAAAGGAGGTGAATGATCAAAATATATGTACATACCTAAAAAAAACAAGGGGTGATGGAATTCCCCTTCTTGAATACTTTATTTAAAAAACCTATAATAAAAATAATAGAACAAATTCCTTAGAGCTCATATCACATATAGCTCATCCAAAACACAAAACTATCATTCTGCTATCCACTATGATCCGATATAATATCTGTCCAACTTTTAAAATATGCAGTCTGTTATCCTTTGTGCTCAATAACTCTTATACTTATCTGTAGTTACTCTAGAGACAGAAGACTAAGAGAGCCAGATGCATCAACCAAACGTAAAAAAATCTAAATCGTTAAAGTCCCTAACAATTTTTAAACAACGAAGAATGCACCAAAAAAAACAAGTCGCACATGCTCGGTGCGGTATTGAAAAGTACAATGTATCAAAGAATCGTAATCCCTCATCCATAATCGGCCCCTAAAGCATGCGCAGAGCAGCCAAGCGTTTTGCTGGCTGCTCTGCGCATGCCACAAACGTTAAAACACCAACAACAACAAAAAAAACAGAAACACGTGGCTCCCTGCTTCCCCCTGCATATAGAAAACAAAAATCAAAAAAAGGATCGGGAGGGGGCAAAGGCGCTCATCAGGAGCGCCCTGTATGGACGGCCTTGCACCCCCCTCCCCCCCGAGGTCACCGCTGCTCCCCGCTTCTGCTCGTATAAAATAAAAAATTAAAACTAAAAAGTTTAGCAGCCCCGGTCCCCCTCCCTTCCTGTGTCTCTCTGTACTCCTTCTCCCATACCTCCGCCTCCCGGCATCCTCCGCCCCCATGCCCTGCCCCCCTGAGGTCGTCGCTGCCGCTCCCCCCTCCACCAGACCACCCCTCCGCATTACTGGGCCCGTGCAGCGCCTCTCACCTCTGTATGAAGGTGCTGCACGGGCAAGAAGACCGTCTGACCCGTGTGAGTCTTCAGGACGTCTCTCTCCTTCGTCTTCCCTGAGCTGGGCCCCCCCCCATCTGATGTAAGTAATTTACAATCTTGGCAGGAAGGAAGGCACTGGGCGAATCGATACTCCTGCCTCAGTGAATCGCAGGAACGGCTCTCTACACGAGAGCGCCTGGAGCTCGGAAACTCTTCTGGCTGATGTGATAGCCACCAGGAAGACCGGTTTCAACGTCAGGTCCTTCAGCGATGCCCTTGGCAAGGGCTCGAAGGGCGGCTTCTGCAAGGTCCGTAGCACCAGATTGAGATTCCACATAGGCACTATCGAGTGCAGAGGGGGGCGCAGGTGATTAACTCTGTGAAGCCAGAGAAGCCCCCTTCAGACGACTCCTGAAGCAAGCTAGAGCCGCCACCTGGACTTTCAGCGAACTGAGCGACAGGCCTTTCTCCAGCCCCTCTTGCAGGAACGCCAACACTGAAGATATTGGCGCAGTGAAAGGCGATACAGAGCCTGTCTCGCACCACGACGCAAAGGTACGCCAAACCCTGGTAAGTGGTAGAAAGAGCGCTTTCTCGCTATCAGGATAGTGGCGATGACCTTGTCTGAGAAGCCCTTCTTCCTCAGCCGCTTCCGCTCAAGAGCCAGGCCATAAGACCAAAGGATCCTCCATCACCACGGGACCCTGAAGTAAGAGGCCCCGCTCTGCTGGCAGCCGCAGAGGGCCGTCCACCGAGAGTCTGACTAAGTCCGCACACCAGGGACATCTGGGCCAATCCGGACCCACCAGGATCACCCGGCCCGGATGCTTTGCCACCCGGCCTAGCACCCTGCCCATCATGGGCCAGGGCAGAAACACGTAGAGAAGCTCCTGTGCCGGAGAAGAGCATCAACTCCCAGAGATCGAGGGCTCCGTCCTCTGCTGAAAAAGCGCGGCACTTGGCAATTGGCCGAGGACGACATCAGATCCAGGCTCGGCCAGCCCCAGTGTTTCGTGATGTCCAAGAACGCCTGAGCAGACAGTTGCCACTCTCCGGGATCCAAGGTATGGCGACTGAGAAAGTCCGCCTTGACATTCATGACTCCCGCAATGTGGGCCGCCGACAGCTGTTCCAGATTCGCTTCTGCCCACAGGCATAGCCTCATGGCCTCCTTGGCTAGAGGGGCGCTCCTGGTACCTCCCTGGCGATTGACATAGGCCACAGCCGTGGCATTGTCCGACAGGACTCGCACAGGCCTCAGCACCAGTACCGGGAGAAACTCTAGAAGCGCCAACCGAATGGCTCGGAGTTCCAGGAGGTTGATGGACCATTTCGTCTCTGCAGGAGACCAGAGCCCCTGCGCTGTCCGTCCCAGGCAGTGGGCTCCCCAGCCCGTCAAGGAGGTGACCGTTGTGACGACAACCCACTCCGGGGTCGTAAGAGGCATTCCTGCGGACAGCTTGCCTGGCCTCAGCCACCAACTCAGCGCCTTTCGCACCGCTGGATCCAAAGGAAGGTGTACGGCGTAATCCTCCGAGACTTGAGTCCACCGCCGCAGAAGAGAGTGCTGTAGTGGTCTCATATGAGCCCTGGCCCAGGGCACTACCTCCATCGTGGCCGTCATGGAGCCCAACAGCTGCACATAGTCCCAAGCTCGAAGAGTAGAGGAGGCTAGGAACTGATCCACCTGGGTCCGAAGCTTGACGCTCCGGTTGTCCAGATACTCCAGGGACTGAGGGGCGCAGCTGGCTTTTCTCCCAGTTGATGACCCATCCCAGGAAGCTTAGAAGAGCAGTGACCCTTGTCTGTAGCTCCCCGCACTCCGCATAGGAAGGTGCTCTGATCAGCCAGTCGTCCAGATAGGGATGGACTTGCACTCCCTCCTTGCAGAGGTAGGCCGCGATGACCACCATTACTTTGGAGAAGGTCCGCAGAGCCGTAGCCAACCCGAACGGGAGGGCTCTGAACTAGAAGTGTCGGCCCAGTACTGCAAAGCGCAGAAAGCGCTGATGAGGTGGCCAGATGGGAATATGTAGGTAAGCTTCCTTGATGTCCAGGGATGCCAGGAATTCTCCCTTTTTCACCGCAGCTATTATGGAGCGGAGGGTCTCCATCCGGAAGTGCCGAACTTTCAAGGCCCGATTGACTCCCTTGAGGTCGAGAATAGGTCGAGCAGAACCTTCTTTCTTTGGCAACACAAAGTAAATGGAGTAGCGCCCCTTGCCAAGCTGATCTACTGGCACCGGAACCACCGCGCCCAGGCGGATCAGGTTGTTCAAAGTCTGCTGCACAGCAGCTGCTTTGACCTGGGACTTGCAAGGAGAGTTTATAAACCCGTCTCTTAGGGGTCAGCAGAACTCTAGCTTGTAGCCGTCTCTGATGACTTCCAGAACCCAAGCGTCTGAAGTTACCCTGGTCCACTTGCCCAGAAACGAGGACAACCTTCCTCCTATCTGCACTGGGCCATGGACCAGGTCCCCGTCATTGGGTACGTGACCCTGGGGGCGGTCCCTGCGAAAGGAATGCTGCTTGGGGGAGAAGTTCCATTTGAAGGAAGCGGAGGCAGAGGAGGCCAACTTGCCCGGGCGATACCGACGGGCTTCCTGGAATCGGCCCTTAGAGGAACCAGGACGAGCACTGCTGGCCCAAGTCCTGACCTCCGGCAACCTCTTGCCCTTGGACGTGCCGAGCTCCGTCACGATCTTGTCCTGCTCGTCTCCAAAGAGCAGCTTGCCTTTAAAAGGCAACTTGGCTAGGCGAGATTTAGAGGCATGGTCAGCAGACCAGTGCTTAAGCTAGAGCCACCGCCGTGCAGAGACCGTCTGAGCCATACCTGGCCAAGGCTCTCAAAACATCATACAGCAAGTCTGCCAAGTAGGCCAAACCCGACTCCAGGGTCGGCCATTCCGCCCTCCAGGAAGAGTCCGAGGGGGAAGCCCGCTGCAAAACAGTCAGGCACACCCTAGCCAAGTAGGAGCCGCAAACCGAGGCTTGCAAACTCAGAGCGGCCGCCTCAAAGGACGACTTTAAGGCCGCCTCCATTCTCCTGTCCTGAGCGTCCTTCAGGACAGTGCCACCTTCCATCGGCAGCGCCATTCTCTTAGTCACGGCAGTGATTAAGGAATCTACCGTGGGCCAGACAAAGGCTTCCCCCGTTCTCCCTCAGGCAAGGGGTACAGACGGGACATAGCCCTGGCTACTTTCAGGCTCGCTTCAGGGGCATCCCATTGCGCTGAAATTAAGGTCTGCATGGCTTCATGAACATGGAAGGTTCTAGGCGGTCGCTTCGTTCCCAGCATAATGACGGAGTAAGTAGAGGCTGAGAGAGGGCCTTCCTCCGGAGAGGCAATCTTCAAAATGCTCATGGCCTGCACAAGCAGGTTGGGCAAATCCTCTGAGCGAAAAAGCCGCGCTGCAGAGGGGTCATCCGCTCCATCTGAGCGAGGTTCAGTCTCTTCCATAGAAACCCCCAGTCTCTGCATTTCCGCAGCCTGTGCCGTGGCCCTAGAGGCGCCCTCCATCTGTGCTCCCAGGAGCTGGGGAGAGGCGTGTTGCGCGTCCAAAATGGCGTCCGGCGTGAAACTCCAAGGAGCCACGCGGGAAGAATGGCGCTTTAATTTTGCCGACTTTTTACCATCGCCCGAGTCAAGGATGACCAAGCTATTAACGTCTCCCCCCTCGAGGGCGGCCCAAGAAGACGCCGTCCGAGCAGTGTGGTCGGTCACAACCAGGAGGGCGGCCAGTGGGGGATGGGCGCCTAAGGCGGGAAAGGCCGCCGCGCCAGAGGAAAAACCGGGGAACTCTCCCGGCTCCGAAAGGGCGCCCAAAAAGGGCGACTCTACCTTCGAGCCCCCCGCTTACCCGCTAGGCGCGTGAACACGTTCCGGGGAGCGCCATAGCCACGTGGAAACTGTTCAGGGAACCCCCTGCCCGCTAGTAAAAGGTAAAAATTACCTGCTTCTTGCTCCGAGCAGTGACGACTTGTTCCAGTGAGCAGCTGCAAATGGACGTCCTTTTGAACGTTTTTAAAAATCTTTTTTTTTTTTAACGGAGCCAGCGGGAGGGGGGAGAAAAGGAGGGACCTGGCACCACCAGGTTACATAAGTACATAAGGACTGCCACGCTGGGAAAAGACCAAAGGTCCATCAAGCCCAGCACTCTGTCTCCGACAGCGGCCAATCCAGGCCCCAAGAACCTGGCAAAAACCCAAAATTTAATAACGATCAATGGACTTTTCCTTCAGGAATCTGTCCAGACCCCCTTTAAACTCAGCAAGGCCAGCTGCCGTCACTACCTTCTCCGGCAATGAGTTCCAGAGTCTAACCACACGCTGAGTAAAGAAAACTTTCTCCAATTTGTTTTAAACCTACCATATTCTAATTTCATCTTGTGTCCCCTAGTTCTATTATTGTTAGAAAGCGTAAACAAACGCTTCACATCTGTCCACTCTACCCCACTCATTATTTTGTAGACCTCTATCATATCACCCCTCAGCCGCCTTTTCTCCAGGCTAAAGAGTCCTAGCCATCTTAGCCTCTCCTCATAAGGTAGTCGTCCCATCCCTTTTATCATTTTCGTCACCCTTCTCTGCACCTTCTCCAATTCCTTTATATCTTTTTTGAGATGAGGCGACCAGAACTGAACACAATACTCCAGGTGCGGTCGCACCATGGAGCGATATAACGGCATTATAACATCCTCATGCTTGTTTTCCATCCCTTTTCTAATAATACTCAACATTCTGTTCGCCTTCTTAGCCGCTGCAGCACATTGAGTGGAAGATTTCAACGTTCTATCCACGATGACTCCCAGATCCCTTTCTCGGTCCGTAACTCCTAAAGCGGAACCTTGCATGACATAGCCGTAATTCGGGTTCCTCCTTCCCACGTGCATCACTTTGCACTTGTCAACGTTGAACTTCATCTGCCATTTGGACGCCCAATCCCCCAGTCTCACGAGGTCCTCTTGTAATCTTTCACACTTCTCCCGCGATGAGACGACCCTGGATAACTTTGTGTCATCTGCGAAATTAATTACCTCACTAGTTACTCCCATCATAAGGTCATTTATAAATATGTTAAAAAGCAGCGGTCCCAGCACAGACCCCTGAGGGACCCCACTAACTACCCTTTCTCCATTGAGAATACTGACCATTCAACCCTACTCTCTGCTTCCTGTCTTTTAACCAGCTCTTAATCCATAATAATACACTGCCTCCGATCCCATGACTCTCCAGTTTCCTTTGGAGTCTTTCATGAGGCACTTTGTCAAACGCCTTCTGAAAATCTAGATATACAATATCCACCGGCACCCCTTTGTCCACATGCTTGTTCACCCCCTCGAAAAAATGCAGATTTGTGAGGCAAGACTTCCCTTCACTAAATCCGTGCTGACT
This sequence comes from Microcaecilia unicolor, assembly GCF_901765095.1. Classification (NCBI taxonomy): domain Eukaryota; kingdom Metazoa; phylum Chordata; class Amphibia; order Gymnophiona; family Siphonopidae; genus Microcaecilia; species Microcaecilia unicolor. Next base: position 195,480,690 of record NC_044034.1, on the reverse strand, counting down.
TTGTCTCAGCAGCCCATGCTTTTGTATGTGCTCCGTAATTTTATTCTTAATAATAGCCTCCACCATTTTTCCCGGCACCAACGTCAGACTCACCGGTCTATAATTTCCCGGATCTCCTCTGGAACCCTTTTTAAAAATCGGCGTTACATTGGCCACCCTCCAATCTTCCGGTACCACACCTGATTTTAGGGATAAATTGCATATTACTAACAGCAGCTCCGCAAGTTCATTTTTCAGCTCTATTAATACTCTGGGATGAATACCATCCGGACCCGGCGATTTACTACTTTTTAGTTTGCAGAACTGCCCCATTACATCCTCCAAGTTTACAGAGAAATCATTTAGTCTTTCCGACTCGTCCGCTTCAAATACCTTTTCCGGCACCGGTATTCCTCCCAAATCCTCCTTGGTGAAGACCGAAGCAAAACATTCATTTAATTTCTCCGCTACAGCTTTGTCTTCCCTGATCGCCCCTTTAACACCACCGTCATCCAGCGGCCCTACCGATTCTTTAGCCGGCTTTCTGCTTTTAATATACCTAAAAAAAATTTTGCTATGTGTTTTCGCTTCTATCGCTAACTTTTTTTCAAAGTCCTCCTTAGTCCTCCTTATCTCCTTTTTGCATTTGGCTTGACATTCCTTATGCTTTAATCTTATTGTCTTCTGTTGGTTCCCTTCTCCATTTTCTGAAGGATTGTTTTTTGGATCTAATAGCTTCCTTTACCTTACCGTTTAGCCACGCCGGCTGACGTTTGGTCTTTTTACCTCTTTTTCTAATACACGGAATATATTTGTCCTGTACTTCTAGGATGGTGTTTTTGAACAGCATCCACGCCTGATTCAAGTTTTTTTACCCTTTCAGCCGCTCCCCTCAGTCTTTTTTTCACTGTTCTCCTCATTTTATCGTAGTCTCCTTTTTTAAAGTTAAACGCTAGTGTATTTGATTTCCTGAGTTCACTTACTTTGTAGCCAATATCAAAACCGATCATATTATGATCACTGTTATCAAGCGGCCCTCGCACCGTTACCCCCCGAACCATATCATGAGCCCCACTAATGATTAAGTCTAGTATTTTCCCTTCTCTCGTCGGCTCCTGAACCAGCTGTTCCATGAAGCCGTCCTTGATTTCATCAAGAAATTTCACCTCCCTTGCGTGTACCGATGTTTCATTCACCCAGTCTATATCCGGATAATTGAAGTCACCCATTAATATTACTTTGCCCTTTTTATTCGCTTCCCTAATTTCCCTTGTCATTGCCGCTCACGAAGAGCCCTCAACCCCAGGTACTCAAAAAAAACCTAAACAATTAGGCTTGGAGACCTAGCCAGAGCTGCTGCTGTGCGACCACACACCTGCTGAGATAGAGAACATACTGGGGAATTTCCGGCAGCACATGACCACATATAGGGAGGCAAAAGATTGCTCTCTATCTCCACCTGCTGGTAGATGGACACCACCCACCAGTCTATGGATTGATCGGCTTGATGATAGGGAAGCTAATATTATAACACACAGGGTAAAAAAAAAAAAAAAAAACAGTAACTGAACAAAGGCAAACTTTAGTGTGAGCACACCATGCAGTTACATCATGTGAAAAGTGAAGTTTGGTCAAGTCCTACATCTTCCAGTTTTTATTAAGAAAAATCATTTTGTCTACTTTGGTGGGCTTCAGACAACTGCGCCTTGCAGCTATAATTTGTTCAGCAGCAGAAAAAATTCTTTCCGAGGGCACAGAAGTGGCTAGTGTACACAGAAACTTCTGTACAAGCCGGTTCAGTAGTGGCAATTTCATTTGATTTTGCTGCCAGAAACAAACAACATCACAAACAGTTTCCAAAGGATCTTCGTGTGTTTTATCGATTGAATTAATCAGATGTTCAACCAGTGGATGACTAGACACGGTAACATACTGTTCTCCAGATGCAATTGTTGTGGCTTCCCCAAAAGCCTGCAAAGCATCGAGTTTTTGGGCGAGATCATAGTCACGTTCGGCAGGTACATCTTTCTATGTCATTTTATTCCTGCTGCTCAAAGCCAAACCAATGGGTTGCTTGCCCCGAAACATGTTCAAAACAGAATAATCGATTTGTGTATCTAAAAGGTAAACTTCTACAAAACAGATGAAGATATGATTCCATGCGCCCCAATGAAAGGAGAGTTTAATTCTACTTACATTTAATTTCAATATATTCCATCATCTTTATAACACCAGGCTTCCCAAGCCAGATTACAACAACAGTTAAGATGAACCCATCAGGAAACAGGATACCCTCACTGAAATCTGGCCATTTGTATTGTGAAGAACAGTGAAGAAAAATGGGCACAAACTACAGAGTTTATAATTGTTGTTTCTACCAGCTACAATAATTTGTGAAGCTGTTTTAGTGATATTCAATTGTTATTTCTTTTCTCCTCCACCTTTTTAAGGCACTGCCTATCCAACTGAAACAGCTTTAGACTTGTTACAGATGGACCAACAATAAAGAACGACAACGTGGAAGCAGCAGCTCACAGGTTTGCTTTGCTTTGTTTTGAGTGCAGGGCAATGATGGCTGCATGGGGTAGTGGAAACAGAGATTAACCAAATTGGCTTCCTTGCTCAATTCCACTCCTGTCTATTAAACCTGCTTGCTTGGCTTGCATGGCTCGGCTGCCAGTCCCACCCTCTGATGTCAGTTCCTGTTCCGACTGCACACCAACTCATCTCCCCTTATGTCCCTGTCCGTAACCTCTGCTCTCAAGACAAATCCCTCCTTTCAGTACCCTTCTCCACCACCACCAACTCCAGGCTCCACCCTTTCTGTCTCGCCTCACCCCATGCTTGGAATAAACTCCCTGAGCCCATATGCCAGGCCCCCTCCCTGCCCATCTTCAAATCCTTACTCAAAGCCCACCTCTTCAATGTTGCCTTCAGCACCTAACCACTATACCTCTATTCAGGAAATCTAGACTGCCCCAACTTGACATTTCGTCCTTTAGATTGTAAGCTCCTTTGAGCACGGACTGTCCTTCTTTGTTAAACTGTACAGCGCTGCGTAACCCTAGTAGCACTCTAAAAATGTTAAGTAGTAGTAGTAGTACTTCCTTGCCTACTCCAACAATAGAGAGACCTTGGGCCCTGCTATGGCAAGTTTATCTTCTTGTCACTGCTGCAGCTTCCCTCGGCAGCTGAAGTTGGGTGACAGCGTGAGGGAAGGAAGCAACGGCTTGGGTGACAGCAGGTGGGAGGGAGGGAGGTGGGAAAATCCCAAATCGGGACTCCCGATTTTCAAAACAAATTGATTTGATTAGAATCGTGAATTGGACAGCACTACTCTCCAGTTATTGTTTGCTGATTTCATCTTTTCTGTTTTACTGTTCTAATTTTTCATGACAATAAACCTTCTTTAATTTATCGCCTCTGCTTGTCTGAACTGACTAAGTATCCTGGTGGTTTGAGTGTTAGGTCTGTGAGTGCTTTCTAGGAACTGTGGGATCACTGGGAGTGTAATCCCAGTAACCTAGAAATCACTCGGGAATACCTTGAAAAAGTGAGGTTACTAACCTGTAGCGAGTATTCTCCGAGGACAGCAGGCTGATTGTTCTCACTGATGGGTGACATCCACGGCAGCCCCAGGATCGGAAAATCTTCCTAGCAACAGACGTTTGCTAGCTCTCGCGAGATCCGCATGCATCGCACATGCGCACCGTCTTCCCGCCCGAACGCAAGCGTGCTTCTCGTTATCAAGCGGCCCCAGTATCATAACGTTCCTCACCAGATCATGCGCTCCACTAAGGACCAAGTCTAGAATTTTTCTCTCTCTCGTCGGCTCCTGCACCAGCTGCTCCATAAAGCTGTCCTTGATTTCATCAAGGAATTGTACCTCTGTAGCGTGTCCCGATGTTACATTTACCCAGTCTATATTTGGATAATTGAAGTCACCCATTATTATCACATTGTCCATTTTGTTCGCGTCTCTGATTTCTTTTATCATTTCTGCGTCTACCTGCTCAATTATTACTGGGTCGCTTAAAGTTTCAATGTTTTGGCAACAAGACGGGGAAATTGCTCGCAAGGCTAGTCCAGTACCCCCACAATAGTTGATCAGAGGGGGATACGGGCTTCCACACCACAGGGGATTCTGGAAGGGTTCCGTGCTTTTTTTGAGGGCATGTATGCTACGGGTGACCGAGAATTGGGGCCCTCGTCTTGGGATTATATAGAAGAAGCAGGAATGCCGAAGCTGAGGGCAGAAGCACGGCAGGCACCGTCTGCCCCAATCCAAGGACTAGAGGTGCAGAAAGTTATTAATTCTTTGACACCTGAGTATACCGGTAGAATATGGGGGTTTGGGCCTACTGAATGTGAAATATCTAACAATAGCTAGTGGCATGCGCCACATCACTGACTGGTTTCGCAGAACACAGGACCATAAAAATACAGAACTGGAATTACAATTATATCCAGAAGCACACTTCAGCAGCTATTTGCACACGATGGGATTACCATTGCCGCCCCTAATGAAGCATACAGGAATAATGACATTAGCAAAAGCAACTTGGAAATGGATCTGTAAATTACACGGATTTTTTTCGAAGGTTACACCATACTTGCCAATATGCGGGAACCCTGCCTTTGCACCTGGAAGGCTATATTCGGTGTTCCGCAGATGGAAAAGGAAAGGGATAGTATACTTGTTACAAGTACTTACCCGTGAAGGACAGATAAAGCCGTTTCAGGAGCTCTGTGCTGAATACGCCCTGCCGCCCTCCGATGAGTTCTATTATGCACAGCTAAAGCATTATATACGTTCCTTGTCCTGGGAGGCGCTGGCAGAGGATGTCCAGGAAGAGTTGGCAACAGCATTCTCTTTAGAGGCACAGCAAAAAGTACCCCTCACATTCCATCACAGGCACATCAGGGACACAGTTACCGAACTAGACTATGCCAAGTTACTGGCTGCCTGGAAACGAGATATCCCCATGGCCCTTACATTGCCTCAGTTCAAGTCCCATGTGCTTACAATGCGCAAAACAATGAACATGACGCAGCACTGGGAGCTACAATACAAATTTGCTCTTCGACTCTACATTTCTCCCAGACGAGCCTTTCACATGGTTCTCTCGCCTTGGGGAGAGTGCCTCAAATGCAGGGATCCGGGGGCCACCCTCGGGCACATGTTTTGGTCCTGCAAGGGCATAGTCCGATTTTGGAAGGAGCTAGTACAATATGTTTCTGAGATGTGGAAGGCGGGCTGGAAGTATGACTCAGCGCTGCTCCTGGGCCATCCTGTTCTCATACACCCTGTCCCATCAGGATTTACCGCTTTTGTACGCAAAGCTATTGTAGTGGCTAAACAAGCAATACTCTCAGAATGGCTTACATACAACTACCCTACAGTATCACAGTGGCGTGTGCGTATGATAACGTTACTGCGGGTAGAGAGGGTGGGAATTACAGACTTTAAAACGAAGACTGGACTGCGTTTCCAACTCACTTGGACTCCCTTTTGGAATACTCTGACTCCAACTGCCAGGAGTAGAAAACTTCTAGATATTGCCCTGTACCCTGCGTTATTATGTTCATTTGATGCCATAGCAAGGGGAAGGGAAGGGAAGGGGAGGGAAGGTTAAGTCCTATTTGTTGGGGTAGAAGTACTATGTGTTAGTTTAGCCACATGGGGGGAAAATATCAGTCGTTCATACATGATGATGTTAACTTTTCTTCTTAAGTTTTGAATAAAAATGATTGAAACATAAATCTTTGACACTGGGTTCTGCCCCGGGGACCGATGGGTTCTCAAATAAATATTTTAAACTCCTGGCGCCCCAGTTGTGCGGCCCCCTGGTAGCTTATTATGATGAGGTAACTGAGAGGGGTTTCTTTTCCATGGGGGAGAACGAGGCCCTTATCACATTGATTCCCAAACCCGGCAAGCCGAAAGATCGGATTGAATCTTATAGGCCCATCTCCTTACTAAAGGTAGGGTTTGTGAGGGGCCACCACGCAGTTACTCATGTGCGGAAAGTACTACTAGTGACGGCCTATGGCCAGGCTACTGGTGATCCCTTACTGCTGGTGAGTCTGGATGCAGCCAAGGCCTTTGACAAGGTCAACTGGGATTACCTATTTCAAGTCTTAGAATATATTGGGGTGGGGGGAAGGTTTCTGGCCTAAAGACACTCTATAGGGATACCATGGCACGGGTATTGGTAAACGGGCTTCGTTCTGACCCCCTTGTGGTGGCAAGGGGTACTAGACAGGGGTGTCCCCTATCCCCATCACTGTTTTTATTGTATCTGGAGCCCCTCTTGCGCTCCATATTACAAGACCCAGACATCAAAGGAGTGGTACTCCGTGGGATTGAGATTAGGGTGTCGGCTTTTGCGGACGACCCTTTCCTGATCCTTACACAGCCTGCTCTCTCGGTCCCCCACCTGTTAGAAGTTATAGAGGAGTTTGGTTTTTTCTCCGGGCTCACGTTAAATTTACAAAAATCATTAGCACTCCCGGTACAGCCGGCGGTCAGAGAAGACTGGGTGGGAGACTTTCCATTCCAATGGGCCGAGGGGGTGGTCCGATACTTAGGCGTGCTTATCCCATCCGACTTAGCTCGTTTATACTCGGTAAACTTGGGGCCCTTGAGAGATAATCTATCGGCTACCTTGCAGGGGTGGCGGGAGTTACCACTCTCGCTCCATGGCCGTATAGCTTTATACAACATGATATTATTCCCTAGGTGAACGTATACTTTGCAAATGCTCCCACTCATGTTGGGTTATAAAGAGGACAAATGGCTTCAGAAACAGCTTAATGGGTTTTTATGGCAAGGGAAGAGAGCACGCATTGGGATTCATAAACTTATGAGGCCAAGGGAGAAGGGGGGACTAGGGCTGTTGGATCTGAAACTTCTCTCCATGGCGAGTTGCATACGACATATATCAGACTGGTTTCGATCTACTGAATTCTTCTCATGTACAAGGATCGAAACCACACTGATGGAACCCCTTCACTTTGCCCCCTCAGATCAGTTAACCTCCATGGGACCCTATAAATATATTTTACTTCCCCTACGTAGAGCGTGGCAATGGCTCAGTAAAACCTACAAGTGGAACAATTCGGTGTCACCCTTACTGCCGATTCGGGGTAACCCGGCATTCCCGGAGGGAGGATCGTCCCGCTTGCTGAGAAGATGGACTGCCCGGGGGATAAATTTTTTGTTCCAGGTAGTAACAGAGCAGGGGACCATTAAACCCTTTCAGGCCTTATGTGAGGAATATGCTCTAGAGCGAAGTGATAACTTTGCTTATTTCCAAATGCCTGCTGACTCCCTGAGGCAGGGAATTTGAGAGACAGGATGAGCTACTGGACTTGGAGACACAACATAGAACTTCACTGAAATACTTCCACGGCTGCCTACGAGACTCTTTAGAACCGCTTGATACTACTTCTATCTGTGTCTTGTGGAGCCAGGAATTGAAGTGGCGAGTGGAGCCGCAACAAGCAATGAACTGTCTAAAATCTATCCACAAAGTGACTGAGAATGCAGCCTGGTGGGAGTTGAACTATAAATGTATTCTCCGGCTGCACATCTCACCTCACAGGGCCTTTAGAGCATCCCTGAGAGAGACAGATGATTGTAACAAGTGTGCAAGAGAGGGGGCCTCCCTGGGTCACATGTTCTGGTATTGTCACGGAGTATCGGCATTCTGGTCGGCCCTGGGCCAGCAGGTATCAGCTATGTGGAAAGTGCGTTGGAACCTACTCCTGGACAATTATTTGATGTCTTTTTGGTACGAGGGCATAAGCCGGCGGGCCTGAAGGCCTTTTTGAAGAGATCAGTGTTAATGGGGAAAAGAACCATCCTACAGCTGTGGCTCAGTCGGGAGGCCCCCTGCACACTACATTGGCGATGGGCGATGATGCAATGTTGTTCGTTAGAAAGACGAGGTATCAGTGATTTGGCTTCCACTAGAGGAGACCAGTTTTGTAAAATCTGGTCGCCGTTCTGGGACACACTCACCCCTATTGCAAAAAGTAGAATATTGAATTGCTGAGGAAGGGGGAGGGGAGGTTGGGAGTAGTGGGGAGAGGGGAGGATATGGGGGGGGGGGGGGGGGGTTAAAAATTAAGATATGTAAGTTTGGCACTCTTTCTATCTCAGAAATGTGGCTGTTCAAGCTTTATAATCAGTCCCTTGGATTTGATATCTTTGCATGTCTAATGTTGTGCCAATAAACAGATTTCAAAAAAAAAAAAAAATCATCATGTACACATACGATTGACATTAAAAGGCCGACACTAACCTGCATATGTTTTAATGCAAGATACCTACATTATTTACCACACATCCCATTTTATTCACTATGTTTAAAACACTAATACAGCTCAGTGAATCAGGCCCTAAAATTAACTATTCAATGTGGAAACTAAAAAGGATAAGACCTTTCTTCCCAAGGACCATCTTTCGCAACCTGATACAATCACTGGTGCTCAGTCACTTAGAGTACTGCAATGCACTTTACGCCGGCTGTAAAGAACAAATCATCAAGAGACTGCAAACCGCCCAGAACACCGCAGCTAGACTCATATACGGAAAAACAAAATATGAAAGTGCTAAGCCCCTGAGGGAGAAACTACACTGGCTTCCACTTAAAGAGCGCATCACGTTCAAGATATGTTCTGTAGTTCATAAACTCATCCACGGAAATGCCCCAGCCTACATGTCAGATCTGGTAGACCTGCCGCCCAGGAACACTACAAGGTCATCTCGAACATTCCTTAATCTACACTTCCCCAGTTGTAAAGGCCTAAAATATAAACTAATGCATGCGTCTAACTTCTCCTACCTGAGTACACAGCTGTGGAATGCATTGCCGCGCAGCTTAAAAACTACTTATGAACCAACTAAAATTCGCAAATCCCTGAAGACCCACCTATTCAACAAGGCATACCAACAAGAACAACTATAAATGTAATACATCACAACCTGCCTATTATCAACAATGTTCTTGCTTATATCTGTTTGTTTGAATTTCAATCACGCTATTTTCTACGACATCTCCACCTTACCTGCTATCAGTAACGTCTCCTAAGTACATTTCCCTGGCTAAATTTCGATCATGCTACATTCTATGTAATGCTAACTGTTACCTCCTAATCCACTATCTACTAACGACACACTGTAAGCCACATTGAGCCTGCAAAGAGGTGGGAAAATGTGGGATACAAATGCAATAAATAAATAAACTTTGCTCCCCATTGTCCCTCTACTCACGGTTTATGGCTTGCTGAGTTGTACCCTGCATTAACACTCCACCAGGTGATAAGGCTGAGATAGTACAACTGGCAGCACCACTTGAAAGAACCTAGAAGGAAAGAGTGTTGTCATATTTCACCTTTTATTATCTGTCCTTTTTCAGTTCTTAACAAAAGGTTTGAGTCTCCCAGCTTAGTATAATGGGCAAGGTAGCATTAACTTCATTCTAGATTTTATACTTGGGCTAATCTATTGTTCTCAGGGCTGGGAAACCATGGTAAAATTATGTATCATACCTGATAATTTTCTTTCCATTAATCATAGCTGATCAATCCATAGACTGGTGGGTTGTGTCCATCTACCAGCAGGTGGAGATAGAGAGCAAACTTTTGCCTCCCTATATGTGGTCATGTGCTGCCGGAAACTCCTCAGTATGTCGATATCAAAGCTCCATCCGCAGGACTCAGCACTTAGAGAATTACACCCACGAAGGGACACTCTGCCCAGCTCACCACCGCCGAAACGGGGGAGGGGAATTAACCCAGCTCATCCCCACACAAGTGGGGGAGGGGAATCCGTCCAGCTCATCCCCGCGGAGCGGGGGAGGGACACCACACCCGCCGATGCAGGGGGATCTGGCTTATCCTGCAACCGCAACCGCGGGAGGAGCTGACTGACCCTAACACCGCCGAAGCGGGAGGGGTACAAAGCTGCCCTACAGCCGCACGAAGCGGGAGGGAGTGCCGGCAGAATTTAAATCTCAATCCAGCCCCGTAAAACGGAGGGGAGAGGAATGCAGCAGCTCACTGTAACACAAACTCGTCTCAACTCTTGAAGAATCCAAGTGAAAAAACTTGAACACGAAGTCTTTCTGAAGTAACTGAAGACTAAACTTGAACCTGAAATGCAACCAGAATAAAAACAGTACAGATATCTGGGAGGGGCTATGGATTGATCAGCTATGATTAATGGAAAGAAAATTATCAGGTATGATACATAATTTTACCTTCCATATCATCAAGCTGATCAATCCATAGACTGGTGGGATGTACCGAAGCAGTACTCACCCAGGGCGAGACATTGAAATCCCTGACCGCAACACTGAAGCTCCAAACCGGGCCTCCGCCCGAGCAGCCACAGTCAAGCGGTAATGCCTGGAGAAGGTATGGGCCGATGCCCAAGTTGCCGCCTTGCAAATCTCTTCCAAGGAGACGGACCCGGCCTCTGCCATCGAGGCCGCCTGAGCTCTAGTGGAGTGAACCTTCAGCTGGATAGGCGGCACCTTCCCCGCGGCCACATAAGCCGCTGCAATGGCTTCCTTGACCCATCTTGCCACTGTAGGCTTAGCAGCCTGCAGACCCTTACGAGGACCTGCAAACAGGACAAACAGATGATCCGATTTCCGGAACTCATTGGTCACTTCCAAGTATCTGATGATGACTCGTCTCACATCCAGATATTTAAGAGCAGAGTACTCCTCTGGGTAGTCCTCCCTACGAAAGGAAGGGAGACAAAGCTGCTGATTCACATGGAAGCGAGAAACAATCTTGGGCAGGAAGGAAGGCACTGTGCGAATAGTCACTCCTGCCTCAGTGAACTGCAGAAAGGGCTCTCGACATGAGAGCGCCTGGAGCTCGGAAACTCTTCTGGCTGAAGTGATAGCCACCAAAAAGACTGCTTTCAACGTCAGGTCTTTCAGAGATGCCCTCGACAAGGGTTCAAAAGGCGGCTTCTGCAAGGCTCTTAGCACCAGGTTGAGATTCCACGCAGGCACCACTGAGTGCAGAGGAGGGCGCAGGTGATTAACTCCCTTGAGAAAGCGCACCACATCTGGCTGCGAAGCCAGGGAAGCACCCTTCAGGCGGCCCCTGAAGCAAGCCAGAGCCGCTACCTGGACTTTAAGGGAACTGAGCGACAGGCCTTTCTCCAGACCTTCTTGCAGGAACGCCAACACTGAAGAAATTGGAGCAGTGAAGGGAGAAAGTGAGCCTGCTTCACACCACGCTGCAAATATACGCCAAACCCTGGCGTAAGCAGTAGAAGTAGAGCGCTTCCTCGCTCTCAGCATAGTGGCGATGACCTTGTCTGAGAAGCCCTTCTTTCTCAGATGCTGCCGCTCAATAGCCAGGCCGTAAGACCAAAGGGGGAGGGATCCTCCATCACCAAGGGGACCCTGATGTAACAGGCCCTGCTCCACTGGCAGCCGCAGAGGATCGTCGACTGAGAGCCTGATCAAGTCCGCATACCAGGGACGTCTGGGCCAATCCAGACCCACCAGGATTACCCTGCCGGGATGCTTTGCCACCCGGTCTAGCACCCTGCCCAACATGGGCCAGGGCGGGAACACATAGAGAAGCTCTTGAGTCGGCCACTGTTGGAGAAGAGCATCTACTCCCAGGGATCGAGGGTCCCGTCCTCTGCTGAAAAAGCGCGGCACTTGGCAATTGGCCGATGACGCCATCAGATCTAGGCTCGGCTGGCCCCAGCGCTTCGTGATGCCCAAGAACGCCTGAGCAGATAGCTGCCACTCTCCGGGCTCCAAGGTATGGCGACTGAGAAAGTCCGCCTTGACATTCATGACTCCGGCAATGTGGGCCGCTGACAGCTGCTCCAGGTTCGCTTCTGCCCACTGGCATAGATTCATAGCCTCCTTGGCTAGAGGGGCGCTCTTGGTACCTCCCTGGCAGTTGACATAGGCCACAGCCGTGGCATTGTCCGACAGGACCCGTACTGGCTTCAACACCAGTACCGGGATGAACTCCAAAAGCGCCAACCGAATGGCTCTGAGTTCCAGGAGGTTGATAGACCACTTTGCCTCTGCAGGAGACCAGAGCCCCTGCGCTGTCCTTCCCATGCAGTGGGCTCCCCAGCCCTTCAAAGAGGCATCCGTCGTGACGACAATCCACTCCGGGGTCACCAGAGGCATTCCCGCAGACAACTTGTCTGTCTGCATCCACCAGCTCAGCGCCTTGCGCACTGCTGGGTCCAAGGGAAGGCGCACAGCATAATCCTCCGACATCGGAGTCCAGCGCTGCAGCAGAGATTGTTGTAGTGGTCTCATATGAGCCCTGGCCCAGGGCACTTCTTCCATCGTGGCCGTCATAGAGCCCAACAGCTGCACATAGTCCCAAGCCCGAAGAGGAGAGGCTACTAGGAACTGGTCCACCTGAGCCTGAAGCTTGACAATCCGATTGTCTGGCAGGAACACTCTGCCCACTTGGGTGTCGAATCGAACTCCCAGATACTCCAGGGACTGAGTCGGGCGCAGCTGGCTTTTCTCCCAGTTGATGATCCATCCCAGGGAGCTCAAAAGAGCAACTACCCGGTCCACAGCTTTGCCGCACTCTGCATAAGAGGGGGCTCGGATCAACCAGTCGTCCAGATAAGGATGGACTTGTACTCCTTCCTTTCGCAGGAAGGCCGCGATGACCACCATTACTTTGGAAAAGGTCCGCGGAGCAGTAGCCAACCCGAACGGGAGGGCTCTGAACTGGAAGTGTCGGCCCAGGACTGCAAAACGCAGAAAGCGTTGATGAGGAGGCCAGATGGGAATATGCAAGTACGCTTCCTTGATGTCCAAGGATGCCAGGTACTCCCCTGCCTTCACTGCCGCTATAACAGAGCGGAGAGTCTCCATGCGAAAGTGCCGCACTTTCAAGGCCCGATTGACCCCTTTGAGGTCGAGGATAGGCCGGACAGAACCTCCTTTCTTTGGTACCACAAAGTAAATGGAGTAACGCCCCTTGCCAAGCTGACTTTCTGGCACCGGAACGACCGCACCCAGGCGGATCAGATTGTCCAAAGTCTGCTGTACTGCCACAGCTTTGACCGGAGACTTGCAGGGAGAGAGTACAAACCCGTCTCTTAAGGGTCGGCAGAACTCTAGCTTGTAGCCGTCTCTGATGACTTCCAGCACCCAAGCGTCTGAAGTTATTGTGGTCCACTCGCCCAGAAACGAGGACAGCCGTCCTCCAATCTGCACTGGGGCGTGGACCAAGGCCCCGTCATTGGGTACGAGACCCTGGGGGAGGACCGGAGGGAGCACCTCCGGGACGGCGGTCTCTGCAAAAGGAATGCTGCTTGGGGGAGAAATTCCTCTTAAAGGAAGAGGGGGCAGAGGAACCCGACCTGCCCGGGCGGTACCGACGGGCTTCCTGAAACCGTCCTCTGGAGGTACCGGGACGAGTACTAGCCCGAGCCCTGACCTCTGGTAACTTCTTGCCCTTAGACGTGCCGAGATCGGTCACGATTTTGTCCAGCTCGACTCCAAAGAGCAGCTTGCCTTTAAAAGGCAATCTAGCCAGGCAGGATTTAGAGGCGTGGTCAGCAGACCAATGTTTCAGCCAAAGCCACCGCCGCGCAGAGATTGTCTGAGCCATGCCTTTAGCTGAGGCCCTCAAGACATCATACAGCAAGTCTGCCAAATAGGCTAAGCCCGATTCCAGGGCCGGCCAATCAGCCCTCAAGGAATGATCCGAGGGGGAAGCCCGCTGCACCATAGTCAGGCACGCCCTGGCCACATAGGAGCCGCAAACTGAGGCCTGCAAACTTAAAGCAGCCGCCTCAAAGGACGACCTTAAGGCCGCCTCCAATCTTCTGTCTTGGGCGTCCTTTAGGGCCGTGCCACCTTCCACCGGCAACGCCGTTTTCTTAGTCACCGCAGTGATTAAAGAATCCACGGTAGGCCACAGATAGGCCTCACGTTCACTTTCAGTCAAAGGATAGAGGCGGGACATAGCCCTAGCCACTTTAAGGCTCGCTTCAGGGACATCCCATTGAGCCGAAATTAAGGTGTGCATGGCATCATGCACGTGGAAGGTTCTAGGCGGGCGCTTCGTCCCCAGCATAATGGCAGAGCCAACAGGGGCTGAGGGAGAGACGTCCTCCGGAGAGGAAATCTTCAAAGTGTCCATGGCCTGTATCAACAGGTTGGGCAAATCCTCTGAGCTAAAAAGCCGCGCTGCAGAGGGGTCATCCGCTCCATCCGAGCGGGGATCCGTCTCCTCCAAGGAATCCGCAAAGGACCGTTGGGAGAACTCAGATACGCTGCCCTCATCTACATCGGAGGATACAAAGTCCTCCAAGGCCTGGGAATCAACCCGAGGGCGTTTACCTCTGGGAACCTCAACCTCTTTACTAGACGAGGGAGCAGGGGCAGCGTTTTGCATAAGGAAGGCCTGATGCAGCAGCAAAATAAACTCGGGGGAGAAACCCCCCAGACTGTGCACTTCCGCAGCCTGGGCTACAGCCCTAGACGCACCCTCAACCGGCGCTCGCAAGAGCGGGGGAGAGACATGCTGCGCATCCAAAATGGCGTCCGGCGCGACACTCCGCGAAGGAGCCGCGCGGGAAGAACGGCGCTTAACTTTAGCCGCCTTTGTGCCGTCGCCCAAATTAAGGGCGTTCATGGCATTAATGTCTCCAACCTCAAGGGCGGCCCAAGAAGAAGCCGTCCGAGCCGCGTGGCCGGCCAAGATGGCGGAGGCGAGGAGCGGGGGATGGGCGTTTATGGCGGGAAAAACCGCCACGCCGGAGGAAGGACCGGGACATTCATCGGTCACGAAACTGCCACCCAACAAGGGCGAATCAGGCTTTAAGACCCCGCATCCCCTCTAGAAGCGCTCAAGCGATCCGGGGAGCGACTCTTTGCGCCCTCGCCCTCCGACGCCATATGCCACGAGGAGAAGAATCGGGGAACCCCCTGCCCGCTATAAAAAGGTAAAAATTACCTGCTTGCCGCTCCGAGCTGTAACGACCTGGTGTCCCAGTGAGTAGCTGCAATAAACGTTTAAATAAACGTAGAAATAAACGCCTTTAAGGACGTTCAAAATTTTTTTTTTTTTTTTTTTTTTAACGGAGCCAGCGGGAGGGGGGAGAAAAGGAGGGACCTGGCACTACCAGGTTTGCACTTGCTCAAAAGAGCCCTCAACCCCAGGCACTCAACAAAACCTAAGAATTAGGCTTGGAGGCCTAGCCAGAGCTGCTGCTGTGTGTGACCACCACCTGCTGAGATAGAGAACATACTGGGGAGTTTCCGGCAGCACATGACCACATATAGGGAGGCAAAAGTTTGCTCTCTATCTCCACCTGCTGGTAGATGGACACAATCCACCAGTCTATGGATTGATCAGCTTGATGATATGGAAGTTACTCTCTCCTCCCCACCCCATAACACACAATTGGACAGGTAATAAAAATCCAGCCATTGTTCAATGCACATCCTAGAACTTCTGGCATTATAAACTGGATGTGAGAACCCTGAACAAAAGAAGGGGTGTGGGGGGGGGGGGGGGGGGGGAGAAGGAACAGCCCAAACAGGATGATTCATTATGACTTCTACCTCCTAGTACCACCCGCTAACCTTTCTTATAACATTTTTGATCTCATACATTACATCAATGATATCTAATTTTCTCATACCACACACTAAAGCGAAGATACTTACCTGTAGCAGGTATTCTCCGAGGACAACTGGGTTGATGTCTACGTTGGCCCAGGAACCGGCATTCGCCACAGCAAAATGAAAACTTTTGCTAGAGCCTTCTAGCGCGCGCATGTACGGACTGACTTCCTGCCCGCCGTGCGAGTGCATACCTCAGTTAAGTGAAAAGCATAAACAAATAAAAAAAATAACTCCAAGGGGAAGTGGGTGGGTTTGTGAGAATAATCAGCCTGCTGTCCTCTGAGAATACCTGCTACAGGTAAGTATCTTCGCTTTCTCCGAGGACAAGCAGGCTGGATTATACTCACAACTGGGGTATCCCTAGCATCCAGGCTCACCCAAAACAATAAACATTGGTGAATTGGGAATCGCAATGGTGAGGACAAAACGTAGATTAACCTGAAACTATATAGGTAGCTAAGAGTGCAGCCTGGAACAGAATAAAAACAGGCCTAGGAGGCTGGAGTTGGATTCTAAACCCCAGATTCTGCAGCACCGCCTGCCCAAACAGACTGTCGCGTCGGGTATCCTTCTCAAGGCAGTAATGTGATGTGCATGTGTGGACTGAAGAACACGTTGCAGCTTTGCAAATCTCTTCAATGGAGGCTGACTTTAAGTGGAATCTTAAAGCAAAATCAGGGAGACACCCAAGACCCAAGGAAGCAAACTCTACGCTCTCAACCTCCAGGCTGTGAGAGCCACAGACTGGAGGTTGGGATGCAGAAGCGACACCTCGTTCTGCGTGATGAGGGTTGGAAAACACTGAAAAACAGCCAAACACAATCCGAAGGGTTGTGTGGCATGAATGTAAAGAAATTAGGAAAGTGGGAAATACCCTCAGAAACCAAGGCTTCTGCCAAGGTCTAATCAACAAGACACTATTGTCTATAAAAGACTTTGTGCCCGTGATCAAGTTTCTTTCATGGGGTAAATATTCCCTACTCCACTCATTCAAAAATGCCCATATACAGTGGGGGAAATAAGTATTTGATCCCTTGCTGATTTTGTAAGTTTGCCCACTGACAAAGACATGAGCAGCCCATAATTGAAGGGTAGGTTATTGGTAACAGTGAGAGATAGCACATCACAAATTAAATCCGGAAAATCACATTGTGGAAAGTATATGAATTTATTTGCATTCTGCAGAGGGAAATAAGTATTTGATCCCCCACCAACCAGTAAGAGATCTGGCCCCTACAGACCAGGTAGATGCTCCAAATCAACTCGTTACCTGCATGACAGACAGCTGTCGGCAATGGTCACCTGTATGAAAGACACCTGTCCACAGACTCAGTGAATCAGTCAGACTCTAACCTCTACAAAATGGCCAAGAGCAAGGAGCTGTCTAAGGATGTCAGGGACAAGATCATACACCTGCACAAGGCTGGAATGGGCTACAAAACCATCAGTAAGACGCTGGGCGAGAAGGAGACAACTGTTGGTGCCATAGTAAGAAAATGGAAGAAGTACAAAATGACTGTCAATCGACAAAGATCTGGGGCTCCACGCAAAATCTCACCTCGTGGGGTATCCTTGATCATGAGGAAGGTTAGAAATCAGCCTACAACTACAAGGGGGGAACTTGTCAATGATCTCAAGGCAGCTGGGACCACTGTCACCACGAAAACCATTGGTAACACATTACGACATAACGGATTGCAATCCTGCAGTGCCCGCAAGGTCCCCCTGCTCCGGAAGGCACATGTGACGGCCCGTCTGAAGTTTGCCAGTGAACACCTGGATGATGCCGAGAGTGATTGGGAGAAGGTGCTGTGGTCAGATGAGACAAAAATTGAGCTCTTTGGCATGAACTCAACTCGCCGTGTTTGGAGGAAGAGAAATGCTGCCTATGACCCAAAGAACACCGTCCCCACTGTCAAGCATGGAGGTGGAAATGTTATGTTTTGGGGGTGTTTCTCTGCTAAGGGCACAGGACTACTTCACCGCATCAATGGGAGAATGGATGGGGCCATGTACCGTACAATTCTGAGTGACAACCTCCTTCCCTCCGCCAGGGCCTTAAAAATGGGTCGTGGCTGGGTCTTCCAGCACGACAATGACCCAAAACATACAGCCAAGGCAACAAAGGAGTGGCTCAGGAAGAAGCACATTAGGGTCATGGAGTGGCCTAGCCAGTCACCAGACCTTAATCCCATTGAAAACTTATGGAGGGAGCTGAAGCTGCGAGTTGCCAAGCGACAGCCCAGAACTCTTAATGATTTAGAGATGATCTGCAAAGAGGAGTGGACCAAAATTCCTCCTGACATGTGTGCAAACCTCATCATCAACTACAGAAGACGTCTGACCGCTGTGCTTGCCAACAAGGGTTTTGCCACCAAGTATTAGGTCTTGTTTGCCAGAGGGATTAAATACTTATTTCCCTCTGCAGAATGCAAATAAATTCATATACTTTCCACAATGTGATTTTACGGATTTAATTTGTGATGTGCTATCTCTCACTGTTACCAATAACCTACCCTTCAATTATGGGCTGCTCATGTCTTTGTCAGTGGGCAAACTTACAAAATCAGCAAGGGATCAAATACTTATTTCCCCCACTGTAGGAGCATCATGCAAAATTGCCCATAATAGAGCACAAATCTTTTATAAAAGCCCATAAACATAAAGGAATCCTGTTCAGAAGGAATGGATCCTCAGGAGCTTAACCGAGATTGGATAGCAGAGCCAGTAGTGGGAGGCGGGGCTGGAGGTTGGGAGGCGGGGATAGTGCTGGGCAGACTTATACGGTCTGTGCCAGAGCCGGTGGTGGGAGGCAGGGATAGTGCTGGGCAGACTTATACGGTCTGTGCCAGAGCCGGTGGTGGGAGGCGGGGCTGGTGGTTGGGAGGCAGGGATAGTGCTGGGCAGACTTATACAGTCTGTGCCAGAGCCGGTGGTTGGGAGGCGGGGCTGGTGGTTGGGAGGCGGGACTAGTGCTGGGCAGACTTATACGGTCTGTGCCCTGAAGAGCACAGGTACAAATCAAAGTAGGGTATACACAAAAAGTAGCACACATGAGTTGTCTTGTTGGGCAGACTGGATGGACTGTGCAGGTCTTTTTTCTGCCGTCATCATCTACTATGTAATCTACTATGTAAAAAAAGCCCATAATAGAGCACAAATGTTAAAGATAACCGAGTTACAAAAACTGTTCAAGCTACAGCATGGCATGCATCAACTTAGCTCAATAAATGCTAGCTTGACAACCCCACAGTTCAACTGTTGATTTTCAACGGGGCCCGATTCGTTTCACCCATAGCAGGGCTTCATCAGGAACCACTCAGTTGGATCATACTGACAGGGGTATCGGTCTCAAGCTGACTAAACATTTCTTACAACCGACGGTTCCTCAATATAGGAGAAAAGCATCTGACGCTAGTCTGTCCTGGGCCTGAATCCTGGAACAGAACTGAAGGACCTTGTGATTGATATGAATGGCAAAAAGATCCACCGAGGGGGTGTCCCACGCTCGGAAGATCTTGTGGGCAACGTCCATATTCAGCGTCCACTCATGAGGTTGCATTATCCTGCTCAGCCTGTCGGCCAGACTGTTGTTTACGCTCACCAGATAAGTGACTTGGAAAAACATGCTTTGATGGTGTGCCCAAAGCCACATCTGGATGGCTTCCTGACACAGAGGGTGATGTAGTACATCGCAACCTGATTGTGTGTTTGAATCAAGATAATTTGGTTGGACAGCCGATCTCTGAAAGCCTTCAGTGTGTTCCAGATCACTCAAAGCTCCAGGAGGTTGATCTGAAGACCTGTTTCCTCGGAGTACCAGGTTCCCTGAGTGTGAAGCCCATCTACATGAGTTCCCCACCCCAGGAGAGATGCATCCGTCATCAGGACTTTCTGCGGCTGAGGAATCTGGAATGGTCATCCCATGGTCAAACTGGGCCGGACTGTCTACCACTGAAGAGAGTTGCGAAGGTCTGTGGACAGTCAGACTTTCCTGAACAGGCTGTTGGGACGCTGGAGAGTACCTACGCCTAGTATAGGAATAGGGAGCACTCCGTATCCCCCCAAGAAACCTCCTGTAGCAGGTGCCCGGTGGGAGAGAGAAGCCATAGCATCATCGTGCTTTTTGATCTGGTCAACCAGGTCTTCCACCTTCTCTCTGAAAAGATTATCCCCTCAGCAAGGTACATCCGCCATCCTCTGCTGGACCGAATGATCCATGTCAGAGACACGCAGCCATGAGAGTCTGCGCATCGCTATACCTGTGCAGAGATTCTGGATGCCACATCAAAAGTATCGTAAGCGCCCCTGGCCAGGAATTTACAACACACCTTCTGCTGCCTGACCACCTGGCGAAAAGGCTCGGCCAGCTCTGGAGGGAAGGCATCAACCAAGCTGCCTCACCGAGTTCCGCAAATGAACGCTCGTGAACAGCTGGTAAGATTGAATGTGGGCAGCGAGCAAAGAGGCCTGATATGTCTTCCTCCCAAAAGGAAGACATATCAGGCCTGGGGGCACTGAGGCATAGTCACTAGTACTCTTGGATCTCTTGAGGGCAGAGTCCACCACCATGGAATTGTGTGGTAACTGAACTCATCAACCCAGGTTCACCGTGAATCCAATACTGGGAATCAGTCTTCTTAGGGATCACGGGACCAGAGGGAACGACCAGTTTCGTGTAAGGACTTCCCTGAGTACCTTATGTGAAGGAGCAGTCACTGCCTCCTGAGAGATGTAGACCAGGACCTCGAGCATCTCAGCCCTGGACTCATCCTCCACTTCCATAGGGAATGGAATGGCCTCTGTCATTTCCCGCACAAATGATGAAAAGGAGATGCTCTCAGGAGGAGACAGTCTTTCAGTTGCAAGGGAAGGTTCAGAGGGAAAACCAAAAGAGGAAAAATACCTGGGATCTTCCTCTGACTCCCACGAGCGCTCCTCCTCAGTATTGGAAAGCACTAACCTAAGGGAGCTCCGAGAATGAGCCTGCATCGAATCCGAGGACCGACGTCCTTGATGGCGATGTCGAGGGGTCGACGCCCACATGGACTGCAGTGAAGCTTCCTCCACTGACATCAATGGGGAGTTGACCTGGGTGGCAGCCGACACCAGAGTCGCAAGCGGCACCAAGGACGAGGACCACACTGCAAGTGAAGGGCCAGATGCAGCTGAAGCAGATGGCATGGCAGGCACAAGCATCCCCGATGCCAAAGCAGACTGGTGCAGCAGTCCTTCCAGAAGTTCTGGAGGTACGGCCCGAATGTGCTCGTCGAGAGACGCCATCAGAGAAGGCTGGGGGGGCCGGTAGAGCAGCCGGTGGCAGAATCGATTGAGGCTCAGGAGCAGGAACCGGACTGCTAAGAGGCAGACGCATCGGCACCTCCTGAATGAAGGCAGAGCGGTCCTCCCGGCGCCGACGCTTCTCAGGTGCCGAATCTTTCAATGCCCCGGAGCTCCCAGCACCGTGAATCGGGGGAGAACGGTGATGGTGCTTCTTAGCCTTCGTTTGATGCCCGCTACTGAGGCTCCTCGGTGCCGACCAAGACGACGTCAAATCCTCATATCGCCTCGGGATCAGTTCCAACGATGGTCGGTCCTGGGGGGCCGGCACAGCAGGAGATCTCAAGATGTGGAGACCCACTCCATGCCTCACTGCTCCCAGCTTGTCTTGGCCTATCAGCAGCCATGTGTACCTCTGCTCCTGACATCGACGAATCCCTCGATGTCGACATCAATGCCGCCAACCTCGGTACTGATGTCGAAGGTCCGGACTGAGCCCCAAAAGTTTCTCGGGCCTCTCGAGCAAGTTGGGTCCTTTTCTTCATAGGAAGACACTGGGCACAACGAGCTGGGCTATGGTCGGGCCCAAGGCACTGAATACACCAAGAATGGGTATCTGTACCTGAGATGGTCTGGTTGCACAGAGTACATTTGAAGCTGCTGGGTGTCTTCGATGACAAGGAAGGAAAAACGGCACCATGGAAATCAAAAGACTCGATTGTGCCTAAGTAAAAAGGGCACAAAAAAGGGTAGAAACCCGACTGTGTGGCCTAAAACTGGCCGCTGTCGAGAAAGAAAGAAAACAAACAAGGGAAAAAGGGAAAAATCTTTCTTTTTTTCAAGAAAATAATTAAACACTGGAAAACAAGAAACTAAAAGTAGAGTAGCAAAAAGAGAAGGCTCTTTTCCCAGGCACTACAAGGAGCACAGAAAAAATCTGCCGTACCTCGTTGCTCGCACAGCGGGCAGCAAGTCAGTGCGGTTTTCTTTTTGCTATGGCAAATGCCGGTTCCCGGGCCACCGCAGACGTCGACCCAGTTGACTATAATCCAGCCTGCTTGTCCTCGCAGAACACTATCTGCTTTTGTCTCATTTACATTGTAAACCGCACTGAACCCATCCTAGAACTTCTGGAATTATAACTGGATGCGAGAACCCTGAACAAAAGAACAGGTGAGGGGAGGAGGAGGAACAGCCCAACCAGGATGATTCATTGTGACTTCTACTTCCTAATATTTTTTATTTCATACATTACATCATCAATGATATCTAATTTTCTCATACCTCACACTAACACTATCTGCTTTTATCTCACCGCACTGAACCCTGGAAAGGGGATATTAGCGGTATACAAGAATTGATTTGAATTGAATATAAAAAAAGTGAGAAATTCACAATAAACATGAAAAATTGCAGAGCCCTTGAATAAGGCAGAGCACAACACATTGCTGTAGTCATCAGCTGCAACTACTACCATCACCAATTATGAAGTTCAAAGTCTACCACACTAACCTATATGCCGATCATGCTTTTACCACATGACTAAGCCAATGTAGGGCCCTATCTAACCTATGCTCTAAATAATATGTTAAAATAAAAAGCAGAATGGCATCTTGTTTTATGGTGTACCATGTTCAGTCTGCAAGGGAACATAGTGAGCAAAGCTGCCAGAATCAAACTCCGCTAGAAAACCCTCTTATGCTTTAAAGCTATTTACGATTTGCTCATGTAGGGTATGACCTTGCAGCTTACACAGAGAACCAAAGACATATAAGATGGGACTTGAGCCCCATGGCTGAGGAATAGTCACATGGGTGCTCAGTTCCTGATCTTGCTCCAAAAAGCACTACTCCACTTTCCATACTTGCTTAACACCAAGAATCAGACAGCCTGCATTTTCTTCTACATTAAGATAATGCTGCCATGTGTGTACGTCTGGGGTTCTCAACTCAGTCAGTCAGGTTTTCAGAATATCCACAAGATATATTTGCATACAATGAAGGTGGTGCATGCAAATTTATCTTATTCATATTCATGGTGGTTACTGAAAATCTAACTGGCTGTATCCCAAGGACTGGACTATGAACCCCTGCACTAGACAGGAAGCCTCCTGGAAAAGACTGAGCAATACAAAGCAGGAGCTGCCCATCAAGCACTTCCTTCATAGTCAGATTCCAAACTTAGTCATGCCACACTCCAAGCCTGGCAGCAATCATGGACTTGAGTCTAGGTTCACAAACCACTGAACTTGCTTTTCTTTAGAACACTGTCTTGCTTATAGGGAAAAAAAAAGTTTCCTACCTGAGTTAGTCTAGGTGTGTAGTTTTCGATTTCTTGCTTAATACTATGTAAAGAGTTAATGATATCCTGGCTGGATGCATATTGCTGAGACTGAACTGGAGTTGGACCATGGCAATACCTAGTTGTAGAAAGAGGGAAAAAATCAATCTACAAAAACCCAAATATTCTATGATTTGAGGCATCAAGCAAGTTCTCCAAGGCTGGTATCCTGTGAGAAAGAAAACTGACAATGTAGCTGTGTATGAAGAATGTTATGTAGAGCTCAGTGATCAGAAAGCTGAAGAATAAGTTAAAAGAAAGTGACGTGTTAATAACTGGAACACAGGGCCATTCTGAAGCAGTGAAATCTGTTATGCTATAATCAGCTCGTGATATTCTGAAGTCATATTTATTTAAAAGATTTCCAGACCACCTATAAACTATATGGTTTCCAGTAATCTATTCTTAATAATTGGATTCTTTATTTCATTAGCTTTATTTTCCTCTTCTTTTGAGGGTTTTAGGAAAGGAATTTATAAGCAGGATACACTGATTCAACGGCTGCTTCATTCTCTTGGTCCTCATTTTGGCAACCATTAGAAATGCGAAGCTTAAATGCTGCTTTAAATGCAGATGAAATCATACTCATTCCTCAATATAAAAAATGTAAAATAACAAACCATTCATCCCACAGACCTGTCTGATTTTTTTAGATTCAGTGCAATAGTTTTTATGCTGCTGTTTTGTCCTAAATCTTCGTATTCAATGGACTCCTGTAGTTTCACCTAAAAAAAAAAAAAAAGATCAAACATCAAATCATACTGGTATTTATAAATCAAAGAACCCTTAGCTTTCAACGGCAGCCCAAGGGCAGGCATACAATATACAATACATCTATTTATTAATTGCTCATGAAAGAAAAATGAACTTATTGATGTGTGTCAACAACCATACTACTGAACCTACAGAACCATTTATAGCTAATGATGATGTCCATGCTAACTGAATTTTCATCCCCCATGGGGGTGGTGGAGGGCACTTAAATACTATTTAAAAGCTAATCCCTAATACAACAAAAAAAAAAAAGAAAGAAGACTATAAACATACTGATCATCATCTGCCAAGTTCTCTCAACAAAACAATTTTTACACTTTGTTAAGATTATAAATGGTACTAAGGTATTTCTCAGAATGTCAAGTATTTTTCTGCCATTAAAAAAAAAAAAACTTTGATTATTTAAAAAAAAAAAAAATTAGTGAAAAATTTCAAACATGTAAAACGTACTTCCCTTCATTGTTGCCAACTGCACCCTACTTCCCCCTCCCCAAATGAAGCTAGAACTCTCACTAGTGCCAAGAACTGGAAGAATGCCTTTCCTGAAACAATCTCTCGCTGCTGCTCTATTGCTATCAGGATAGCCATGCTCCCTCTTTTCCTTGACAGGGAATGCATCCTTCCACCTATGTGAACTCCTTATTAAAATCTTTATTAAAATCTGTTCTCTTCCAAGCTTATGCTTAGCAATTTGATTTGACAGTTTATGGCTGCATGGTTTACACATGCCTGATACATACAATATGAATTCACCGGGGGGGGGGGGGGGGGGGGGGAGCCACATATCTGCCAGCACTTTTGTTAAATCAAAAACTTTATAAGTTGCTTTGCTCTGTACCTTTTTAACTGGTGGTTGAAATAAGTCTGAATCCCTGGAGTTTCCATCAGTGCTGCTGGTCTCACTGTACTGGTCATTTTGTGCTTCCCTTGAAATCAGAATATATTAAAAATTAGTGAAGACAGATAATACATATCTACAGATAAGTACAATGCTTGCCTCATTTTCATAATGCATTTTCAACAAGTACTGGCAAGATACAGAGTTTTCACTGGTTTTAACAGGACATCCAGCAAGCATAGATCATTATTTTTTCCTTTCAAATGAACTCCAAGGAACTATGTAGAACACGTGACAGAGGAAATGGTCTAGGAAGTGGTAAGAGCAGTGGGTTAAGACAGAGCCAGAAGAGGCCTAGTGGTTAGAGCACTGGTATGACATCCAGATGTGGCGTGTTCAAATCCCACTACTGCTCCTTGTGATCTTGGGCAAGTCACTTAACCCTCCATTGCCTCAGGTACAAACTTAGATTGTGTGAGCCCTCCAAGGACAGGGAAATACCCAGTGTACCTGACTATAACTCACCTTAAGCTACTACTGAAAAGATGTGAGCAAAATCCAAATAAATAAATCCTGCTTGCATAACTGACACTCTTTGTATTGTAACCTTGAGCAACACTTCTCTCTCTCTGCCTCAGGGGTGGGGACATATTGTACTGGATACTTATCACCACTTCTGCACAGCACTACTTAAACCATCTCTCAACTCAGTACAAGTCCCCCTTTGTTTTTTTAAGTGAAAAGAAACAAATAGATACTGAGAGTAAAGACCACAAAGTGTATTTCCTAAATTCCAATA
Source organism: Microcaecilia unicolor (assembly GCF_901765095.1). Classification (NCBI taxonomy): domain Eukaryota; kingdom Metazoa; phylum Chordata; class Amphibia; order Gymnophiona; family Siphonopidae; genus Microcaecilia; species Microcaecilia unicolor. Next base: position 195,455,015 of record NC_044034.1, on the reverse strand, counting down.
TCAATTTCAGCATCCCATATGGATGCCAAATGTACCCAGCACCCAAGCATACCGGGGCAACTTCTCCGTAAAGTGTAGGGGGAACCCACTCTAGCATGCCACCTCTACCACCTTTTTTTTTTTAAACAAAAACAGGGTTCTCAAGACTTTTCGGTCATATAATACGGGGAAGAGCTAATGGTGGCAGTAGTACCTAGCTGAGCTCCCTCATACCTCAATTGTTCTTGATGGGTGAACAGGAAATGCAAGTTGAGGGTTTTCCCCTCTAAGCCCCAATAGCTACCTATTTCTAGACTTATGGACACCTTTCTGCAACATGGGAGCACCACAACAAAGTGCATGGGGGAGTCACCAGCTATCTCTGCCAGGTGGGGGTGCTGTCAGACTTCAGCTCAAGCTCCCAAATTGTGAAGCTCCACCACCACACCTGATCCTGACTCAGCAATTTTTGCCAGTCCAGAGAATGGAGAGGGGCAGAGTCCAGTGTTAAGACAGAAGTTAGTGTTTTCCTTTCAGAACAACAGAGTTCGACAGCGAACAGTTGAGGAAGTGCAATCAGCAAGAAGTGCAGCATCAGAAGAGCAATTTGCTGGATTTGGAGGTGCTACTGAGGGTTCCAAGTTGAAACAAGGTCTGATTCATCTTTTGAGTTCAATTTATAGTGACCAATGGAAAGGCCTTGTAAATGTGATTTGATAGTGTAAAAACTATGATTCCAACTAATGTAGCCAGTATCCAGTCGTTAAAACAGGTGAAGAACAATCAAGTGCTAGATGATCACTCATTGAAAAAAAATCTTCGAAAAAAAAAATCTTCAAGAGACAAATACAATGAAAGATAATATGATAAGAAGGAAGATGGAAAGCCTGGAAAATATTGAGATACTAATCTGCATATAATACATTTTCCTAAGCTACCTCTACTACTGCTAAAGATAAGTTTCAATGTTATTTGAAAGAAGTTCTTCAGGTTCTAGAGGAATCACTGCCTCTGCTTACGAAAATATTTTATCTACCGCCTGCAGAAAAAAAAAAAAAAGATTCCAACAATCAACAAGTGGAGGGAGATTTAGAGATGGATACATTAAATATTTCAACAATGTTGGAATCTTCCAATACTCAGAGGGGAATTCATCAAGGTGCAGTAAAAGATTGCCCTTTACCGCACCTTGATACCCTGCGGGATCCTGGTACTGCAGGTTGCTGAATCCCGGGTCAGGAGAATAAAGATGCTTGCGAACCACGTGACAAGCAGCGTTATTCCCACAGCTTGGTACCATCGGGATGCAAAGCCACAGCCCAATGCTCCTGGGCCTCCAGCATAGGGTCCCCCAAATTTAATCACCTCACTCGTTATTCCAATTTCCAAATCATTTATAAATATGTTAAATAGCAATGGTCCCAGTACAGATCCCTGAGGCCTCCATTGATAAAAATGACCATTTAACCCTACCCTGTTTTCTGTCCAATAACCAATCCACAGAAGGCCATTGCCTCCTATCCCGTGACTCCTAAATTTTCTCAGGAGTCTCTCATGAGGTACTTTGTCAAAAGCTTTCTGAAAATCTAGATACACCATCAACTGGCTCACCTCTAACCACGCTTATTCATGCCTTCAAAGAAATGAAGCAAATTGATAAGGCAAGACCTCCCTTGGCCAAATCCATGCTGACTCTGTTCCATTAAACCATGTTTGTCTACGTGTTCTGTAATTTTATTCTTCATAATAGTTTCCACTATTTTTCCCAGCACTGAAGTCAGGCTTACCGGTCTGTAATTTCCTGGATCACCCCAGAACCCTTTTTAAAAATCAGCATCACATTAGCCACACTCCAGTCTTCAGGTACTATGGACAATTTCATGTTTGCGTTCTTTCAATACCCTGGGGTGTACACCATCCGGTACAGGTGATTTATCTCTCTTTAACTTGTCAGTTTGGCACAGTACATCTTCTAAGTTCACCGAGATTTCTTTTTCAGTTTCTCCGCATCATCACCCCTGAAAACCAGTTCCAGTATAAATGGATCTCTTACATCTTCTTCTGTAAAGACCGAAACAAAGAATTCATTCAATTTCTCCACTATGGCATTGTCCTCCCCGAGTGCTCCTTTGTTCCTTCATGATCTAACGGTCCCACAGATTCCCTTGCAGGCTTTCAGGCACATCAGAAACAGAAAAAAAAGTGTTTTGAGTTATCTCCACAACAAGTTTTTCTTCATATTATCTTTTAGCCTTCTTTATCAGTGCTTGACACAGCTTATGTTGCTTCTTATTTTATTCATTCAGATCCTTTTACCATTCTTTGAACGATTCTTTTTTGGCTCGGCCTGTTCCATATCACCTTTTAACCACATTGTCTGTCTTTTGCTCTTCTTTACACCTTTGCTAATATGTGGAATACATCTGGTCTGGGCTTCCACAACAGTATTTTTAAACAAAGTCCACACCTGATTTTAAGTCCTAACCTTTGCGGCCAATCCTTTCAGCTTCATTTTAACCATTTTCCTCTTTTTGTCATAGTCGCCCTTTCGAAAATTAAAAGCTGCCACAGTAGATTTACTTAGTGACTTCATTCCAGATATCAGCTCAAATTTGATCATGTTATGATCGCTGTTTTCCAGCAGATCCAACACTGTTACCTCTCATACGATGCCCCGAATTCCACTAAGGATTAGATCCAAAATAACTCCCCCTCCTGTCTGTTGCTGGACCAGTTCCTCCAAGAAGCAGTCATTTATTACATCTGGAAATTTTACCTTCCTTTTGTAACATTTATCCAGTCAATATTAGGATAATTGAAATTACCCATTATTATAACGGTGCCCAATTTGCCAGCTTAATTTCTGTAAACATATTTTCATGTCTGTTTGTTCTGTCCTGGCGGATGGTAGTACAGCCCTACCAATATATTCCTTCCCTTCACATCTGGAATTTCTATCCATCTGTTTCATGTAGAATACAAGCCATTAAGCCCATTAAAATGGGCAATATTTTTTATTTCTGACATATAATGTAAAATTTGATGAACATAATGTGAATTGCTTGAAAGGATGCGGGGAAAAGTTGGGGGTACAGAGTGACAATGTATATATGTGTGTGTGAGAGAGAGAGAGAGAGAGAGAGCTGCTAGGAGTCCCTGTGACAGTGGAGAGTCATTTGCTCCTTAGCCAGTTGTTTGAGGCAGCAAAGCAGGGCTCGTTTTTGAGTACCCTGCCCCCCTCCCCCATACATCTTCCTGTAACCTATATGGGGTATGGTGCGGTATTGTTGGACTTCAATGAGTTCACTGTATGTGTGGTGTGTGTGAGCGATGTGCCTGGGATACATTCCCGGCGTCGCTGTCCCGTTGTGTATGTGTGTGAGAGAGAGAGAGAGAGAGAGAGAGAGAGAGAGAGAGAGTGTGTGTGTCTGTGTGAAAGAGAGAGTGTGAAAGTGAGTTCAGAGAGAGATAGAGAAAAAGTGTGTGTGTGTGTCTGTGTGAAAGAGAGAGTGAGAATGAATTGTGAAAGACAGAGAGAGTCTTCGAGTTCCAGGCCTCCCTCTGTCCCTGTTCCAGGCCCCCCTCCCTCCCTCCTAGTTCCAGGGCCCTCCCTCCCTTCCTCCAACCACCCAGTTTCAGGCCCCTTCCCTCCCTCCATCCGAGTTCGCCACTGCCCCTTCCCCCCCCCCCCCCCCCAGGTCACTGCCGGCCCTCTCCATTGAACTCACAGCGCCTCACCTCCGAAAGCGCAGCAGACAGCGGCAGCTCACCTTCGGGCTTCCTTCCCTCCCTGTGTGCTGCCCTCGTGTGACGTAACTTCGGCGAGAGCGGGACACAGGGAGGGAAAGAAGGCCAAAGGGAGGCGATCTGCCGCTGTCTGCTGCGCTTTCAGAGGTGAAGCGCTGTAAGTTCAACGGAGAGGGCCCGGGTGGAGGGGGACCGGCGGCGACCTCAGGGGGGGAGCGGTAGCGACCTCAGCGGGGCAGGAGCGAGGTGGCGATGTGTAATGTGCCGCACATGGGCGGGAGCAGGAGGTGGGTGTGTTCAGCAGTTGTGATCGTTTTTAAGGGGCGGGCGGAGGAGGTGGGTGTGGGTCGGTCTGAAGCGTTGTGTGACATGCCGCACATGTCACTTTTCATTTATATAGTAGGATTTTGTTTGACTCAATTCCATCTTTAACAAATCCTGTTAGAGATGTCATGTTGACTGTGGTGCAAGACTGGTCAGAAGTGGCTGGCATCGCTTGTGGCCAGACACCCCATGGACCCTCCCCTCATGACCCCCTAACCCTGAGGACCTCCCCCTCAACCACCAATGAGGGTGCAAGAAAAGCAAATGCTACATACCTGTAAAAGGTATTCTCCGAGGACAGCAGGCTGATTGTTCTCACAAATGGGTAACGTCCACGGCAGCCCCTCCGATCGGAGATCTTCCTAGCAACAGAGTTTGCTAGTTCTCGCGCATGCGCGGCCTTTTTCCCGCCCGAAATCGCTCGTATTCGCTAGTCCCGTACCAAGCAAAAACAAGACAAGGGAAGACACAACTCCAAAGGGGAGGTGGGCGGGTAGGTGAGAACAATCAGCCTGCTGTCCTCGGAGAATACCTTCTACAGGTATGTAGCATTCGCTTTCTCCGAGGACAAGCAGGCTGCTTGTTCTCACAAATGGGGTATCCTTAGCCCCCAGGCTCACTCAAAACAAACAAGGTCAATAGGGCCTCGCAACGGCGAGGACATAACTGAGATTGACCTAAACTTTTCCAACTAACTGAGAGTGTAGCCTGGAACAGAATAAAAATGGGCCTAGGGGAGTGGAGTTGGATTCTAAACCCCAAACAGATTCTGCAGCACCGACTGCCCGAACCGACTGTCGCGTCGGGAATCCTGCTGAAGGCAGTAATGAGATGTGAATGTGTGGACAGATGACCACGTCGCAGCCTTGCAAATCTCTTCAATAGTGGCTGACTTCAAGTGGGCCACTGACGCTGCCATGGCTCGAACACTATGAACCGTGACATGACCCTCGAGAGTCAGCCCAGCCTGGGCGTAAGTGAAGGAAATGCAGTCAGCTAGCCAATTTGAAATGGTGCGTTTCCCCACAGCCACTCCCCTCCTGTTGGGATCAAAAGAAACAAAAAGTTGGGCGAACTGTCTGTGTGGGCTTGTCCGCTCCAGATAGAAGGCCAATGCTCTTTTGCAGTCCAATGTGTGCAGTTAACGTTCAGCAGGGTGGGTATGAGGACGGGGAAAGAATGTTGGCAAGACAATTGACTGGTTCAGATGGAACTCCGACACCACCTTTGGCAGGAACTTAGGGTGAGTGCGGAGGACTACTCTGTTATGATGAAATTTGGTATAGGGAGCATGAGCTACCAAGGCTTGCAGCTCACTGACTCTGCGAGCTGAAGTAACTGCCACCAAGAAAATGACCTTCCAGGTCAAGTACTTCAGATGACAGGAATCTAGTGGCTCAAAAGGAGGTTTCATCAGCTGGGTGAGAACGACATTAAGATCCCATGACACTGTAGGAGGTTTGACTGGGGGCTTCGACAAAAGCAAACCTCTCATGAAGTGAACAACTAAAGGCTGTCCCGAGATCGGCTTACCTTTCACATGGTAATGGTATGCACTAATCGCACTAAGATGAACCCTTACAGAGTTGGTTTTAAGACCAGACTCCGATAAATGTAGAAGGTATTCAAGCAGGGTCTGTGTAGGACAAGAACGAGGATCTAAGGCCTTGCCATCACACCACACAGCAAACCGTCGCCAGAGGAAAAAATAACTCCTCTTGGTAGAATCTTTCCTGGAAGCAAGCAAGTCTCAGGAGACACCCTCTGACAGACCCAAGGAGGCAAAGTCTATGCTCTCAACATCCAGGCTGTGAGGGCCAGAGACCGAAGGTTGGGACGGAGGAGCGCCCCCTCGTTCTGTGTGATGAGGGTTGGAAAGCAGTCCAATCTCCACGGTTCTTCGGAAGACAATTCCAGAAGAAGAGGGAACCAGATCTGACGAGGCCAAAAAGGAGCAATCAGAATCATGGTTCCCCTGTCTTGCTTGAGTTTCAGCAAAGTCCTCCCTATCAAAGGAATGGGAGGATACGGGTACAGGAGACCTTCCCCCCAAAACAGAAGGAAAGCATCTGACGCTAGTTTACCGTGGACCTGCAGCCTGGAACAGAACTGAGGGACCTTGTGATTGGTCTGAGTGGCAAAGAGGTCTACCAAAGGGGTGCCCCACACTTGGAAGATCTCGCGAACCACTCGAACTGAGCGACCACTCGTGCGGTTGCATGATCCTGCTCAATCTGTCGGCCAGACTGTTGTTTACGCCTGCCAGATACGTGGCCTGGAGCCACATGCCGACCCGGCGTGCCGTGCCACAAGCTGACGGCTTCCTGACACAGGGGGCGAGATCCGGTGCCCCCCTGCTTGTTGATGTAATACATAGCAACCTGGTTGTCTGTCTGAATTTGGATAGTTTGATGGGACAGCCGATCTCTGAAAGCCTTCAGAGCGTTCCATACTGCTCGCAACTCCAGGAGGTTGATCTGTAGACCTTGTTCCTGGACGGACCAAATCCCCTGGGTGTGGAGCCCATCGACATGCGCTCCCCACCCCAGGAGTGACGCGTCCGTGGTCAGCACTTTTTGCGGCTGAGGAATCTGGAAGGGACGTCCCAGGGTCAAATTGGATTGAATTGTCCACCAATGAAGGGAGAGGAGAAACCTCGGTGACAGACGGACCACGTCCTCTAGGCTCCCAGCAGCTTGGCACCACTGAGAGGCTAGGGTCCATTGAGCAGATCTCATAAAAAGGCGGGCCATGGGAGTCACATGAACTGTGGAGGCCATGTGGCCGAGCAATCTCAACATCTGCCGAGTTGTGATCTGCTGCAACGCCCGCACCGAGGAGACAAGGGTCAGCAGATTGTCGGCCCTGGTCTCTGGGAGGTAGGCACGGGCCGTCTGGGAATCCAGCAGAGCTCCTATGAATTCGAGTTTCTGAACAGGAAGAAGGTGGGACTTTGGATAATTTATCACAAATCCTAGCAGCTCCAGGAGTTGAATAGTCACCTGCATGGACTGCTGAACTCCTGCCTCGGAGGTGTTCTTTACCAGCCAATCGTCGAGGTAAGGGAACACATGCACTCCCAGCCTGCGCAGAGAAGCCGCTACTACGGCTAGGCATTTGGTGAATACCCTGGGCACGGAGGCGAGCCCAAAGGGTAGCACACAGTACTGAAAATGCCGTGTTCCCAGACGAAATCGAAGATACTGCCTGTGAGCTGGCAGAATCGGGATGTGCGTATAGGCATCCTTTAAGTCCAGAGAGCATAGCCAATTGTCCTGTTGAATCATGGGAAGAAGGGTGCCCAGGGAAAGCATCCTGAACTTTTCCTTGACCAGATATTTGTTCAGGGCCCTTAGGTCTAGGATGGGACGCATCCCCCGTTTTCTTTTCCACAAGGAAGTACCTGGAATAGAATCCCAGCCCTTCTTGCCCCGGTGGCACGGGCTCGACCGCATTGGCGCTGAGAAGGGCAGAGAGTTCCTCTCCAAGTACCTGCCTGTGCTGGAAGCTGAAGGATTGAGCTCCCGGTGGGCAATTTGGAGGCATTGAGGTCAAATTCAGAGAGTACCCTAGCCGGACTATTTGGAGAACCCACTGATCGGAGGTTACAAGAGGCCACCTTTGGTGAAAAAATGTTAACCTCCCCCCGACCGGTAGGCCGTTCGGCACAGGCACTGGAACGTCGGCTATGCTCTGCAGGAGCCAGTCAAAAGCCCGCCCCTGACTTTTGCTGGGGAGCCGCAGGGGCCTGAGGCGTGCGCTGCTGACGAGAGCGAGCGCGCTGGGGTTTAGCCTGAGCAGCAGGCTGGCGGGAAGGAGGATTGTACCTACGCTTGCTGGAAGAATAGGGAACCGTCCTCCTTCCCCCATAAAAACGTCTACCCGAAGAGATAGAGGCTGAAGACGGCCGGCGGGAGAACTTGTCGAAAGCGGTATCCCGCTGGTGGAGCTGTTCAACCACCTGTTCGACCTTGTCCCCCCAGCAAGGGGCATCTGCAATCCGCTGCTGGATTCGATTTTCCAGGTCGGAGGCACGCAGCCATGAGAGCCTGCGCATCACCACACCCTGCGCAGCGGCCCTGGATGCAACATCAAAAGAGTCAAAGACCCCCCTGGCCAGGAATTTCCTACAAGCCTTCAGCTGCCTGACCCACCTGCTGAAAAGATTTGGCCTGCTCAGAAGGGAGCTTGTCGACCAAGTCCGCCAACTGTCGCACATTGTTCCGCATGTGTATGCTCGTGTAGAGCTGGTAGGACTGAATCTTGGCGATGAGCAAAGTAGAATGGTAGGCCTTCCGCCCAAAAGAGTCCAAGGTTCTAGAGTCTTTGCCCGAGGGCGCCGAAGCATACTCTCTAGAGCTCTTGGCCTTCTTGAGGGCCAGATCCACCACACCAGAGTCGTGTGGCAACTGAGTCCGCATCAACTCCGGGTCCCCATGGATCCGATATTGAGATTCGATCTTCTTGGGGATGTGGGGTGTAGTTAAAGGTTTCGCCCAGTTCACCAGCAACGTCTTTTTGAAGACTTGATGCATGGGTACTGTGGACGATTCTTTAGGTGTCGAAGGATAGTCCAAGAGCTCTAGCATCTCGGCTCATCCTCCGTGACCACGGGAAAGGGAATTGCCGTAGACATTTCCCGGACAAAGGCCGCGAAAGAGAGACTCTCCAGGGGAGAAAGCTGTCTTTCAGGCGAGGGAGTAGGATCAGAAGGAAGACCGTCAGACTCCTCGTCAGAGAAATATCTGACGTCTTCCTCTGCTTCCCACGAGGCCTCCTCATCAGTGTCGGACACCAGCTGGTGGACTTGGGTCCGAAGCTGCGCCCGCCTCGACTCCATGGAAACACGGCCACGGTGGGAGCGCCGAGGCGGGGGCGACGGAGCTCCCTCCATCGACGTCGCCGGGGAGCCCTCCTGGGAGGCGGCCGGCACCGGCACCGCAAGTGGTACCAGGACGGGCGCCCTCACCGCAGACGAGGGCCCAGCCATCGCCTCACTCGACGGCACCGGCGGCGCAAGCACCCCCAGTACCGGAGAAGGGCGAAACAGCTCTTCCAGGATCCCCGGAAGGACGGCCCTGAGGCTCTTGTTCAGAGAGGCTGTGGAGAAAGGCGGTGGAGCCGGTACCGGCGTCGAGCTGCGAACCTGTTCCTTGGGATGGAGGCAGTACCGGGCTGTCCACAGGGGAACACATCGACACCTCCTGAATGGAGGATGAGCGGTCCTCCCGATGTCGACGCTTGGGTGTCGGTGGTACCGGCGACCCAGAGCTCTCGGTACCACGCTTGGAGGGTGACCGGTGCCGGTGTTTCTTTGCCTTCGCACAGCATCGGTACCCCCCGGTACCGAAGAGGAAGACGTCAAATCCAAACGCTTCCTCGGGTCCGGGTCTGAAGAGGGTCGATCCCAGGGGGGCTGTACCGCGGGAGCCCTCGAGACAGGCGGAGACCTGCTCATGGGCTCACCGCCACCAGCAGGGGAATGGACAGCCCTCACCTGCACTCCAGACATCGAAGCACCCTCCGACAACATCCTCAGAAGGAACGATCCCGGTCTCGTAGCTGCACCCGACGATGACCTCGATACCGATGGCCTCGATGTCGATGCCGGTAGCGATGGACGCGGTACCGAAGTCGATGCTGGGCGCGGTACCGAAAGCTCCGATGCTGAGAACCGCGGGACTGAGGATGTTGACGCGCCGGATGAAGCCCCGAACAAACTGTTCCACTGGGCTAATCTCGCCGCCTGAGTTCTCCTCTTCAAAAGAAGACAGAGATTACAGAGGCCTGAGGACGGTGCCCAGACCCCAGACACTGAAGGCAAAAAGCGTGCCTATCAGTGAAAGAGATTATCCGGCCGCACTGGGTGCACGGTTTGAAGCCGCTGGAAGTCTTCGATGACATGGGCGGAAAAATCTCGCCGGCAAAATCGAAGTCTGTGATGGTGAAAAAAGGGGCACCAAAAGCTCACCAAAAAACGAACGAGCGGAGAAAAAAGCCGCAATCGACCACGAAAGAAAACTTACGGGCCAACACTAGAGATAAAGGAAAAAGTTAGAAATTTTTTAGCAAAAAAACCGCGAATCGCGAGGGATCTCCAAGGGGCGTGGAGCGACCGAAAAAACAGCCGTCCCGAGCCGCGGAAAAAAGGAGACTAGCGAACACGAGCGATTTCGGGCGGGAAGACGGGCGCGCGCGAGAACTAGCAAACTCTATTGCTAGGAAGATCTCCGATCGGAGGGGCTGCCGTGGACGTCACCCATTTGTGAGAACAAGCAGCCTGCTTGTCCTCTTAGAAGGCTTGTTCTTGTTTGGGGTGGGGGGGGGGGTGTTCCTGCACTGGCAGCCTGGGAGCATCGGACAACGGCTTTGCAGCCTGATGCTCCTGGATGGTACAATAACCCCAGCAGGAAGCTGGGGATATTTTACTGTGGTTTTTGGACCCTAATGCAACTTTGGTATATCACCGTGTGAAGAAACAATGTGTTTTAAGCCTGTAAAATGTATTAGATATTTTCCTATTTTAATTATGTCCTATTTCTATTTGGCCAGCAGGTGGTGTTTTTTTTTGCTGTAAAGCTGTTATAGGGAACTGAATGTTCTTTTTCTTCAACACAAGCAGGAAGGAAATTACACAAGCAGCAGTATACTTTCAAATCTTGTTGACTGGGCTCTGATTGGCCTAGGAGCTCATTTCCTTTAGAGTGTACTCATTTTGCCTTCAGTCCTAGCCAGAAAGAAAAGCGAGCAGAATCTCTTTGCTGAGGCTCAGTAAACAGTTATATACCCTGATCGTCCCAGGTACTTTTCTAGGAAGTATGCAAATGTTTAGTGTTCTAATTGATCCATATTTCAGTTAGTTACCTGTTATTGTTTGCTAATTGCACATTTTTTGTTCACTGTTTATTCTCATAAAAATTGAACAAAATTGTTTTGTTCGCTCTACTTATCTGGACTGATAAAGAATACTGGTGGTTTGTGTGTTGGGTCTTTGAGTGCTTTCTGGGAACTGTGGGACCACGGGACTTGCCCAGAGGCGGTTTGTAACCCAGTTGGTGGGAGGAGGGTGCAGGTGGACCTGAGATGTGCAGGGGATAGACCCTGTAAATGGCCGCAGGGTAACCCCAGGCAGGTGACTGGGCGTTTCGTGACACACCACAAGTCGCGTTAGGGTATTTGCATAGTAATGAGATGCAAAACATGCATCTGCATATTTTGCATCTCATTACCACCTAACCCATGGCGACAAATATCACCACGGTAATTTTAGTCAAGTTGCAATAGGATCTTTTAGGTCACATTAAGGGCAAAATAATGCACGTTAAGGCCCTAACACCGCTTGATGAATCCTCCTCTCAATCTGCGTCTCTAGCTACTTTGATTGTGACTTTGGCCCTTCCTTCAAATTGTTGTTTTTAAAATTAGATATATCTTTTCTAGGAAGTTTGGTCAGGATCTTTCCTGATGTTTCAATGGAAACTTAGAGCAGGAAAAGTTTTCTTTTCCTTAAATATCCTAGTAAATGCACTGTAAAATTTAAATTGATTAAATATGTGTTTGAACCTACTCAGTAAGAAAATTACAAACTGCTCTGCCGCTTTAACCCACTGTGTAGCTTTGCAAATAGTAGATTTGCTATATGGGAGGTGCTACACTACTTAGTCTTATTTGTTAGATTCTGTGTATGGTTTTTCCTTTCAGTTTTCCTTTGCTCATCCCCCAATAATTATGGACTAAATGCCAAGTTATTTCATTTTGAATGTTTTCCTGAACTGATGATATATTTCCTCATGATTTCTGTACAAGTGTTTTACCTGGTTTATAATTTAATACAGTTCAATAAATAAAAAGTTAAAAAAAAAAACAAGGGGGCTTCTACTACACAGAACAGTTCAACAGCAGAGCAACTGTACGCTCGTTCACCTACTCTTTTCGGAGACCAGCTGCAAGGACCATGGCACTGTGATGGTTAAAGCGTTTAATAATAGCAGCATTACTGTTCTCCTTTATGGATTTTGAAGATGAAGTAGATGGCATAGACGACATACCATAGCCCTGTAAAGAAACGTACAAGATGGGCAAGATTATTTGTGCTTTAATTCCTATATAGAATGCATCCATCTTCATTTCTGGATGAATGTGTCTTTCCATTAGATCATATTCATGTTAACACAGCTACGATCACAAAGAACACCGAAGATGACACAAGAATGTGGTCTACAGACGATGTAAAAAGTCCCAATTTATTGTGTAGCTCAAAAGACACAAAACGTCAAAATCAATTATGTAGTTCAAAAAAAAAAAAAAGACCTGACATGGTTGTGTGTCGACCTGCCTCTGGAGTCTTTGCAGACTAAATTAATACATATAAATAACTTAAAATATCAGTAAGTTTATATGTACAAAATCAAATAAAACTGTATAAAAGACACAATCAAATCTAACTCACATTCAACGTTAAAATCAGAGCAATAAACAAATCATAAAACCAATGGTCAAACATAACAGTTAAAAATAAATATTTAACAATATGGGAAATCAAACCTATAAAGATATAAATCTTACTTTCAAAGAAAATTACTTTTTAAAAAATTGTCACTTGTATAGTTTAAAATAAACTTCACATTAATAAGTTAAACAACTTTGCATAAAAATAATAAATAGGCACATTTACAAACGACACTGGTATTTCTAATAAACATAAATAGAAACTGAATTAAAAAATTAATTAAAAGGACCAATTAGAACAGTTTGAATTGTCTAAGACAAAAGTCTTTTATATTTTAGAACTACCCAACCTGATACATAAAGCTTAACAAAGATGGTCTAAATTAGAAAGAATGTCAATAAAAGATATTTACACCACAGGTTGTTTAAGCCTACCATTGTTAATAAAAACAAAAGATTTTTATACTATTAAGGGGTGAGAATAGTCAACACCTCGATCTATATTTATGATCACACTTATGATTTGTGTCAAATGTGTTGTGACATAACTAAAAACTTAAAGATAGATAGTTCTTGGTATTTACAAAAATAAAAACAATAAAAATGGTAAAACATAAAATGATATGTATTAAATAACCAGATGTGTATGTACCTTTTAAATTGTTTATGAAAAAAAACCATACATCTGTTGATATGCAACCAGATAGAAACCTTGTTAACTGAAGCTCAAAAATTATGTAAGACCACCAAAGCATCTAGAGGAATACAATAGGGGTGCGCATAGGCTTCATAAAAGAGTGGTCATGATGCAAGTAAAATCAAGTGAAGGAAGATAACTTAGTGATATAAAAGTGTGATAAATGTTGTGCAATTGAAAAAAACATTCAGCAGAAAAATAAAACAAGATGTAATTCACTGAAAAAGAAAAATTTTTTATGCTACAAAAAAATGAACTGAATAAATAGCATTCTGGAAATCTACGGATAAAAACACCAGGTGCTAAAGGTAAATACTGCACAAACAGAAACTTGTTGAAAGGAATGTTCTGTAATCTGCTTATAACTTAGGTTATATCTAAGATCTAAGATAACTAATTAGATATTACTGTATAGATTTACTAGTGCTCAAGGAACAAAGCGAAAGCTACATACCTGTACAAGGTATTCTCCGAGGACAGCAGGCTGATTGTTCTCACTGATGGGGTGACGCCTGCGGCAGCCCTTCCAATCGGAAATCTTCTCTAGCAAAGACGTTTGCTAGCCCTCGCACGCACACCGCGCATGAGCGACCGTCTTCCCGCCCGAACTCGGTCGTGTTCGTCAGTCCAGTAAATAGCAAAGACAAAGACAAGGGAAGACACAACTCCAAAGGGGAGGCGGGCGGGTTCCTGAGAACAATCAGCCTGCTGTCCTCGGAGAATACCTTCTACAGGTATGTAGCTTTCGCTTTCTCCGAGGACAAGCAGGCTGCTTGTTCTCACTGATGGGGTATCCCTAGCCCCCAGGCTCACTGAAAACAACAAACATGGTCAATTGGGCCTCGCAACAGCGAGGACATAACTGAGATTGACCTAAACTTATTCAACTAACTGAGAGTGCAGCCTGGAACAGAATAAAAAAGGGCCTAGGGGGGTGGAGTTAGATTCTAAACCCCGAACAGATTCTGCAGCACCGACTTCCCGAACCGACTGTCGCGTCGGGTATCCTTCTGTAGGCAGTAATGCGATGTGAATGTATGGACAGCAAAGTCTTATCCACCAAACGTATGGGAGGATAGGCATACAGGAGGCCCTCCCCCCAATGCAGGAGGAAGGCATCCGAAGCTAGTCTGCCGTGGGCCTGAAGTCTGGAACAGAATTGAGGGACCTTGTGATTGACTTGAGCGGCGAAGAGATCCACCAAGGGGGTGCCCCACACTTGAAAGATCTCGCGTACCACTCGGGAATTGAGTGACCACTCGTGAGGTTGCATGATCCTGCTCAATCCCACTCGTGAGGTTGCATGATCCTGCTCAATCTGTCGGCCAGACTGTTGATTACGCCTGCCAGATACGTGGCTTGAAGAAACATGCCGTTCCGGCGAGCCCAAAGCCACATTCTGCCGGCCTCCTGACACAGGGGGCGAGATCCGGTGCCCCCCTGCTTGTTGATGGCAACCTGATTGTCCGTCTGAATTTGAATAATTTGATGGGACAGCCGATCTCTGAAGGCCTTTAGAGCGTTCCAGACCGCTCATAACTCCAGGAGGTTGATCTGTAGACCTTGTTCCTGGAGGGACCAACTCCCTTGGGTGTGAAGCCCATTGACATGAGCTCCCCAAACCCAGGAGAGACGCATCCGTCGTCAGCACCTTTTGTGGCTAAGGAATTTGGAAAGGACTTCCCAAAGTCAAATTGGACCGAATTGTCCACCAATGGAGGGACTGAAGAAAACTCGTGGAAAGCAGGACTACATCCTCTAGGTCCCCAGCAGCTTGGTACCACTGAGGCGCTAGGGTCCATTGAGCTGATCTCAAGTGGAGGCGGGCCATGGGAGTCACATGAACTGTGGAGGCCATGTGGCCGAGCAATCTCAACATCTGCCGAGCTGTGATCTGCTGGGACGCTCGTACCCAAGAAACAAGGGAGAGAAGATTGTCGGCCCTCGCTTCCGGGAGGTAGGCACGAGCTGTCTGAGAATCCAGCAGAGCCCCTATGAATTCGAGTTTCTGAACAGGAAAAAGGTGGGACTTTGGATAATTTATCACAAACCCTAGTAGCTCCAGGAGTCGAATAGTCATCTGCATGAACTGTAGAGCTCCTGCCTCGGAGGTGTTCTTTACCAGCCAATCGTCGAGGTAAGGGAACACGTGCACTCCCAGTCTGCGTAGAGACGCCACTACTACAGCCAGGCACTTTGTGAACACCCTGGGCGCAGAGGCGAGACCAAAGGGTAGCACACAATACTGAAAGTGCCGTGTTCCCAGACGAAATCAAAGATACTGTCTGTGAGCTGGCAGTATCGGGATATGAGTGTAAGCATCCTTTAAGTCCAGACAGAATAGCCAATCATTTTACTGAATCATGGAAAGAAGGGTGCCCAGGGAAAGCATCCTGAACTTTTCTCGAACCAGATATTTGTTCAGGGCCCTTAGGTCTAGGATGGGACGCATCCCCCCTGTTTTCTTTTCCACAAGAAAGTACCTGGAATAGAATCCCAGCCTTTCTTGCCCGGGTGGCACGGGCTCAACCGCTTTGGCGCTGAGAAGGGCGGAGAGTTCCTCTGCAAGTACCTGCTTGTGCTGGAAGCTGAAGGATTGAGCTCCCAGTGGGCAATTTGGAGGCTTGGAAACCAAATTGAGGGAGTATCCCAGCCGGACTATTTTGAGAACCCACTCATTGGAGGTTATGAGAGGCCACCTTTGGTGAAAAAATTTTAACCTCCCCCCCGAACGGCAGATCATCCGGCACAGACACTTTGATTTCGGCTATGCTCTGCTGGAACCAGTCAAAAGCCCGCCCCTTGCTTTCGCTGGGGAGCTGCAGGGGCCTGCTGAGTCGCACGCTGTTGACGAGAACGAGCGCGCTGGGGCTTGGCCTGGGCAGCAGGCTGGCGAGAGGGAGGATTGTACCTACGCCTATTAGAAGAATAGGTAACAGTCCTTCTTCCACCATAAAAACATCTACCAGTTGAGGTAGGTGCTGAAGGCGCCTGGCGGGAGAATTTGTTGAAAGCGGTGTCCCGCTGGTGGAGCTGCTCTAACCACCTGTTCGACCTTTTCACCAAAAATATTATCCCCACGGCAAGGAGAATTCGCAATCCGCTGCTGAATCCTATTTTCCAGGTCAAAGGCACGCAGCCATGAGAGTCTGCGCATCACCACACCTTGAGCAGAGGCCCTGGACGCGACATCAAAAGTATTGTAAACACCCCTGGCCAGGAATTTACGACATGCCTTCAGCTGCCTGTCCACCTGCTGAAAAGACTTGGCTTGCTCAGAAGGGAGCTTATCCACCAAGTCCGCCAACTGCCGCACATTGTTCCGCATATGAATGCTCGTGTAGAGCTGGTAAGACTGGATTTTGGCTACGAGCATTGAGGAATGGTAAGCCTTCCTCCCAAAAGAATCCAAGGTTTTAGTCTCTGCCCGGGGGCGCCGAAGCATACTCTCTAGAACTCGACCTTCTTAAGATCCACAACCCCAGATTCGTGAGGCAACTGAGTCCGCATCAACTCAGGGTCCCCATGGATCCGATACCGGGACTCATGGATCCGATACTAGGGATTAGTTAGCGGCTTCGCCCAGTTCTCCAGCAGTGTCTTCTTGAAGATATGATGCATAGGTACTGTGGACGATTCCTTAGGTGGCAAAGGATAGTCCAAAAGCTCAAACATTTCAGCCCTTGGCTCATCCTCCATAACCACAGGGAATTGCCATAGACATTTCCCGGACAAAGGCCGCGAAAGATAGACTCTCAGGAGCAGAAAGCTGTCTTTCAGGGGAGGGAGTGGGATCAGAAGGAAGACCATCAGACTCCTCATCTGAGAAATATCTGACGTCTTCCTCTGCTTCCCATGAGGCCTCACCATCGGTGTCGGACACTAGTTCATGAACCTCTGTCCGAAGCCATGCCCGCCTCAACTCCGTAGACACATGGCCACGGTGGGAATGTCGAGAAGTAGACTCCCGCATCGGCGGCGATGAAGATCCCTCCATCGATGTCGTCGGAGAGTCTGCCTGGGAAACAGCCGACGCGGGCACTGCAAGCGGTACCGGCACCGGAGACCTCACGACGGGCAAAGGGCCAGCCGTCGCCTCACTCGACAGCACCGGCGGCGCAAGCACCCCCGGTACCGGAGGAGAAGGGCGCAACAGCTCCTCCAGGATCCCTGGAAGGATGGCCCGGAGGCTCTCGCTTAGAGCAGCTGTCGAGGAAGGCTGGGAGTCCAGTACAGGCAACGAACTGAGAATCTGTTCGGGGCGCGGAGGCGGTACCGGGCTGTCCAGGATATAGCGCATCGACGCCTCCTGAATAGAGGGTGAGCGGTCCTCCCGGCGTCGATGCCTAGTGGGTGCCGACTCCCTCGGCAACCCAGAGCTCTCGGTACCACGACGGGAAGGTGACCGGTGCCGATGCTTCTTTGCCTTCACACGAAGCATGTCACCGGAACCTCCTAGTACCGACGAGGAGGATGTCGAATCCAAGCGCCTCTTCCTCGGGGCCGGGTCCTGTACCGCAGGAGCCCTCGAGGCAGGGGGAGACCTACTCGAGGGCTCACCGCCACCAGCAGGGGAATGGACAGCACTCACCTGCACTCTGGATGAAGAGGCACCCTCCGACGACATAAGTACCAATGATGATCTCGGTACCGTAGACGCTGGAGCACCGGTCGATTACCTCGGTACCGCCGACGTCGATGCACCGGCCGATGACCTCGATACTGAGACCGTCGAAGCACCAGGCGAGGCCCCGAACAGAACGTTCCACTGGGCCAATCTCGCCGCCTGAGTTCTCTTTTTTAACAAATAGAGAGTACAGGCCTGAGGACAGTGCCCAGCCCCCAGACACTGAAGGCACGAAGCGTGCCTATCAGTCAGCGAGATAGCCCGGTTGCACTGGGTGCACTTCTTGAAGCCGCTGGGAGGCTTCGATGACATGGGCAGAAAAATCACGCCGGCGAAATCAAAATTTGCGATGATGGTAAAGGCACCAAAAATAAAAGGGGAGAAAAACCCGTTCAGGCGGCCAACAGGGCCGCTATCGAAAGCGAAAGGAAACTTGTACGGGAAAAACAACTCGAAAATAAAGGAAAGGTTTCTTTTTTTTTTTTTTTTTTTTAAATAACACGCGAAGTAGAAAATAAAGAAGACTTCCGAAACGGAAGGACGCAAGAAAAGCGCGAGGGTCTCCTCAGGGCACAGAATGACGGTAAACACAGCCGTCCCGAGCGCGGAAAAAAGAAGACTGACGAACACGAGCGAGTTCGGGCGGGAAGACAGTCGCGCATGCGCGGTGTGCGTGCGTGCGCTAGGGCTAGCAAACTTCTTTGCTAGAGAAGATCTCTGATTGGAAGGGCTACCGCGGACATCACCCCATCAGTGAGAACAAGCAGCCTGCTTGTCCTCGGAGAATATCTTGTAAGATCGGCATTAAGAACTAGGTGCACATGAGGTCAGAGAGATGGTTAAATATTATATAAGCTAGGGTAGGAATGGATAAACATGTCCTGCTACAGTTATGTGCAGCCCGTGTCACTCCTTGTGTGTGTGAATGAGACTAACAAGTTACTTACTTCTTCCAAGAAAAGCCTGGCTGAAAAGCCAAGCTTTCACCTGCTTCCTGAAGAAGAGATATTCTTGTATTAAAAAGAGCTCACTTGCGGGTATCACATCGTGTAATGTCTTTCGGAGAAGGTGTGGTTAGTGATAGTCCTTGAGAGGACCTTACTGTCCTTGGCAGTGTGTAGAGGAGGGTCATCCTGTTCTTCAAGTACTCGGGGCCATTTCCTTTAAGAGCCTTGAAGATCACAGTTTTAAATGTATCCATGTATTGTACTAGTAGCCAATGAAGTTTCTGTAAAAATGGTGTGATGTGCTCATGCCACTTGCAACTTTCTACAAGTCTTGCTGCAGCATTCTGGATCAACTGAAGCTGGTGCAGGGCCTTTGTTGTCAGACCATTTTATAGTGCATGGCAGTAATCCAGTCTTGATGTTATCATGGCATGCACAACTGGGATAAGATTTACCTTCTCGATGTAAGGAGAGAGGCAGTGTAGCTGTTGCAATAGAAGCAGCTTTTGAAGGTTGCTTGGTTTTGGGCCACTGTTGGAAACAGGATACTGGACTTGATAGGCCTTTGGTCTGTCCCAGTATGGCAACACTTATGTACCTAAGGGGGAATCAGAGTAACAATTGAATCTAATTGTATTCAAAGGTTCCTGACTTGTGATTTGAGGGGGAGTTCATATTTCCTAAAAGAGATTTTGATGATAGGTATGTATCCACTTGTGTTAGAGACCCAGAGAAACTCGGTTTTACTTGGGTTCAGGCAAAGTTTGTTGTGTTTAGCCCATTCTTGAATTGATGTTAGACAGGTAATTAGTTTATTCAAGGCTGTAGGTTGTCAGGTTTCAATGGGAATGAGTAGCTGGACATCATCTGTACATGTCTGTACATCATCTGTACATCTGTAGATGTACAACTGAGTGTCCATTGACCGAATCAGCTCAGCTAGTGGCTTGAGGTGGATATAGAACAGAATAGGTGACAGTATCGATCCTTGTGGTACCCCACAGGTCAGTGCTTATGGTGGCGATGAGTTTCTGCCAAACATTATGGATTGTTGCCTGTCTGATAGATGGGATTTGAACCAGGCAAGTTCTGTTCCCATTGATACCTGTTTCTGTCAGTTGTGTTAGCATCATATCATGAGCCAGTGTCAAAAGCTGCTGAGAAATCTAGCACAACTAACACCGAAGCGAATCCCCTGACTCAGTTTCTGTGACGATCATCTAGTAGGGATACGATGACCGTTTCTATTCCATAACCGGGTCTGAATCCAGATTGACATAGATCTAGCCAGTCATTAAGTTGAACACAGACTGTTCCATAAGTTTCTCTAGAAATGGGATGTTGGATGCTGGCTGGTAACTTTCAAGTTTGTCCTGGTCGAGGTTGTTTTTCTTTAGCATTAGAAAGAGAGGCCTTTACAATTTTTGTGGCATCTTCTATGAGGCCCATACTTGCCTGCTGCACTATCTTTGATGGGCAAGGGTCAACGGAGCAGGTAGTTGGTCGAAGGTCTCTTAAGATTTTCTCACAAGGCTCTCCTCTGTCATTGGGTTAAAAGTGTCCCATCTGTCTCTATCAGGAAGGGGCGAGTTTGTGCACTTCTGGTTAACTAGAGATTGGGTGGGATTTCCTGTAAATCCTGGCAGAGACTTTTCATTTTGTTGGCAAAGTATGCAGCAAAATCATTGAAGTTCCGTTTAGACTTGGCAGGCTGGTTCTGTTGTGGGGGTTGCAGTAGGCTGTTTACTACACTGAACAACTGCTTGGTTGAATTGGGAGCTTGTGCAATGCATTAAGAGAAATACTGGTTTTTTGGTTGCTGTTAAGGCTTGGTGGTACTTTGTCATGTGCTTCCTACTGTTTAACCTGTCTTCATCCAGGTGGGATTTACGCCATCTCCTTTCCATTTTCTGTCCTTCACATTTAAGGATCCGAAGTTCTGGAGAAAACCAAGGTGAGCGTTTGTGAGTGAGGCATAAGACCATTTTTAGTGGTGCCATTTTCTCCAATGTCTTGGCTAAGTGTGTATTCCAAATTTCAACCTGTTCTGACACTGTAGTCCTTTCATCCACATGTGGATAGTCCAAGAACTCTACGAAACTCTCAACGGTCAGCGTTTTTTTTTTTGTCTCTGATCTTCCAAACTCTGGGAGGTGCCATTTGTTTCAGGTGGACACTTAGGGAACGTTTAATTAGAAAATGATCTGACCATGATAGGGGTGTTATTTCAATACTGTTATCCCAGAATTCTGGAATGTCAACCCTTTTTCATTGGTTGGAGAATTGATTACATGTGTAAATCCTTGTGCTGTCATCATGTCCAGAAAGGCTGCTGTGGTGGTATCTGGGGTTTCAATGTGTACATTGAAATCTCCCATGATCACCAGCCTAGGGTAATTCAGGGTCACTTGAGTAATCAGGTCTAGGAGTTCTTGCACAGATAATGTGATAATATGAGGTGCTTGGTATACCATGAGCAGCCAAAATAGGTTTTTCCTCTTCAAGATGGATTAAAAGATTCGTGTAGCTGGGGAATGGAAATTCTGCGAAGTTTGATTGTATCCTGAATCAAGACTGCTACACCTCCACATGGTCTTGATTGATGTTGTATGTTGAAACCTGTTGGGCATAGTTTAGCCAGTGCCCCCCCCCCCCCCCCCCCCACACACACACTTTCATCTAGCCAGGTTTCACTTATTCCTAGGATGTCAAGGTGCTGTTCATGTATGGCATCATGGATCACCAAGGATTTCTTTGCAGCTGATCTGGCATTCACCAGTTCTATAGTTCCCAAGGGCGGTCTGGGGATAGCATTGGCGTGGCAATGAGGTGTTTGATCTCTTGCATGTTTGCCTTTTCTTCGGTTGGTGGGAATTATATATTCTGAATGCCTTTTTCTTACTGCCATGGAGCATCCCCACCCCGTCTCTCTGATCCTTACATGGAGTTTAAAGGCAGACTCCTAGCCCTGTGCGGGAGAGATTCAATATAAGCATCCCACACTGCGTGGAATAACTTTAATCATTTGGGCATGTGCTTGGCGTATTGACACTCTAGCAGCATCAAAGCATGCAATTTATTTCTCCAGGTCCAAAAAGATGGTGCCTCATCCCCTACCCAAACCCCTAAGATCACTTTTTTCCCCAAAATCCCCGCTTTCCTAACAAACAAAGTATGTGCTCTATTACGTATATGAAATGCTTCATACTTATCCAGCAACACTGCTTCTGGGGTAAGTGAGACCACCCTCCCTTGATGACTTTAGTTTTAAGGAATCTAATAGATTCAGAATTTTAGAAATAGTTATGTAGTTAAAATAAAACTAACTCACAGATTGCAGGTATGAACTTTATAGTTTCTGGTTCTGATATCCTTGAATGGCCCAACTGATGCAGGTTGCTGTAGGCTTTTTCTTTTTTGTCTATGTCACGATCCCAGGCTTTGAACAACCAGGCGTGAACTCTGGAACAACGTGAGCCCTTGGCCTACTGTCGTCAAGCGGCAGAGGAGGCAAAACCCTCCAAGCAAGACTGGGGAGGATACAGGATGCACTAGGCTTGGCTAGAGTCAGATACTGGAACAAGCTTGGCTTGACTGGGCTGGAACCAAATGCTGGAATGGACTTGACTGGACTGGAACCAGATACGGGAACAAGCTTGGCTTGACTGGGCCGGAACCAAATGCTGGAACGGATCTGGCTTGACTGGATCGGAACCAAATGCTGGAACGGACATGGCTTGGCTGGAACTGGATTCAGGAACAAGCTTGGCTTGACTGGGCCGGAACCAAATGCTGGAACGGACCTGGCTTGACTGGATCGGAACCAAATGCTGGAACGGACATGGCTTGGCTGGAACTGGATTCAGGAACAAGCTTGGCTTGACTGGAACTGGATTCAGGAACGAGCTTGGCTTGACTGGACTGGAACTGGATTCAGGAACAAGCTTGGCTACAAACAGGGTAGATACAAGCAGGGAGGGGACTGGAACTAAAGACTACCAGGGTAAAGACAGACAAGCAGGGACAGAACCAAAGCTGGATACAAAGTTGACTCACACAGACAAACAACAGAACTAAGGCTGAAGTTAAGGAAGAAGGGACTAGAACAAGCAAGGCAGACTAGGCAGGACACAAAGCAAACCAACAGACAAACAACAGAACTAAGGCTAAAGGCAGAAGTGCACACAGGCACCACAATTAAGAAGACAAGACTCAGGTGCCCACAGAACAAGGCAAGAAATCTAAACAGAAGTGCACGCTGCACATGGACTAACCTGGGGACCTTTGGCATTGCAAAGGCCCTGAATATAAGTGCACCACTTCCTTATAACAGGACAGAGACAGGAAATACACAGAACCCAAAGTGAGGCTTGAAACACAATGGAAATGGAAACCCTACAGGACAGAACCAGGAAATACACACTGAACACCGAAGTGAGGCTTGGAACACACAGGAAGTAGAAACCCTACACTCTGAACACCAAAGTGAGGCTTGGAACACACAGGACAAACACAACAATGCAGACAGTAGCCAGCTCATGAGCTGACCAGCAGAAAAGGTGAGTCGAAAGAGGGGTCATGGCCACAATCATGACAGTCTACGAGGAGGGTTAGATGTAAATATAGGTCCAGCTCCGATCACAGGGCACGAGGAGAGTTATTTGTAATATGAAGAGAAGTTAAAAGCTTCCTTTCTCCAGCCAAAATAAATTAAAGCAGTTCAAAGTAAAATTGAGGACTGGTGCCTCAACACAGACTGAGCAGAAGTCAGTAAATGTTTGGGTTGTAAATAAGCAAAAAGTGTATTTCACATAAGTTGCTGATGTGAACCCTGCCAGCCACCCAGTGCCAATTGCCATTATCAAACCATCTTTATTAGGTTAAGACGTAAATATCTGGTTGGGCAGTTCTAAAACATAAAAGACAATTCAAACTGTTATAATTAGTCCTTGGGGGATCACGTGATGCATTGAGCAGGTCGGCTGTGTTCAGCTGAAGTTCTGGGACTCTCACCCCCTTAAATATACTATACTAGTATAAAAGGCCCGTTTCGATAGGCAATGAAACGGGCGCTAGCAAGGTAATCCCCCCTCCCTCCCCTCCGAGTGCCAGACCCCCCCCTCCCTCCCTTTCGAGTTCCAGACCCCCCTCCCGAGTTCCAGACCCCCCTCCCCAGATCCCTACCTCCCTTCCTTCCTTTCCTTCCGTCTGAGTTCCAGACCCCCCCCCCTCCCTCCCAGGTCAAGGCCCCCTCACGCCCCTACCACCCAGTTCCAGACTCCCCCTCCCTCCGATTTCAACACCCCCCCCTCCGCGTTACTGACCCCTGGACCCCCATGCCGCGACCCTCTCGACCCCCCCTTCCCGCAGAAAACCATACCCCACTGGCCTCGCATACCTGTGCTGAAGACAGCCAAAGTTCTCTTCTCGTCTGCTCTTCTCAGACACACGCACAGAAACTTGAACAGATCTTTCATCAAGCAACGCCCCGGCACAGCCGAGAAGTTTGGTTGTCGTCAGCACAGGAACGCGACGGCGGCGGGGTAGGGTTCTCAGCGGAAGGGGGGGGCTGAGAGGGTCGCGGCAGGGGGGTCCAGGGGTCAGTTACGCGGAGGTGGGGTGTTGAAATCGGAGGAAGGGGGGAGCCTGGAACTCGGTGGGAGGGGCATGAGGGGGCCTTGAACGGAATGGGAGGGAGAGAGTGACGTGTGTGGGGGGAGGTGTTGATGTTCTTTGGGTGGGGGTTGCTTTGGTGATGCGCTGTGGGGGGGGGGGTCTGTGTTGCCCCGATCCCTGTCATTTGCTCAGAAGTGGCAGGGAGCGGTGCACTAACAGCTGATTCCCAGGCAGGGGGAGGAGTAGGGAAACACGCGGCAGTGACGTTACTGACGTCAGTGTGTTCTTAGCTGCCTAGCAGACCACCTCCGAGGGATCCAAGGTCCCAGGCAGGTTAGAACGTTGGAGGTGAGAATTATTATATAGGATTAGCGCTTTCAGCTTGCTTTGCCCGCAATCTACTGACCATTTGTTAGCCTACTATATGGACAAATATTTGAAGGAGTTTCCAGCTGCAATGACTCATAAATTGGCGAAAAAAGAAAAGCTTAAATTGGTGACTGGAGATCTTAAGATGGCGGACTTGCCTAGTCCCGCGCTGGCGGTGTTTAGATGCTCAACTGGCCCAACTTACAACGGTGATAATGCAAGTAATGGAGCTGCGTTGGGAGAAGATTTCCCATAAATTGGATGTGTTTCAAATGTTTGATGGGATAGCAATCAGAACGGGGGATTTGGAGACATGCGTTTCGGTGTTGGTGGAAGATGCGCGTGCATGCGGCCCTGACCTCGTTCACCTCAATCAACAACTTTCAGAACATTGGAAGATTTGGAGAATCGCTCCAGATGGAATAATCTGAGGATTGTAGGGCTCCCAGAGAGTATCCCGGAGCAGAATTTGGCCATGTGGCTGGAAGTCTGGCTTGCAAAGGAAATGGCGATTACTGATTCAATGGGCCTTTTTGTGGTGGAGCGCACACACCGCGTGGGATGGCCATCTGAAGACTGCAACCGCCCCAAGAGTGGTGATGACCAAACTATTGCATTTCTGATATAAAATGGAAATTTTGCAAGGTTTCAGACTGAAGAGAGGAAGTTTAATGCATTGAAGGAAAAAAAAGATTCTGATTTTTCAAGATTTCTCTCCGGCAGTGCAAGAGCAGCGTCGGAAGTTTTATCTGCTGTGCCTGGCTCTCAATAAACATGGAATCCGATTTATGGTGCTGTATCCTGCTCAGTTGAAAATCTTGATTCAGGGACGCTGGCAGACTTTTAAAACGGTAACAGAGGCGTGTGCCTCTCTGGCTGAAAATGGCATTAGGGTCCCTGAACAGTGACTTTTTCTGTATGTTTTATTTTATTTTTTTCTTTAAAGCCAGTTAGCACATTGTTAAGAATATAATATTTAGCCTGCTCTAATTTTGCAGGCGGACGGCAGTTGTGCTGTTAATTATCATACACGTGTTTGCTCGTTGGGGGGTGGGAGTCCCTAGCATTATTATTGGTGACCCCTGAATTCACCCGGGATTCTTTTGTAGATTGGGTGAATGGTACTGGGATTGTGTGGGGTTAAGGACGGTGTTGGGAAGGAACAGGTGTGGAAGGGAAGTTTGGGGTATGAATGCAGGGAGCAATGTTTACAAAGAACTTTCATTACTTATTTGAAGTTGGTTTCTACAAGACTACTTTGTGTTTTAGTACTACAAAGACTCCGGATGGGGGGGGGGTCCTTATGGTATAATTGTGGCCAAGAAGACTTGGGCGAGGCTGGGCGTCAGGGTCCTTAAGGTAGTATAGGATAATTTCTTAAGTTATTGCAGTTCTTTGAAACACGATGTCTGCTCGTATAGCGTCTTGGAACGTAGGGGGTATCACCTCACTGGTAAAGCGATCCAAAATATTGGGGGCATTAAAGCGACATAAGATTGACATTGCGGGCTTGCAAGAGACGTGCCTCTTGGAGGCGGAGCACGCTAAATTGCAGTGGAAGAAGTGTATTCAACACCCTCACAGGGTAGATGGGGCAGGGTTGCAGTTTTGATTAGAAAACTTCTTTGTTGGTACGGGGAGCGGAAGGGAATTTTCTGCTTTTACAGGTATGGCTTCAAGGTACGGAATTTATAATGTTAGATTTATATGGCCCTAATTAGCATGATCCTGTTTTTTTTATCAGACTTTGTTTCAACAGTGCCTGTAGTACAGCTCACTTCCCTTGTTGGTCTTAGGGCAGTGGCGTAGTCACAGGTGGGCCTGGGTGGGCCACGGCCCACCTACTTAGGGCTTAGGCCCACCTAACCGTAGCACAAGTTTAGCGGTAGCTGGTGGGGATCCCAAGCTCCGCCAGCTGAAGACTTCCACCTAATGGTAACAAAAACGCTACTCTCAACGATACCGGAACCTGCGCATGCTCAGTTTTCAGTGCATGCCTTTGCAGACTGCCAAGGTGGAAAGAAGCGTTTTCCTGCCAGCTTATTTTTTTGGTGGTGGTGATGATAGTGGTGGTGGTGGTGGGGGGAACACTTGGTGCCCACCCACTTCTTGCAAAGTGGGTGGGCCACCCACAATCTGTTGTCTGGCTATGCCCCTGTCTTAGGGTCTCTGATCCCAATATGGATTGTTCTAATCAGACCTCGCCACACTATAAAGGTAAACGTACAACTACCTTTAGTAATTTCACCAGTTCTCTTAACTTAATAGATACATGGCATGGCCTAAATCCAGGTGAACGCGATTACACTCATCATTCGAGGGCTCATGGGACATTGGCGAGATTAGATTACATTTTAGTGGACCATGCGCTCATTGAGTGGAGGAGTGGTCTAGTTGTTAGGGTGGTGGACTTTGGTCCTGGGGAACTGAGGAACTGAGTTCGATTCCCGTCACAGGCAGCTCCTTGTGACTCTGGGCAAGTCACTTAACCCTCCATTGCCCGCATTGAGTCTGCCATGAGTGGGAAAGCGCGGGGTACAAATGTAACAAAAAATAAAAATAAATAAAATTACACTAATCTCGTCTGCGGTGATAGGCCCGGAAGAGGTAGCAGATCACTCACTGGTGTGGGTCGACATGGAAATGCAAGTGGACGTGAGAGGTGGCGGGGGATGGCGTTATCCTTCTTATTTACAAACAGACCCCCATTTTCAGAAATATATTCAGGATAAATGGGCTAAATATGATCATAATGCAGTACATAATGACCAGCCCACATTATATTGGTCTGCTTCGAAAGCAGTCCTTAGAGGAGATATTATAGCGTATGTGCAGGCTCATAAGAAATGTATAGCAGCGGGAATTTTACAGTTGGAATCTCAGTTATTCAAAGCTAAACGTGCCTATATCAAGCGGCCATCCCGAATGACGTTCAAAAGCTTACATGCTACACAAGTTGCGCTTAATACAATGTTGCATGAAAAAGAATCTCACGCGGCATTGTACCGTAAGTATAGACTATCGTTTTGGTAATCGACCAGGTAAGATGCTTGCTCGATTAAAACGTGGGGAGGGCCGCGGATCGTGATAGCACTACAAGATGTGCACGGAGTATTGACTAATACATCGGAACATATTGCACAGATTTTTACAGACCATGTCACTTCACTTTACTTTACACAGCAGAAGCGCCGCCTGATGCCCAAGATCTCACAGCTTATTTGTCAGAAGTTGACTGTGCCAGAGTTATAGTTGTTAAATGCCCCGTTGCAGTTATCAGATTAAAGCTTTAAAATTATATACTGCTCCGGGCCCAGATGGATTTACGGGAGAGAATTATAAAGCTCAAGGCACTGAGTTTATTACTACTACAAACTACTACTACAAATCATTTCTATAGCGCTACCAGTCGTACATAGCGCTTCACAGTTGAACATGAAGAAAAGACAGTCCCTGAGTCAAAAGACAGTCCCTGACAGTCAAAAGAGCTTACAATCTAAATCAGGACAGACAGGACAAATAAGGGATAAGGGTAGAACAGACAGATAGGACGCATAGGGAAAAGAGACTATTGAAGAGAGGAAGACAAGATAAAGGTTACGAGCAGGTGACAAGTTAGGAATTAAAAGCAGCATCAAACAGGTAGGCCTTTAGCCCGGATTTGAAGGCGGCCATGGATGGAGCTTGACGTAATGGCTCAGGAAGTCTATTCCAGGCATAAGGTGCGGCGAGATAAAAGGAACAAAGTCTGGAGTTAGCGATGGAGGAGAAGGGTGCAATTAGGAGAGATTTGCCTAGTGAACGGAGTTCCTGGGAAGGAGTGTAGAGAGAGATGAGGGTGGAGAGGTAGTGAGGGGCAGCAGAGTGAATGCACTTATAGGTTAATAAGAGGAGCTTGAACTGTATACGGAAACGGATAGGGGGCCAGTGAAGTGACTTCAGAAGAGTGCTGATATGGGCATAGCAACTTTGGCGAAATATTAATCGTGCAGCAGAATTTTGAAGAGGAGAGAGATGGCTGAGTGGAAAACCTGTGAGAAGCAAGTTGCAATAGTCTAAGTGAGAGATGATGAGTCTGTGGATGAGGGTTCTGGTAGCGTGCTCAGAAAGGAGAGGGCGAATTTTGGCGATATTATAGAGGAAGAAACAACAGGTTTTAGCAATCTGTTGAATATGTGCAGAGAAGGAGAGGGAGGAGTCGAAGATGACCCCAAGGTTACGAGCAGATGAGACAGGAAGAATGAGGGTGTTGTCGACAGAAATAGAGAGTGGGGGAAGGGGAGAGGTTGGTTAAGGTGGGAAGATAAGGAGCTCAGTTTTGGACATATTGAGCTTCAGATGGCGGTGAGAAATCCAGGCAGATATCTTGGCCTGGATTTCTGCCGACATTTCTGGTGTGGAGAGGTAGATCTGGGAGTCTACTACTACTACTATTTAACATTTCTAAAGCGCTACTAGGGTTACGCAGCGCTGTACAATTTAACATAGGACAGTCCCTGCTCAAAGAGCTTACAATCTAAAAGACAAATGTACAGTCAGTCAAGTAGGGGCAATCAAATTGGGGCAGTCTAGATTTCCTGAAAGGTGTAAAGGTTAGGTGCCGAAAGCAACATTGAAGAGGTGGGCTTTGAGCAAGGATTTGAAGATGGGTAGGGAGGGGGCTTGGCGTAAGGGCTCAGGAAGTTTATTCCAAGCATAGGGTGAGGCGAGGCAGTTTGGGCAGAGCCTGGAGTTGGCGGTGGTGGAGAAGGGTATTGAGAGGAGGGATTTGTCCTGTGAGCGGAGGTTTCGGGCGGGAATGTAAGGGGAGATGAGTGAGGGGCTGCAGACTGAGTGCATTTGTAGGTGAGAAGGAGAAGCTTGAACTGTATGCGGTATCTGATTGGAAGCCAGTAAAGTGACCTAAGGAGAGGGGTGATGTGAGTAATCAGCGTAAAGGCGATATTGAAAACCGTGGGCTAAGATCAGGGCACCAAGGGAGGAAGTATAGATGGAGAAAAGGAGAGATCCTAGGACAGATCCTTGAGGTACACCCACTGAGAGCGGGATAGAGGAAGAGGAGGATCCACCAGATTATACACTAAACGTACGCTGTGAGAGAAAAGAACATGTATAGAATAACAACATGTATTATAATGTATAATAACATGTATAGAATGTTTGTACGTTTGGGAAGATGCCAGGTGCCCTTGACCTGGATTGGCGGGATGCAGGATGCTGGGCTTGATGGGCCTTTGGTCTTTTCCCAGTATGGCATTACTTATGTACTTAAGAAGAAAACCAGGAAAGAGCAGAGTTCTGAAATCCAAGTGAGGACAGCGTGCCAAGAAGTAGGCTGTGATCAACAGTGTCAAAAGAAGCAGAAAGATCGAGAAGGATGAGGATAGAGTAGAGCCCTTTGGATTTAGCCAGGAATACATCATTGGAGACTTTAGCAAGTGCTGTTTCAGTTGAATGAAGGGGGCGAAAGCCAGATTAGAATGGATCAAGAATAGCTTGAGAAGAAAGAAAGTCGAGGCAGCGACAGTGGACAGCACGTTCTAGTATCTTGGATAAGAAAGGGAGGAGGGAGATGGGGCGATAGTTGGAAGGAGAGGTAGGATCCAGAGAAGATTATTTGAGGAGTGGGGTGACTACGGCATGTTTGAAGGCATCAGGGACAGTCGCAGTGGAAAGTGACAGATTGAGGATATGACAGATGAAAGGGGTGACAGCAGGAGAGATAGTGTTGAGTAGATGAGTGGGGATAGGGTCAGTGGGGCAGGTGGTTAGTTTTGAGGATGAAAGAAGAAGTAAAGTTTCTTCTTCAGTGATTTCGGGAAAGGAAGAAAAGGAGGCAGGAGTAAGAGGGTTGAGAGAGTGGACTAAGGGAAGAGAGGGTGGAGGAGAGCTGGTTGTGAATTCAAGTTTAATCTTGTGAACCTTATCGTGAAAGTAATCAGCCAGTCTGGGGAGAAAGTGAAGGGGGAGTTGGAGGAGAAGGCACTTTGAGGAGAGAGTTTAGCGTGGCAAAGAGACGTCGAGGGTTCGAACCAATAGAGTTAATCAATTGATATAATAATCCTGGTTGGCAAGTTGGAGAGCAGATTGGAAGGAGGTCAGCAAGAATTTGAAGTGTATGAAGTCAGCATGGGCACAAGATTTAAGCCAAAGGCGTTCAGCAAAGCAGGCATAATAGCATAGGTGGCGGATAGTGTGAGTCAGCCAAGGCTGGGGTTTGGTATGTTTTACAGGACGAGACATGGGAGGAGCGAGAGTGTCCAGAGTACATGACAGAGTAGTATTGTAGGAAGAGACAGCCTCATTGACGGACTTGGTTGATATAGCAATACAGAAAAGATTAGAGATACTGGAGGACAGGGTAGAAGGGTTAATAGCCTGTAGATTCCTAAACGTGTTGGTTAGAATAGGATGGGACTGAGGAGGAGGGTGTCTAAGCGTGAAAGTTAAAAGATGACGGTCAGATAGGGGAAGAGTTGAGGCAAGGAAATTGGAGGGTGAGCAGTTGGAGAAGAATACAAGATCAAGACAGTGGCCATTCTGGTGATTAGGGGCGGTAGAGCACAGTTGAAGATTGAAGGAGGATGTTAAGGCAAGAAATTGAGAAGTATAAGAGTTAGAGGGGTCATTAACATGAAAGTTAAAATCCCCAAGAATGAGGAAAGGAGATGAAGATTCAAGAAAGAAGGAGAGCCAGGCATCGAAAGTGAGAAAGGAAGAGGGGGATTTAGCAGGGGGTCGATAAATGACTGCTACCCGGAGAGGTAGAGGAGAGGTAGAGGAGCGAATAGACGGATCGAGTGGATTTCGAAGGAAGAAAAGCAGCGAGACTGAGATGGAAGAATGGGTTGAAATTTATAGGAGGGTGAGAGTGGTAGCCCGTCACCGCCTTCCGCGGCCAACTGAGCAAGGAGTGTGGGAGAAGAGATAACCTCCATGACATAGGGCCGCAACTGAAGCAGAGTCTTCAGGGTAAATCCAGGTTTCAGTTATTGGCATATTATGACGAGGTGATAGAGAGTGGACGTTTTCCTATTCATGCTAATACTGCTTTGATTACACTTATTTATTTGTTACATTTGTACCTCACATTTTCCCACCTCTTTGTACCAAAACCTGGGAAAATGCCTGAAGATGTCAACTCGTACTGCCCAATATCGTTGCTGAATGTTATCAAGTTGCTTTCCAGGATACTAGTTGAGTGACTGGCCCACTGTCTCCCTAGATTAATTGGTTCTGAACAGGTAGGATTTGTACGTAACCACCAACCAGTACGCAATCTACGTAGATTGTTAATGGCGATGGCTCACTGACAAGTTACGAAGACGCCATATCCCTGATTGGGACTACCTTTTCCAAACTTTGTCTTATATGGGATTTCGTGGCTGGTACCTGCAGGCTATAAAACCCTTATATAATCAACCAAAGGCTTGTCTATTGATCAATGGTATTAGAGAACAGGAGTTTACTATTGCGAGAGGTACTAGGCAGGGGTGCCCGCTTTCTCCTTTACTTTTCTTACTTTCTTTAGAACTGTTGTTGCGGAAGCTTTCCTTAATGGATGGCGTAAAAGGGGTAACTCTTTCTACTCACCAGGTTAAAACTCTAGCCTATGCAGACGATCTGATGGCAGTATTAACAGAGACCCTTTACTTCTTTAGAGAATTTACCTGATAGCCTGAGGCATTTTGGGGAATATGCGGGTTTTTTGTTAAATTTGGATAAATCACAAGCACTACCCCTGTTTTCGGGCATGCAGAGGCAAGGGTACAGTGGTTTTCCCCTTAAATGGGCACAGGGATCGCTTAAATACTTTGGAGTACAGATAACAGAGGATCTTACACAATTATATATGTTAAATATTCAAAGTCTATTGGGGGAGACCCAGCAGAGATTAAGGTCCTGGAGGACCTCTCTCATTTCTCTGTTGGGTCGAATCACCTTATATGACATGTTTATTGTTCCTATGCCAATGGTCTTGAAGATTTCACATATAATGCCCACTGCTAAACTGGTCTGGAGATGGATTTGCATTTTCTGCCAACCTGTAATAACCCAGCTTTCGCTCCTGGTCAACTTTACTCTACTTTTCGTCAATGTTGCAGCAAGGGACTGATATACTTATTACATGTGGTGACTTTGGAAGGTAGAATCAAAACATTTGGTGACCTCCAGAAGGATTCTGCCATTCCTAACAAGGATGTGTTTTTTACGCTCAATTGAAACATTATGTGCAATCTTTGCCCTGGGAGGCGCTCACAGAAGATGTACCACACCACATAAGACACTACTTCCAAATTGGATTATGCGTGTCTGCTCGCGTTGTGGCAGAAGGATCTCCAGTTATCTTTGACTCTGTCCCAATTTAAAGCGCACATTTTGTCTATTCGCAAGAGCTCTCCTTCGGCTATTCACTGGGAACTGCAATATAAATTTGCACTTCACCGGCACATCTCCCCTCACAGGGCCTTCTGCATGGGACTTTCACCGTGGGGATCTTGGAGCAACACTGGGGCACATGTTTTGGGGGTGTTCAGTTATTGTATGGTTTTGGAAAGAACTTTTACTTCAGGTTTCCAGAATGTTGCAGATAGGTTGGCATTATGACCCTGCCTTGTTGTTTGGTTGTCCGATGTTGGGCCCCCCGACCACTCCAGGGATGACATCTTTTGTGGTTAAAGCTATAACAACAGCAAAGCAAGTCATCTTGTCAGAGTGGATATCTAACAGAAAGCCCACAATTCAACAATGGCATTCAAGAATGATATTTCTGATGAGACTAGAATGGCTGAGAGTCAGGGTCTTTGCTTCTGTTGCAGGAGAGAGATTTCAGCAATGCCTGGAGTCCCTTTTGGAATACACTGGCTCCCTCTGCTCGAAGTAGACTATTAAATGTTTAATATAAACAGGGTAACCCCCAGTTTGTCCCAGGTTCGGAGAACAAAGTGTTTCATAGACGGACAGAGATGGGTGTTACGAGGTTAGAGCATGCTATTGGTACAAAGGGGCAGTTGTTGGGCCTAGGTGCTCTGGGGGTGGGCATAAATCATAGTCATTCATTTGCGTATTGTCAGCTGGCTCATTATGTTCGATCCCTGGAACCAGGAAAGTTAGGTAGCGGGCACAGGCATCGGTTTAGAGAATTTTATGGATCAATTCCTGGGGAGCGTCTCTCGGTCTCTGGACTACAGAAGGCCCTGTGGGAGTTAGGAAGTGGTAAGGACATGGAGAATGTTCGATTACGATGGGACTTGCAACAGCCTAATTTGTGGTTGGATTTCCGGAAGCTGGTCTCGCGTATACCCACTCTGTCAGGGAACGCCAATCTGAGAGAATGTCAATATAGAATTTTATATAGAGCATATATGTCTAAGAATCAAGTGTTCCGAATAGGAGGAGCCCCGGATCCGTTGTGTTCCAAGTGCAAGCAGAGGGAGGGTACATTATTTCACTCACTTTGGGAATGCTATAAGATAAAAGCTTTATGGGGTCAAATAGCTAAGTATTTAGAGACAGTGGTACAAGTCAGGATCCAATTTACTCCCCTGGGTGTTTTGCTCAATAAATATGAGGCATTTGCACTTCAACATAAGGGCCCAGCAGTTCATTCGCAAGGCTAGTATTGTAAGGAAGAAATTAATTCTGAATGCATGGGTGAGTGACGAGCCACTGGATTATTGGCATTGGAGAAAACAACTGCATGAGCTGTTATTGCAGGAGCGAAGGGTGGTGGGGTCCTCCCCAAAGAGAAGGACAGCTTTCTTGGGAATCTGGGAATTCTATATCCAATCGTTATCATCCAAAGCCCGTAGCCTTATACTGAACCGACTGAGTTCACCACCCCAATAATTTTTTTTTCTTCTTTGTTTCTTCATTTCTTGTGGAGGGTAGGGGGTTGGGGGCGTAGAAGGGGGGGGGGGGGAGTGTTAGAAGTGGAATGACAATACTTCTTTTCCTCTAGTCACTTTGTGGTAGCAATGGTGGTAATAGCATTTGTGGTATTGCTGTAATATTTGAGTAACTATCATCTACAATTGTGGAATTATAAGTAACATAGTAGATGACGGCAGAAAAAGACCTGCACGGTCCATCTAGTCTGCCCAACAAGATAACTCATATTTGCTACTTTTTGTGTATACCCTACTCTGATTTGTACCTGTGCTCTTCAGTAGTAGAGGGAATAGGGATCGGGGGGGGGGGGGGGGGGGTTGGGGAGCCTGGGGATAAAACAGAAAACTCATTGACAACTGTAGGAGGGCACGATGATTCATCATGCGCTTGTACTGTGTTCTTTTTGAAGTTTTAGGCCTATTTGTATTGATCTTTCCGTCAACAAAAAGATTTAAACATAAATGTTTATTATAATCTGTTCTTTCACTATTTGGTTATTGTTATCATGCCCTGCAGAATTAGGGAGGTTGAGATTGTATTATAAAATTACCTACTGATGTTTATTGGATTGGATGGGGTTTTTTTCTATTAATAAAAATGATTGAACCATAATTAGTCCTTAATTTTAATTAGTTTTTATTCAATTTCTGTTTGTGTTTATTAGAAGTACTAATGTCTTCTTTTATAAATGTGCCTATTATTTTTATGCAAAGTTGTTTAACTTAGTAATGTAAGTTTATTCTAACCTATACAAGTGACAATTTTTTTAAAAAATATTACCCATCTTTATAAGTCATTTTCGTTTGTAAGTAAGATTTATAGCTTTATAGTTTTGATTTTCCATATTGTTAAATATATGTTTTTTTGTTTTTTACTGTTGTGTTTGACCATTGGTTTTATGGTTTGTTTATTGTTCTGATTTTTAACGTAGAATGTGAATTATATTTATTTGATTGTGTCATTTATACAGTTTTATTTGATTTTGTATATATAAACAATGATATTTTAAGTTATTTATGTGTTTTAATTTAGATTGCGAAGACTCCCAAGGTAGGCCAGTTGGCCGAAACACAGCAGTGTCAAGTCTTTTTTGAACTACATAATTGATTTGGACTTTTCGTGTATTTTGAGCTAAACAGTAAACTGGGACTTTTTACATCGTCTATAGACCACATTCTCGTGTCATCTTCGCTGTGTTCTTTGTGATTTTCAGTGTGTGAAGACTGGTGTTTTTCTATGTTTAAACCAACACAGCTACGATATCTGGAACTGCTACAAAACTTCAGAATCACCTGAAGCCCTCTGCAGAACTGCTCTGCTATTTTCCAATCTGAAAAAGTTCTGCAACTCTGCTCTTTCCCCCTTCCCCAATCATCATCAACATTAGCCTCTTACATGTGAGAGAGCCTTTCCCCTACCCCATCCTTGTCCCCTGGGGCATATCCCAGTGGGTAAGGAAAGGGTTGTAGTAAGGTAACAAGAAGAATGCACACAGTCCTCAGAAAAACCACAATGAAGAAAAATAAGTTTTAAAAAAACGAGGACTACAATATGAGGAGCAATGAAAGGCTTTTATTCTGTCAAATATATCTAGAATCATGAAGAAATTCGTACCTCATCTAATGATTTATCCTCCAAAGCCAATAAGTCCAGCAGTGGATTTCTCACACCTTGAGACACCATTGT
This sequence comes from Microcaecilia unicolor, assembly GCF_901765095.1. Lineage (NCBI taxonomy): Eukaryota > Metazoa > Chordata > Amphibia > Gymnophiona > Siphonopidae > Microcaecilia > Microcaecilia unicolor. The sequence goes on along the minus strand of NC_044034.1, from coordinate 195,418,684 downwards.
CTTTAAGCCTATATAACATCAAACAAATCTTCATTTCAATATAAGATACATTTAGTATTTCCCATGAAAAACTATTTTTTTGCTTATGAGCAGCATTTCTGACAGTATGAAAATAGAAATGCACACAGGAAATACAGCAATGGTGTGAATGCCCTGCTCTCTGCTGCCTCAGTAATGATTCAGTCATTCTAAAAGGATTTTAGGGAGCAGACAGTACTTTTATTGTGCCTTGAATCCCTGGTGATTCTATAGTCTGCAAGACTGGGTACATTAAATAGTATGAATGCCAGTGGGATTTTTATGCAACATAGACACACATACATTACTAGACTATGGCCACTGAAAAACTAGAGATGTGTTGGTCTGGTACAAACTGAAAAGGAATGTAACCAGGCCTGAAATTGGGTCGTAATAAACTATTTTGGTTCCTATATCTGTGGCTTCAGTCTGGTCCTTCTGGATAGCTTCCGCTCATTTTTGTTGTAGTTACAGCCAGCCAGCCAGCTTGCTGTGATAGATTCCCCCTTCTTCTGTTTCCTCAGTAGATCTCAAAAATAGGACTTCAGGAATATGTTCTGCTGCTCACTTTGTTTCATTTCCTTTTCTCTACTACCAGCTCCTTTGATACTGGTTTCATCATACTGAAAACCTGTTTATGTTCTGTTATCTACCAGCTCCACTTGCAATTTCAGGCCTGGTTATATTCCTTTTCAGACCTCATTCAAGAATATTTTAATTAAGTTTCTATATCAATGGGTAAGGATAGGCATGCCTGCAAAACAAACACTACAACAAAGAAATGCAAAATCTAGTTGCCAGAGGATGTGGTAACAGCAGTTAACATATCTGGGTTTAAAAATAAAAAGATCTGGACAAGTTCCTGGAGGAAAAGTCCTGAGTCTTATTAAGATGGACATGGGGGATGCCACTGCTTGCCCTGGGATTGATAGCATGGAATGATGCTACTAACTGGGTTTCTGCCAGGTACTTGTGACCTGGATTGTCCGCTGTTGAAAGGATACTGGGCTAAATGGACCATTGGTCTGACCCAGTATGGCTATTCTTATGTTCTTGAGATTTGCTCCTTTTTGAAAATACAGAGGGTAGCATATCTGAACATGCAGATCTTCAAATTAGGAAATATTCTTTTGTCATACTATTTTTTCTTAAGGGAAGGGATAGGATTTTGCAGTTAGCTCACGCCTTTTTAAGTTGTAGCTCAAGAAAAGTTATATTCACGAACAGTAGGTATCTCCCTGCCCTGGAGGGCTCACAATATAAAAGCCTGTACCTGAGGCAATGGAGGGTTAAGGATGTACTGAGTGATGTGAGGAGGGTGCCACTAGACACCAGGAATTTATTGTATTTTGGGGAGGTGGTCAGGGCGGGGGGATTTGATCATGTTGGGTTCAGAGAAGGAGGGAGGCCTCTAGACTACCAGGGAGTTTTAATTTTAACCTTGGGAACAGAGGGCCGCTACACTATCCAGGATGCTTATTTTAAAGTTGGGGGTAGGGGATACTAGACTACCAGGGATTAAAAGCAGCCAGTGCAGAAAGCTGAGTCGGGGTGCAGAACCAGCAGCTTGTTTTTTTGTCAGTGTGTGAGCCAATCCCCTCCCACAGACTGAGAGGAAGTGGGACATTTGCCAATGAGCTGCAGATTATTGCCTCATTTTTAACATTCAGATGAATGCTCATTGCTTCTGCATACCTGTGGAATTTTTAATTATTAATTTTACAGAAGAAGCCATGCACTGAGCCAGCTCTACCACATGGCTTTCTGCATCAGCCCCTATGAGAGACCCTTACAGTTCCCGACACCTACTCAGGCTCCCATATACAATATCTGATCAACAGCTTTCTGCTTGGTCAAATCATGTGATAATTCATTTTGTTAGGATGCTTCTTAATACCAATGACCTTCATACACGAATCGATAGATTGTTATAGCTCTTTATAGAGGCATCTCTTCCTCCTCCTCTTGGAAAGTCTGAAATTACTCCAAAATACTGCTGTTAGGCTCCTAACAATGCACAGAGATTTGAGCATGCATCTCCCCTTTTCGCTGCCCAACCCAGTCTTACTTCTTTCTTTTAGACATTTGTACTCAAGTATCCCTTCATTCTCCAATCTTTTAGCCCCTCACCAATTTCCACACCTCCTCCATTTGCAGTCTACTCATTATCCCCTCACCCAGGGCTATCCTTTGGTTGGCCTTTGTCTCCTTAGCCCTTTCCCTCTGAAATTCTTTACCACCTCCTCTATGAACAGAATCATCTATAACAAGATTCAAGATCAGTCTAAAACCCCTCTTCAAGACATTTCTTGGACTCAGATCCCTTCATTTGATTTGGATTGGTGGGGTGTCAGATTGCTTTGTCTATTTTACATTTTTATATACTGCTTACAAGTTAAAAACTATTGAAGTGCTGTACAATTATAACCACCTTATTATCCTTCCCCATTCATCCGCAAACCCTTTCAAAAAATATTAAAGGCCATTTATTCCCTCCCCCTTTCCCCTCCACCTATACAAAGCAGCACACAGAGCTCAAAGAACTGGGGTATAATCTAACAATAACGTCATTTCCCCCGTGTGACTGCAATATTGACCCTCTCTTTAAACACCCCCCCCCCCCCCCCAGTTGGCTCCCCAGGTAGGGAGCCGACAACCAATGGTCCCTCTAATACACTACATGGAAATAACAAGGTTTTAAAAAGTTTTCATAAAGACCCTATAATGATCTATTTGCAGAGCTAAGCAGATAATTTATTCCACAACATGGGGCAGCTACAAAGACGGCTCTCTCTCTATCAAATACTTTGAATATTCAATTCTTGTATACCACTAATATCCCCTTTCCAGTGTTCAGTGTGGTTTACATGCTAGGTGAGAGAAAGGCAAATAATGTTAGTATGAGGGTATGAGCAACATAAACCATTGGTGTAATGCACAAGACTAAAAACATTAAAGGAAAGGATAATGGATGATACTAGGAAGTAGACGTCATGATGGATTATTAGGAATATGTTGTAAAGACGGAACTACTAACAGCAAACCTTGACTCAAAGGAGGGGGCAAGCAGGAGAACACAACACCAACTTTTAGGACAGGTATAAAATGACCCTCATAATATAAAACCTAAACACAAAATTTTGAATCGAACCCTTGATTCCAGTAGGAGCCAATATAGCTTCTCCAATGAACAGCCAGCAGAAAACCATGGAGGAAGCTTTAAAAAAAAAAAAATTAGACATACTTGGCATAGGTTGGTAGCTAGCATGAAGCACAGGTAGTTTTGTGGTTCATCCTCTAATGCCACAATTATGTATCTGCTTTGGTACTAAACAAAATGATCATTCAATTTCTTTGATGAAAATCAGAAAAAATCTGAATAATTGCTTTATAAATTTATAAACCTTCTAAAACCAAAGCCTACATTTGAGTACTAAAGAAATATGTATTAAAATTATATCAATCAAAAAGAATGATGATTTAAATTTCTAATCAGGTATCATATATACGCACATACAAAAGCAATACAAATAAATACACAATTAAAAATATTACAAATATTCATAATAAAACAGCAGAAAAAAAATGAAAACCTGAAGAAGATCAAACCCTCCATCTCCCAACTAAGTAGCTATGGGAAATGCTTGCTAAAAAGCTAAGTTTTAATACTGTTTATAAATTGGGAAAGACAGACGTAATATGAACTAATAGTGTTCCACAAACATGCAATTATGACTTTAAATGCTCTATCATGTGGGGTGTTTTTGTTTAAATCAGTGGAAAGGCATAAGCTAATCAGCTCTGCTTGCTTCTCTAGGTGTATACACCTAGCACCACTCCTTGGGAGGATCTCAACTCATAACGTGGATTAAAAATACGCATACAAGCCTCACTATGAACCTAGGTCATGCAAATGTGTAAAAAGCAGAAGACAATGGTTGATAACACACCTGCAGCTGATCCAAATTATTAAAGACAGAGCAGACTGAACTGCTGTGTGATTGCTGTGTACTTGTTTTATAGGTTTCACTTTGCACTCTGACCTGTGCTCATACCAGTTTTCTACTGCTGAAGGCTCCGTCTACCCGAGTAACATTTCAGTGTGCACTCTCTGACCTGTGCTTGTATTCTTCCACTAAGACTCGGCCTACCCAAGTGACGTAAGCCTCCACTCAAAGACTCTCATATTATTTAAGAAAAGTACCTGCGGCATTTTGCTTCACTTTAAATGTGTTTCTGTGTAATTGCTGTGTACTTGTTTTTTTAGGTTTCACTGTGCACTCCTGACCTGCGCTCAGGCTGGTTTTCTCCCGCTGAAGGCTCCACCTACCCAAGGGGGGCCTGCACTAGCGTCAGCATGTTTTTGACGTGCACTGAGGCCCCCTTTTACTGCAGCGGTGCTGCACGATTACTGCTGGTTAAGCACTGGCGCTACAAAAATATATTCTTGTCGTGCTGGAAATGGTGTGTGTTATGGGTGGGAACTACCACCAGACTCCTGCAGTAGCCTGGTGGTAGTTCCAGATTGGCACACGGCAACCCACTGCCACACGCCAACCCTAAAGGGCCCCCAAGTGATGTAAGCCTCCACCCAAAAGCTCTCACAGTATTCAAGAAAAATACCTGTGGCGTTTCAAGCTGCTGGCGTCTGCTGAAGGTGTGCACCCAATCAGCTTGTGCTCTTTGGGCAAGCTCCTTGGGGCGAGGTTTCGAATTGGCTGCCCTTTTCCAGATTCCCTTTCTCTCCTTCTGGTCTTCATTAACCAGAAGCACTATGGCCTACTTTTGGCGCTTGCCTTTTTACCTTCTGTTAGCCTTCTGAATTTGTTGACTGGTTTGCAGGAGTTTCCTAATACTTCATGACTCCTAGAAGTATGAGCAATTCCAGTAATTTGGGGTTCTCTCATGCCTCTTGCTGTCATCAGCCTCCCAGACTTAGTATATTATTGCCTATCAAACTTACTACTCTCCCCCGTTCCATTTCTAACCCCCTAATGGTGGCTTTTATCAGCTGCTGCTCGATCTGGTCAAAAACTACTACTACTACTACTACTATTTAGCATTTCTATAGCGCTACAAGGCATACGCAGCGCTGCACAAACATAGAAGAAAGACAGTCCCTGCTCAAAGAGCTTACAATCTAATAGACAAAAAATAAATAAAGTAAGCAAATCAAATCAATTAATGTGAACGGGAAGGAAGAGAGGAGGGTAGGTGGAGGCGAGTGGTTACAAGTGGTTACGAGTCAAAAGCAATGTTAAAGAGGTGGGCTTTTAGTCTAGATTTAAAGGTGGCCAAGGATGGGGCAAGACGTAGGGGCTCAGGAAGTTTATTCCAGGCGTAGGGTGCAGCGAGACAGAAGGCGCGAAGTCTGGAGTTGGCAGTAGTGGAGAAGGGAACAGATAAGAAGGATTTATCCATGGAGCGGAGTGCACGGGAAGGGGTGTAGGGAAGGACGAGTGTGGAGAGATACTGGGGAGCAGCAGGTTAGTAGAAGAAGTTTGAACAGGATGCGAAAACGGATAGGGAGCCAGTGAAGGGTCTTGAGGAGAGGGGTAGTATGAGTAAAGCGACCCTGGTGGAAGACGAGACGGGCAGCAGAGTTTTGAACCGACTGGAGAGGGGAGAGGTGACTAAGTGAGAGGCCAGCAAGAAAGCCCTCTGTTGAAGGATTTCATTGCCCAAACTAAAGTCCAGATTCTCTTCTTAACAGAAACTTGGCTGAAAAGAGGTGAGGAGCACTATCCCTCTAATAAGCTTGTGGATACCTTTTTACTGCTCTCTCAGCTTCTTTCAATATTTTAGCTCCGCTTAAGTATCATCCTCCCTCTTCCTGGCAACATTGCCCTTGATATCACAGCAGTTTGCCCCTATTAAAAGTGAGCACATAGGGCCGAACGTCTCTGGCACAAGACTCAGTCCCCAGCTGATTATGAACATTGCCAATCTTGCCACTGTAAGTTCAACTATCATTTTAAGCAATCCAAAGCTTCACACTTCTGCCGGCACATTTTAAACAGGTTCTTACCCTTTCAAGGAGTTATTTTCTGTATTTCGGTCATTGACCACTCCACCTTCACCGGCTACATTATCACTCAGACCCTCAGCTGAAACTCTCATTTAACTTCTTTAGTTCTAAAGTATCCTTTCTTAGAGTTATAGTGCAGACCCAGTCACAAGCCATTCTTCCCACTCCTATCCCCCTCTCAGGTAATTTCCCCCTCAGCTTTTCCTCCCTCTGAATGGTCCTCTGTCCAATTACTCACCTTGACCTCACTTTCTCATACTCTCATGCAGACGAATCCCACAACCTGTGCACTTGATCTTATTCCATCCTTGTGGTTTAAACTACCCAAGATAAACCTTCTTCCATCTGTCCTCACTGTGCTGAGCTCCATGTTTATCCTCCAGTGATTTTCTCTCTACTTGGAAAATAGTGTTGGTTCATCCTATGTGTAGCATTGTCCGAGAGAACCCAAACAGGGCGTTCCCACAACTCCTGCAGAACCAAGTAAATTGCTTTCAGCTCCAGACTGTTTATGGACCAGGTCGCTTAGGTCTGTCTGATTGAGACAATGAGCTCCCCAACTGGACAGGGATGCATCTGATGTAACAATCCGGATGCCCGTGAGCAGGTTCACCTGGACTAGCCACCAGCTCATTGCTGCCTTGAGCCGGAGAGGACCATGGAACTCGGACTGTGAAGTCCTCCAAGACTCCAACAACTGAGTAGATACAATTGGAGCAGTCGCATGTGGCTCCTGGCCCATACGACCCCATCTAAGGTGGATGCCACCTGCACATAATCCCAGGTCCGCGGTGCCGGATCAGAAACAAACTGCATAACTGGCCCTGCAGTCGAAGACTGCAAGTAGACAGAAGGGATACTGTCCCAACCTGGGTGTCGAACGATATGCCCAGATATTCCAAAGACTGCGAGGGATGCAGGTGGCACTTGGGGAAATTGATCACCCACCTGAGTGACTGCAGAAGGCTGATCACCCTGTCCATTGCTCTCCAGCTCTCCTCGTAAGACGATACCCAAATGAGCCAGTCGTCTAAGTAGGGATGTACCTTAATCCCCTCCTGAGCACGCTGTTTTGTTACTCAGTGGCTTTACAAGACAGGAGACAAACGAAGGATTGTTTCTCTCTCTCCAGTGTTTAATATTACACTGCAACATCAGAGATTGATCAAGACCCCTGAGGCAAGCCGTAGGGCCGAAACACGGCCGTGTCGGGTCGTTTTTTTTTAGTATTTTCAGTTGTTATAGTTTTTTTCGATACTCTTTTTGTTATCCTCCTTGGATTGTCCTCACTTTTTTCTTTTTTGCATCTCACGGTTTCGTGAGGGTTTTGTTCCTCCTTTTTGGTTGTTTCGTATTCTCCCTACCCGCCACAAAATTCGATTCCCACCGTATCAAAGCAAGTGAAGACATCCGATCTAGCTGACCCCACCGTTTCCATACTGTTTCCCAGATCCCCACCAAATGCCTTACAAACGGATTCTGTATCCCAAATGATACTACTCCCATTCTGTCAGAGGTCCACAAACAAGAGCTCAATGGACAATGAGGAAAATAAGATTGCTCCACCAAAACAGCCAGCTTAGATTTCCCCTTCTCCCAATCTAAGATCAGACGGAGTTCAGCAGCCAAATAGTACCATTCAATGTTAGGTACTGCTCTCCCATCTAGCTCAGGAGCCCCCCCCCCCACACACACACACACACAGAACCCTTTCCGCCAAGCGGGGGCATTTATCACCCCAAATAAACTGAAAGTAAGAACCCTGCAAACGTTTAAGCACTCATCTCAGTACCTCAACAGGCCCCCACCATGAAAGCCATAATCCCTTCCAGCGTAACAATTCAACCCAAATTAACTTACCATAATTCAGAAAGAATACCCTACCCAAGGCCTTCAGAATTTGAATTCCTAAATAGCAAATGCTATGAGAGGCCTATTTAAATGCAAAAGCAGCTCTCAATCTACCTTCCTCCATTTGGGATAAAGAAATCCTCAAAATTTCACTTTTATCCATATTAATCTTTAAATCTGCAAACCTCTCAAATTCCCTGAAAACCTCCAGCACAATGGGCAATGTTAAACCGGGGCCTTTAATATAGAGTAACACATCACCCGCGAAGAGGGCTATGCGATGTTCCCCCCCCCCCCCCCCCCCCCCCAACCATAATACCCCGAATGGCCGGATGCTGACTTATCAACTCTGCCAAAGGCTCTATATAAAGTGCAAATAAAAGGGGTGACAAGGGACATATCCCTGCCTAGTCCCTCTTCCAACTGGGAAAAAGGATGTATATGCCCCATCGATGTTAAAACACGCCTTCGGAGCTGCATACAATGCCTCTATGCAGGTACAAAAATTAACTCCAAGACCCATGCGATGTATCACCCCTCGCAAAAACAGCCAACTAACTCAGTCAAAAGCCTTCTCTGCATCCTTGGCCAAGAAAGCCACACCAGAAAAGGAATTCTGCGCTTCCCAGATCAAATGGCAGGTACACCTAATACTATCACCTACCTGCCACCTAGGGATAAACCCAGATTGATCTATATGAGCCAACTGCGGCAACATCCTAGCCAGTCTGTTAGCCAACACCTTAGCCAGGATCTTTGCATCAACATTCAAGAGAGATAAAGGTCTATAGGATCCACACAAAGTGAGATCCTTCCCTGGTTTGGGCAGAACTGTTACACCTGCCTCAGACATAGATTGTGGTAAACCATTACCAGCCAGGACTCCATTACCCACCCTTACCAAAAAAATCCTCTAACTCCCCCACAAAGTACTTATAAAACCTTGCCGTAGTCTGATGGGTTCTCCCAGCTGTGCCCTCTCTGATTCATTAAGTCTTTTTAGAGGGATAGAATCCAAATATTGAGCTATCGCCTTGGCCGATTCTCCATCTGATGCTCGATATAAATCCCGAAAATATTTCAGAAAAAAATTTTGAATTTCGGAGTTGGTATACTGCCTTATCTTTTGAATAGGGGACCTCACTCTCCGAGCCCGAAGATAACAAGCTAACATAGCACTCAACTTATTAGCAAATTCAAAGTATTGCTGCTTAAGTTTAGGTCTCATAAAATCTACCTCCACTATCTGAAGCTGTGCCAGTTCCCCTCTCACTGTTTTCATCTCTTCTCAGATCTGCGGTGTAGGTGCCCGCTTATGTTGGTTTTCTAGGTGCACTAACCTAGCGCGCAAACTAAGTGAAAGTTGCCCGTGTTCCCTCCTCTTCTGTGCCCCCCATTTAATCAAGGTTCCCCCCGGACCACTGCTTTCAAAGCATCCAAGACACCATCATTTACTTCCCCATTGTCATTAAGCTGCCAAAACTCTCACATAGTGTAACAAACCTTTTCCTGCACTCTCTCCTCCCCCACAATTCATTAATTCTCCAGAAACCTCGTCTCCTAGAATTACCTATTCCACTAAGCTTAATCCACACTGGAGCGTGGTCCGAAATTTGTATATTACCAATAGTAGCCTCTCCCACCATGCCCCACCCACTGCGGTGAATCCACAGCCCATCAATACGAGTGTAAGTCTGAGTAGCATGGGAACAAAAAGTACGCTGCACTCCATGTAGCAATCTCCAGCAATCCACCACTTCTAAAGTCTGTAAAAAATGCAGCAATGCTTTGCGACTGAGACCGCTATAATGCCCACCCCCAGTCGCGCATCCAGGGCAACGTTAAAATTGTCACCCACCACCACCATCTGTCCTCTAACAAATCCCAGCAGTTTGGAAGAATAGCATCTGACCCATATTCAGGGCATATAAATTAATCAATGTGAGCTCCTTGCCTTGCAGAAGTCCACACAGGGCCACACATCTGCCACTCGAGTCACAAAACTCCTTCTGTGTAGTGAAGCCACAATTCTGCCTAAGTAGAATATTAACTCCCCCAGTCCGTTTAACTCTTGTCCCCTGATGGACCACCACCTCCCTAAAGGGCCTCCAATGTAACATATGGACATCTCGCGGTCTCATAGCAAATGACAGCAGATAAAGACTTTTACAGGTCATCCAGTCTGCCCAACAAGATAAACTCATTTACATGGTATGTGATACCCGAGTTTGATTTATCCTTGCTTTTCTCAGGGTACAGACCGTAGAAGTCTACCCAGCACTGTTCTTGTACTAAGTTATGGAGCTAGCATCGAAGCCCCTTAAAATGCTTTTCTTGCAAAAATACCACATCCCACTGCAGTCTACTAAGCTCCTTAAAAACCAAACTGCACTTGCACGGATTATTAAGTCCATTCACATGCCAAGTCCCCACCATTATTGAATCCCCTTTGCCACCCCCTGCGTTCCCTCCTTCCAACCAAGATTACTCATAGGAGTAAGCCCCCTATTACCCCCCCTTTTGTTGACCCTTTCCCCCTCTCTGACCCCATCCCAATTCCCCACCCCTATCCACCCCCTCCCCTCCCATCTGCTGATCTCATCCCAATCAGATCAGCCATCCCCAGAGGAATGAACGCACTCTCCAGAAAGCTTGCACCTCTACCAAAAAATTCCTGAAACACCCCCCCAATACATAACACCTTGTAACTCTCCCACTACCCATACCCCCTACTTCCCCCTCACTTCAGTTCATACATTCACCCAGGCACTGCACAACAACCAATAGGATTACAACCCTCCCCTTATTGTCAAAACAGTTTCTGCCCTCTGGAACCCACCACATAGTCTCCTCCCCTCCCCATAAAAAGGGGGGGAGGGGAAAAGGCACAGAAGCAAGGGAAAGCATACGATCAAAATGATAAACTTCAAGGTTCATTAAAACCGAATTTTCCTTGAAAGAGGAAGTTCATCAAGTCACATGCTTGTAAGTTTTTTTTCCCTCGGCCCACAACGTGCTGCCATACCGAGTTCGTTCTGGGTTCCATAGATGTCACAGCATGCTTAACCTGTTCTGGGACCATGGTGCACCCCAGAGTCCATAGTGCTGTCCAAGCTTCATCCGGTCTCTTCAACTTCCATGATTTCTCCTCCACAAAGGAGTTACTTGTACCGAATCCCCTGAGACCTCAAACTCAGTAACCTCCCAAAAAGATCTGCGTTTTTGGATAGTAGACCACGCCAAGTCCTGGTACACCCCTATCTTACAATTTTTCCAAAGAATTTCCTTCTGTTGTCTTGCTTTGGCAAGTATTCGCTCCTAAGTATGGTAATCTGCAAAACATACTACGTCTCTTGGGGAAGAGTCTCGTTGAGGGTCCAAAGCCCGGTGCGCCCTCTGTATATGGAGCTCCACTTGCTGATCTTCACCAGCAGAGGTTAACAGATAAGATTTAACTCTTGAATTACTGTCTCACAATTGCTGAAGAGGTCAGTTTCGGGAATCTCTTTAAATTGCAAGTTACACCTTGGAGATCTGTTTTCCAGATCTGCCATCTCTTCCTTCAGCTGCTGAATTTTCAAATTGTCCGTAGACACTGCTTTGTGAAGCACTCCTATATCGCTTTTAAGAGCACCGAGCCCATCCTCAACTTCACTTATTTGGGTGCCCAGTCCCCGATTTCAGCTTTAATATCTTTTAAAATGTCTTGCACATCCTTACGGACCCCCGCCAAGTCTGTTTTCAATTCCTGGAACCAGCTCACCACATCAGACTTAGTTATCTCTCCAATATCCGCCGAGACCTCGTTGCAGGCTTCATCCACCGAGTCAGAGGGAATCGGCACCATCTTTTTTACACTCGATCCTGGCCCCGCCGGGTCCGGCTTCAGTTTCTCGCTCTGTTCTACCAAATATCTGAACCTTTCCAAGCTCTTCTTCAGCAGCATGATTCTGGGACCACTCCAACAACAATTCCAACTTTTAAAAGCTAAATAATGTCCTGGGAACTGCTTTGTTCTTCAATAGCCCCAACAGAGCCATGCAACTATGCTGTCATCCTGGATAGTGACGTCACTTCCTCTCTAAGGAATCCTATTTCAATAGTATGTCTTAAAAAGTGTGGACTCTGGGAATGTCTTCCTTTCTAAAAATGCAAGATTTAAGACAGATACAACAAAGATGATGTTCTACTCCATGTGGAAACTCAAAAGAGTAAAACCTTTCTTCCCAAGAGCCATTTTTCGCAACCTGGTACAGTCAATGTTACTAAGTCACCTGGACTATTGCAACGCACTCTACGTTGGCTGTAAAGAACAGACCATCAAGAAAGTTCAGACAGCCCAGAATACCGCAGCCAGACTCATATTTGGAAAAACAAAATATGAAAGTTCAAAACCCCTAAGAGAGAACCTGCACTGGCTCCCACTAAAAGAACGTACTACATTCAAGATCTGCACGATGATTCATAAAATCATTAACGGAGATGCCCCGACCTACATGCTAGATCTTGTGGACCTACCTCCCAGAAATGCTAAAAGATCTGCCCGCACATTTCTTAATCTACACTTCCCCAACTGTAAAGGATTAAAATACAGACTAACACATGCATCCAGCTTTTCCTACATGAGCATGCAGCTGTGGAATGCACTACCAACTAACCTGAAAACAATTAACGATATAACCCACTTTCGCAAATCTCTGAAAACCTCTCTCTTCAACAAGGCCTACCACGAGAATCCATAGCTTAATTTATAACACTTCACCACTCTTCCCTTATTCAGAACGTCTTCCTTCTATACTGTTTGCCTAGCTCTTTTTTGTCATCCTCTTTGTAACACCAATTGTATCTTTACCCTGGAATGGCGATGCCATAACAGATCTCTGTAAGCCACATTGAGCCTGCAAATAGATGGTAAAATGTGGGATACAAGTGCAATAAATAATAAATAATAATAAAATATTGCTCTCTGAGCATGTGTACACGTCTCCCTTCCACATACCTCCATATATACTCAAATATAAAAAATTAAATCACGTGATGGAAACTACACAAAGAAATTCAAGATGACAATGTTGAACTAGTCTAGTCTCAACTTTGTTCAGTAAAACAAATACCATATTCTGTGTTTGTTTTCATATCCTCACAAAAAAAATGGTTTGTACCCTGGTAGTATAAAATGGGGATCATTTTCAAAGCACTTAGACTTATAAAGTTACGTGGCGGGGCATTTTCGAAAGACACGTCTAAGTTTTGTTGAGGACATCCTCACAAAACGTCCCCATCCAGGGGCAGGGAAACCCGTATTTTCGAAACAAGATGGATGTCCATCTTTCATTTCGATAATACGGTCAGGGACGCCCAAATCCTTAAATTTGGTCATCCTTAGAGATGGTTGTCCCTAGACTTTGTCGTTTCTGATTTTCGGCAATAATGGAAACCAAGGACGTCCATCTCAGAAATGACCAAATGCAAGCCATTTGGTCATGGGAGGAGCCAGCATTTGTAGTGCACTGGTCCGCCTGACATGCCAGGACACCAACCGTACACCCTAGGGGGCACTGCAGTGGACTTCATAAATTGCTCCCAGGTACATAGCTCCCTTACCTTGTGTGCTGAGCGCCCCCCCCCCCCTAAAACCAATTACCGACAACTGTACACCACTACCATAGCCCTTACAGGTGAAGGGGGGCACCTAGATGTTGGTACAGTGGGTTTGTGGTGGGTTTTGGAGGGCTCGCTGTTTCCTCCACAAACGTAACAGGTGGGGGGTCCTGGGTCCGCCTGCCTGAAGTGCACTGCACTCACTAAAACTGCTCCACAGACCTGCATACTTTTGTGATGCACTTGAGTATGACATCTGAGGTTGGAAATCAATATTTTTAATGATGTTTTTTTGAGGGTGGGAGGGGGTTAGTGACCACTGGGGGAGTAAGAGGAGGTCATGCCCTATTCTCTCCGGTGGTCATCTGGTCATTTCGGGCACCTTTTTGTGCCTTGGTCGTAAGAAAAACACGACCAGGTAAAGTCATCCAAGTGTTCGTCAGGGACGTCCTTGTTTCTTTCGATTATGGGTCGAGGACGTCCACGTGTTAGGCACGCCCAAGTCCCGCCTTCGCTATGCCTCCGATACACCCCCCAGAACTTTGGCCGTCCCTGCGACGGAAAGCAGTTGGGGACGTCCAAAATCGGCTTTCGATTTTACCGATTTGGACGACCCTGGGAGAAGGACGCCCATCTTCCGACTTATGTCGAAAGATGGGCGTTCGTCTCTTTCGAAAATGAGCCTAATAGTAACCTATGGAACTTTGTAAGTATAAGTGCTTTGAAAATACACCTAAATATTAATTTATGTTGTGAATGGTCTGTATCAACCACAGCACTGAAACTTAAAGCTCACTTTTCTGTAGCGCTTTATGGGCGGGGGGGGGGGGGGGGGATGTTCTGTGCGTTCTGGTTGGATTTCTATCCGACGGGAGCTCCTTATTTTCTATTGTGGGATGGTGTTGTGAGTTTTCTACAATATTCAAGTTTGCTCTTGGGATCCATGGTGAGGCTGGGCTTTTCCCACTCCACACGTTCACACTACGATTTTATCCCATTACTATTAGGTCGTGGCAACCTCTGCCTGCTGTTTGATATCTTGGAACGTGGGAAGCATCACCTTCCCAACAAAACAAACTAAAATACTGAACACTTTGAAGTGTCATCAAGCAGACTTTGTGTTTAACTGATGAAGAACACATGAAGCTGAAACGACAATGGATGGGGGAGGTATTCTATGCTTCCACTGGGGGACGACATGGAGGAGTTGCAATCTTGTTTAGAAAGACCCTTGCTTACAAAGCTACTTTGATTTTTCGGGCTTCAGATGGTAGATTAAGGGTTTGGGTACAGGGTAAAGAATTTAATTTGTTGGTTGTATATGGCCCCCACTCCACATGCAGCTGATTTTTATCCTGATCTGTTAAAAATAAACTGTTACTCTATCAGCAGAGTGGACTCATGGTAGGAGATAAGAATTTAGTAATGGCTCCTGTCCTAGATCGCTTGGGGGACCAATGGTTCCTGGCACTGGGGGGCACCGAGTACTTCATAATTTTGCACTGGTACTTGATCTTGTTGACCCCTGGCACCTCCTTCAGCCATCAGAGAAGGACATTACACACATCTTGGGTACATAACACAAATGCCAGAGTGGATTATATCCCTGTCTCTACTCCACTGTTTTCCTCAATACAGTTGGCAATGGTCGGTCCGGTAGAGATCTCTGACCACTGCTTAGTTTGAGTGGATGTTAAGGCTCCTGTGGTGTGACATTCAACTAATGGGTGGCGTTTTCCCAGCTATTTAGCTCGTAAGTCTGAGTTTTTTAAATATTTGGTAAATGGACTGTTTTTTGTGGTTAATAATGCATAGCATGAATCCCAACCAATGTTATTCTGAATAACGGCTAAGGATGTGCTCCGGGGAGATATTATGGCTTTTGTTAGTCGCAGAAATAAGATCATAACCTCCAGTATAGTGCAGCTGGAGAAGTGATTGCAACGGGTGAAATATGCTTGTGTTCCTGTGCCCCAAAAGAAGGAGCTCTTAGTTTCCTTACAGACATCCTTAAATATGCTGATTCATGAACACACTGCGCATAGTCTGCTGTACAGGAAATACAAATTTCACAGATATGACAATAAATCTGGGAGATGATTATCTCAAGTTGTAAAGGCATTGGGGGGGGGGGGGGGGCTCTCGGGTGATTGCAACGCTCAAGGACCTGACAGGGGTCTCTACCACTAATAAAGACTGCATTGTGAAAATCTTAATTGCTAATTTTCGTACTTTGCAAGCAGATCCTCCGTCAATTACTGTATCTTACTACTACTTATTTCTATAGCGCTACTAGACGTACGCAGCGCTGTACACTTGAACATGAAGAGACAGTCCCTGCTCGACAGAGCTTACAATCTAATTAGGACAAACAAGAGATAAGGGAATATTAAAGTGAGGATGAGAAAATAAGGGTTCTGAACAAGTGAATAAGGGTTAGAAGTTCAAAGCAGCATCAAAAAGGTGGGCTTTTAGCTTAGATTTGAAGACGGCCAGAGATGGAGCTTGAAATACCGGCTCAGGAAGTCTATTCCAGGCATATGGTGCAGCAAGATAAAAGGAACGGAGTCTGGAGTTAGCGGTGGAGGAGAAGGGTGCAGATAAGAGAAATTTACCCAATGAACGGAGTTCCTGGGGAGGAATGCAGGGAGAGATGAGAGTGGAGAGGTACTGAGGAGCACTTATAAGTCAATAAGAGGAGTTTGAACTGTATGCGGAAATGGATAGGAAGCCAGTGAAGTGATTTGAGGAGAGGGCTAATATGAGCATAACGACACTGGCGGAACATTAGTTGTGCAGCAGAATTTTGAACAGATTAAAAAGGAGAGAGATGGCTAAGTGGGAGACCTGTGAGAAGCAAGTTGCAATAGTCTAAGCGAGAGGTGTTGAGAGTGTGGATGAGGGTTCTGGTAGTGTGCTCAGAAAGGAAAGGGCAAATTTTGCTGATATTATAGAGAAAGAAATGACAGGTTTTAGCAGTCTGCTGAATATGTGCAGAGAAGGAGAGGGAGGAGTCGATGAGACCGGAAGGATGAGAGTGTTATCCACAGAAATAGAGAATGGGGGAGAAGGAGAGGTTGGTTTAGGGGGAAAGATAAGAAGCTCAGTCTTGGAGGAAGTGATGTCAGCGCTGCAAAATGGCCGCTTAATCTCGGAGCTCCGTTGGAGACCGAAACAAAGTGTTTAACTCCCTAACGAAAATAGCGTTTTTTGCCTGCGGAGTGGAGCAACGTGATACTGTTGCTGATGGCAGCGCGGAAAAAGCTGTCAAAGTTTAAGTATATTACGGAGAAACCGGGACCGGGGCAGAGCGGGTCCCAGAAAGTCACAACTCATGGAGCGAAAATGGCGCCCGAGGACTCTGAATCGGATCTGGATCCTGACACTGCAGAAAGGGGCGAAATGGCGGTAAATGCCAGAGACATCTCTCGATGGTTTAAAGAGATGAAATCTGAGCTCATCGCAACACGAAAAAGTATCCAGACGGCAGTGGTGGAGTTGCATGCGGAGGTAAAGGAAACCGGAGGGCGCATGGCTGAGACGGAGGAGAAAGTTGAGGCAATGGGAGAGGAAGTTGGAACTTTAAAAACAGGGCTGGAAGCTGAGCAGCAGCTACGGAGTGAGCTAGAGCGGGCAATTGAAGATTTAGAAAATCGAACAAGGAGATGTAATCTACGGATTAAAGGAGTGCCGGAGGAGGAGCAGTTTAAAGACATAATGGCAGTGGTGAAAGAACTCAGTGCGTTTATACTGCACAATGGAGAGGAAGCAATGGAGGACCAAGGAACTCTGAAAATCAAAACTGAAAGGGCGCATATGAGCCTTGGACCTCAGAGAGGAAACCAGCCCAGAGACATCACTGTATGTTACCATGAGTTTTCAGTGAAGTAAACGATATGGAAGAAGGCGAGGGCAATGGGTGAATTGCAATGGAAGAACTGCAAACCTCAGGTTTATCAGGACCTGGCCAAGCAGACCCTTCAAAAGAGAAGAGATTTTAAGGAGGTTACCTCCTATCTTCAGAAAGAAGGACTAAGATACAGATGGCTATATCCCTTTGGGCTCCAGGTTTCAGTAGGAGATAAGTCATGGAGACTACAAAACCCGGAGAACTCCTGGAAAATCCTTGCTGAAATGGGATGTGATAATCTACCAGTTGACCCCAAAGCCTCCCCGCGAACCCGAATGGGGGGTAAAAGTAAGAATGAAGCTGGATGGTTGAAAGTGACCAAAGCAACCAGAAGATCACCACAGGAGGACAGTGGAACGTGAATGGACCTTGGGACTATTACTTGAAACAGCAGATGGATGAACTCCATTTGAAACGTTTGTGCAAGTCATTGCATGGTTGGAAATTTGGTTATGCGAAGTTAATGTATGGATGAGGATTTTGTAAGAGGAGGGAGGGGGTGGAAACCAGAGAAATTTATTACGAAAGGGATATGAATGTTGTAATGAGGTCCTCCAGCGATGATACACTTCCTCGGTGTACGAACTGGCTGGAGGGCAACTGGGCCAGTTGTTGATGGGTGGGGGGAGGGGGGGTCAGGGAGGGATTAGGATGGGATCTTGGAACGTAAATGGTTTAAATAGCCCCGGGAAAAAGCGAATGCTACATACCTGTAGAAGGTATTCTCCGAGGACAGCAGGCTGATTGTTCTCACTGATGGGTGACGTCCTCGGCAGCCCCTCCAATCGGAATCTTCCTAGCAAAGTCCTTTGCTAGCTCTCGCGAGCCCGCGCGCACCGCGCATGCGCGGCCGTCTTCCCGCCCGAAACCGGCTCGAGCCGGCCAGTCCAGTATGTAGCAAGACAATATACTTCAAGGGAAGACACAACTCCAAAGGGGAGGCGGGCGGGTTTGTGAGAACAATCAGCCTGCTGTCCTCGGAGAATACCTTCTACAGGTATGTAGCATTCGCTTTCTCCGAGGACAAGCAGGCTGCTTGTTCTCACTGATGGGGTATCCCTAGCCCCCAGGCTCACTCAAAACAACAACCATGGTCAATTGGACCTCGCAACGGCGAGGACATAACTGAGATTGACCTAAAAAATTTACCAACTAACTGAGAGTGCAGCCTGGAACAGAACAAACAGGGCCCTCGGGGGGTGGAGTTGGATCCTAAAGCCCAAACAGGTTCTGAAGAACTGACTGCCCGAACCGACTGTCGCGTCGGGTATCCTGCTGCAGGCAGTAATGCGATGTGAATGTGTGGACAGATGACCACGTCGCAGCTTTGCAAATTTCTTCAATGGAGGCTGACTTCAAGTGGGCTACCGACGCTGCCATGGCTCTAACATTATGAGCCGTGACATGACCCTCAAGAGCCAGCCCCGCCTGGGCGTAAGTGAAGGAAATGCAATCTGCTAGCCAATTGGATATGGTGCGTTTCCCTACAGCCACTCCCCTCCTATTGGGATCAAAAGAAACAAACAATTGGGCGGACTGTCTGTGGGGCTGTGTCCGCTCCAGGTAGAAGGCCAATGCTCTCTTGCAGTCCAATATGTGCAGCTGACGTTCAGCAGGGCAGGAATGAGGACGGGGAAAGAATGTTGGCAAGACAATTGACTGGTTCAGATGGAACTCCGACACGACCTTTGGCAAGAACTTAGGGTGAGTGCGGAGGACTACTCTGTTATGATGAAATTTGGTGTAAGGGGCCTGGGCTACCAGGGCCTGAAGCTCACTGACTCTACGAGCTGAAGTAACTGCCACCAAGAAAATGACCTTCCAGGTCAAGTACCTCAGATGGCAGGAATTCAGTGGCTCAAAGGGAGGTTTCATCAGCTGGGTGAGAACGACATTGAGATCCCATGACACTGTAGGAGGCTTGACAGGGGGCTTTGACAAAAGCAAACCTCTCATGAAGCGAACAACTAAAGGCTGTCCTGAGATCGGCTTACCTTCCACATGGTAATGGTATGCACTGATTGCGCTAAGGTGAACTCTTACAGAGTTGGTCTTGAGACCAGACTCAGACAAGTGCAGAAGGTATTCAAGCAGGGGCTGTGTAGGACAAGAGCGAGGAGCTAGGGCCTTGCTGTCACACCAGACGGCAAACCTCCTCCACAGAAAGAAGTAACTCCTCTTAGTGGAATCTTTCCTGGAAGCAAGCAAGACGCGGGAGACACCCTCTGACAGACCCAAAGAGGCAAAGTCTACGCTCTCAACATCCAGGCCGTGAGAGCCAGGGACCGGAGGCTGGGATGCAGAAGAGCCCCTTCGCTCTGCGTGATGAGGGTCGGAAAACACTCCAATCTCCACGGTTCTTAGGAGGATAACTCCAGAAGAAGAGGGAACCAGATCTGACGCGGCCAAAAAGGAGCAATCAGAATCATGGTGCCTCGGTCTTGTTTGAGTTTCAACAAAGTCTTCCCCACCAGGGGAATGGGAGGATAAGCATACAGCAGGCCTTCCCCCCAATCCAGGAGGAAGGCATCCGATGCCAGTCTGCCGGGGGCCTGAAGCCTGGAACAGAACTGAGGGACTTTGTGGTTCACTCGAGATGCGAAGAGATCCACCAAGGGGGTGCCCCACGCTTGGAAGATCTGGCGCACCACTCTGGAGTTGAGCGACCACTCGTGAGGTTGCATAATCCTGCTCAATCTATCGGCCAGACTGTTGTTTACGCCTGCCAGATATGTGGCTTGGAGCACCATGCCGAGACGGCGAGCCCAGAGCCACATGCTGACGGCTTCCTGACACAGGGGGCGAGATCCGGTGCCCCCCTGCTTGTTGACGTAATACATGGCAACCTGGTTGTCTGTCTGAATTTGGATAATTTGGTGGGACAGCCGATCTCTGAAAGCCTTCAGAGCGTTCCAGATCGCTCGCAACTCCAGGAGATTGATCTGCAGACCGCGTTCCTGGAGGGACCAGCTTCCTTGGGTGTGAAGCCCATCGACATGAGCTCCCCATCCCAGGAGAGACGCATCCGTTGTCAGCACTTTTTGTGGCTGAGGAATTTGGAAAGGACGTCCCAGAGTCAAATTGGACCAGATTGTCCACCAATACAGGGATTCGAGAAAACTCGTGGACAGGTGGATCACGTCTTCTAGACCCCCAGCAGCCTGAAACCACTGGGAGGCTAGGGTCCATTGAGCAGATCTCATGTGAAGACGGGCCATGGGAGTCACATGGACTGTGGAGGCCATGTGGCCCAGCAATCTCAACATCTGCCGAGCTGTGATCTGCTGGGACGCTCGCACCCGCGAGACGAGGGACAACAAGTTGTTGGCCCTCGTCTCTGGGAGATAGGCGCGAGCCGCCCGAGAATCCAGCAGAGCTCCTATGAATTCGAGTTTCTGTACTGGGAGAAGATGGGACTTTGGGTAATTTATCACAAACCCCAGTAGCTCCAGGAGGCGAATAGTCATCTGCATGGACTGCAGGGCTCCTGCCTCGGATGTGTTCTTCACCAGCCAATCGTCGAGATACGGGAACACATGCACTCCCAGCCTGCGAAGTGCCGCTGCTACTACAGCTAGGCACTTTGTGAACACCCTGGGCGCAAAGGCGAGCCCAAAGGGTAGCACACAGTACTGGAAGTGGCGTGTGCCCAACTGAAATCGCAGATACTGTCTGTGAGCTGGCAGTATCGGGATGTGTGTGTAGGCATCCTTTAAGTCCAGAGAGCATAGCCAATCGTTTTGCTGAATCATGGGGAGAAGGGTGCCCAGGGAAAGCATCCTGAACTTTTCTTTTACGAGATATTTGTTCAGGGCCCTTAGGTCTAGGATGGGACGCATCCCCCCTGTTTTCTTTTCCACAAGGAAGTACCTGGAATAGAATCCCAGCCCTTCCTGCCCGGATGGCACGGGCTCGACCGCATTGGCGCTGAGAAGGGCGGAGAGTTCCTCTGCAAGTTCCTGCTTGTGCTGGAAGCTGTAAGACTGAGCTCCCGGTGGACAATTTGGAGGTTTGGAGGCCAAATTGAGGGTGTATCCGAGCCGGACTATTTGCAGAACCCACTGATCGGAGGTTATGAGAGGCCACCTTTGGTGAAAAGCTTTCAACCTCCCCCCGACTGGCAGGTCGCCCGACACTGACACTTGGATGTCGGCTATGCTCTGCTGGAGCCAGTCAAAAGCTCGCCCCTTGCTTTTGCTGGGGAGCCGCGGGGCCTTGCTGAGGCGCACGCTGCTGACGAGAGCGAGCGCGCTGGGGCTTAGCCTGGGCCGCAGGCTGTCGGGAAGGAGGATTGTACCTACGCTTACCAGAAGTATAGGGAACAGTCTTCCTTCCCCCGAAAAATCGTCTACCTGTAGAGGTAGAAGCTGAAGGCTGCCGGCGGGAGAACTTGTCGAATGCGGTGTCCCGCTGGTGGAGAGACTCTACCACCTGCTCGACTTTTTCTCCAAAAATGTTGTCCGCACGGCAAGGCGAGTCCGCAATCCGCTGCTGGACTCTATTCTCCAGGTCGGCGGCACACAGCCATGAGAGCCTGCGCATCACCACACCTTGAGCAGCGGCCCTGGACGCAACATCAAAAGTGTCATAAACTCCTCTGGCCAGGAATTTTCTGCACGCCTTCAGCTGCCTGACCACCTCCTGAAAAGGCTTGGCTTGCTCAGGGGAAAGAGCATCAACCAAGCCCGCCAACTGTCGCACATTATTCCGCATGTGTATGCTCGTGTAGAGCTGGTAAGACTGAATTTTGGCCACGAGCATAGAGGAATGGTAGGCCTTCCTCCCAAAGGAGTCTAAGGTTCTAGAGTCTTTGCCCGGGGGCGCCGAAGCATGCTCCCTAGAACTCTTAGCCTTCTTTAGGGCCAGATCCACAACTCCAGAATCATGAGGCAACTGGGTGCGCATCAGATCTGGGTCCCCATGGATCCGGTACTGGGACTTGATCTTCTTGGGGATGTGGGGATTAGTTAGAGGTTTTGTCCAGTTCGCAAGCAATGTCTTTTTGAGGACATGGTGCAAGGGAACAGTGGACGCTTCCTTAGGTGGAGAAGGATAGTCCAGGAGCTCAAACATTTCAGCCCTGGGCTCGTCCTCCACAACCACCGGGAAGGGGATGGCCGTAGACATCTCCCGGACAAAGGAAGCAAAAGACAGACTCTCGGGAGGAGAAAGCTGTCTTTCAGGAGAGGGAGTGGGATCAGAAGGTAGACCCTCAGACTCCTCGTCAGAGAAATATCTGGGGTCTTCTTCTTCCTCCCACGAGGCCTCACCCTCGGTGTCAGACACAAGTTCACGGACCTGCGTCTGCAACCGTGCCCGGCTCGACTCCGTGGAGCCACGTCCACGATGGGGGCGTCGAGAGGTAGACTCCCTCGCCCGCATCGGCGAAGCTCCCTCCGCCGACGTAGTCGGGGAGCCCTCCTGGGAGGTGGCCGCAGTCGGCACCGCACGCGGTACCGAAGTCGGGGACCTCACCCCGGGCGATGGGCCAGCCGGCGCCACGCTCGACGGTACCGGAGGCGCAAGCACCGCCGGTACCGGAGGGGTAGGGCGCAACAGCTCTCCCAGAATCTCTGGGAGAACGGCCCGGAGGCTCTCGTTCAGAGCGGCTGCAGAGAAAGGCATGGAGGTCGATGCAGGCGTCGACGTCAGAACCTGTTCCGGGCGTGGAGGCTGTTCCGGGCTGTCCAGAGTGGAGCGCATCGACACCTCCTGAACAGAGGGTGAGCGGTCCTCTCGGTGCCGATGCCTGCTGGGTGCCGACTCCCTCGGCGACCCAGAGCTCTCGGTGCCGACGCGGGGAGGGGACCGGTGTCGATGCTTTCCGAAGCATGTCACCGGAGCTCCCCGGCACCGACGAGGAGGACGTAGAATCCAGCCGTCGCTTCCTCGGGGCCGAGGCCGAAGGAGGTCGGTCTCGGGGGGGCTGTACCGCAGGAGCCCTCAGGGTAGGAGGAGACCCACCCGAGGGCTCACCGCCACCAGCAGGGGAATGGACAGCCCTCACCTGCACTCCACACGATGCACCACCGTCCGACGACATCAGGAGACGAGGTCCCGGTACCACCGACGTCGATGCAGCTATCCGATGTCTCGGCGCCGATGCAGAGGGCCGATGCCTCGATGCACTCGATGCACTGGCAGCCAAGGAAGAAGGTCTGGACGCTGATGACGTCGATGCACACGATGACCCCGGTGCCGATGCCGACAAAGAGCCCGAGAACAAAACGTTCCACTGGGCCAATCTCGCTACTTGAGTCCGCCTTTGTAAGAGGGAACACAGACTACAGTTCTGGGGACGGTGCTCGGCCCCCAGACACTGAAGACACGAAGAGTGCCTATCAGTGAGCGAGATTACCCGGGCGCACTGGGTGCACTTCTTGAAGCCGCTGGAAGGCTTCGATGTCATGGGCGGAAAAATCACGCCGGCGAAGTCAAAATCCGAAATGACGAATTTGGAGCGCCAAAACTTCAAGGGAGAAAAATCTCGACCGAGGCCGAAAAGAGGCCTACCCCGACAACGAAAGAAAACTTACCGGGGCAAAAACTGGAAATACGGGAAGGGGCAAACGAAACCCAAGAGGGTTTCCGGAGCACTTTCCGAACGAAAAGAAACTTTTCCGAAGAAAAAACACGTCGATTAAATAACGGACGCGCGAGGTCGACTCTCCGGGGCTCACCACGGCAAAAAACACAGCCGTACCGAGTGCGGACGAAAGAAGACTGGCCGGCTCGAGCCGGTTTCGGGCGGGAAGACGGCCGCGCATGCGCGGTGCGCGCGGGCGCGCGAGAGCTAGCAAAGGACTTTGCTAGGAAGATTCCGATTGGAGGGGCTGCCGAGGACGTCACCCATCAGTGAGAACAAGCAGCCTGCTTGTCCTCGGAGAAGAAGTATTATTTTTCAGGAGTTGAGAAGGATGAAATGGGATATTGTAATGTTACAAGAGACACATATTAGGCAGCAGGATGTATCGTTAATAATGAATAAAGGATTGGGGGAGGGATTTCCTCTAGCGGATCCAAAAGGTGGTAAAACAGGGGGTCTCATTATCTATGTTAGAGATGGCCTACAATTTGTTCAAGAAGCTATATATAAGGATAGGGCAGGGAGATGCATAGCGCTGAACGGAAGAATTCACAACACACCCCTCACACTTGTGAACATATATGCCCCAAACGTAGGGCAAGGAGAATATTTTGATTCTATAAGGGAGGAATTAGCGGCCTTTGTGGGAAGAAGGGTGATTCTGGGAGGCGATTTCAATTTACCAGTGGAAGGGCTCGATCACTCAAAGGGATGCTTAGAGGGGGGCGCTCGCAATAGAGGGCAGCTTCTAAAGATGATGAAAGATCTTGATTTGATAGATGTATGGAGATTACAACATCCTGGGCAAAAATACGTCCACACACTACTCACATGCGCAACAGACCTATGCTAGGATTGATGAACTGTGGTGCAGTCGAGACTATTGGGGGGACATACATTGCTCAGAGATTGAAAACATCCATGCTTCTGATCATGCCCCTATCTGGATAACATTGAGGGGGGGGAATGGGTACACAGGAAAGAGGAACGACCTGGAGGCTTAATGAATCTCTTTTGGAAGGAGGGCAGGATTGCCAAGAGCTGAGGAGGGTTATAAAGGAGTATTTAGATTTTAATGATATGGGAGAAGTAGAAGAGGGGATTCTTTGGGATGCCCTGAAGGCGGTGGTAAGGGGTCACTTGATTAGTAAAGGGGCTTGGAATAAAAAAGAGAAGATGGCCCATGAGTTAACAGTACGTAAAAATCTAGCAAGATGTGAGGCAATACATCAAAGTGAGGGTGATCGGTTAGTTTCGCTGAATTACTGAAGTGGAGAATGGAGCTGCAGCAGATACAGATGGGGAAGATGGAATACCATAGGAGTTTGCTGCAGCAACGGTTCTTTGAATTTAGCAATCGGGCAAGTAGTTTGCTAGCCAAAGGCCTCCGTCAGAAACATATAAAGACCACGATTACTTTGCTGCAGCAACGGTTCTTTGAATTTAGCAATCGGGCAAGTAGTTTGCTAGCCAAAGGCCTCCGTCAGAAACATATAAAGACCACGATTACTAGACTTAAGGGAATGGGGGGGGGGGGGGGAAATGATTTATCAGAATGCAGAGATACAAGAGCAATTTGTAAGTTATTATAAAGAATTATATGCCAAAGGGGTCAGTGCTTCTAAGGAGGAGATATGTGAGTTCTTACAGGACCTCAACCTGCAGAGGGTCATGGAACAGCAAAGGATGGAGTTGGAGGCACCCATTACTTTGAAGGAAATTACAGAAGTTATTAAGGGGTTAAAAGAGGGGAAAGCGCCAGGGCTTGATGGATTTACAGCTAAATATTACAAAATTTTTAGTCAGGAGCTGGGTCCCTTGCTGGTAAGGATTGGGAATGCTTGTTTTGTGGAGGGGAGATTGCCTACCAGTATGTATGAAGCAGGGATATCGGTATTGCTAAAACCAGGCAGAGATTCGACAGTTTGTGGATCATATCGACCGATATCCCTGCTGAATACAGATGTTAAGATTTTAGCTAAGGCTATGGCTAATCGGTTGAAGAAGATCTTGCCCCACTTAATCCATGAAGATCAATCAGGATTTATAGAACATAGACAAGTAGCAGATAATATCAGACGTACGTTGAATCTTATTTGGGGAGCTCAAAGGAGGGGTGATTCTCTAACGATACTTACGGTCGATGCCGAAAAGAACTGAGGAACTGTGTTCAATTCCCACTTCAGGCACAGGCAGCTCCTTGTGACTCTGGGTAAGTCACTTAACCTACCATTGCCCCATGTAAGCCGCATTGAGCCTGCCATGAGTGGGAAAGCGCGGGGTACAAATGTAACAAAAATAAAAAATAAAATAAAAGGCTTTCGACAGGGTAGAGTGGGATTATTTGTGGGAGGTAATGAGGGAAATGGGATTTGGAAGAAGGTTTGTAAGATGGGTGCAAGGGCTATACAGTACACCGGTGGCACGGATTAAGGTGAATGGGAGCTGGTCAGAGCAGCTGAGCATTCAAAGGGGGACTAGGCAGGGATGTCCTCTTTTGCCGTTATTATTTGCAGTTTCAATCGAACCTTTAGCACAGAGAATTCGTTCTCTAGGGGAAATTAAAGGGGTCAGAATGGGGGGAAAAGAGCATAAAGTAGCGCTATTCGCTGACGATATTCTGTTCTATGTAGCATCACCACATACACTTCCAGTAATTATTAAGGAACTTAGGGGGTTTGGGGAGTTATCGGGGTTCAAAATTAATATAGACAAATCGGAAATGAGGGTGACGGCCCCGGAGTCAGAGATTCAACAACTGCACCAGCAAAGTTTCATTATTTGGGGATTTGGATTCCTATAGAGTTAGGAGATCTATATTTATTGAACTATGTGCCATTAATTAAAATGATAAGAAGGGATCTCAGCAGATGGAAGAAAGGCTGGCTCTCATGGTGGGGGAGGATTGCAGCTATTAAAATGAATATCTTGCCCAGGTTGCTGTTTTTATTCCAGACCCTACCCATACAGGTTCCAAAGAAGGAGCTACTTAAAATACAATCTGAGTTAGGGGAGTTTGTGTGGGAGGGGCGTCAGGCGAGATTATCTCGAAAGATTATGTGGGGAGCAGTGGAACAAGGGGGAAGAGGCATGCCTAACGTGCTCTGGTACTACTGGGCAGCACAGCTAAAACAGATTGGGGAATGGAGCAAGGTAGACCTGTCACCAGTGACCAGACTAGAGCAAATAACAAGAGGGAAAACTAGACGGGCTCTTATGGGCCTCCATTCCCGAAAGTAGCTACAGGAAATTGACATTAAATCCCTTCGTAACACACTTATTGGAACTTTGGGGAAGTCTAAAGGGGAAATTAAGAAAATCCCAGAAAAGGTCAACATATGCCTGGATTACTCAGGAGCCTGGGTTCCCTGCGGGTGGGGAGGGTAAAGTTTTTAAAGCATGGGCACAGAGGGGATTAATCCGCTTTCGGGATATGTGGGGAGAGCAGGGTTTTAAGAACTTTGAAGAGCTCCAGAGAGATTATGATATACCCGAAACAGACCGATATGCTTATCTTCAGGTTAAGCATTTTATAATAAAAGAGCAGTGGATTAAGGACAACCCATTGGAAGTAGAACGTTTTGAAAATCTGTGGGGGGCGATAGATGTGGGAGGGAAGGGAATCTCAAGGTTATATGGACATTTGAGGGGGCAAGATTTGGTTAAGCTACCCTTCATGATCGCATGGGAAAGAGATTTAGGAATGGAGTTAAGTATCCCTGAATGGAAGAAAGTGTGTGTTGCGGTAAAAAAGGCTTCAATATGCGTACTAATAAAGGAGAATGCATATAAAATACTCAGTCGGTGGTATTATACCCCAGACAGGCTGAAAGCAATGTACCCGGAAACCTCTGATATATGCTGGAGATGTGAAAAAGCAAGAGGCACATACTTCCATATCTGGTGGGAATGTACATTACTGTAAGGATATTGGAGGGAAATAGCAAGCTTATTAACTAAGGCTTTAGGGGTGTTGTTTCCATGTGATCCAAAGTGGTGCTTGCTGGGATGGGGCAATAGGAAAGGGAAGAGATGGCAATGTAGAATCAAACGAATGGAGCTAGCGGCGGCGAAAACCATCATAGCTTTAAATTGGAAACAGAAAGAGGGGCCTACGATACACAATTGGATAATGAAACTCAGAGTGGTGTCATCAATGGAAAAAATGACAGATCGTCGTAGGGGGAAATATAATTCATTAGCGGACGAATGGTTACATTTGATTATGATCCTTCAACACAACACTTGAGATGGGGCAATGAAGGGCAGGTGGGAGAGGGTGGTTATAAGGGGAGGGAAGGGAGGGGGGGAAGGGGGGAAGAAGGGGTAATAAAAACTGTAAAATCATTGATGAAAGAGCAGAATGTCCAATGTTTAGATGTATGTTATACGGAATATTGATAAGGCAAGGGTCTTTTTGTATTACTGTTGGTTGTGTTGTATCATCAATAAAAAACATATTATAAAAAAAAAAAAGAAGCTCAGTCTTGGTCATGTTTAGTTTCAGATGGCGCTGAGACATCCAGGCAGCAATTGTCAGAGAGGCAGGCTGATACTTTGGCCTGTGTTTCGGCTGAGATTTCTGGTGTGGAGAGATAGATCTGGGAGTCATCAGCGTAAAGATGATACTGAAAACCATGGGATGAGATCAGAGTACCAAGGGAAGAAGTATAGATGGAGAAAAGAAGAGGTCCCAGGACAGATCTCTGAGGTACACCAACTGACAGTGGGATAGAAGTAGCGGAGGATCCACTAAAGGTACGCTGGGAGAGATAAGAAAAAAACCAGGAAAGAACAGAGCCCTGAAATCCAAGTGAGGACAGCGTATCAAGGAGTAGGCTGTAATCAACAGTATCAAAAGCAGCAGATAGATCAAGAAGGATGAGGATATTTATTTTTTATTTTATTTTTGTTACATTTGTAGCCCGCACTATCCCATTCATGGCAGGCTCAATGCGGCTTACATGGGGCAATGGAGGGTTAAGTGACTTGCCCAGAGTCACAAGGAGCTGCCTGTGCCTGAAGTGGGAATCGAACTCAGTTCCTCAGTTCCCCAGGACCAAAGTCCACCACCCTAACCACTAGGCCGCTCCTCCACCTTTGGATCTGGCCAGGAACAGATCATTGGAGACTTTAGCAAGTGCTGTTTCAGTTGAATGAAAGGGGGTTACTTTCTGCAAATAACTAGTAAACATGCGCATGCTCGTAAGGCTCAGATAGTGTGTTGTTTGGAGAGAATTCGCTTTTTGGAGGAGCAACACAAGCTTAGTGGCTCTCCCCAGACTCTGCAAGAGTTGCGTGGGCAGAGACTTAAGCTTGACTCCATTTACTCGGAGCAGCTTAGTTTGATGCAAGCCAGATACAAGGTTGGTTCTTATGAGTTTGCTAATAAGGCGGGGCGTCTCCTTGCTATAAGGTTACGCAGGCAAAAAGTAGATCGCACGGTTACACAGATATGTATCTGTGTAACCGTGCGACAGCAGGGGTGGGGTGTTATGCACCTCTGAGCATATACGTAAGCATTTTGGAGACTTTTATAAAGCTTTATATGAGCAGATTAACCCTTCCTTGGAGTCCATCGTAAAGTACTTGGCAGATAGTGACCTCTCTTCCCTGACTCTTCAGCAACAGGCCACGCTGGATAAACCGGTTACCCCACTTGAGATACAAGAGGCCATTCGAAGTCTTCCTTCCTACAAGTCTCCAGGGTTGGATGGGTTTCCAAATGAATTTTACAAGAAATTTGCCCCTGAGCTGGCTCCGCTCCTTGCGGATTCGTTCAATCAGGTGGGAGTGGGGGAATCCTTGCCTCTATCTGTGATGGAGGCCTGGATAGCGGTGTTGCCCAAGCCGAATAAAGACCACACTGAGTGTGGCTCATATCGGCCTATCTCGGTCTTGAATGCTGATGTTAAAATATTAGCAAAAGTTCTGGCAAATCGTCTGACCCCGTTGCTTCCGGTGCTTATTCATCCTGATCAAGTGGGTTTTGTGTCTTATAGAAAGGCAATGGACAATATACGGTGAATAGTAGATTTAATGTATCTAGCTAAGAGAGATCAGAGGCCTTTGAGTCTTCTTAGTTTGGATGCTGAGAAAGCCTTCGATAGGGTTCATTGGCCCTTTATGTATAAGATTTTGGCGGCTTTGGGATTTGGGGCACAGTTTCGGGGGTGGATTTAGGCTTTCTACGACTCTCCTCGAGCGTGTGAGGGTCAATGGGAGTAATTAAGAGCTGTTTACATTGTATAGAGGAACTCAACAGCAGTGTCCCCTGTCTCACTTATTGTTTGCTATGGTTATGGAGCCCCTAGCCTCAAGGGTACGAATGAATCCGGATATATCGGGAGTTCATATAGCTGGCAAAATGCATAAGATGGCTCTTTTTGCGGATGATGCCTTGTTGTTTGTGACTTGCTCCTTGACTATGCTCCCTAATCTCTTATGTACCACTGAGGAGTATTCGGCAGTGTCTGGGTTTAAAGTAAACATGACAAAGTCAGAGGCCTTGAATGTAACTCTTCCAGCAGAGTTAGTGGACTCCTTGAAGTCATCCTTCCCTTTTCGCTGGGCCACTAAAGGAATCCGTTACTTGGGTGTAAACTTGACTTTCAAACCTCTCTAAGCTTTTCTCAGCTAATTACAAGGGCTTGGCAAGAGGTATTGTGGCAGACTTGGATAGGTGGGGGGATCTGGCTGTTTCCTGGTTTGGCAAGATAGCTATTGTTAAGATGAACGTCTTGCCTCGTCTATTTCAAGTTTTACCTGTGATGATGCCCAGGCGGTTTCTTGCAGCTCTGCAGGATCTCATTGTGCGTTTTGTCTGGGCCGGAAAACATCCGCGGCTCTCGCGTTCTCTTCTTTATCAAGAGAGGAGGAAGGGTGGGTTGGGAGTTCCTAATCTTGACTAATCTTGGGAATTTTACTTATGGTACTAAAGAGCCGCTCAAGGGCGGGCAGCAGTTGAATGGTATCAGAATTATCCGGATAGACAGTGGGTGCATTTGGAACAGCACTTATTGGGCCCGAGACCGTTGGGCGCACTTATGTGGCTTCCGAAGTCGCTCAGATCGTTGGAGGAGGGATTGTGCCCATCTATACATGTTACTCTTTCCTACTGGGATAGTCTTTTCCCAAATAGGTGTGTCCTGTCTCGCTTGTCGCCCATAGCTTTTAATCCTTTGTTCCTGCTGGGAAACACGAAGGGGGTATTTACAAGATGGTATGGTGAGGGCTTGAGAACCTGGGGCCAAGTGTTTGAGGCGGATTCTTTGCTGTCTTTCTCTGCTTTGGCGGCAACATATCCTGTGGTAGGAAAGGATGATTTTGCGTATCTTCAGTTGTCGCACTTTTTAAAGATGATGGTAGTCCGATCGGTAGTAACTCGGGGAAAATTATGCTTGGAAAAGATCTGTGAAAACTTTGCATCCCCTCGTGGCTTGATTAGCCGCTTATATAGGTATATTAGTATGCAGCCTCCGCTTTACATCCTCCATAGAAGGGGTTGGCAGAGGGAGCTTGGTATGGATCTGGGGGAGGCTGAATGGGAGAGAATAGAAAGGGCGGCGAAGGTGTCAATCTATGTACCTTTCAAAGAGAATGCAGTGAAAGTGCTGTTTAGATGGTACTTAACTCCTGCTCGTCTCCAGCTTATATAGCGAATGATACATACCTGTAGCAGGTGTTCTCCGAGGACAGCAGGCTGATTGTTCTCACGACTGGGTTGACGTCCACGGCAGCCCCCACCAACCGGAACAAAACTTCGCAGGCGGTCCCGCACGCAGGGCACACCCACCGCGTATGCACGGCCGTCTTCCCGCCCGTGCGCGACTGTTCCCACTCAGTTGAATGACAAGCAAATGATCAAAACGCAACTCCAAAGGGGAGGAGGGAGGGTAGGTGAGAACAATCAGCCTGCTGTCCTCGGAGAACACCTGCTACAGGTATGTATCATTCGCTTTCTCCGAGGACAAGCAGGCTGCTTGTTCTCACGACTGGGGTATCCCTAGCTCTCAGGCTCACTCAAAACAAGAACCCAGGTCAATTGAACCTCACAACGGTGAGGGTATAACAGAAATTGACCTACGAAGAACAACTAACTGAGACTGCAGCCTGACCAGAATAAATTCGGGTCCTGGAGGGTAGAGTTGGATTTAAACCCCAAACAGATTCTGCAGCACCGACTGCCCGAACCGACTGTCGCGTCGGGTATCCTGCTGGAGGCAGTAATGTGATGTGAATGTATGGACAGATGACCACGTCGCAGCCTTGCAAATCTCTTCAATAGTGGCTGACTTCAAGTGGGCCACCGACGCTGCCATGGCTCTGACACTATGAGCCGTGACATGACCCTCAAGAGTCAGCCCAGCCTGGGCATAAGTGAAGGAAATGCAATCTGCTAGCCAATTGGAGATGGTGCGTTTCCGGACAGCGACCCCTTTCCTATTGGGGTCGAAAGAAACAAACAATTGGGCGGACTGTCTGTGGGGCTGTGTCCGCTGCAAGAAGGCCAATGCTCTTTTGCAGTCCAATGTGTGCAACTGACGTTCAGCAGGGCGGGTATGCGGTCTGGGAAAGTATGTTGGCAAGACAATTGACTGGTTAAGATGGAACTCCGACACCACCTTTGGCAGGAACTTAGGGTGAGTGCGGAGGACTACTCTGTTGTGATGAAATTTAGTATACGGAGCATGAGCTACTAGGGCTTGAAGCTCACTGACCCTACGAGCTGAAGTAACTGCCACCAAGAAAATGACCTTCCAGGTCAAGTACTTCAGATGGCATGAATTCAGTGGCTCAAAAGGAGGTTTCATCAGCTGGGTGAGGACGACGTTGAGATCCCATGACACTGCAGGAGGCTTGACAGGGGGCTTTGACAGAAGCAAGCCTCTCATGAATCGAACGACTAAAGGCTCTCCAGAGATGGCTTTACCCTCTACACGAAGATGGTAAGCACTAATCGCACTAAGGTGATTCCTTACTGAGTTGGTCTTGAGGCCAGACTCCGATAAGTGCAGAAGGTATTCAAGCAGGTTCTGTGCAGGGCAAGAACGAGGTTCTAGGGCCTTGCTCTCACACCAAATGACAAACCTCCTCCACTTGAAAAAGTAACTCTTTTTAGTGGAATCCTTCCTAGAGGCAAGCAAGACACGGGAAACACCCTCAGACAGACCCAACGAAGCGAAGTCTACGCCCTCAACATCCAGGCCGTGAGAGCCAGAGACTGAAGGTTGGGGTGCAGCAACGCTCCGTCGTTCTGCGAAATGAGAGTCGGAAAACACTCCAATCTCCACGGTTCTTCGGAGGACAACTCCAGAAGAAGAGGGAACCAGATCTGACGGGGCCAAAAAGGCGCTATCAGAATCATGGTGCCGTGGTCTTGCTTGAACTTCAGTAAGGTCTTCCCCACCAAAGGTATGGGAGGATAAGCATACAGGAGGCCGGTCCCCCAATGGAGGAGAAAGGCATCCGACGCTAGCCTGCCGTGTGCCTGAAGTCTGGAACAGAACAGAGGCAGCTTGTGGTTGGTCTGAGAGGCGAAAAGGTCCACCGAGGGGGTGCCCCACTCTCGGAAGATCTTGCGTACCACTCTGGAATGGAGCGACCACTCGTGCGGTTGCATGACTCTGCTCAGTATGTCGGCCAGACTGTTGTTTACGGCTGCCAGGTATGTGGCTTGGAGGAGCATGCCGAACTGGCAAGCCCAACGCCACATCCCGACGGCTTCTTGACACAGGGGGCGAGATCCGGTGCCCCCCTGCTTGTTGATGTAATACATTGCAACCTGATTGTCTGTCCGAATTTGGATAATTTGACAGGACAGCCGATCTCTGAAAGCCTTCAGTGCGTTCCAGACCGCTCGGAGCTCCAGGAGGTTGATCTGAAGATCCTTTTCCTGAAGGGACCACAGTCCCTGGGTGTGAAGCCCATGACATGAGCTCCCCACCCCAGGCGAGATGCATCCGTCGTTAGCACTTTCGTGGGCTGTGGAATTTGGAATGGACGTCCCAGGGTCAAATTGGTCCGAATGGTCAACCAGTGCAGTGAAGTGCGGCAACTGGTGGAGAGGCGGATGACATCTTCTAGATTCCCGGTGGCTTGAAACCACTGGGAAGCTAGGGCCCATTGAGCAGATCTCATGTGAAGACGAGCCATGGGAGTCACATGAACCCGTGGAGGCCATATGACCCAGAAGTCTCAACATCTGCCGAGCTGTGATTTGCTGAGATGCTCTGGTCTGGGAAGCCAGGGACAGGAGGTTGTTGGCCCTCGCTTCGGGAAGGAAGGCCTGAGCCGTCTGAGTATTCAGCAGAGCTCCTATGAATTCCAGAGACTGGACTGGCTGGAGATGGGACTTTGGGTAATTTATCACAAACCCCAGCAGCTCCAGGAGGTGAATAGTGCACTGCATGGACCGGAGAGCTCCTGCCTCCGAGGTGTTCTTGACCAGCCAATCGTCGAGATATGGGAACACGTGCACTCCCAGCTTGCGTAGATACGCCGCAACCACCACGAGGCACTTGGTGAACACCCGTGGGGCAGAGGCGAGCCCAAAGTGCCGTGTGCCCAGACGGAATCTGAGATACTGTCTGTGAGCTGGCAGTATCGGGATGTGAGTGTATGCGTCCTTTAAATCCAGGGAACATAGCCAATCGCTTTTCTGAATCATTGGCAGAAGGGTGCCCAAGGAAAGCATCCTGAACTTTTCTTTGACCAGGAATTTGTTCAGGCCTCTCAGGTCTAGGATGGGGCGCATCCCCCCTGTTTTCTTTTCCACAAGGAAGTACCTGGAATAGAATCCCTGCCCTTCCTGCCCGGGTGGCACGGGCTCGACCGCATTGGCGCTGAGAAGGGCGGAGAGTTCCTCTGCAAGTACTCGCTTGTGCTGGGAGCTGAAGGACTGAGCTCCCACTGGTCGGAGGTTATAAGAGGCCACCTTTGGTGAAAAAGTTTTAACCTCCCTCCGACTGGCAGATCATCCGGTACGGACACTTTGATGGCGGCTATGTTCCCATGGATCCAGTCAAAAGCCCGTCCCCAGCTTTTGCTGTGGAGGCGTAGGGGGCTGCTTAGGCGCATGCTGTTGATGGGAACGAGCGCGCTGGAACTGTCCCTGTGCCTGATGAGGCCTTCGGGCCGGCTGGGTTTACCTATGCTTGTTGAAGGCGTAGGGCGCAGCCTGCCTGGCCCGGGAAAAACGTCCACCTGCTGAGGTGGATGCCGAAGGCGCCCGAGAGAGCTTGTCGAGGGCGGTTTCCCGCTGATGTAGTTGGTCCACCAACTGCTCGACCTTCTCACCAAAAATATTATCCCCCCGGCAAGGGACGTCGGCCAGTCTCTGCTGGGTGCGGTTGTCCAGGTCAGAGGCACGCAGCCATGAGAGCCTGCGCATCACTATACCTTGGGCCGCAGCACGAGATGCCACGTCACAGGTGTCATATATATCCCTGGACAGGAACTTTCTGCACGCCTTCAGCTGCCTGACCACCTCCTGAAAGGGCCTGGACTGCTCCGGGGGGAGCTTGTCGACCAGGTCCGCCAGTTGCTTCACATTATTCCGCATGTGGATGCTCGTGTAGAGCTGGTAAGACTGGATGCGGGTCATGAGCATGGAAGATTGGTAGGCCTTCCTCCCAAACGAGTCCAGAGTGCAAGACTCCCGCCCCGGGGGCGCCGAGGCGGTATCCCTCGAACTCCGTGCCCTCTTGAGAGCAGAGTCCATGACCGCCGAGTCATGAGGCAATTGGGGCTGCATTAACTCTGGGTCCGAGTGGATCCTGTATTGGGACTCTGCTTTCTTGGGGATGGTGGGGTTAGATAGCAGTCTCAACCAGTTCCGAAGCAGTGTCTCCTTGAGGACATTGTGCAACGGCACCGTGGAGGACTCTCTAGGTGGTGATGGATAGTCGAGGACCTCGAGCATCTCAGCCCTCGGCTCATCCACAGAAACCACGGGGAAGGGAATGCATATAGACATATCCCTGACGAAGGAGGCAAAGGAGAGGCTCTCAGGTGGCGAGAGCTTTCTCTCAGGTGAAGGAGTGGGGTCGGAGGGAAGGCCCACAGACTCCTCTGAGGAGAAATATCTGGGGTCCTCCTCCTCCCCCCATGAGGCCTCTTCCTCGGTGTTGGACATGAGCTCCTGCAGCTCAGTCCTCAACCGGGCCCGGCTCGATGTCGAGGCACCGAGACCTCGGTGGCGTCGTCGAGCGGTGGACTTCCGCGCCAGCGGGGATGAAGCTCCCTCCATCGACATCGACGGGGACTCCACCTGCGTGGCGGTCGAGACCGGCGCCGCAAGCGGCGTCAAGGGCCTCGGCACCGGGCTAGAGCACGCCGGCGCCTCCATCAACGGCGCCGAGGGCGCAAGCACCCCCAGCGCCGGTACGGTCTGGCGCATCAGCCCTTCCAGGATCCCCGGAAGGATGGCTCGGAGGCACTCGTCCAGGCCCACTGTCGGGAAAGACGAAGGGGCCGGTAGAGGTGTCGGTGCCGGAAGCTGCTCGGGTCCAGGAGACTGCACCGAAGTGCTGGCACCCTGACGCGCTGATACCTCTACGACAGAGGGGGACCTCTCCTCTTGACGCTGCCGCTTCCTCGGCGTCGACTCATCCCTGGCGCCGGGAGCCGGATGCGTCGGGGGCGACCGATGACGGTGTTTCTTCGCCTTTTTACAGTGCCCGTCATCGGCGCTCGGTGGGACAGAAGAGGAGGAGGTGGATCCCCCTCGGCCTCGAGGAATCGGGTCTGACAGGGTTCGGTCCCGAGGGCCCTGGGTAGAGGGAGTGACCGGGGCCGATTGCCCACGCGGCCTCTCACCCCTGCCGTCTCCGGAGAGCCGGTGGGCCGACGGGACCTGTGCTCCTGGGGTCGATGCCGTTGGTGCCGATTTCGTGGACATCGATACCGGTACCGAAGATCCGGCTGTCGATACCGATGCCGTCGAAGTCAACGTCGAGGAGCCGGCACAAGTTCCAAAAAGACGGTCCCGAAGAACTTGCCTCGCTACTTGTGTCCGTTTCCGGAGACCGAGACACAAGGTGCACGTCTTGGTATCGTGCTCCGGCCCGAGGCACCAAGCGTGGGTGTCGGTCTGCGAGATATGCCGGCCGCACCGACCACACTTCTTAAATCCACTCGGGACCTTCGAGGACATCGACGGAAAAATCGCGTCGGCGAAGTCAAAGTCGTCGATGGTGGCGGTAAAAATCACACCTCGAAAATAAATCGACCGCGCGGCCACAAGGCCGCAACGAGACGCCCCCGCTAAAAGACGAGGGAAAACCAAAGTTCAGCGTTTTTTTTTTTTACTCAAAGGAAAAATAGAAAAACGGAGAACACGAAGAGAAAAAAAAAGTTTGCGGCGAAAGCGCGATCCGGTTTCCGGGGCTGACAGAGAGAGAGACGAACGCGGCTCTCTCCAGCGCGGAAAAGAAAAGACTGAGCGGGAACGGTCGCGCACGGGCGGGAAGACGGCCGCGCATGCGTGGTGGGCGTGCCCTGCGTGCGGGACCACCCGCGAAGTTTTGTTCCGGTTGGTGGGGGCTGCCGTGGACGTCAACCCAGTCGTGAGAACAAGCAGCCTGCTTGTCCTCGGAGAAATCCAACTTCCTCAGGGTTGTGCTGGAGAGGGTGTGGTAATAAGCGAACAATGGGGCATGTGTGGTGGTCCTGTGTAAAAGTTAGAGCATTCTAGAAAGCGGTCCACAATAGGTTGCAGAGATGGGTGGGGTGTTCAATTATATGGGCTCCTGAAATATTCCTTTTCTCTATAAGGGCAGTGGGTCTCACACCAGCTCAGCAGGCACTGATAAGGCAAGCATTGGGTGCAGCTAGGGTGGTCATAGCCACCAGTCTCCAGTTACGAGATGGCTGTATAAATTGAGTTATGTCTGTGAAATGGAGAGGCTCATAGCAGAGCGCAAGCAACAGAATAGTAAATGGTACTCTGTCTGGAAACCTTTCATTCTTAGTGATCAATGTGAGTAGTGTGAGTTGAGAGAGCAGTGTGGAGGTGGCTGTGTTAAGGGATTTAACCCAGGGAGGGGTGGGTACTGAGGGGGGATATATTTTCACAATAAAATTCAAAACTTTGAAGTCCTTTAAGGCTATTATATGGATGTTGAAACTGTTTGATACGGTGCCCACGGTGCGTTTGCTTGTTTGTATAACTTATGATAATGTGCACTGTTAGTTGAGCTCAGTGAGCTTTCTTTTATGTTTTAATGGTTAATAAAGACTTCATGCAAATAAAAAAATTTAAAAAAAACACGGCTTTGATTACGCTCATTCCTAAACCAGGCAAGGTTGCTGATTTGGCATATTGTCCTATTTCATTAATGTTGACATTAAACTTCTATCTAAGATTCTTGCCAATCGTTTGGCAGTATAACTTCTACATTTGGTGGGGGATGCCAAAGTAGGTTTTGTAAAAGATCGTAACTCAGTAGTCAATATCAGAAAAATTTTGTTAGCTATGTGTCATTGTCAAGTTAATGAGACTCCTGCTTTGGCTCTTAGCATAGATGTCAAGAAAAACTTTGAAAAGTGAGCTGGGCCCATTTATTTACAGTTTTAGACAGAATGAGAATTAGTGGATGGTTTTTACAGGCAGTTCACACATTACATCATGAGGCAATGGCGAAACTTATGGTAAATGGAGAATGCATTCTCCCTTTTCCCATCTTTCGAGGTACGCGTCAAGGTTGTCCCTTGTCTCCTCTACTATTTATCCTAACCTTGGAACCTTTAAATCAGAGTCATAGAGGAGACAAACTATTCCCGGGGTTTCTCTTTTAGGTCAACAAATTAAAACTTTGGCTTATGCAGATGACCTGATGTTTTTCTTTACCCAACCTGAGGAGGTTGTACCTTCTTTGTTAAAGGTGATTTCTGAGTTTGGTGCCATCTCGGGATTCTCTCTGAATTTTCATAAAATCGGTGGCTCTTCCCCTTCTACCACCTGTGAAGACGGAGTGGAGAAGCCCCTTTCCATTTTCTTGGGATTCTGAGTTTGTTAAGTATCTTGGGGTCTATATCCCTACTAATCTACTTTATATGCTCTTAATATACATCCGTTAATGGAAGATACACGGGAAGAATTCATCTTTTCAATATGCTACTTGCACCTGAATGGTTGTATTTGTTTCAGATGTTGCCTATATATATCTTACTAAGAGGGATGAGGGTATGCTGCATCGAGCTCTGCATGTCTACTTGTGGCGAGGCAAGAGGTCTCAATTGTCGCTCAGGGTCCTGCAGACCCCAAGATCTTTGGGAACTATGGGGATTCCTTAATCTTCAGTACTTAAATGTGGCCAGTGGAATGCGTCATATTAATCACTGGTTTTACAACATATCCACATTTTCTGTCACATCTCTAGAAACTCGAGTTTTGTCAAATGTTCATTTCAGCAGTGTGATTCACACTAATAATTCCTTGCCTCCTGGGATATTAAGAGCCTATTTAAAGACTAGTAGACAAGTGTGGCGGTGGATCTGTCGAAGACACTATTTTTCAGCGGCCACGACTCCTTTC
Source organism: Microcaecilia unicolor (assembly GCF_901765095.1). Lineage (NCBI taxonomy): Eukaryota > Metazoa > Chordata > Amphibia > Gymnophiona > Siphonopidae > Microcaecilia > Microcaecilia unicolor. The sequence goes on along the minus strand of NC_044034.1, from coordinate 195,379,152 downwards.
CTTTCCATATGCAATAATCTTGCTTTCCCTCCTGGACAAGGACACAGGGTCTTTAATTCTTGGGCACAGTGTGGAGTGATTTACCTATTACAAGTCCTCATGGAAAAGGAAGCGATGAAGTCATTCTCGGCTCTCCAAAAAGAGAGTTTTCCTTAACTTCACAGGACTATTTTGCTTATTTACAGCTTAATCATTATGTGCGCTCCTTCAACTGGACACATCTTATGGAGGACGTACAGGAGACTTTAGCTGATGCACTATCATTAGGCACACAATTGAAAGTTCCCTTAACATTCCATCATAAGACACAGCTGAAGAATTAGATTATGCTTGTATAGCTGCGCAATGAACAAGATTTACAAGAACCCCTTTTACCACATCAGTTGAAGGCCTTTGTCTTGGGAATTGGTAAAAGCGAATGCTACATACCTGTAGAAGGTATTCTCCGAGGACAGCAGGCTGATTGTTCTCACTGATGGGTGACGTCCACGGCAGCCCCTCCAATCGGAAACTTCACTAGCAAAGTCCTTTGCTAGTCCTCGCGCGGCCGTCTTCCTGCCCGAAACCGGCTCGAGCCGGCCAGTCCAGTATGTAGCAAGACAATACACTTCAAGGGAAGACACAACTCCAACGGGGAGGCGGGCGGGTTTGTGAGAACAATCAGCCTGCTGTCCTCGGAGAATACCTTCTACAGGTATGTAGCATTCGCTTTCTCCGAGGACAAGCAGGCTGCTTGTTCTCACTGATGGGGTATCCCTAGCCCCCAGGCTCACTCAAAACAATAACCATGGTCAATTGGGCCTCGCAACGGCGAGGACATAACTGAAATTGACCTAAAAAATTTACCAACTAACTGAGAGTGCAGCCTGGAACAGAACAAACAGGGCCCTCGGGGGGTGGAGTTGGATCCTAAAGCCCAAACAGGTTCTGAAGAACTGACTGCCCGAACCGACTGTCGCGTCGGGTATCCTGCTGCAGGCAGTAATGAGATGTGAATGTGTGGACGGATGACCACGTCGCAGCTTTGCAAATTTCTTCAATGGAGGCTGACTTCAAGTGGGCTACCGACGCAGCCATGGCTCTAACATTATGAGCCGTGACATGACCCTCAAGAGCCAGCCCCGCCTGGGCGTAAGTGAAGGAAATGCAATCTGCTAGCCAATTGGATAAGGTGCGTTTCCCTACAGCCACTCCCCTCCTATTGGGATCAAAAGAAACAAACAATTGGGCGGACTGTCTGTGGGGCTGTGTCCGCTCCAGGTAGAAGGCCAATGCTCTCTTGCAGTCCAATGTGTGCAGCTGACGTTCAGCAGGGCAGGAATGAGGACGGGGAAAGAATGTTGGCAAGACAATTGACTGGTTCAGATGGAACTCCGACACAACCTTTGGCAAGAACTTAGGGTGAGTGCGGAGGACTACTCTGTTATGATGAAATTTGGTGTAAGGGGCCTGGGCTACCAGGGCCTGAAGCTCACTGACTCTACGAGCTGAAGTAACTGCCACCAAGAAAATGACCTTCCAGGTCAAGTACTTCAGATGGCAGGAATTCAGTGGCTCAAAAGGAGGTTTCATCAGCTGGGTGAGAACGACATTGAGATCCCATGACACTGTAGGAGGCTTGACAGGGGGCTTTGACAAAAGCAAACCTCTCATGAAGCGAACAACTAAAGGCTGTCCTGAGATCGGCTTACCTTCCACATGGTAATGGTATGCACTGATTGCGCTAAGGTGAACTCTTACAGAGTTGGTCTTGAGACCAGACTCAGACAAGTGCAGAAGGTATTCAAGCAGGGTCTGTGTAGGACAAGAGCGAGGAGCTAGGGCCTTGCTGTCACACCAGATGGCAAACCTCCTCCACAGAAAGAAGTAACTCCTCTTAGTGGAATCTTTCCTGGAAGCAAGCAAGACGCGGGAGACACCCTCTGACAGACCCAAAGAGGCAAAGTCTACGCTCTCAACATCCAGGCCGTGAGAGCCAGGGACCGGAGGCTGGGATGCAGAAGAGCCCCTTCGTCCTGCGTGATGAGGGTCGGAAAACACTCCAATCTCCACGGTTCTTCGGAGGATAACTCCAGAAGAAGAGGGAACCAGATCTGACGCGGCCAAAAAGGAGCAATCAGAATCATGGTGCCTCGGTCTTGCTTGAGTTTCAACAAAGTCTTCCCCACCAGAGCAATGGGAGGATAAGCATACAGCAGGCCCTCCCCCCAATCCAGGAGGAAGGCATCCGATGCCAGTCTGCCGGGGGCCTGAAGCCTGGAACAGAACTGAGGGACTTTGTGGTTCACTCGAGATGCGAAGAGATCCACCAAGGGGGTGCCCCACGCTTGGAAGATCTGGCGCACCACTCTGGAGTTGAGCGACCACTCGTGAGGTTGCATAATCCGGCTCAGTCTGTCGGCCAGACTGTTGTTTACGCCTGCCAGATATGTGGCTTGGAGCACCATGCCGAGACGGCGAGCCCAGAGCCACATGCTGACGGCTTCCTGACACAGGGGGCGAGATCCGGTGCCCCCCTGCTTGTTGACATAGTACATGGCAACCTGGTTGTCTGTCTGAATTTGGATAATTTGATGGGACAGCCGATCTCTGAAAGCCTTCAGAGCGTTCCAGATCGCTCGCAACTCCAGGAGATTGATCTGTAGACCGCGTTCCTGGAGGGACCAGCTTCCTTGGGTGTGAAGCCCATCGACATGAGCTCCCCATCCCAGGAGAGACGCATCCGTTGTCAGCACTTTTTGTGGCTGAGGAATTTGGAAAGGACGTCCCAGAGTCAAATTGGACCAGATTATCCACCAATACAGGGATTCGAGAAAACTCGTGGACAGGTGGATCACGTCTTCTAGACCCCCAGCAGCCTGATACCACTGGGAGGCTAGGGTCCATTGAGCAGATCTCATGTGAAGACGGGCCATGGGAGTCACATGAACTGTGGAGGCCATGTGGCCCAGCAATCTCAACATCTGCCGAGCTGTGATCTGCTGGGACGCTCGCACCCGCGAGACGAGGGACAATAAGTTGTTGGCCCTCGTCTCTGGGAGATAGGCGCGAGCCGTCCGAGAGTCCAGCAGAGCTCCTATGAATTCGAGTTTCTGCACTGGGAGAAGATGGGACTTTGGATAATTTATCACAAACCCCAGTAGCTCCAGGAGGCGAATAGTCATCTGCATGGACTGCAGGGCTCCTGCCTCGGATGTGTTCTTCACCAGCCAATCGTCAAGATATGGGAACACGTGCACCCCCAGCCTGCGAAGTGCCGCTGCTACCACAGCTAGGCACTTTGTGAACACCCTGGGCGCAGAGGCGAGCCCAAAGGGTAGCACACAGTACTGGAAGTGGCGTGTGCCCAACTGAAATCGCAGATACTGTCTGTGAGCTGGCAGTATCGGGATGTGTGTGTAGGCATCCTTCAAGTCCAGAGAGCATAGCCAATCGTTTTGCTGAATCATGGGGAGAAGGGTGCCCAGGGAAAGCAGCCTGAACTTTTCTTTTATGAGATATTTGTTCAGGGCCCTTAGGTCTAGGATGGGACGCATCCCCCCTGTTTTCTTTTCCACAAGGAAGTACCTGGAATAGAATCCCAGCCCTTCTTGCCCGGATGGCACGGGCTCGACCGCATTGGCGCTGAGAAGGGCGGAGAGTTCCTCTGCAAGTACCTGCTTGTGCTGGAAGCTGTAAGACTGAGCTCCCGGTGGACAATTTGGAGGTTTTGAGGCCAAATTGAGGGTGTATCCTTGCCGGACTATTTGGAGAACCCACTGGTCGGAGGTTATTAGAGGCCACCTTTGGTGAAAAGCTTTCAACCTCCCCCCGACTGGTAGGTTGCCCGGCACTGACACTTGGATGTCGGCTATGCTCTGCTGGAGCCAGTCAAAAGCTCGCCCCTTGCTTTTGCTGGGGAGCCGAGGGGCCTGGCTGAGGCGCACGCTGCTGACGAGAGCGAGCGCGCTGGGGCTTAGCCTGGGCCGCAGGCTGTCGAGGAGGAGGATTGTACCTACGCTTACCAGAAGAGTAGGGAACAGTCTTCCTTCCCCCGAAAAATCTTCTACCTGTAGAGGTAGATGCTGAAGGCTGCCGGCGGGAGAACTTGTCAAATGCGGTGTCCCGCTGGTGGAGAGACTCTACCACCTGTTCGACTTTCTCTCCAAAAATGTTGTCCGCACGGCAAGGCGAGTCCGCAATCCGCTGCTGGAGTCTATTCTCCAGGTCGGCGGCACGCAGCCATGAGAGCCTGCGCATCACCACACCTTGAGCAGCGGCCCTGGACGCAACATCAAAGGTGTCATACACCCCTCTGGCCAGGAATTTTCTGCACGCCTTCAGCTGCCTGACCACCTCCTGAAAAGGCTTGGCTTGCTCAGGGGGAAGAGCATCAACCAAGCCCGCCGCCGCACATTGTTCCGCATGTGTATGCTCGTGTAGAGCTGGTAAGACTGGATTTTGGCCACGAGCATAGAGGAATGGTAGGCCTTCCTCCCAAAGGAGTCTAAGGTTCTAGAGTCCTTGCCCGGGGGCGCCGAAGCATGCTCCCTAGAACTCTTAGCCTTCTTTAGGGCCAGATCCACAACTCCAGAATCATGAGGCAACTGGGTGCGCATCAGATCTGGGTCCCCATGGATCCGGTACTGGGACTCGATCTTCTTGGGGATGTGGGGATTAGTTAGAGGTTTTGTCCAGTTCGCAAGCAATGTCTTTTTTAGGACGCTTCCTTAGGTGGAGAAGGATAGTCCAGGAGCTCAAACATTTCAGCCCTGGGCTCGTCCTCCACAACCACCGGGAAGGGGATGGCCGTAGACATCACCAGGACAAAGGAAGCGAAAGACAGACTCTCAGGAGGAGAAAGCTGTCTTTCAGGAGAGGGAGTGGGATCAGAAGGAAGACCCTCAGACTCCTCGTCAGAGAAATATCTGGGGTCTTCTTCTTCCTCCCACGAGGCCTCACCCTCGGTGTCAGACACAAGTTCACGAACCTGTGTCTGCAACCTCGCCCGGCTCGACTCAGTGGAGCCACGTCCACGATGGGGGCGTCGAGAGGTAGACTCCCTGGCCCGCATCGGCGAAGCTCCCTCCGCCGACGTAGTCGGGGAGCCCTCCTGGGAGGTGGCCGCAGTCGGTACCGCACGCGGTACCGACGTCGGGGACCTCACCCCGGGCGATGGGCCAGCCGGCGCCACGCTCGACGGTACCGGAGGCGCAAGCACCGCCGGTACTGGAGGGGTAGGGCGCAACAGCTCTCCCAGAATCTCTGGGAGAATGGCCCGGAGGCTCTCGTTCAGAGCGGCTGCAGAGAAAGGCAAAGAGGTCGATGCAGGCGTCGACGTCAGAACCTGTTCCGGGCGAGGAGGCTGTTCCGGGCTGTCCAGAGTGGAGCGCATCGACACCTCTTGAACAGAGGGTGAGCGGTCCTCTCGGTGCCGATGCCTGCTGGGTGCCGACTCCCTCGGCGACCCAGAGCTCTCGGTGCCGACGCGGGGAGGCGACCGGTGTCGATGCTTCTTCGATTTCTTCCGAAGCATGTCACCGGAGCTCCCCGGCACCGACGAGGAGGACGTAGAATCCAGCCGTCGCTTCCTCGGGGCCGAGGCCGAAGGAGGTCGGTCTCGGGGGGGGCTGTACCGCAGGAGCCCTCAGGGTAGGGGGAGACCCACCCGAAGGCTCACCGCCACCAGCAGGGGAATGGACAGCCCTCACCTGCACTCCTGACGATGCACCACCGTCCGACGACATCAGCAGACGAGGTCCCGGTACCACCGACGTCGATGCAGCTATCCGATGTCTCGGCGCCGATGCAGAGGCCCGATGCCTCGATGCACTCGATGCAGGGGCGGCCGAGGAAGATGGTCTGGACGCTGACGACGTTGATGCACTCGAAGATCCCGGTGCCGATGCCGACGAAGAGCCCGAGAACAACACGTTCCACTGGGCTAGTCTCGCTACCTGAGTCCGCCTTTGAAGCAGGGAACACAGACTGCAGTTCTGAGGGCGGTGCTCGGCCCCCAGACACACAAGACACGACGAGTGTCGATCAGTGAGCGAGATAACCCGGGCGCACTGGGTGCACTTCTTGAAGCCGCTGGAAGGCTTCGATGTCATGGGCGGAAAAATCGCGCCGGCGAAATCAAAGTCCGAAATGACGGAAAAAGAGCACCAAAAAATTTGTAAGGGAGAAAATCTCGACCGAGGCCGAAAAGAGGTCTACCCCGACGACGAAAGAAAACTTATCGGGGCAAAAGCTGGAAGTACGGGGAGGATTAACACGAAACCCGGGGGGGGGTTTCCGGAGCACTTCCCGACACTTGAAAGACTTTTCCGAAGAAAAAACACGTCAAAATAAATTTGGACGCGCGAGGTCGACTTTCCGGGGCTCGACACGGCGAAAACACGACCGTACCGAGTGCGGACAAAAGAAGACTGGCCGGCTCGAGCCGGTTTCGGGCGGGAAAACGGCCGCGCATGCGCGGTGCGCGCGGGCGCGCGAGGACTAGCAAAGGACTTTGCTAGTGAAGTTTCCGATTGGAGGGGCTGCCTTGGACGTCACCCATCAGTGAGAACAAGCAGCCTGCTTGTCCTCGGAGAATACACGATTAACTCTCTACAGATTTGCACTTCAGCTATTTGTGTCCCCACGTAGAGCTCATCGAGCAAGCATTGCTTTGGAGGGATAATGTCCTAAATGTCAAGTTAGAGATGCTACGTTGGGGCATATGTTTTGGCTTTGTCCGGTGGTGAAGAAATACTGGTCTCATCTATTGCAGTATATACATGAACTTTACAATTGAATACTTGCACAAAATCCATTATTATTTGGAACACATTTTCAAGGATCTACATTTTCTAAAGGATTTATAGATTTTTTGCACAAAGCAGTTTTGTTTGCTTTGAAAACTATTCTCACCTTCTGGTTGGAGGCAACTGGTCTTTTTCTTCAACAATGGATTACTTTATTGATCACACAACTTCGTATGGACCAAATGCAGATTTGAGACTTTGGGGTCATTCTATGCCAAGTGGTCTAAAATTAAAAAAGTTCCCACCATCATATTCTCCAATTTTGTTCAAATTTTATCTGATGCGTAAGTCAGGTGTTAAATGAAGTTTCCCAAAATTTGAGGTCTCTAACTGCAATAGTTGCAGATCTAGACCCCCTTTTCTGAAAGGTTGTCAGTCTATGAGTGCGCGACATTTACCAAAATGCCATTTTGGGGGTCTAATAAAATCCAAACACATTTATAAGAATGGCTAAAAAATTCAAATCCTGTACAGTTTTTTATGCTAATTCTGATGAAATACATTTTAACATTATGGATGCAAAATCCAGTCAAACAAGTTGACTCAAAGTGTGCATCAAAATTGGTCGCGACTCATCGGAACATATTTGGACCAATATTCAGACCGCAACAACTTCCATGCAAACAAAGATACGGACTTGAAATTTTTCTTAAAAAAAGAGTCTGCCTGAATCAGCTTGTGAACAGTATCATCTGAAAGAGAAAATTGTGCTCTACAACACTGATATGTTTTTGTTTTGCAATGCCACCATTAAGTAGCCATTTACTCAGGTCAAAGTATGTTATATTTTGTGTGCGCGATGTATTGCGTTGGTCCATGATGGCTGAGCCATTACTGGTTATCACATTGAAACCAGCATCCCCATCGCCATAGGGGTCACGCCCGATACCCATCCGTGGCTGTTACTGCATGGCTATCTTTACTGCAGGATCCCAAGCCTGATTGTGTGTTTCTTTACTGCAGGTTCCCAAGCCTGCCTTCTTCAGTTACTTCACTGCAGGTTCCCAAGCCTGCCTTCTTCAGTTACTTCATCATTCTGAAAGCATCATTGATCTGCAAGAGAATGGTTTCAGGGAAACTATATTGCTGACCAGATGATGTCACTGATGGAGCTGGAATAACAGCAATGATAAGTTGTTCTGGGATCCAGCAAGTATCGCGTCTTACCGGCCAATAAAATGAAGTAGCGGGACCATGAGGATGCATAAAGCTTATGAAAGCATCTTTCTGTTCAACTGACGTTTCACAAACGTTTCCAATCCACCATCTCAGTGCACAATAAACGATTGGACAATCAATGAATAAAATACGAATGAATAAATAATTATATCAATACTTTTAAGCGACTATTAAGACTCAATTTCCTAGAAATGAAGAAAAATTAGCGCATCAAGCGTACCAAATATAACATACTTTGACCTGCGTAAATGGCTACTTAATGGTGGCATTGCAAAACAAAAAACATATCAGTGTTGTAGAGCACAATTTTCTCTTTCAGATGATACTGTTCACAAGCTGATTCAGGCAGACTCTTTGCGCTGACAGTGCCAACTTTGAAGAGATCCTGCAGGGCGGTTATAGATGCTGGTTAGTTGCAAATCTGGCAGTATTATGTCCAGCACAAGCATAATGCTTGTTCAAAATTTCAAGTCTGTATCTTTGTTTGCATGGAAGTTGTTGCGGTCTGAATATTGGTCCAAATATGTTCCGATGAGTTGCGACCAATTTTGATGCACACTTTGAGTCAACTTGCTTGACTGGATTTTGTATCCATAATGTTAAAATGTATTTCATCGGAATTAGCATAAAAAACTGTACAGGATTTGAATTTTTTAGCCATTCTTATAAATGTGTTTGGATTTTATTAGACCCCCAAAATGGCATTTTGGTAAATGTCGCGTGCTCATGGACTGACAACCTTTCAGAAAAGGGGGTCTAGATCTGCAACTATTGCAGTTAGAGACCTCAAATTTTGAGAAACTTCGTTTAACACCTGACTCGCTCAATAGATAAAATTTGAACAAAACTGGAGACATGATGGTAGGAAGGTTTAGACCACTTGGCATGGAATGACCCTCTGCGCATGTCACTGGTCGACATTTCCAGGATACCTGGGAGCTCGTTTGGAAGACTGACACCGTGAGTACGAAGCACCATAAACATTTAAGTAGAGATGTTCCCTTCAATTTTTATCAGATGCAGAGGGCACTGGGGTGGAAATGGGAGAGGGGTGGGTATTTGTACTGTTGTTAAATATGACATCTTGTGTTTAGATACATATTGTATAAGGTACTTAGTTGTGTTGGTGTCAATAAACATGATTTAAACGTGATAGTAAAATCCCTTACCTTTTTCATCCATTTTGGCACACTCTGCAAAGAGGTCTTTTGAACCCGTGTTCAAACGATCTCTGTGGAAATAATGAGACTGGAAGAATCGTGTCCAAAAGTCTTTCTCCGTCATATTGTGCGGGACATTTTCTGCATACTTCAGTTTAACTGTGATGGTGAAGCAGACCAAATGGATTACAGAGCAGTCAATACTACAGATAGAAAACCATTCAGTCAGCTTTTCACTGAAACATGGTCCTCACCTGCAGGATATGTCCTGAATATGGATTCAATGATGTCTGAAGTCAGGTTATACCTCAAGCCATTGCAGCCATCAGTCTGTGGCCGGACATCAGCCTGTGACAAAACATGTAAAACTTAAAATCAATTCATCACTGAGGCACGGTTCTGCAGGTGCTTTTCATTTTTAAATTGAAGTTCATAGCAATTTTTTTTTTTACCAAAGTCTCCACCATTGCACAATGGTAACACCTTGTTTCCTGGCTCAGGGTTCATGTTTTAGAAGAAACCACAATCTGAGATGCATGGCTAAAGACTAGCCCTTAAATGGCTGTATACAGAAAAGGACAAGAATTCCAAAACCCTGGGTATTTCTGGCACAGTAACACCAGAAGAGGCAATTTCCAATTGAAAGCGGAAAAGAAAAGGGAACAATAGAACCTTTTCTTTAAAAAAAAAAAAAAAAAAAAAGTAAGTTTGACAAGTTATAGTGATATGTGGAAAAAGGTCATGTATCACTATAACCAATCACAATTACAAAATTATATATATATATATATGCTCCAATAATCTTATGTTCACAACACAGATCTTAACAAAACATAATATATATAATAATATAATATTTGCTATTTATATTTACCCTACTTTTGTACCCAAGGTTATTCTTAGCCAAGGAAACTGACAATGTATTAAACTATGTCTCATGACCAAAACCAAACTTTTTATAAAAAAGGATAACAAAATAGTTATGATAAACTGAGCTTGTATTCCATCCCTTAGTCCGGGGGGGGGGGGGGGGGGGAGGAATATTCCAATCAGAGGTTTTTAACCCAGTCCTCAGGGCACATACAGCCAGTCGAGGTTTTCAGGGTATCCCCATTGAATTCAATGAGGATATTCTGAAAACCCCAGCTGGCTAGGTGTGCCCCGAGGACTGGTTTGAACACCTGTTCTAGAATATGACCTATACTAACCCCCATTACATATTCTCCAGCCTGAGGATATGCATTTACTTACTATATAGCCAAGTAAACTACTAAACTAAGAGGCAAACTACAATAGTATTTCTTTGCATCCCGAGGAGCAGCCTGATGATTAGAGCAGTAAGCTATAAACTAGGGAGGTTGGTGTTCAAACCCATTTCTCCCACTGTTGCGTCTTGCGACTTCAGGCCAACCACTTAACCCTCAAATGCCTCAGGCACAAGCTTTGATTTTAAGACTTCTGGGACAGGGAGCTACCAACTGTACCTGAATTTGGAACTCATTTTTAGCTTGGAAAGGAGAATAACTCATCCAAATCCAAGTCATTAAGCATCAAAACTAATGTATTTTCCTTACTTACAATTCAGAGGACCAGGTTTACTATACTTCAGTTAAGAGTTCCATTATTCGGTTTACTATACTTCAGTTAAGAGTTCCATTATTCCACCTCCAGGAAAGAAAAATACACCCATTTTAAACTTTGATGAATCTTACCCTTTTATTATCCTCTACAAGAGAGTTTTATAGTTTGAAATGGGATCTAAGAAATAGGGCTGTCCATTTAATGCATGGGAAAATTAGGTTCTTACCATGATAATTTTCTTTCCTTTAGTCATAGCAGATGAAGCCATTACGTATGGGTTGTGTCCATCAACCAGCAGGGGGAGATAGAGAGCACTCAACTTTTCTCAGTGCCTCATGGCCAGCTACCTCCACTGCCTCTTCAGTATTTGAAGCTTCCAAAGCAGTATGGCAAACCGCAATGGGAATAACATGAACTTTCCTCACAGCGAACGATGGCCCCTTAACAAGGGCATGAACTCACAAAAGGAGGGAATGAACTCATCCTCCTGGAAGGAATAAACTCATCCTCCCAAAACATGAACTGGAGGGAATGAACTCATTCTCCTATAACTGTAACAAGAATCCTGAAGACTGTTTTCCGACTCCCCAAAGAAGGAATATAACTTCAGGAAACAAGGACAACACCTAAAATCAGAATCACTGCAATACAGACAATCATACAGGGAGGGCTCATGGCTTCATCTGCTATGACTAGAGGAAAGAAAATTATCATGGTAAGAACCTAATTTTCCCTTCCTTGTCATCAAGCAGATGAAGCCATTACGCATGGGATGTAACAAAGCAATCCCTAAATAGGGTGGGAACAAGCCACACCACGCGCTAGCACCTGTGCTCCAAAACGCGCATCCCTCCTGGCAGCCACATCCAGCCTGTAATGTCAGGCGAAAGAGAGCTTAGAAGCCCATGTTGCAGCACTGCAAATCTCATGAAGAGATAGTGCTCCAGTTTCCGCCCAGGAAGAGGAAATCGCTCTTGTGGAATGTGCCTTAAAGGCTTCAGGCGGAGCCCGGCCAGACAGCAGATATGCTGAAAAGATAGCTTCTTTGAGCCAACGGGCAATAGTGGCTTTAGATGCTGAAGACCCTCTGCGAGGACCTGCAAACAGCACAAAAAGATGATCAAAGGTCCTGAAAGAATTTATAATTCACAGATACTGCAACAGAGTCCTGCGCACATCCAAAAGGTGCAACTGCCCAAATGAACCTGGAAACTCCTCCTCAACAAAGGAGGGAAGAAAAACAGGCTGGTTTAGGTGAAACGCTGAAACTACCTTAGGCATGAAGGAAGGCACGGTCTGAACCGTGACCCCTGACTCTGAGAATTGCAGAAAAGGGTCTCTACAAGACAGCGCCTGGAGCTCTGACACCCATCTCGCCGAGGTAATGGCCACTAAAAAGATGGCCTTCAGTGTCAAATCTTTCTCTGAAGCACGCCGAAGCGGTTCAAAGGGAGCCCCCTGAAGGGCCTACAATACTAACCCCAGGTTCCAAGCTGGACAAGGTGCCCGCACGGGAGGACGGAGCCGAAGCACCCCTCTAAGAAACCGTGCCACATCTGGATAAGCAGCTAAGGACACGCCTTCAACCTTGCCACGAAGGGAGGCCAATGCTGCCACTTGCACCCGCAGGGAATTATAGGCCAAGCCTTTGTGTACACCATCCTGCAAAAAGTCCAGAATTGGCGAGACAGGAGCCCGCAACAGAGAAAGCGCTCTTGAAACACACCAGACTTCAAACTGGCGCCAAATCCTGGCATAAGCCACGGAAGTGGAGCGCTTACAGGCCTGCAGGAGAGTGGAAATTACCTTATTTGAGTAGCCTTTATCTCTCAATTGCGCCCTCTCAATTGCCATGCCATAAGACCAAAGTGGCAGGCGTCCTCCATGGCCACCGGACCCTGTGACAACAGGTGCGGAACCAGAGGTAACGGAAAGGGAGCCTCCAACAGCATCTGTCGGAGGTCCGCATACCAAGGCCTCCTGGGCCAATCCGGGGCGATGAGCACCACTTCTCCTGGATGCAGCCGAATCCGCAGGAGCACTCGCCCTATCAAGGGCCACGGAGGGAAGATATACAGCAAGCCCAGGGGCCAGGGTTGAGCCAAGGCATCCAACCCAGCAGAGCGAGGATCCCTCCGTCTGCTGAAGAAGCACGGGACTTTGGTATTGGAACTGGTCGCCATAAGATCCATCACTGGCTTGCCCCATTTGGCACATATCTACAGGAATACATCGTCTGCTAGTTCCCACTCCGCTGGATCAATCTGATGCCTGCTTAGTCAGTCGGCTTGCACGTTGCTCTGACCTGCAATGTGAGCTGCAGACAGGGACTGTAGATGCAGCTCGGCCTTGTGGCAAATCTGTTCAGCCTGCGCGGCTAGAGCTCTGCACTGAGTGCCGCCTTGTCGATTTATGTAGGCCACTGCTGTCGTGCTGTCCGACATCACTCGGACAGCCAATCCTTCCAGGGTCACTTGAAAGGCCAGAAGGGCCAGAAACACCGCTTTCAACTCTAGGCGGTTGATAGACCACTCCGACTCGTTGGGCGTCCACAGACCCTGGGCATGCTTCCCCTGGCAATGTGCACCCCAGCCCTTCAGGCTGGCATCTATCACCACTAGACACCAATCGGGGAGCGCCAGCGGCATTCCCCGCCGCAACATGCTGTCCAAGAGCCACCACTCCATACTGAGGCGGGCTGCAGGGAGCCAAGAAAGTTTGCACTGATAATCCTGAGATACTGGAGACCATCGTTGAAGTAGAGAATACTGTAGAGGTCTCAGGTGCGCTCTCGCCCATAGCACCACTTCCAAGGTGGTCGTCATCGATCCCAACAGCTGGACAATGTCCCAAGCTCGCGGGCGGGGCATCCTCAGGAGCAGACGGACCTGATTCTGAAGCTTGCACCGCCTTTGTTCGGGAAGAAACACACAGCCCGAGGCTGTGTCGAACCTGGCCCCCAAATATTCTAGAGATTGTGAGGGGGTCAGGTAACTTTTGGCCATATTGAAGACCCAGCCCAGAGATTGCAGGACTGAAACCACTCTGGCTGTAGCTAGATGACTCTCTTTTTCTGAGTCTGCTCTGATGAGCCAGTCGTCTAGGTACGGGTGAACCCGGATACCCTCTCGCCTGAGAAAGGCAGCTACTACCACCATTACCTTGGAGAAGGTTCGGGGAGCTGTGGCGAAGCAAAAAGGCAAGGCCCGAAACTGGAAATGTTTTCCCAACACCGCAAACCACAGAAACTTCTGGTGCGGGGGCCAAATTGGTATGTGCAAGTAAGCTTCTTTCAGGACCAGGGACATGAGAAACTCTCCTGGCTGTACCGCCGCAATGACAGAGCGCAGGGTTTCCATGTGAAAATGCCGCACTCTTAAGGACTTGTTTAGCTCTTTTAAGTCCAGGATCGGGCTAAAAGACCCGCCTTTTCGTGGCACCACAAAGTAAATGAAGTAGCGGCCTAGACCTTGTTCGGCGGGAGGCACCGGGTTCACAGCCCCTATCTGGCACAGACTGTGCAGAGTCTCCTCTACCGCCGCCCGTTTGGCAGCAGAACCGCATCAGGACTCCACAAACACGTCTCTCACCAGGGCATCGAATTCTATTCGGTATCTGTCTCTGATCAGGTCCAAGACCCACTGATCTGCGGAGATTTTGGCCCACTCCTCGAAAAAGAGGGAAGGTCTTCCTCCGATGACAGGAAATGAGGAGAGGGCTGGCGAACCATCATTGAGAGGGTCGCCCCTGAACTCCAGGTCTTGAACCGGCAGCTGCGGAACGTTTGTCCGAGCGAAAGGAGTTTCTCTGCTGAAAGCGGGCACGCGAAGTGAACCCAGCAGCACGCCCCGGGCAGTACCTTCTAGCTTCACGGAAGCGAGGTCTGTAAGAGGAGCGGACCGCCTGACCCTTAAGGCTTCGGCCTATCTTTGGGCAAGCGCTGAGGTTTGAATCCCCCAGGCCTTTAACAATGTTTTCCAGCTCCTCACCAAACAGGAGAAGGCCTTGAAAGGGCAACTTCACCAACCTTTGCTTAGAGGCCATGTCCACCGCCCAATGTCGTAGCCAAAGAGTGCGGCGAGCTGCCACTGCTACAGCCACTTGCTTAGCCGAAGCTCTGACCATATCATAAAGGGCGTCAGCCAAAAAGGACAAGGCCGACTCCATCCGCGGAGCCACTTCAGATAAGGTCTCCACTCCATCACCGGGCTATTCCACTGCCTGCTATAACCAAGCCAGGCAGGCTCTAGCAGCATAACAACTGCATGCAGACGCCCCGAACAGTGAGACCTGCCAAATCTAAGGACCACTTCAGAGCTGAATCAAGCCTGCGGTCTTGAATATCCTTCAGGGCAACACCTCCTTCAACAGGGAGGGTAGTTCTCTTTGTCACAGACGTGACCAGGGCATCTACTTTAGGCATTGCAAAGTGAGCCAAATGTTCCTCACTCAGAGGGTATAATTGCCCCATAGCCCTGGCAACCTTCAAAGGTCCCTCGGGGTTAGCCCATTGAGCTGAAATAAGCTCTTGGATGGAGTCATGCAAAGGAAAGGCTCGAGCAGGCTTTCTGGTACCAGCCATCCTTGGATTAACCGAGGAGGCTGTGCCACTCCCAGGATCTTCAATCGAGAGGGCTTGTAAGGCATCTGAAATAAGCGCTGGCAGCTCCTCGTGGTGGAAAATCCTCACCGCAGACGGATCATCAAGCTCCTGTGGCAATTCTGCACCCGACTCTGGCTCCTCAGCCCAAGTTCTGCCAGACCCCTCAGAATCCTCATAGCCCAACCACGGGGGGGGGGGGGGGGGGAAGGGGGGTGT
Source organism: Microcaecilia unicolor (assembly GCF_901765095.1). Taxonomy (NCBI): domain Eukaryota; kingdom Metazoa; phylum Chordata; class Amphibia; order Gymnophiona; family Siphonopidae; genus Microcaecilia; species Microcaecilia unicolor. The sequence continues at coordinate 195,363,625 of NC_044034.1, read as the reverse complement.
GCCACACTCAGAAGGGGAATTAGCCCTTCTGCGTTTATCAGGAGGATAAGAAGCAGGCAAAGCCAACTCCAAAAGGCCAGGATCCACCGGGGGGGGGGGGGCAGGCAGAGGGTCCGAAGATCCCTGTGGAAGAGCTCCTTTAAGCATGTAAGCCCTATGCAGCATTAAAACAAAATCAGGGGAGAAAACCGCTCCCTGACCGCCCAGAGCTATCAGCTCTATTATTAGCCTCATTCAGAGGACCCCCCCCCCTCCCCCCGGATTCAGGGCTCTCCGTCGCAACGGAGACCGCGCCATGTGGAAAATCCAAAATGGTGTCCGCTACCAGCTCAGAGCGCGAAAGATCGCCGCTCGCCATGCTCGGGCCGGCTCTACCGTCTGTACAGCACGAATTATAGAGCCCCACTGTTGATTTGCGCTTGCCACATTTAGAACAGCGCTTTACAGTCTCCGCAGCCATCGCCAAAAACGGCGGTAAAATTCAAAAATGGCAGTTCGCGCCAAAAACGTTCCAATTGCGGGCCCACCCCGGAGGAGTCAGAAAACACTCTTACCTCACTGGACCGAGTATCACAGCTCCGGTCCTGCAGAGGAATCTCAAGAAAAAAAAACCTCTTTTCCAAGATCGCTGCGCTAAAGCGCGACGTGACTTTATTTATTTATTTATTTATTTATTACACTGTGAGGAAAGCAGAGGCAAAAGAGGTAAATAAAAACACTCCGGAGGCTCAGATAAGTAGGAAAGGCAGGGAAAGGCGAACCAATGTGCCTGCATCCACTGAGTGGGAAAGGACAGGGAAAAGCAAGCTAATATGTCCACATCCACGGGGGCATGGGTAAGGCAGGGAAAGGGCTAACTTATGTGCCTTCAAAGTGAAGCTGCCATAGCCTCTAACACCCCGGCTAACAACTGGCAAGCCAGGAGCCACCCCCAGGCAGATTTTGACGGAGCTCAAAGAAGCTGCAGCCACCCTGCTTGGGGAGATGGAGAATACTGAAGAGGCAGTGGAGCTAGCTGGCCATGAGGCAGAGAAAAGTTGAGTGCTCTCTATCTCCCCCTGCTGGTTGATGGACACAACCCATACGTAATGGCTTCATCTGCTTGATGACAAGGAATAAAATGATTAATGCATTAAACTTTAATTCACATTAATAATTTTAACACATTAATTGCATTACATTCCATGTTTCTTGCCCAGTTACCTGTCTCTCTCTCCATCTCTCCCTTTGACCTCGTCTTTCAGCTTTCTCCTGCTTCCACCTCACCACCACCCCACCTCCTCCCGCACACCTCACCGCCACCCCGCCTCCTCCCACACGCACACACTCTGGTATCTCTCTCTTCCCCTCCCAGCTTGCCTTTACTGTCTGAAGAACCAGAAGTGTGCAGCAGTAGACGCATGCTGCTTCTTTCAAGCTGGAAGCCCTCCCTCTGTAGCTCCCGCCTCTTCTGACAGAGCTTCCCGTTTCCTGTCAGTGCCAGCAGGACACTACTTACTACAGAGGGAGGACTCCCAGCTTGAGATAAGCAACAGTAAAGGCAAGCAGGGAGAGTTTGGGAGAGTCGGCTGCCTGCGTGCAAAAGGAGAAGAGAGGCAGAGAAAGATGTTGGGGTCCACAGGAGAAAATTGAAAGACTGTTGGGTGGCTGGTCGGGGGAAGGAAAGAGCGAGATGCCATACCAGAATACAGGCAAAGAGGAGGGAAGATGCAGCCAGGGCAGGCAAAGATGCTAGGATCTGAAAAACAAACAAGGGAGATTGTGCCCGTGCAGGGAAGGGGATAGGAGGGAAAGGGAGTAGAGGGGAAGAGAAGAAAGAAGAGAGAAGATTGCCTCTAGGCAGAGGAGAGGAAAGGAGAGGAAATTGTGCTCATGGAGGGAAAGGGAAAGGAAGAAAGAAGAGAGGAGATGGTGCTCATGGAAGGGACATGAAGAAAAGAGAATAGATTAAAACTGGACAGGAGGAAGAAAAATGTAAGTAAGTTGAACTTCAAGGACGAATATAGGGCAGGAAGTGAGAGAGAAAAGAAATAAGGAATGGATAGGATGTCCTGGAAACAGAGTTCAGAGCATAGAGGAAAGCAGAACCAGAAGCAGGGAACATGTGATAAGAAAAATAAAATCACCAGACGCAAAAGGTAAGAAAAATTATTTTATTTTCAGTTTAGTAATTGAAATACGTCAGTTTTAAGAATTTACATATCTTGTGTATATTTTTCACTGTAGAGGAGAAAAATGTGAGGGGGACCCCTAATGTGATTAATCACGCGATTAGAAAATTTTGATCGCCCTCAATCTTGGGGTTAAACCTTTTAATCAATGAATAGCCCTACGAAAAAATCATATATAACAAATACTGCAAAGAATCCTAGCCAAGAGCAGCATACAAAACAAAGATCCCATTAGTGCAGGAGTCAGGCCTACCAAAAAAGCAGCAGATATGCCCACATCCTGCTTGCAGTTGGATAACACAGAGCTGTCCATGGAGTTCAGGCTTAGACGATTGGCCCAGAATTCCTCAGCACTAATCACCTGGCTCACCACCAGGTCCTTATACAGCTGGAACAGCACAGGGTCTTCCTTCAGCATCCTAATAAAAAGGAGAAAAGCAGGTAGAAAACTTTACCAGAACTTAAGGAAAGAGGATTTTGCTATGCTACTTTGATTAGATAATACACAAACAGGAAGTTGAGTCAGAGGACGAGCTCCACAGCAGAGCTCAAGTGGCTTAGGTATACCGCTTTGTGGAAGGCAGTTTTAAAGGTGGGGGGGGGGGGGGAGACTGATATGCCAGAGAGATTATTTGATAAGATACATAATGAAAATATGTTGAACTCTGGACAGTACTTGGTCTTCTACATGCGGCTCTAATGATTACTCACAAAGATAGCAATCCCAATGTGAAAAGTAAATATTGGGGAGTTAAGACAGCCTCTGTTATGAAGATCCCATTTCTTTAAAAAAATGTTTTTGAAATAATTTGTCTTTACATTATTGGAAGATACTTGGGTTGACAGATAGATGTTTTGCTATTGTTGGAGAGATTCTCATGCCAAGGGGGGAGTAGGAACAAAAAAAAGGACATGTTTGATGGGTACAGCAGAGACATGAATGTGAGTGTATATGGTTAATCATCATCATTAACTGGCTTTAGTACTGAGACAATGCAACTGATAAAACAACTTTATATTTCAACGGTTTTTATTGATGATGTAACACTTTGAAGAGTATCAATAAAATCAAACATTTTGTGCACATTCTAACTTGTCATAGTTGTACATATACATCTTATCTGTCATCATCAATATTTTACATCATTTCCACCCCCGTTTCCCACCACCCCTATTAACATCTTTCCTCTTGTCTGCGTACTTCATGGTAATTATTCCTATTAATATCTATTACAGGACTGAACCAGTCGAAAGCCAGGAGTATATGTCTGTTGGGCGTCCCACTAGCTAGGACGTTCCCAATTTGTTGAGCACAGCACGTCTAGCCTTATGGGAGATATTTTGCAAATATTTAGTCCATTTGTTGACAAAGATCTTTCTTTTCTTTGGATTACCATAAGCCTCCCTGGCCTCCCAGAGCATTAGCTCATGGAGCCTATTTCTCCAATACCAAAAGGAGGGTGGCTCAGCTTGTATCCAGTGTCTAAGTATATGCATTTTTTCCCCACTGCATAAACCTTATACAAGAATATCTCCATATTTTTATCTAAAATCCCATAAGCACCACTTTTGCTCAAAAGCACTCCCCTCCAAGAGGGATGTAATCTGTGTCCTAAAAGTTGTTCAAGATATTTCTGTAACAATCTCCAGAAATGCTTTATTCGATTACATCTCCAAAATGCATGCAAAAAGGTATTACTGCCTCTAAGACACTTCGGACATTGAGCTTCAGATATCTACCCTGCCCTTACTGCTTGTGTTTCTGATATGTATTCCCTATGTATTACCCTGGCTCTCCTGCAGCTCCGCCCCTCCCACCTGTTTTGGTATGTCTTATCAATTTTGCAAAATTTATTCCTTTCAATTCATATCCCAAGTCTTTGCAAGTATCTCATAGTCATTGGGGGGGGGGGGGGGGCTAAGTAACACCAAAACTTTATGTAAACTCGAAATTGGCACCTGTCCATGTGCATCCCCCCTCAGGAATTCACAAAGCTTGGAGCCCAACCTTGTGCCCAGTGCAGCTTGGTCCATACTAAACCAGTAATGATGTAATTGTCTATATGTGTAATAATCCTTAGTGGCTAAAGAAAATCTCTGCTGCAGGTCTTGAAAACTGTACAGATCACCCTCTTCATTCATTAGATGTTCAAGCAGGGTGATCCCCATTGCCGACCATCTATCAAATATCCCTTTCTCCAATCCCGGTGGAAAGTCCCATTCCCACACAATGGGAGTTGGTCACTAACATTGGGGTTATATTTCCAAGACTGCATAAGGAAGCGTCAAGTGCTTCTCAGGGGCTGCAACAGTACACTTTTCCGAAAACTGAGTGGTAAGGTTTTTTTGTTTTTGCCTGCAAAAGGAAATTCAAGTGCCAAGGCCTAAATAGTGTACACTCCCAACTGATTGGTGTGTATTGATTTGTGTTAAACAGCCAATCCCTGATTGTATCGTTTAATACAAGGTAATCCTAACCCACCCTGCGCCCATCCATCATACAAATATTCAAAACGTAATTTTGATTTCTTCCCCCCTCCCCCCCCCAAAGGAATCCCCGACATATCCTATTCAACTGTCGTACATCTTTACCGATTACTTGTATTGGCAGCACCTGCAGGAGGTAGAGCCATCTTGGGAATATGATCATCCTATATAATAAAACTCATCCTCAACGTTCTGAGGACACTGACGTCACTGTCAGGTCCTCAGGGCACTTCCTGCCGGTTCGAAGCCTTCGTGGTGGTGACGCCACCGAAAACACAGTGTTAGGGCCCCGCCCTCGCGTCAAACGTGATGACGTCGAGGGCGGAGCAACGTCAGCAAATTAAAGGTGGCGAGCCCAGGTCAGCAACAATGGCGGAGGAACGCAGACGGGGTGAGTAGGGAGGGAGGTGGGGGGGAGGTCCGGAAGGAAACCGTGCTAGCGCCCGTTTCATTGCCGCAAGAAACAGGCATGTTTTACTAGTTTTAAATAAATTGATTCTACCTATTAATGATATGGGTAAATGTTTCCATCTCTCAAGAGAGCGCCTGGTATCCTGTAACATCTTTTCTACATTGATTTTATAGAGTTTGGTGGTATCCATAGTCAGCCGTATTCCCAGATACCTGAAAGATTTCTCCTCCCATTTTAACTGATAAAACAACTTTAAGGTATTCCAGATAAAAACCATGACCAGAAATTGGACATGAACCAACAGTGAAGAAATGGTTTTCCCATTTTCTGAAAGGGAGATTGTGACAAAATAGCGGGTTTTAAGACTGTAAAACTGTATTATTTCTTGAAGTGTATTTCTCTAGTTCGGCCAGCAGGTGGTGCATGTTTATGTTTAAAGCTGTTACAGAGAAATGACTGTTCCTTCTTTAGTTAGCACACAGAGAAGAAATTAAACTGCAGTGATGTGGTCAGCTATTTTTAAAATTTGCTATTCTGGGCTCTGATTAGCCCAGGAGCTCAAATTCAGCCAGGATGTAATAGCTTTCTCTCGAGTCTAAGCCAGGGAGAGAGAAAGATCTCTTTGCTGAGGCCCTGTAAACAGCTATATGTCCTGAACTCCCCAGGTATTATTTAGATAGTAAACAAATGTTTAGATAATGTTATAATTGATCCATAGTTCACTTACTTTTTATTAGTTTGCTGATTTCACCTTTTCTGTGCATCGTTCTAATTTTTCATGACAATAAACATTTTTAGTTTATTATCTCTGCTTGTCTGGACTAAGAATCCTGGTGGTTTGTGTGTTGGGTCTGTGAGTGCTTTCCAGGAACTGTGTGGCCCCAGTAACCTAGAAATCACTGGGGATAATTTGAGAGTAGGAGACTCACCCAGAGGCAGATGGGACTCAGTCAGTGGGAGGGGGTCATTAGTGTAGGGAACAGGCGAAGCGGCAGCTGCAGGCAAACCTGAGATGTGCTGAGGAGAGTAGCCCCAGGCGGATGGCTAGGCATTCTGTGACAGAGATATTATACACTAAGAGTTAACTTGGATGAATCTAAGGAGTGGCAACTAGACCACAAAAAACTCTGCTTTCACCTCTCCTTTTTAACAGCTGTAAAAAAAATATTTACGAGGATATATGGGAAGTATAAAAATGGATTATTTTATTTTTAATTCTTTAGTTATTCATCAAAAAGGCTCTATGTCACCAACTCAAGTTCAAGAAACTTAGTTCCCACATTTAAAAACATAATATAAATACACCACAATCATAACTACTGGGGTCACTCTGCCCCACTGGTGGTTCTCTCATCCGGGGGGGGGGGGGGGCTCTCTCTCTTCATGACCCAATTATCTTGCTACCATGTTCTATTTTCCTTTTCCCCCTAACCTTTATCCACACCAATCACTTCTTTTCCCTTAGTAACATAGTAAGTGACAGAAGATAAAGACCTGTACGGTCCATCAAGTCTGCCCAACAAGATAAACTCATTTTACTTGATATGTGATACTTTACATGTACACCCAAGTTTGATTTGTCCTTGCCATTTTCATCCGTATAAGTCTGCCCAGCACTCTTCTTGTACGAAAAGTTCTGACCCTAAAGTCGAAGCCCCTTAAAATTTATACTCAGCCCATCCATATCTATTCAGTCACAATAAGGGTGTACACTGTAGAAGTCTGCCCAGCACTGGTTTTGCTTCCCAATTACCAGCGTCACCACCCTTCCATCCCTACACTTATATACTCTCCACTCATGCTTTCCCATTCTCTTACTCCTCTCTGTCCCTACTCTACAGACTCCTTCGTCACTAACTCTGTCTCTTTCTATTTGGAAAGTCTCTATTCTCTCTGAAGGCTCTTGTATGTCTCTGTGTAAAATTAAACCATAGTTTCTTATAGTGCATACTCACTGTCTTGTAATTAGTCTTATACTTCTGTGTATCAAAAGCGTCAACTTTCTCCATTCAACTGAGCCATAGCTAGTATGAGGGTGCCTCCTCCCCATCCACCACTTCAGAATCACCTTTTTGACCAAAGGCAAAGCCTGAAGCACAAGTTTCTATATGGCTTTAGATACACCCCCACCCAATCACTCGCCCCAGTTCCCTTCTATACATATAGTCCAGTCTGCCCTGTAGGGGTATTTCCCTGTGATCTAGCCTAAGCTGGTCTTGGCCTATATAAGCCTATGACATCTTGGTACAATAAGATGGCTGCTGCAACCCTCTGACCTGCACATCTCTGTATCAGCAAGATCCAGCTTCAGCTTGTGGAAAATCACTGACAGGCTTGCTGAAGCCAAGGACATTCTGTGTTCCAACCATCCCCCTTCTATCTCGGAGAAGCTGAGAAGGGAGGCAGAGTCATGGCACCAGAAGTTACCATCTTTAAGGTCACAAAACAAAGAACTCTTCTTACCCATGCACTGGACTGTACGGGAATGGGTCCAGGCTATCACCCGAGCGAGAGGTCTGGAACAACACGAGGAGAGTGAGAGAAAAAGTTAGTTGGAGACCCTCGGAGGGAGTACCTGTGAAGGACCTGAGAAATCCAGCAAGGCTCGGGGTGAGCTAGAGACTGTATGATACCAACCTTGTGACCTGCATAACTGGTGCAAATACCTGTGGCAGAGATTTTGGCTCTGATAACCAAAGGAGAGACGGGAACCTGCTTGTTTGCTGAGAAAGACCTACACTACATAAGACACAGACAGCTGAGATAGCGTCTGGGAAGATTCTGCACCGGTCTCATCTGAAGCCGTCATCAGGACAGCGTGGTGAGTGAGATCACAGTAATATATTTTCTAGTCTGGGGTTAGGCAGTGGTTTTATGTAAGTATGACTGGTTTATTTCAGCTCTTGGTCAGGGGCAGCTGCTAATGTGTATTTTGCATAAGATGTGATAAGTTTTCATAAGGATCATTAGGATATCATTTGTACTGTTCTAATCAATACTGTACGTAGTCTCAGGATAATCAGAGTGTAGTTAGACAATATATTTTGTTAGTGTGCATATCAGTAAGAGATATTATATTGCATATAAGCTATTGCAGATTGTCTATTTTTCTACCTGTAATAAAACAGAATAATTATCATCTGTGACGTGGCTTTGGTTCTTTGGCGAAGAACAAATCACTGGCAGGGTGCCAGCAACAAAGTTCCTTTATAATATCCCCTAGACTGAGCGGGAACCTTGTAATAAGTATTATCAGGGAATAATTATTGCCCTAATTACTTATTTTCATCCTACAGCCCCTGCACCCCAATCCCTGACATCCTCAATTATTCCAACAGTAAGTGTTCACAGTTCAGTTTGGGGCATTCAAGGAAAGAATGAAACCACATACCTCTCCCCCCTCCTCCCTTATACTTAATACAGATGTCTTCCTCACACAATTTCATATAATGACAACCATGCTGCTACATTTTATAACTGTAAGGTGCCTGAAAAAAAAAAATCATTCTTTCTTCACAGAGAATGGGGTCATCTGGAGTGACTATAAAACTTTTGGCAGGACTACCAACAGAAAGGATACCAGGTTCTTTCACTTCAAGCTATTTCTTAACACTCTCAGACTTGTCCTTGACATTGATCTTGTACTTCATTCTCAAACTGGCACCAGCAGCTCCAAATAATTTAAAATGCTGCATCATAACTGACAAAGAGCAGGCCACCAGTCCTGCAAAAACTGCACTAGTTCAGTACTTTACAGGGCCAAACTGATTTCCAAGGTACTTAAATTCTGTTCCTCTAAAGCAGCATCACTATCTGTACCCTCATCAAAAGAAATTGCACTATGTGATACCCTCCACTGAGCCTTCTCAGTTGCCCCGCCCCCTTCCCTCGAACTCTCTCCCAGAAAGGCCACACCTATCTCAAGACTACCTCTACAGAAAGTCTGGCTCTTCTTCCAAACCTTTAATGCATGTGGCAACTGACAACCACTTACTCCACATCTGAACTGGCTTTCCACACACCCTGTAACTTAAGACTAGTTCTTCATATCTGTACATATAAGTTTGCCTACTACCCATCTCTTTATCCCAATGACTTTGTCCTACCCAGCTTGTACGTCTGTCTGCACTTGACTCTTGGCTGCCTATTCAAATGTTCCATTGTATAGTATGAATCGCATGAGTACTATTTGTTATTTGAATGTTCTAATACGTGTCTATTACGATGTCAGCATAATACCATTGAAACCTTATCATACCTATAGGTGTTTCATCTGTATTGTGTTTAATCATATCTGTTATATGAATGTTCTTCCATGCTATTATGGTATCATTCATATTCTGCTGGCATTTATCTTATTTTTGAAACCCAGCAAAATGTACACAAAGACAATATGGCCTATCCAGTCTGCACATCCCTGCCATCTACTCTCTTTCATTCCCTTAGAGATATACTTGTCTCAAGCTTTCTTATATTATTGTTCTACAGTGCTGATAAACATATTTCTGATTCTGTATCATCCCCGTTTACCTGTATTTATCCTTATATTTGGTCATTTTCCTATTGTTATGCTGTTAAAATTATAAGTTTTATGTCAATCTCTACCTGCGGTACCACCTTGGATGAATCCTATATAATAAAAAGCACCTCCAACGTTCTGAAGCTGACTCCGTGGCACTAAACCTTGAAGCATTGATGCTCTGTGAATTGACGTCAGTACTTCCTGGTACGTCACACGCAAAAGCTGACCAACCAGAGGTGGGAGGGCGGACACAAAAGCTGACCAACCAGAGGTGGGAGGGCGGGAGCACAGCGGCAAATGGATCGATCGTTCAGCGGACCTGCACGCTGAGCTGTGCACTGCAGTGGAGGTTGGCTGGTTGGCGGAGGGCAAGAGAGTTGGCCGGTATCGTTAGGGGCAGGGGAGAAAGAAGCATCGCTGGGTGGCTGGAGGGGGGGCAGGGGAGAGAGGAACATCGGTGGGTGGCTGGAAAGGGGTCAAGGGAAAATGGAGAACCGCTGGGTGGCTGAAGGGGGGGCAGGGGTGAGAGGAGAATCGCTGGGTGGCTGGAGTGGGGGCAGGGGAGAAAGGAGCATCGCTGGGTGGCTGGAGGGTGGGCAGGCGAGAGAGGAGCATTGCTGGGTGGCTGGAAGGGGGGCAGGGGTGAGAGGAGAATCGCTGGGTGGCTGGAGTGGGGGCAGGGGAGAAAGGAGCATCGCTGGGTGGCTGGAGGGTGGGCAGGCGAGAGAGGAGCATTGCTGGGTGGCTGGAAGGGGGGCAGGGGAGACAGGAGATTCGCTGGGTAGCTGGAAGGGGGGGAAAGGGAGAGAAGAGCATTGGTGGGTGGCTGGAAGGGGGTCAAGGGAAAATGGAGAACCGCTGGGTAGCTGGGGGGGGGGGGGCAGAGGACATGGAGAAATTAGATCTTGCCTGCTAATTTGCTTTCCTTTAGTCCCTCCGGACCGGACCAGGATTGGACTGATGGGTTGTGCACGCCTACCAGCAGGTGGAGACTCAGAAAATTCTAAGACTAGAGAGCCAACACACCATGCAGAAAACGCCTGAAGATGCTGCCCCTGCAAGAAAACCACTAGAGGCTTTGTAAAAGAGACTATTACTTACCTGGAGATTATTGTTATTTAATTTTCACTGCCGATGCTGCAGTGAACACAATACGTGACTATAACCATGCTTGAGAAAGGAAACTCTGGGTATACATAATTTGAAATCATGGTATATGTAAAAACTGAAAGTACAACCGTGTAGTATGTACATATCCTCGAGGGAAATAACGAATTAGCAATATGAGACAGCCCCAACACTGGGAACTCAGAGACCAAGATTACCCCAGATAATAGAGCAACCAGCTGAAATAATTTGTGCAGAGCCACCACCCAGAAACAATTTGTGCAAATTGTGTGGACAAAGGCGCAAGGAAGCCAACCTTCCATATAAAATATACATTGCATAAAATAGGAGCCTGGGCGAACCATGGATATACTTGTGGAAATGAATGTGAAGGTCCCTTAAATGAAGAAGATGGTGAATGACTCCCCTGAAACTTCCTCAAGGCCATACTTGTTGGAATATGTGGAGACCAGGTCAAGGCAAAACATTTTTTTCATCTCCTGAGATTCGCCAGACTCCACTGCCTCCGTTTCTCTCTGCACAGTAGAAGAAAAAGAAAAAACAGAGAAGTGCTGCGCCTGAGAAGCTGCAGCTGCGGGAACAAAATGGCGGCCTTCCGCGCCAAAATTAAAGAATGAAATAACAAAGGGCAGTAAAACAAACGCGACGGACCGGGCAAAACGAAGAAATATGAAAGCGCTGACACCGCCCGAAGAGCTCCCGAAGAAACGCATAACTCCGCAAGAACAGTTACACTCCGGCGCTGACAAAAACATGCCCAGTCGAAAAACTATGCTTTGCGTCTTTTTTTTTTAAACAAACCACTGGCCAAAACACGAAGAAACGGAAGAAGAAATTCCGATGAAGAAAATGGCTAGAGAAAGCCCCGTCACTATTATGCTTCTTCTGTTACTTTTTTTTTTTTTTTTTTTAATTATAAACAGCTGAACTAGAAACGAGAAAAGTGCTGAAGAGTAACAGGATACCTCAGAGCTGCCTGCTCGTTAGCAGTCTGGGTTTTTTTTTTTTTTTAACAGCTGCGCTTGCTCATTAAAAATCTGGGGAGAGAAAAAATATATGTTCTTGTAACTTCCTAGAGTGGCTGCCTCTCCCAAAGGCAATACACCTTTCTAACCAAAGGGTAGCCCTTCCCAGCTAAGTATGGGAGATGGGGAGAAAGGTGGGGAGGGACTCGGGGATACCCGAGTTTAACACCCCAGAGGCTGGAAAATAAAGAAAAAGAAAGGAACTCCTGTCAAGCCTCTAATTGAGATTCCAGGCACAGAAGAAATATTCTGAATATCTCTAATATCTTAAAGAGAAAAAGAGAAAGAGACTAATGGGCTCACTTCCTACCTGCTGGGAGACTGAGAAAATACTGAGGCTAGGGTCACATGGCCAGGGCTCTCATTGGCTTTCTAGTCTTAGAATTTTCTCAGTCTCCACCTGCTGGTAGGCGTGCACAACCCATCAGTCCAATCCTGGTCCAGTCCAGAGGGACGCTAAGGAAAGGACAATTGCTGGGTGACTGGAGTGGGGGCAGGGGAGAGAGGAGAATCGCTGGGTGGCAGGAGGAGGGGGGCATGGGGACAGAGCAGACATGCTCGCACCAAGCAGTCTCACTCTCTCTCTGTCACACTCACACATTCACTCTCTCACACATAGTCACTATCAAACACTCTCTCTCAAACATACACACTCCAACAAAAACCTTGCTAGCGCCCGTTTCATTTGTGTCAGAAACGGGCCTGATTTACTAGTCTCTTCATAAAAGGTGGTTAATAAATCCAAGCAAATAAATAAAAAGTGCATTCCCAAATACTTCAGACTACCACTGGACCAATTCAGTAGGAAAGCTGAGGTGCCTGCTCCAATCTCTTCTCAAGTTCACCAGGCTTCCAACTTGTCAAAATGTATTTTGAGCGCTGAGAACCTCTCAAACTATTCTATTATTTGTATTATCCTGCATATATTGTTTTGAGTCTTCCTGAAACAGCAGCATGTCATCTGCTCATTCCCCACCAGTGGTTCTAACATCAATATAAATAAGGGTGATGGGAGGCATCCATGGCACATAACCCTCTGGAGCGCTAGTTTCCTCCTTAGTTGTGTTTCTGATTGACTGTATAGAATCTTTACCACACAAGAATAGCAAAAGTGTGCAAGAGGAAGGAAGACAACCAGGAGATACCACCAAACACTCTAATGTAGATATGACCTAACAACTTAGCCAGGTTTTGGCACACATGCCTGCACCAGGGGTCCCCACTCCATCAGATGCATCTGAAAGTACTACTACTACTATCTGATCTCAAAAGCTCATGTCTCAATAAATTGGTTACTCTATAAAAAGCCAGCACCTCTCATTTCTGCTACCCAGACTCACTCAGCTAACCCTCTGAAAGTTCACACACCTTAAGGCCCACTTCACTTAAATCTTTCTCCCACTCCGTCTATAGGAAAAAGCTTAGAATAATAGGCCCTAGATTTAGGCTCTCTAGAGAAGCAACTTGCTGCACCTACATGTAATTCACTTCAAATCATTCTAATGTAGCGCAATACTTAAATGCCTAAATGAACACCTATAAATTTGCAGTAGTCAGGTAAGAAGATTTTACAGAACTGAATGCATCACTTATTTCCACAGCATCATCAACGTATACACAGCACAGAACAAAATAAAGTTATATAACAAACCACAAACGGGACCCAGAACAAGGATTTTAAAATCTCAATATATTTTTTTTAATTTTAAAAAACTGTAGAATTCTTTCTGGTGATTGCTGAAACAATTGTGCTGCATACAGATTCTGTTCAAGAGAAAGTGTATGTATGTGTACACGACACAGATGGGAAAATTAGGTTCTTACCTTGGTAATTTTCTTTCCTTTAGTCACAGCAGATGAATCCATTAACTGATGGGTTGTATCCGCCTATCAGCAGATGGAGATAGAGAACACTGAAAAACTACAGTGACCCTTGGACGGCTAGCCCCAACTGCCTTCAGTATTTGAGATTTCCAAAGTAGAGTGAACCATAAAGGTACACTAACATAAACTTTCCTCACAGCGAACAAACGCCCCAGAACAGGAGCAATAACCATACAAAGGAGGGACGATCTCAACCTCCTGTAGTAGAACAGCATGTAGAAATTCTGAGAACTGGTTTCCAACTTCTCCCAATGAGATATATGTCTGCATGAAAGATCTGAACAAAAAACAACGTCAGACAGGGAGGGATCATGCTGTGACTAAAGGAAAGAAAATTACCAAGGTAAGAACCTAATTTTCCCTTCCTTGTCATCAGCAGCAGATGAATCCATTAACTGATGGGATGTACAAAAGCAATCCCTACTTAGGGTGGGAACAGGCCATACCGCAAGCAAGCACTTCTGCTCCAAAAATTGCATTCTGCTTTGCTACAACATCCAGCCTGTAATGCCGGACAAAAGAGAGCTGAGAAGCCCAAGTAGCCGCACTACAGATCTCTTGAAAAGAGAGTGCACCCGTTTCAGCCCACGAGGAGGAAATCGCTCTCGCGGAATGCGCCTTAAACGCTTCAGGCAAAGACCGGCCTGAAAGCAGATACGCAGAAAAAAATGACTTCCTTGAGCCAACGGGCTATAGTGGCCTTAGACGCTGGACACCCGCGTCAAGGACCTGTCAACAATACAAAAAGGAGATCAGAAGTCCTGAAGTCATTTGACATCTGTAGATACTGCATCAGTACTGCAGACATCCAAAAGATATAACTGCCAAAAGGAGTTCGGGAAATCTTCCCTAGAAAAGGAAGGGAGAAAAATGGGCTGGTTCAGGTGAAACGCTGAAACCACTTTAGGCAGGAAGGAAGGCACTGTACGTACCGTTACTCCGGACTCCAAGAATTGTAGAAAAGGGTCCCAACAGGACAACGCCTGAAGCTCAGACACGCGTCTAGCCGATGTCATGGCCACCAAAAAGACTGTCTTGAGAGTCACATCCTTCTCCGAAGCTCACTTAAGCGGCTCGAAAGGCAAACACTGAAGAGCCTTCAACACCAGCCCCAGGTTCCAGGCCGGACAACGCGACACCCAAACCCACTTCTCCTCTTCCTTCACTCTCTATCTCAGTTGATAACACCCTCATCATCCACGTCTCATCTGCCCACAACCTCGGTGTCATCTTCGACTCCTCCCTCTCCTTCTCTGCGCATATCCAGCAGATACCCAAGACCTGTCGCTTCTTCCTCTACAACATTAGCAAAATTCGCCCCTTCCTCTCTGAGCACACCACCCGAATTCTCATCCACTCTCTCATTATCTCTCGCCTTGACTACTGCAACCTACTCCTCATCGGCCTCCCACTTAGCCACCTATCCCCCCTTCAGTCCATCCAGAACTCTGCCGCACGTCTTATCTTCCGCCTTGACCGATATACTCATATCACCCCTCTCCTCAAGTCACTTCACTGGCTTCCGATCAGATACCGCATACAGTTCAAGCTTCTCCTACTAACCTACAAATGCACTCGATCTGCAGCCCCTCCTTACCTCTCTACCCTCAACTCCCCTTACGTCCCTACCCGTAACCTCCGCTCTCAAGACAAATCCCATCTTTCAGTACCCTTCTCCACCACCACCAACTCTAGGCTCCGCCCTTTCTGCCTCGCCTCACCGCATGCTTGGAACAAACTCCCTGAGCCCATACGCCAGGCCCCCTCCCTACCCATCTTCAAATCATTGCTCAAAGCCCACCTCTTCAATGTCGCTTTCGGCACCTAATCACAACACCTCTACTCAGGAAATCTAGACTACCCCAACTTGACATTTCGTCCTTTAGATTGAAAGCACTTCTGAGCAGGGACCATCCTTAGTTGTTAATTTGTACAGCGCTGCGTAACCCTAGAAGCGCTCTAGAAATGTTAAGTAGTAGTAGTAGTAGGACGGAGCCTAAGCACCCCTCTGAGAAATCAGGCAATGTCCGGATGAGTAGCAAGGGGCAAGCCAGAGACTTTCCCTCGATAGCATGCCAAAGCTGCCACTTGAACCCGAAAGGGAATTGTAAGCCAGGCCTTTTTGTAAGCCATCCTGCAAAAAGTCCAGCACCGGTGAGACAGAAGCCCGCATGGGAGTGATCGTCTTTGAAACACACCACGCCCCAAACTTGTGCCAGATCCGAGCATAAGCTGCGGAGGTGGACCGCTTGCGGGCCTGCAAGAGAGTGGAAATGACTTTGTTAGAATAGCCCTTGTCTCTCAATTGCGCCCTCTCAAGAACCCCGTAAGACCAAATCAGCAGGGATCCTCCATAAACACCGGACCCTGAACCAACAGGTTCGGCACCAGGGGCAAATGAAATGGAGCCTCCACCATCATCCGACGGAGATCCGCATACCACAGATGCCTTGGCCAGTCCGGAGCAATAAGAATCACCAATCCCCAGTGTAGTCGAATCCGAAGTAGGACTCGCCCTATCAAGGGCCCAGGAGGGAACACATACAGGAGGCCCGAGGGACCAGGGTTGAGCCAGAGCATCCAACCCTGCTGAGCGAGGATCTCTCCTTCTGCTGAAAAAGCGAAGCACTTTGGCGTTTGAACTTGACGCCATTAGATCCACGGTTGTCCACTGACCCTGAGCATAGCTCCCCTGGCAATGTGCTCCCCAGCCCAAAAGGATTGCATCTGTTATCACCAGGCACCAAGAAGGAAGCGCCAGCGGCATTCCTTGGCGCAGCATCCTGTCGGAGAGCCACCACTCCATACTGAGCCGGGCCCCAGGGAGCCACATTAGTCTGCGTTGATAATCCTGGGAAATCGGAGACCATTATTGAAGCAGGGCAATCTGCAGAGGCCTCATATGTGCTCTCGCCCAAGGAAACACCTCCAAGGTGGCCGTCATTGGCCCCAGCAGCTGGACAAAGTCCCAAGCTTGCGGGCGAGGCATCCGCAGGAGCAGACGGACCTGATTCTGAAGCTTGCACCGCCTTTGGTCGGGGAGAAAGACAAACCCTGAGGCCGTGTCGAACCGGACACCCAAATACTTGAGAGACTGAGAGGGGGTCAGGTGACTTTTGGGTATATTGACCACCCAGCCTAGCGCCTGCAGGACTGTCACCACTCTGGCTGTGGCAAGACAACTTCTGGTTGCCAAATCCGCTCTGATGAGCCAGTCGTCGAGATAAGGGTGAACTCTGATACCCTCTCGCCTGAGACAGGCAGCTACTACCACCATTACCTTGGAAAAGGTACGGGGAGCTGTGGCTAGGCCGAAAGGCAAGGCCCGAAACTGTAAATGTAGGCCCAACACCGCAAACCGGAGAAACCGCTAATGCGGGGGCCAGATAGGAATGTGCAAATACACTTCTTCTAGGTCCAGAGACGTGAGAAACTCTCCGGGCTGTACCGCCGCAATGACGGAGCGCAGGGTTTCCATGCAAAAATGTCGTACTCTGAGGGCCTTGTTGACTCTTCGTAAGTCGAGGATCGGTCTGAAAGACCCGCCCTTCCGAGGCACAACAAAATAAATGGAATGGCGGCCGCAGCCGCGTTCGGCAGGAGGCACTGGGATCACCGCTCCGAGGTGCAGCAAGACTTGTAAGGTCTCCTCTACCGCTGCCCGTTTTACGGCAGTGCCGCATCGGGACTCCACAAACACGTCTCTCACCAGGGCACCGAATTCCAGTCTGTAACCTTCTCTGATCAGGTCCAGGACCCACTGATCCGAGGTAATCTTAGTCCACTTCTCCAGAAAGAGGGAAAGACATCCTCCTACTGCAGGAATCGAGGAGTGGACCGGCGTCCCATCATTGTGGAGGATGCCCCTGAACTCCTGGCCTTGAACCGGCCCCTGCCGAACGTTTGTCCGAGCGAAAGGAGTTCCTCTGCTGAAAATGGCCCCTCCGAAGGGACACCAACTTGTACTGGTGGAGGGGCTTCTGTGTTTCAATGACTCAGAGGGCTATGCTGAAGGGTTACCCATATCAGACAGGCTTCTGAGGAGAAACCAGACAAAGAGTGTCCCAAACTGAGAGAGTGGTAAGATGGCGACCTGAAGTTCGTATGCCCAACGGCCCAGCTGCCCTCTGAAGTTTCGTCTTCTTTACTTAAATTTCCTCTCTGCAATTGCAGTTACCTTAACTGAGAGGAACGGGACAACCGGCAGTCAGCCGCCGATGGCCAGTGTTTTGTCCCCTGAGCAGCAAGTGCGAGACCACTGCGTGACGAACTGCCCACAGATGAAAAGGTTGGTGAGTCCTTTGATTAACGCCGGTGAAGGAGCGTTGACGCTCTTGGACCTGGAAAAAACAACTCCATCGCTCCCGAATTATTCAACCACCATGTCCAAAGGAGTGGAGAAGTTAGAGGCATATGCTGAAACGGAGGACGTTTACAGCAGAATCCGAATTGGCGGAACCACTCCTAAACACCTAAGAGAAATCAACTTGGAGTTTTTGGCTCCCGTGGAGGTTACATTGAATACCATCTGGAAGGCGCTTCGGGACCTAACGGTGGCAGTAAATAATTTTGTTTCAGATATAATTTTATTAGAGAGTAACATGGACAATTTAACTGAACCCTTTGAGAGTGAAAAATTGATATAAAAAATGATTCTACACGAGCAAGAAATGGTTATGATTTTGAAAATGTTAATAGACCAGAAACTTTGAATGATAAAATGATTATTATTAAAGATTATTATTATTTATTGCATTTGTATCCCACATTTTCCCACCTATTTGCAGGCTCAATGTGGCTTGTTAACATTGTCATTCCAGGATATCAGATACAGTTAATATTGTGCAGAGATTTAGTAAGGGAAGGGAGAAGAAGGAAGGGAGTGATTAGGGTAGTTATAGAAGTTGGGCTTTCATAACTGAGTGGGTTGGTGAGGTGGATTAGTGAGGTTATCGGTTCTCATTGTAGGCTTTGTTGAAGAAATATGTATTCAAAGATTTGCGGAAGATAGTTGTTTCGTCGATTGTTTTCAGGTCTGTAGGTAGTGCATTCCATAACTGCGTGCTCATGTAAGAGAAGGTAGTGGCATGCATCAGCTTGTATTTTAGTCCTTTACAGCTGGGGAAGTGCAGGTTGAGAAATTTGCAAGATGATCTTGTGGCGTTTCTGGGAGGTAGGTCCACGAGGTTTAGCATGTAGATTGAGGCATCTGCATGAATGATTTTGTGTACAATAGTGCAGATCTTGAACGCAATGCGTTCCTTAAGTGGGAGACAGTGAAGTTTCTCTCTTAAGGGTTTTGCACTTTCATATTTAGTTTTTCCAAATATGAGTCTGGCGGCAGCATTTTGGGCAGTTTGGAGTTTTTTGATTGTCTGTTCTTTACAGCCAGCGTACAGTGCATTGCAGTAGTCCAGATGACTTATTACCATTGACTGTACCAGGGTACGGAAGATGTATCTCAGGAAGAACGGTTTTACTCTTTTGAGTTTCCACATGGAGTAGAACATCTTTTTCATTGTGTTTTTCATGTGGGCATCAAGAGTGAGGTTTCGATCAATGGTGACTCCAAGAATTTTCAAGTTTTGTGAGACAGGAAGAGAACAGTATGGTGTGATTATGGTGGAGAAATTGTTTGTGTTATATTGTGAGGTACTTACAAGACATTGTGTTTTTTCTGCGTTAAGTTTTAGTTGGAATGCATCTGCCCATGTGTGCATTGTTTGGAGGCTTTGGTTGATCTCACTGGTGATTTCATTTAGATCATGTTTGAACGGGATGTAAATTGTGACGTCATCTGCATACACCGTATGTAGGGGTTGAGGTTTTGATTGGCTAGAAGTTTGGCTAAAGGTATCATCATTAGGTTGAATAAGGTTGGCGAGAGGGGGGATCCTTGGGGGACTCCACATTCAGGTATCCAAGGGGGTGATCTGTCCACATTCGTTGTTACTTGGTATGATCTTGTGGTCAGGAATCCTTTGAACCATTTGAGAACTGTGCCTCCCTCCTACTCCGAAGTATTCTAGAATATGAAATAGTATTTCATGATTAACCATGTCAAAGGCACTAGACATGTCAAATTGTAGGAGGAGTATGTTGTTACCAGTTGCAATTGCTTGTTTGAATGAGTTCATTGCGGACACTAGAACAGTTTCAGTGCTGTGATTTGACCGAAATCCTGATTGAGATTCATGCAGAATTGAGTGTTTAGTTAGGTATTCAGTAAGTTGTTTCGTCATGCCTTCCATGAGTTTAGTTATAAGTGAAATAGATGCTACTGGGCGATAGTTGGTTAGGTCCATTGTGCTTTTCTTAGCATCTTTCGGTAGCGGAGTAAGTAGGATGTCTCCTTTATCCGTGGGAAAGAGCCCATTTTGAAGCCTGTGATTTACGTGGTTCATGAGGTCTGTTTTGAATTGTTTGGGTGCGGATCTTATTATACTACTAGTAAAGAAGGCCCGTTTCTGAGAGCAATGAAACGGGCGCTAGCAAGGTTTTTTCCTTAGTGTGTATATTTGAGAGAGTGTGTGTGAGAGTGAGTGTGTGAGACAGAGAGACAGAGTGAAAGTGTGAGTGACAGAGTGAGGCTGTCTGTGTGAGAGTGTGTGTGTGAGAAAGAATGAGAGTGTGTGGCAGCCCCCCCCCCCCTAGTTAAAGAGGCCTTTAGATATAACAGTGGTCCCTGGGCAACTGCTCCTTTCAGCCATTGGATTAAATATTCCTTTCTAGTGTATTGGAGCAAGAAGTAGATCATGGCTGGAGGCTCGTTACAGCCTTGATCTGTCATCATAGTGTTCCCATTATGTGGAAAACAGTGAAAGAAAGAAAATGAAAGTTAACCTTTGTGGAAAGAATAATTAGTCATGCATGTGTCACTTTGAGTGTAGCTGTTTGTGTGTGTGTGTGTACTATGCGGTGCTTCCATGGTAAAGTAAAACTGGCGGAGGGGTTACATAATATTGTGCTTGCCATGGCAAGAACTGAAATCCAATGGTAATGTTGTTAGGGTGTTGCTAACAGTAAGAACCTTCTCCTCCACAATGATATGGTTCATAAAGTTGCTTGATAGAAATCATTAACAGGTTTTTACCAGCTGCACATGCTGTTAAATGAACCTTAAGTAATAGCTGTATGAGAACAGTATGGGCATACCAATTGAAATTAAAAGGTTTGCTTGGTGCCAATTTCACCATGTAGTATGCCCTAGTTTAAAAAGCTGATATCTTACTGTGCTGTTTTGTATAATTATAACAGAAGGTGTAATAAGAGCACCCCCCCCCCCCTGTAAAAAAATAATCCGGCTGTCCTTATTAAAGTTTGCTATCAAGTTTTGTGGAAGTCGTCGACGCTCCTCCCCCACCCCCGAGGTCGACACTCCTCCTCCCCCCGAGGTGGAGGCAGGCATCGCTTTCAACTAATTCACCTGACTGAAGTCCTGCTGAGTGTAAAAGAAGCACAGAAGAGCAGAGGGCAGGCTCGCCTTCAGTGTTCCCCTGCTCTGTCAGCGTCCCGGCCAACAGTAAACAGAAAATGAGGGCGGGGCGCTGAGAAAGCAGGGGAACGCTGAAGGCGAGCCTGCCCTCTGCTCTTCTGTGCTTCTTTTACACTCAGCAGGACTTCAGTCAGGTGAATTAGTTGAAAGCGATGCCTGCCTCCACGTCGGGAGGGGGGGGGAGTTGTGTCACCCTCGGGGGGGGGGGGAGGAGGAGCGTTGACCTGAGGTGGGGGGGGTGCGGCGGTAAGTCCAGGCAGTTGGACGGCCCACTGAGAGAGAAGGGGAATGACTGCAGTCAGCTTAAATGAGTTGAAAGCGCTGTGTGTGTGTGTGACATGAGACCCCATTGCAGCTCGTTGTTTTTCCAGCGTTGTTGGGCTCGTGTTACCCAGAGAAGGAGTGACCCCTTTTGCGTTTAATGCTCCTTCTTTGTTGTGATAGGTCCATCATCCGTCGTTGCATTCCGTTGCTTGGCAACGATGGAGGCGCACGTATTGAGTGAGCCGTTCGCGTGTTAGGTCCGTCCCTTCTTTTCTTTGAGTTGTTTGATAGGTGCATGGCAACGATGGAGGCGCACGTATTGAGTGAGCCGTAGGTCTGCCCCTTCTTTTGTTTGAGTTGTTTGATAGGTGCATGATGCGTCCGTTGCGTGGCAACGGCGACTGACGCCTTCGCCTCAGACGCTCCTCCCTTGTATTCCTATTGGTGTTGCAGCTGTGACGCTCGTTCAGATCATGGCGGCGCACAGATGTACTGTGGTTAAAAGTGGTTACAGAGCTTCGAACATACGAACTTTTGAAGCCTCAGAGTGTGGTTCAGAACGTTCGTGGTGCTTTTTATGTCCAGTTGGGGCGTGGCATAGGTCGCAGATGGGGCGTGGCTGACGGCAGTGGTGAGTAGTCCGAATAGCCAGGAGGACTACAGCAGTTCAGGATTTCACTGCCTCACTGCCACAGTTGGAGGGAGCTTCAGAACGTTCAAGGTGGGATTTATTTATATAGATTAGGGCAAATGTCTAATTTGCATTGCGATTTGGCGTATTTTCTGAGTCAATATGAGATTTCATTTGATGAAAGCGTGTCAAAGTTGGTCCATGATCAATCTGCTGGGAATTCCCCGGGTTTTGGGTCTAGACATTCAAGGATGTTTGTGTAGTCCGTTATATTGTTAGATATCATGAGTCAGAGCTTTATGATTTTTTCCTTGAAGTAATTTGCAAGATTAGTTGGTGATGGGGTATCTGTGTTGTTGGAGGTAACCGTAGTAGTATTTAGGAGATTGTTTACGAGTGAGAAGAGTTTGTGTGTGTCCTTGTAGTTTTGTCCTATTTTGGTTTTGTAATATGTCCTTTTAGTTTGTCTGATAGTGTATTTGTATTTTCTTTGTAGATGTTTCCAGTCTTTGAGTGTGTCTTCATCTTTTTTCTTGCTCCATGCTCTTTCTAGTCTTCTGACTTGTGTTTTTAGTTCTTTCAATTCTTCGTTAAACCACGGTATTGAGTTTTTTCTATGTGAGGTTCTGGTTTGAAGTGGCGCTATATTGTCTAGTATTGTTCTGCATCTGTTATCCCATTCTTGAAGAAATTGGGGTGAGTCTGTAGGTGTTGTCCATTCGTTGGTATAGAATTGTTGCCAGAATATTAGTGGGTCTATTTTGCCTCTCGTAGTATAGGTTTGTTGTTTTTGTTGTGTCTTTTTTGTTTTCCAGTGGAGGGAAAGGTTTGCACTGTAGTGATCGGACCATGGCCTGGCTGTCCATTTTGTGTCTATTAGTGTGAGATTTGGTTCTGATGAGAATTTGTGGGTGATGATGTCTAGTGTATGTGCTTTGTTATGGGTGGGTTGTGTGTTTGGCTAGTGGAGCTCCCGTAGTTGGAGGAAGTCTTTGCATTCGCATACATTGTTTGAGTTAGTGTCTTCAAGGTGAAGGTTGATGTCTCCTGCTATGAGAAGGTTCTGGGTGGAAACACAAGTATTCGATATGAAATCCAGAAAGTGCGTTTGTGAGTCTTGCCAATTGCCCGGGGGTCTGTAAAATAAGATTAGGTTTAGGTGATCACATAGGTTGGAGTGGTTAATTCTGACTGAGGCTATTTCGAGTTGGGGGAGAATAGATTCTGCTGTTGTTGTGACTGTGAATTGAGATTTATAAATTATTGCTATGCCTCCTCCTCTTTTTCCTTCTCTTGTCCAGTGGGTAATTTTGTATCCTGGAGGACAGAGCTCTAAGATTATTGGATCTTTGGGGTCATGGATCCAAGTTTCGCTGATAAGTAGGAAGTCGAGATGGTCAGCTGTAATCCAGTCGGTTAGTATCGTGGTTTTATTGACTGCCGATCTGGCATTGATGTATCCTATTTGTATTTGTTGGTGGTGTTCAGCTGGGTTTGAGGTAGTGATAATTTTTATCAGTTGTCTGTCTTCTTGATGTATAAGTTTGTTATGTCCTTTCATTCCTTTCTGTTGATGGTGACTGTGGCTAGTAGGTTTTTCGTGCCATTGTTTGATTTTTTGGATAGGCATGTTGTGTATGGATCGTGTGGGTGGTTTGTGAGTTGTGGGAGTACTGTTGTCTATATTAGGGGTTGTGGATGCGTGGTGGGTTAGGGAGAGACAGTAGGTAATTAGGAATAATAATTTGCTGGGGTTCATATCAGTGTTAGTTGTTTAGGGAGCATTAGCAAATTACAGTTCAAGATGAAGTATGAAGCTATGAGATGCCTAATAAGCATTTAGAAGGTGTTCAGCAGGTTATAAATCATGCTTCAGTCTGGTACTATGAGAAGTGTAGCAAACATTTAGCCGGCATTTAAATTACAGTTTTGGATGTATTATTATGTTATGAGATGCCTAATACACAGTTAAAAGCATTACAGATCTTGCTTCAGTAAAATGTTATGGAAAACCTAGCAAACATTTAAGAGGCATTTAAATTACAGTTTTAGATGCAATATTATGTGAGATGCCTAGTCAGCAGTTAGAAGCATTACAAATCTTGCTTCAGTATAATGCTATATACTTCTTTGTTATGTGCTATACGATCAGAGTATATACGTTAGAGCATGTATAATATAAAACATTTAGCAGTATAATAATGGGTCAAAATATACTAGGTCTATAGTATACAGTTCAGCCCTACATCCAAGTAAGCAAATAAAGATTAAACACAGAAATAGCAGTGTGCTTTTCCACCTTTTTGCGGCGTGGTAGTGGATGGTTGGCTTCTCGTGTTCGTGATCGGGCTCCCCTCTTCTCGTAAGTTAGTAGGTGGGGGCTATGTCCAGTTAGGTGTTCTGTTGTCGTTCTGGGAAGTTAACCCAGTTCCAAGGCAGCCGCAAGCCCGCATCAGATGACACGCGCTGGAATTCACGTGTATCTCCGCAGGCCAGGATCTTGGGCCCGGCGGTTGTCTTTGCGAGCGCCGTACTCCTCTGCTGTTTCCTCTGAGGATGGCGCGGTGGTGCGGCTGAAATCAGCTGATCAACCGCTGCTTTGCCGCTGTTATTCCCTCCGAAGTTGGTGCGGCAGTTACAATCGGTTAATCTCCCGCTGCTTTCTGCTGCAGTTGGACCACGTGGTCGGCTAGTTCGCCTCAGCCTCCACTCCCCGATGTCCCGCAGCAGTTGTATTCGGTCACCTCACTTTCGCCCTGCACCGGACCATTCGGCAGCGGCTGGGCCCGGGTCTCTCTCTCTCTTGGGTTCGGGTAGGCTTGGGTGAGAGTATTACAACGCTGGAAGTGGAAACCGGTCCTCCTGTCCTTTAGAGTGGAGGGCGCACGATCCTCCACGTGGTAGTCGGTACTCAGGTCGCTGCAGGCGAGCCCCGCCGGTCTTCTGGGAACAAGAACACAGTCGTTCAGGTAACAAAAAACAGGCTACCACTAGATTAGGGCTCCTATCCCGGTCGGCGATTCTGGGAGTGTGGGTTGGTCAGTGCCGGATCTGGGCGGTAGGGTCCGAGGTCGGAGGTCGATTCTCAGGGCGGCCCGGCCCAGGTGTACTTGCCCGCGAGTCTCCCGCTCTCCAAGATAGACTCTCCGTGAAGTCGTCGGACTCTAATGTGGTCCCTGCTCGGCTCCGACCCAATTCCGACCTGAGTCCAGCGACGGCGGTCCCGGGCAGTCCTGCCTTCCGCAGATTTTTCGGCACGGTCACGGGAGCTATTCGCTCATGCGGCCATCTCGCTCAGTTGTGTTACCATATATTATTAATATCGAGATTATTGTTTTTCCAAGAGTTCCGGGTATGACTCCTAAAGTTTTCCTCAGAAATATTTCCTCAATTATTACTTTAAAAGGAGTGAAGCCTGTGAAAACTGGGATTACTTTAATCAGTGGGATTTGAATTAGAGACTTAAGTATATGCATTGTTAAATAATTTCTGGTTTTTAAAATTATCAATAGAAATCAAACAAAATAAAACATGGAAAAGAAAATAAGATGATACCTTTTTTATTGGACATAACTTAATACATTTGTTGATTAGCTTTCGAAGGTTGCCCTTCTTCCTCAGATCGGAAATAAGCAAATATGCTAGCTGACTGTGTATATAAGTGAAAACATTCAAGCATTACTATGACAGTCTGACAGGGCGGGAGGAGGGGGGTGGGTAGGAAGTATGCATGGGGACATCAAAGCATATCATTGATATTCTAACAGGGTGGGTGTGGATAGGTGAGGGGAGGGTGATCAACAGAGACATACAGCTTTATGGTTTATAATGGGCTAGGAACCCCAGATCCTTGTTAAGTCCTTTCTGTTGGGTGTTAAAATATTCAATCATTCTGACTTCAAAGGTCTTACGTTCTTGCATGGTTTTAAAGTTACCTTTGAGGATTCTCACTGTGAAATCACTGGTACAGTGTCCTGGTTTTTAAAAGAGAGAGAATGTAATCAGATGTATTATTTCTAACTAATATTGGACAAAAAGTATGTTTTCAATGAAATGATTTGACTATACACTGTATTGGCCTTGAAGAAGCCAACCAGATGATCAATGTGGAATAATGAATTAGACAAGTAATATCTGGGGATAATCAGGTTAATACCACGTTTTTTTTTTCTGTTTACTGTTTAATTGATCTCCTTGTCTTGCTTCACTCTCCCTATTTAGTAGTCTAAAGAAGAGAATAGAATTACCTGACTGAAATAATTCCTATATATTATTTTCTCTGTATTTCCGGCAAGTTGTTTTATCACTTGTAAAAATTTAAATGGTTATAAATAAAAAATAAAAATAAAAACGGGCACGTTGAGAAAACCCAGCAGAGCGCCCCAGGCGATACCTGCGAGCTTCACGGAAGCAAGGTCTGGAAGAGGAGGGAAACACAGGACCCTTGGAAGAAGGCCTCGGCCTATCCTCAGGTAACCGCTGGGGCTTAGAGTCCCCCAGGTCTTTCACAATCTTATCCAATTCCTCTCCAAATAACAGGAAGCCCCGAAAGGGTAACCTCACCAGCCTTTGCTTAGAGGCCATGTCAGCCGCCCAATGCCACAGCCAAAGAAGGCGGCAGGCAGAAACCGCCACAGACATCTGTTTAGCCAAAGCTCTGACCAGATCATAAAGGGCGTCAGCCAAAAATGACAGGGCTGACTCCATCCACGGGGCCACCTCAGAGAGGGACCCCGCACCATCCGCGGGCTGCTCCACCACCTGTTGTAACCAGGAAAGACATGCCCGGGCTGCATAGGAACTGCAAATAGATGCCCTTAAGGCAAGGCCCAAAATTTCAAAGGACCGCTTCAGCGCGGATTCCAGCCGCCGGTCCTGTATGTCTTTCAAAGCGACCCCTCCCTCTACTGGGAGAGTGGTCTTTTGAGTCACCGCCGTGACTAACGCATCCACTTTAGGCATCCCCAAAGGGGCCAGGTGCTCCTCACTCAGAGGGTAAAGCTGACCCATAGCCCTGGCCACTTTCAAAGGCCCATCGGGGTCAGACCACTGAGCTGAAATAAGTTCTTGGATGGAGTCATGCACAGAAAAGGCCCGAGTAGGCTTCTTAGTACTCGCCATCCTAAGATTAACAGAGGAGGCATCGCTCCCAGCAGGATCATCAATCGAGAAGGCCTGCAAGGTGTCAGTAATGAGAGCTGGCAGCTCGTTGCGGTGGAAAATCCGAACCGCATTGGGATCATCCAAATCCAGTGGCAAACAGGCACCCTCATCTGGATCATCCATCCATAAGGGCCTGCCAGATCCCTCAGACTCCCCACAGCCTGACCACAGGGGGGGGAAAAGGAGGTGCGCCACTTTCAGATGGGGAATTTACCAGTCTACGTTTAGCGTCCTTCCAATGCTCGGGGGAAAACATAACCTCTGTAGCCAGCCCCGGGCCATCAACACCCGGAGGGGATCCAGAATGCAACGCAGTGTCAGACACCTGCGGCAGAGCTCTTTTCAGCATGAAGGCTTTATGATTTAACAGTATAAACTTAGGAGAGAAAGACTCACCCTAACCCTCTGTCTCCGAATTAGGAGAAACGGATGTTGGAGCTCCTCTGGCAGGCTCTAAACGAGGCGCCCCCCTGCACTCAGACTCCTCCGTAACCACGAGGGTCGAGACATGCTGCGCTTCCAAAATGGCGCCCACTGCCAGCTCCATCAAGCGGGAAGAATCATCGCTCGCCATGCTCGTACTAGCGTGAGCATCTAAGGAGCACGTTTTGCACAGCCCCGCTGCCGATCTGCGTTTACCACAACGGGAGCAGCGCTTAACTCCCTCAGCAGCCATCGCCCGACTGGACGGAAATATAGCAATAAAATGGCGGCTTCGCACCAAAATTTACCCCGTTCGGAACGACATCCGCGGGACCTCCCCAGAGGAGCTGGGCACCACTCTCACCTCAGAAGACCGAGTCGAACGAGCTCCAGTCAAGCTGCACTGAACCAAAATCTCTGGAAAAAGCCTCAGAATAGCCACGCAGTAAAAGTACACACTTTTTTTTTTTTTTTTTAACGCTGTGAGGAAAGTTGGAGGCAGGCAGCAACAGAGGGATTCCAGGAGGATGGGGGAATGGGTAAGGCATGGAAAGGGCGAACTTATATGCCTTTAAAGTGGGCACCACCAGCCACAACACCCCTGCTCAACTGGTAAAGCACAGGAGCCACCCCAGGCAGAAATCCAGGAGCTGATCAAGCTACGTCCACACCTGCTGGGAGACAGAGAAATAAGGCAGTTGGGGCTAGCCGTCCAAGGGTCACTGTGGTTTTTCAGTGTTCTCTATCTCCACCTGCTGGTAGGCGGATACAACCCATCAGTTAATGGATTCATCTGCTGCTGATGACGAGGAAGCATTATTTCCAACACCTCTGATCTTTTTCTCCTCCATTCCTCCTTCCTCCGACTAGGAACTACCAATTCTTTGTTTCCTCCCCTCTTTCTTGAGATCTCCCATTCTATCTCTTACCCCTTGCACCTCATGGCAGCAATATGAGCAACACACACACGCACACAAAAGGAGCGCCAGTCACCCTGCCCCCCCCCCAGGCTTCCATGTGGCATGTTGGGCTTGTGAGTGCATTCTGACTGAGGCTTAACTGAACCATGAGATATGGGGGAAGAGAAAGGGAGGGGGGAGATCCATGAGGGAGGAAATCCAAAAGTGTGCTAAGTGCAGGACTACAGGCCTGGGCTAACTCTGCCTGCCTAATAGCTTCTTTTAACAGTTATCCAACAGCGCTACTCCTTCCCTCACACAACACTGCTTCTGCCATTGTACTGAAACTGTAGTCAGGCTCCACAATCAGTATCTGCTTCCCATTTTGATACATTGTCAGGACATTAAAAAATTCAGCAAAAAAGCTAGAATCACAGTAAAAGTATCTCCTGACCGGGAGGAAGTGACGTCACAATCTCAGATGGCTGCCTGAGCCCGGAGTTCCATCGCATCCCTGCTTTCAACTAGCTGATAAAAGCATTCCTCCGTTCCTGAATTGGTGCTCTGATTTATTGAAAGGAGTCAGACTCCACTGTGCTGTTCTTTTTTTTTTTTTTTTTGTGCGGGCGAGAGCTATGTCAGCAATTCGGAGGGAGAGCGAGTGTCAGTCAGCGCGGCAATCCGGTAAGGCCTCGGGGCACCATGTGCTCTCATCAGCTCACGCCTCACATTCTGATTCGGACTCCGCTATGTCCACAATACAGACTGGCAGCGCCTCTGTTAAACGAGGCATTTCAAAGGAATTAGCAAAATACCTAGCGGAGATTCGAGAGGAGATCAAATCCTCCAAGGAGGAAATACTTGATCGAATGGATGTACTGTGTGTGGACTTGCGTGAGCTGGGGGGGGGGGGGCACGTGGAGGACTTAAGAGGCCCGTGTTGATGAGCATGTGAAGCAGCTGAATGGCTGGCGCTGAATCTAGAATTTCAAAGCTCCTTGAGTATATGGATGAGCTGCAATATAAAGTAGATGACCAGGAAAATCAGGGGCGAAGGAACCTCCTCCGTTTCCGTGGGGTCCCTGAGGTGGGAGACAAAGAAGATGCAGTGTCGGTGGTTAAGCTGCTATGTGGCAAATTACTTGGCTCAGAGGACATTGCTATTGAAAGAGCTCACCGAGCCTTGGGAAAGAGAGTGGACAATAAGCCGCGCGATATTGTGGTCTGTTTTTCTTCCTATGCTACCAAAGAACAAATCATGCAGCGGGCCCGCCAGGTTTTGCATATCGATTATAATGAGGCTTATGTAAAGGTGTATCAGGATCTTTCCCAGCTGCCGTTGGCTCAACGTCGTGTGATGAAACCAGCTTTGGACATTCTCACCAAAAACAAAATTCCCTACCGCTGGTCTTTTCCCTTTGCCCTCTGCTTCCCGGGGGGGGGGGGGGGGGGGGGGGAGGCTGCATCGGCTTCGACTCATCTGAGGTCTGGAAGGTTTTGCATGGAGAAGGACTGACAACTACTGATCATCTGCCTGTGGATCTAGTTCCTGCAGCTCGGGCTAAACTCCAGCAGTGGAAGCGTGTTTCTGTCAAGTCTAAGAGTCCCCCGAAAGTTACCTGAGGGGTCTGACTGACTTGTTTGCAAGATCATCTTTACTGGTCTCTTTGACTCTGTGCTCACGTTTCTACCTTTCGATCTGTTTGCTTAGTTTTTGAGGGGTATTGTATATGCCTTGATTGTGTTAGTGAGTTGTTTGAGGGGATTGGAGGGGGAGGGGAAGGATGTGTGGAGGGGTGTTCGATATGTGTGATGTTTAAGGGGGATGTGTGTGTTCGGAGTAGCGGGGATATGCGAGGGAGGTGGGTCGTGTGGTATTTCGGGATTGGGGGGGGGTCTCTTTCTCTGGTCTACCTAGTAAGGGGGCTGCATGGGTCCTTGGCTAGTTGTGTGTGACAAGTGGGGAGTGGTTGAGGGTGGGCGAGGGGTGGGGGTGGGGGTGGGTTAGGGAATATATATATCCTAAGAGGGATTTGTTGGTATTTTTGTTTCAACCTGATGGGATGTTGTTTGGGGGGGGGGGGGGCTTGGTTGGGGGTTCTTCCCTCTTTTTTTTCTTGCCAGCTTCTCCTCACCTTACAGCTGTTGTGTAGATCTATGGCTCTTAGCTATACTTGGGCCCTTTACTTCATGTATCGCACTATAAATGAGTGCTGATCTTAAGTTCTTGACTTATGTCAAGGGTCTCAATTCTGCACAAAAGCGTCAAAAATTATTTCTGGAATTGTTGCTACATACCCCACATGTGGTATTTTTACGGGAGACCCACTTAAAGAGGGAACATGAAACGTTTTTGAATCATCATCATTACCCAGTTGTCTTTTGTGCTTCCGCTGCTGACGCCTCGAAGAAGCGTGGGGTTGCGATCCTGCTTCATTCTTCATTGCAGGTCCAGGTACAGAAAGTTAAGCGTGACCCTGTGGGTCGTTTCTTGCTTTTACATGTGTTATTAAACAATCTTGCTTTCTCACTGGTTGCTGTCTATGCACCTAATGATTCTCAGGGGGAATTTTATGTTAGGCTTGGCAAAGTAGTGTAAGCTGAATCTTTTGGTAAATTGGTGTTGTGAGGTAACTTCAACGCAACGTTTGACCCGGCTCTGGATAAGTCGGGTGTAGCCTCGGGGATTGACGTTAAAAATTCTAAGGCGTTGGATGCATTAGCTAGATCTTTAGCAGTGTGCAATGTGTGGCGTTTACAACATCCTGTGGAAAGGGATTATTCGTTTTATTCCCATTTGCATGACTCTTATTCTCACATTGATCATTTGCTCCTCGATCTATCTTTGACCCAGGGAGGTTGTGCCTCGGGTATTGGTTCTATTACTATTTCTGATCATTCCCGAACCTGGCTTCATCTTCCGTTTTTCTATGAGGCA
Source organism: Microcaecilia unicolor (assembly GCF_901765095.1). NCBI lineage: Eukaryota > Metazoa > Chordata > Amphibia > Gymnophiona > Siphonopidae > Microcaecilia > Microcaecilia unicolor. Next base: position 195,332,183 of record NC_044034.1, on the reverse strand, counting down.
GATAAAGACACTAGGTGGACTCTAAATGTCTCTTTGCTAAGGGACGAGAAATTGCTAGCTGCGTATCGAACACTCCTGAGGGATTATCTTGATTTGATATCAACTTGAATTCGGGTCCCCCTATGGGGATTGTTTGTGACGCCTTGAAGGCCATAACGAGGGGGTTCTTTTTTAAAACATGTGAGTACGCAGGCCAGGGCTAAGTGACAAGAGATTGCTCAGTGTATTTCACAGCTGTCTTGTCTGGAGTAACAACATAAATCCTCGCATTCGGTGTTTAGTTTGAAGCAAATTCAAGCTCTTCACCTTAAATTGGATAACATTTACTCGGAGCAATTGCAGTTTGTAACAGGTCAACATCAATTACATCAGTACTTTAATCATAATAAGCCTGCTCACTCATTAGGCTCTTAGACTGCGACAGCAGAGGTTCGACCGTACTATTTTGAGGATTGGAGATGGTAAAAATAAAAATAAAGTGCTACGTCTTCTTTGATCCGCCAGCGCTTTCAGACCTTTTATCAGTCCTTATACTCAGTGGATACAATTATCCATTATGATGCTATTGAGGCCTTTCTTTCCTCACAGAGCCTTCCAGCTTTGACAGACGAACAGCGTGCTTTGCTGGACGGTACTATTAAGGTAGATGAAATTCTTGCAGTTATTAAGGATTTGACAACTGGGAAGGCGCCTGGTCTAGATGGTTTTCTGAATGATTTTTATAGGGCATTTAGGGGAGAATTGGCTCCTCTCCTAGTTGAGATTCTTAATGGTGTACAGGAAGGGGAGGCTCTTCCTCCCTTGATGAGGGAGGCTTGGATAGCAGTGATTCCAAAGCCGGGAAAAGATAAGATGGAATGTGCTTTCTATCGTCCCATCTCCATTCTCAATTCTGATGTTAAAATTATAGCTAAGGGAGATCACGTGATGTACGGCTAGAGAGAGACTGTTGTTGTGCTGAGCTCCTGCCTCCCCCGCTACTATTCTTGCCCAAATGTCTTATCTTCTGTTGTGTTTGAGAGCGGAAAACTACCATTGGATTGCTCACAAGTTGGAGCATAGAAAGGTGGGCTTGGAGAGATTAGCAACCGAGAGATGGCAGCTAAATCAGCGAAAAAAGAAGGGACCCAAATTTGGGTTGCAGATTCCAAGATGGCGAACGGAGAGGGAGAGAGCCCAAAATCTGTGAGCTCCGTGTGGGCAGCGGAGGTGGCTGCGGAGGTCTCGGTGACGTTAGAAGCTTCAGTGGATACAAAGCTGCAGAGAATTGCAGACCAGTTGGCGGGCATTGACGAAAAACTAGGCAGCATTCAATCAGAGTTCTCACTCTATAAGCAGCAACTTTCGGATGTGGAGGATCAGGTTCAGAAGCAAGAAAAGGTACAACAATCTCTGCAACGCAAAGTGGAGCATCTGGAGGCTAAGATGGAGGACTTTGAGAACCGGGCCAGAAATAATATCAGAATGGTGGGCCTGCCTGAAAAAATTAAAGATTCAGAGCTGAGGGAGTTCCTGGAAAGCTGGCTGCCCAAAGTGTTAAAATTACAATCGATGGCGGGGCCTTTATGAGTGGAACATGCTCACCGGTTAGGGCCTGGAAACACGAGGGACCCGAGACCCAGAGTGGTAATCTTTAAAGTTCTTAACTTGGAGGTCATGTGATGCGGTGTGAGTAGCGGCTGTGTTTCAGTGCTGCTCCGGAGCCCTCACTCTCAACTCCAGCAATAACGCTACTTCTGCCCCCCATTAAGCTGCATCCGCATACACAAGTTGTGCTAAATAGTGTATGGAGCAATACCTGCGTCCGATGCCTTCTGGAGTAACGCGCCGGAGCACAAAAACAGAAAAAGAAAAATCCTCACCGCCCTGAGCAAGCAACAAGATGGCGGAGGTGAAAAGTGAAGCCGGCGGGGAGTTCAGCAGTAAACAGCTGGCGCAAATTACGGAGGCGGTCGGAGCAGCATTAACCCCGGCCAATTGGAAAAACTAGAAACAACGCTGGCGGACACAGTAAAAAGAACGGGTGAGACGGAAAAACGGATATCTGAGCTGGAGGACACGTGGGCCCACCGTGATCCAGAAATTTCGCACCTAAAAGACATAGTAAAGGCCCAGTAGGATAAACTTGAGGATATCGAGTATAGATCGCGAAGATGCAATCTAAGAATTGTCGGCACGCATGAAAAGATACCAGACAAATCTTTAGGGCAGATATTGGAACAATGGCTGAGCAAAGAACTAGCCCTGATAGCTATGGAGCGATATCCGCATCGAGCGTGCCCACAGAATCGGACGGATACAACAGGAGAACCAGAGGCCCCGGATTGTCATCATAAAGGTACATAACTATCTACACAAGGAGGAAATTCTGAGGGGTTATAGATCGAAGCGGGATGCCCTAGAATACGATAGGGTCAAGATCAGGATTTTCCAAGACTACTCCTCGGGAGTGCAAGAAAGGTGACGACGCTTTCATTCCATTTGCTCTGCTTTAGTGGAGAAGAAAATCCGTTTCATGTTGTTGTACCCTGCCATTTTAAAGATTCAATACAAGGGGCAATGGCGCTCTTTTGACTCAGCGCCAGAGGCACAGAATTTCTTAAATACTGAATTTTGACTCCTCATGGTAAGAAAGGCAGCAGAACGGACCATATGTTGGTTAGATTGTTGTTATGAATAGTAGTGTGGAATCTGCCAAAGAGTGCGGTGAGACCGACGATGGACCTCTGAACAAGAAGAAACAGAATAGCGGACAGTTGCCACAAGACTCAGAAGGTCTTTTTGGGAAAGATCTTCTATACTTGAGTTAAGACTGTCTGACAAGGTTACAATTGGGTTTAAGATGTTTATAGGAATGATTTAGTGTTTAAGAGAGTGAGACTGTTATGAATGTTTGGAAGGGGAGTGGAGTGGGGGCTCCGGCATCAACAGGCCTGTCTGATGAGCATTTGCTCCTCAGCTATAAAAAGGGGGGGGTTCAGAAGGGGGGGCTTAAAGGGATACAGGGGGAGCCAGATGGAGGCTTCTATAGGGCTCGGGGGGGGGGGGTGCTGGGGAGGGTAGGGTACAGATAAAGATAAAGGAAGTAACTATAATAAAGGGGATTGGGCATGCTCATATCATAATTGTAAAGGGGTTAGGACAACAGGTGGCACGAAGGGGAAGGGACTGTGGGTCTCTAGGGCAGGGCTGGGACCTAAAGCTATCAGATATGCATTTATTGCTGTGAGAATGGATTGTAATAACACACTGTAATCACCTGGAACGTGGGGGGAATCTCCTCTCCGATCAAACGGAAAAAACTCCTAGCTCATCTAAAGCGCCTCAAAGCCAATATTGCCTGCCTCCAAGAAACTAGGCTAACGGCCCAGGAACACGAAAAACTCAAACAGGGTTGGGTGGGTCAAATTATTTATGCTGCCTCTGAGGGGAGAAAAGGAGGAGTAGCAATATTTTTCCACAAGCAGCTGGCGTACACTGCTGAGACCGTATTCACAGACCCCCATGGGCGGTATGTCATGGTAAAATTATGGCTACAAGGTAAAGAGGTATATCTACTTAACGTATATGCCCCCACCCCTTTTGACAATCTGTTCTTTCCAGGGCTGATAAGGGATCTCCTCCCATTCCAAGGGAAACAGCTAATAATAGTGGGGGATCTGAATACATTGATGGACCCCAAGGAGGATTGCACTGGGGCCCAGAGGGGAGAACACATGGGACGGAAGGAAAGAGGGATACTTCAGGAGTTTGCGGCCTCTCTCTCTGTGGTAGATGCCTGGCAGCTTTTACATCCGACTACAAGAGATTTCACACATCAGTCTAGGGCTCACGGGACCTGGGCTCGTCTGGATTATGCTCTGGTGACCAGAAACCTTTTCCCATGGGTTAAAGATGCGGGAATAGAGGAGATAGTAATCTCGGACCATGCCCCGGTGTGCTTTGAGTTAGATTCCCTAGGAAGTTTTCACCCAAAGACCACTTGGAGATTTCCCAGATATATCTCTCCAAAGACCAAGACTTTCAGAAATGTTTACATACAAAATGGGCAGACTATTTGGCAAATAATAAGGAATACAAATCCAACCCACAGGTGTTTTGGTGTGCTGCCAAGGCAGTAATGAGGGGAGAGTTGATTGCTTATGTAGCGGCGAGACGTAGGAAACTTGCAACCAGTCTTATTCATTTAAATCGACAATTGCAAAGAGCCAAGCACAGATATGTAATCTCTCCCACAGAGGCCCACAAGAATAACTATCAATCAGTACAGGCAACTCTCAACACACTGCTACAGGAGAAAATGCAGCGAACCATAACGTATCAAAAGTACCGACTCAGCAGATTTGGTAATCGTTCAGGGGGTCTGCTAGCTAGATTCATACAAAAGAGAGGGGGAAACAGAACGATATCAGTGTTAAAGGATGTAAGGAGTTTGGTGGTACATAGACCAGATAAGATACAAGAGCTCCTTCGGGACCACTTTAAGCAATTATATGAGCCAAGAGAGCCAGCAGCGAGAAAGTGAAGGAGTTTTTGACCAAAGCGAAAATGCCTTGCTTGAATGCAGAAGCAATAAGTAGATTGGGATCTCCGTTACAGCCTAAAGAGCTTCAGACAGCCATAAAGGAATTGAAGCCCTTTTCGGCCCCAGGGGTTGATGGGTTTTCCGGGGAATTCTACAAGACGTTACAACACTCCCTTCTGGGTCCTTTGTTTGAGTATCATCAGTCGGTCATTAGGGAGGAAGGTTTCCCATGTTATGAGAACGTAGCACGCATTTCCCTTCTGCTAAAACCCAGCAAGGCCCCAGATGAACCTGAATCCTACCGTCCTATCTCCCTAATTAATGTTGACATTAAGTTGTTGGCTAAAATACTGGCCACCCGGCTAAGGGACTTCCTGCCAGATTTGATTGGGCCTGCTCAGGTGGGATTTATTCCTAAGCGCCATTCAGTAATTCATATACGCAAGATTTTACTCTCGCTAGCCCAAAGCATTTATCAGAAAGATACGGCAATAATAGTGAGTCTAGATGCAGCCAAAGCATTTGACCAGGTGGGGTGGGAGTTTCTGTTTCAAGTCCTCGAGTGGGTGGGCCTCCCTAATAGTTATATGACTGGTCAGGGCACTATACCATGGAATGGAGGCGCACATTGCGGTTAATAGAGGGCTTTCGGAGAACTTCCAGACATATCGAGGAACAAGGCAAGGATGCCCTCTTTCCCCTTTATTGTTTGATCTGACACTGGAACCCTTGCTTAGGCTGCTGAATGACAGTGCGGAGATTGGGGGGATAAAAATAGGAGACCAGGAGGTTAAGACACTAGCGTACACGGACGATATCTTACTAGTTCTATCAGATCCGCAGCCATCCTTGGAAGCTGCGTTAGACTTAATAAGGGAATATGGGTTGCTGTCCGGTTTCACTCTTAATCTTAAAAAATCACGTGCAATGGCTGTGGATGACTTGACAGAACAGGCGTGGAGGGGGGAATTTCCACTTAGGTGGGTGGATAAGAAGATGAAATATCTGGGGATATTTATCACTCGGGACAGGGCCTCTCTGTATAAGGCGAATATTCACCCACTGTTAGATATGACCAGAAATAAACTAGTGCTGTGGAAGGCCCTCCCACTTACAGTGTGGGGGCAGATAGAATTGTTCAATATGATGTTGGCCCCTAAGTGGTTATACCCTAAGTGGTTATACGTGTTTCAACAACTGCCTCTCTTCCTTAAAAGTCGAGAGGAAAAGATTCTGAAGAGACTCTTGCAGGACTTTCTCTGGCAGGGGAAACGACCAAGGCTGCCTTTTTTTTTTTTTTTTTTATTAAATCAAATTTTTTTACAAGTAAAACATATAAATAGTAATACATTGTATACCTTGATCAATAGTCCAAACAATTATATTATTAATAGTTTGCAAGTACACAGGTTCACCAAGTAAGAACAGGTTATACAATTAATTAGACCACAATTCTAACTTCCAAGGGAGGCGTGATTTAAATTATAGGAGATCTCAAACAAGAAAAAGAAAATAATCGTTTATGGCCTGGCCTTTCCCTACCCTTACTACTATTGATAATCAGATAACATCAATTATTCTGCAGGTGTAATGGCTAATTTTTTCATCGCTAAGAACGCTTTAAGATGTTCCGGTTCAAAAAATATATATTTTACTCCCATATATTTAACCAGACATTTACATGGGTAAGCAAGTAAATATGTTGCCCCCAAAGCTTGGGTCTCTTCTCTATATGAAAGAAATATCTTTCTCCTGTCCTGAGTTGTCTTACAAACATCCAGGTATATCCACAATCTTTGGCCACAAAAAGTTTTTAAAGCATTTTTGAAATATAACTTCAGCACAGCATTCAAATCCTGTTCAAAAACAAATGATATCAAAAGAGTTCTGCGCTGTTCAATTTCAGATAAAGATGAGTCTAATATTACTGAAATGTCCAGTTGTGCTTGAGGGTCCAAAGATATATTCCCCACTTCAGTTGTCTTGCCCTTGACTCCAGATTCAGCTTGCAAAGAAAGGAGGAATAGCTGAATCTGGATATAACAAGATTTCTTTTAAATATTTCTTGAACATTTCAATAGGACTCAGTTCTTTAATCCAGGGGAAATTCAATATTCTGAGATTCAGCCTTCTATTAAAGTTCTCAAACTGTTCAATTTTCTTGTGGATTACTATTTTGTCAGTTACTAAAGATTCAGTCACAGATTTTAAAGATTTAACTTCCTGCTGAAGTGCTTCGGTTTGTAAGACCGATTCCTGTTTGGTTTTTTCAAGGGAATTAGTCAAAGAGTCAATTTTACTTACTAACAGAGAAGTCTCTCGAGCAGATTTTATTACCGTCTGGCTCAAGCCCTGTAATATCTTCCATATCATCTGCAGATTTATCTCCGCCGGAGGGTTCCCATCCAAAGAAGTTTCCTCAGCGTTCGGGGGGGGAGTTAGCGCCATCCGAGGTTTGGTCCAGCACGCCTTCCATAGTGGCTTCATCCTCCTCCCTCCGCCCCGAAATCGCTGGCAGCGGAGGTCAATTATCTGGCGGCGAAAGTGATATTTCCAATGCCGAGGGAGATATGGCTCCTCCAATAGCTCCCAATTCAGCTTCGCTCGCCCTATTTCCTTGGATAGGCGTCGTGAATCGGTCCAGTGTTTGTTGGGACGGGGAGGAAGTTCGGGCCGCTGGCGTCAGGCCCTTAACTACCTTGACTAGCCCCTTCCTTTTGGTGTGAGGCATTTCAGTTAAGAGGTAAAGCACACAAAAGATTAGGCTCCCAGCGAAGCTACCGTGAGCGATCCACAAACGCTCAGGCCGCCATCTTGACACGCCCCCTGGGTCGGTGTATTGTTTTATTATATTTTGCTAACTGCTTTGGGCTGGACTATCGACCAAGGCTGCCTTTTGACACAGTTGCTACCCCAAGGGATGGAGGAGGAATAGGCCTCTTGAACATCAGATTTTTAACAATAGCATGTGCAATGCGCCACATAAATGACTGGTATCGGGGGACCTCGGATTTTTCATTGACCCCGGTAGAGACGTCAATATTTCCAGAGGTTCACTTCAGCCACCTACTACATTCTGGGGGGCAATTACCAGTTCATGCCTTTCAAAAGCATCCTTTTTTACAGTCTCTTCGGGCTACCTGGCGGTGGATATGTAGGAGGCATCAATTTTCGGCCACCTGTTCCCCCTGGCTTTCTATTTGCAATAATCCGGCCTTCTCACCTGGGCAGGGGACCAATATCTTTAGTAGGTGGGCTAAACGAGGCATAGTATATTTAGCACAGGTAGTTACAGAGGAGGGGCGTATACGCACATAACAAGATTTGCAATCCCAATATGGAATCTCCCCTGGGCACACATTTGAATACTGTCAGCTAAAACATTATATGGCCACACTGGAATGGACAGACCTGACAGAGGACTTGGTCGAAGTGCTGTCAGAAGCTTTTACTTGGGGGCCCAGCTATCTATTCCATTGAAATTTCACCATCAACAGCTAAAAGATTCCACTGTAGAGATAGATTATGTGCGCCTGGCTCACTACTGGTCGAAGGATCTTACTTGTGAGGTGACTGCTGATCAATGCCGATCTTACTTAAAATCTCTATATGCCCAGAGGCTCTCAGTACCACAGAGGGAGAGGTTATACAAATGGCTTCTGAGACTCCATGTGTCCCCGCTCAGGGCATTACGGGCAAGGCTTACGACATGTGGGAATTGCCCTAAATGTGGTTGGCAATTGGCGACACTGGGCCGCATGTTCTGGCAATGTGCAAATATGCAGCGATTCTGGAGGGAGTTACTACAGGGGGTGGAACAGATGTGGAACTGCACTTTAATTTGTGACCCTCTGTTGCTTTTTAACAATTTTAAATTCACATCTGACCCCCCCCCCCCCCCCAGAGGGATTTCAGGGGTTCATTAAGATAGCCATACATTATGGGATTACCGCTATACTGCAGGCTTGGAGATCTACTGCGGGGCCCTCGTTACAACTATGGAGGTCACAGCTCATAAAACAGATGTGCACAGATCGCTGTGGAGTAACGACTCTTGAGAGAGTTTCGGGCTATGTGGGAACCATTGTGGGACATTCTTCCCCCTAAAGGAAGAAGTTTTGTGTTGAATTTCTAGCTAGAGCATGGTCATGTGAAGAGCAGGGAGGGGGGCGGGGGGGGGAAGGGGAGGGGGAAATAGGAAGAAGCTTTTACTTATCTTCTGGCAAGGCCGGGGATTAGGATAAAGTATAGATATAATAATACGGATACAAAGCATGGAAATAACATGCTATGGTATAGAGATAATCGCTGTAACATATTAATATCATATTATGTATACTGGTTCATTCAGATTTTTGTATGTTATGCCTTAATAATAATAAAAACGATTTGAACATAAAGTTCTTAACTTTACACACAAACAAGATATTTTTCGAGCCTTTTGGAGGGCTGGGACCGTACAATATGAAAATTTTACAGTGCGCTGCTTTCAGGATTTCTCGGCAGGCGTGTCTACGCAGCGGAGAGCGTTTAGAGAAGTATGTCAGCTGTTATTCTCCAAGAAAGTGCAATTTGCCCTGTTATACCCGGCTCGCTTAAAGATCTGGGAAACAGAATATGTTTACTTCGGCCAAGGAGGCGTTACAATTTGTGAATAGGGACTTAGCAGCTGAAGGCCAGCGTGAGGTGTGTGTTGGACAGAAGACAGTGCGGTGAAGGTGACAGATTGTACATGCTGCAATGGCAATCGGACAGCCAGGATGCTTCTGACATGGACATGTAAAGTTAACTTACCTGGGAGGTGTAGGCTCCTGGGGAAATGTGGGAGTTATTGGGGGGTCTGAAGTTTGGCTGTTAGTAATGTTTTAAATTTTACTCCGTATTGAAGGTGCTCATGCACCCAGAGCTGGCATCTTCAATCTGTCTGTCCATAAAATGCAGGGATTGGCTTTAAACTTGGCTTAAGGACCATTTATGGTCTAGAAAGCAACCATATTTAAAGTAAGAAGCTGGCATTGTATGATTGAGGTTGATTGGGACGATAACATTAATTCACCACTATTCATGGAGTGGCAGGGTGGACTGTTGGGTATAGCAGATTTTCTGTTTCTTTGCTTCTGTTTATTTAAGCATGTGTTGCCTGGAGGGGCTTATTAAGCATGTGAGGGGGATAAGCAAAAGGAAATGTCTTATGCTATAATGGCTCCTATGGTGATATTCCACTGTTATATGATGGGAGTTTTTTTTTTTTGTTATTTACATATATGGGTAGGTGTATATAATTGCACATATATATGCGTTATAATGATAAGGAAGTTTTGCAAGCATGTGTGATAAAAGATTTTTCCAATTTCTGTTCTGAGAGATGTGGCTTTGTAATTGTGCACTAATGGGGACGGTTGGGAGAGTGCATGAAATATCAGTTGAGATGCATTGGATTATGGGAGTTCAGTGTTCCCCCACAACATAGGGATTGGAGTTGAGGACTGTATGGTTTGTTTGTTTGTTTTTTTTTGGGGGGGGGGGGTTGTATGATAGGATGTTTGGGGGTGGGGGAGGGGAGCTCACATGATCTTGGTCCACGGTAGTTCTGTGGGGATTTTCTGAGGGGGGAAGGGGGTGGGGAGGATGGGGGGGGGGGGGGGGAGGAGGAGGTGCCTGCAGGGGACGGGTGAAAGAGGGAAGACTTTTTGGGGATTATGGGGAGGAGGCCCAGGGGCTGGGGGGTGTCCTTCCTTCCTTTTTGAGCAAGTAAGTTTTGTTTTGGTAATCTGGGACTTTTGGTGTTCTGGGATCACTTAAAATTGTTTCTTGGAATGTAGGGGGGGGTTTCTTCCCCGATAAAGAGGACTAAGGTGATACAGGCTTTACAGAGACAAAAGGCGGATATCGTTTTTTTTTTTTTTTTTTAATTTGTCTTTATTAACATCAATACAATACATGCGTTCAGTATGCCAGACATTTTACTTTCCTCTGTTACATCATGAGTCTTTTACAAGTGTCCTTTCAATGGAGCACTAATGCACTAGGCACAGCACGATTGCATCAACATTTTCCTTTCCCCCCCCCCCCCTTACTATTAATACCCCTCTTCTGCCCCTTAAGAAACTCTTCATTCAAAAAGAAAAGAGATTCACACCCTCTCAAACAGCCAACTTATACACATCCCTTACCTATCCCCACCCCTTCCCCTTATGGTGCCTGTGATTAAGACATATCTTTTAAAGAACCTTAGTTCCTTGCGAGCTCCTCGAGCCGTTGCCACAACATTGTATATTGTCTGCCTTCCACATTTGAGGATTTCCTATACATTGAAATCTCATATCGTGCTATCTCCTGTACTTTTACCAACCAACATGCATACGAAGCCGGGTCCTCACTTGTCCAAACCCGCAGAATGGTCCTCTTGACCGCCAGGACTGACGTACAAGAATCTCCTCTGCGGCTGAGACAAGCCTTGTGCAATTAATTCTGATTGATCCCCCAGCATCAGTGCTTTATAGACCACTCCACCGTTATCTATAGCACCCTATTGAGCATTGCAAACACTTCATTCCATATTATCAGTTTAGGACATTCCAAGAAAGTATGCAGGAAAGTGCCAGTTCCCGACTTACACTTAGTACATCTGTCTGAGTCCCACATGTTCATTTTTTTCCCCTTCTCACAAGTAATATATGCCCTATGTAGCAGTTTAAATTGGGTTTCTTGCCAGTCTGCCGATTTTACCATTTCAAATAATGTCACATACATCATGTTAAACTGTGGCTGTGAGTAATCTGTTCCTAATTCTTCATTCCATCGGGTAGTAGCCCCCACCGCTCCACCCTCTGGGATGACCATTTTCACCAGCTAATACCAATTGGATAACCGGTTGCCCGCTACTGGCATCCGCAGCATCAGCTCATCCAGACTACTGTAAGTCCAAGACTCCCCATATTTCGCTTTCATCTGTAACCAATAGTGCCTGGCTTGCATGTATTGTATCATATGAGTGTTGGGGATCTGCCATTTGTCTTTCACCTGTGAAAATGACAAAGTTATCCCCCCCTGTAGGGACCAAATCTCCTAGAGTCATACACCCTTTCCTTGCCCATGTCTTGAAATATGAGGGGCCCACCCCCGCAGGAAAATATACCAGTCCTACCAGTCTCAGGAAGGGTGATGCATACGGACTCCGTGCCTGTCTGCTCCTCCACCACTTCCAAGCAATTCTCAGATGATATAGCTAGCCCACTGGTTGACATGTATAATAGCTTCAAAAGGGAGGGGAATGGTGAGCATTCTAATTTAGCACATATCATGCTGCTACCAAAACCAGGGAAAGATCCAGGGCAAGTAGGATCATACAGGCCGATTTCGCTACTAAACCAAGATGATAAAATCCTAGCAGCTATCCTAGCAAGGAGAATGAATATATACCTCCCTAAAGTTGTACATGAAGACCAGGCGGGATTTGTCCCAGGGAGGTATGCCTCGATGAACCTAACCAGAGCTCTGGCAGCAATACATATCTATAGAGGGAAAGGGGGGAAGGATGCTATTGCGGGCTTAGACATGGAAAAAGCCTTTGACAGTATTTCATGGCAGTACTTGTTTTGGGTGATGGAACAGTACGGCATACAGGGAAGATTTACTGACTGGGTTCAGGTTCTTTATACCAAGCCAAAGGCTAGACTGCTGATTAACAATACACTGACAGAAAGTTTTGATCTACAAAGAGGAACAAGACAGGGATGTCCACTGTCTCCACTCTTGTTCCTCCTAGCAATTGAACCATTAGCCATTAAAATACGACAGAGTGACCTGCTTAGGGGTCTCCAGGTGGGAGGGCGAGAGATCCACATTAACCTATTTGCGGATGATATATTACTTTATTTGGCGGATGCCTTCACCCATCTGGAGAAGGCACTAGTACCGGTAAGGGAGTTTGGGGGAATCTCTGGTTTGCGAGTCAACTGTGATAAATCTGAATTACTCCCCCTAGCAGGTAGCAAAGAAAATTCAAGGTTTGGGAACCTGCCTATTCCACCAGTGCAGCAGTCAATGCGTTATCTGGGCATACATCTGAGTACTAATCCAGTTGTGATGTATAAACGCAATATTCTAGACCAAATAGATAAGATAAGACAATCATGTCTCCGGTGGATTTACCGTTCTCTATTTGGCAGAGTAGCAATGGTTAAGATGGTATTGCTGCCGAAGCTCCTATACCATGCCAATTTGGATAAAACGGCAAGATGAAAGGTTATTCCGGTCTATTATTAGATCGTTCATATGGAGGCAAAAGGGTTCCCAAGTAGCACACCAAATGTTAATACTCAATAGGGAGAAGGGTGGCATTAAGTTGCCAGATCTCCGTCTATACAATGTGGCTGCGTTAATGAGACTAATTTATGAGGGCATAATAGGACAGTCGAAATTTACACCGACTCAATGGTGGGAGGGTTGGTGCTCTCCGTACACGTTTATAAACCTACTACATACATCTCCGGGGTTGGGCACAAAGTTAAACAAGCGGAGAAAGCGGTATTGCGAGGAGATATTTCTTACTGTGCTCAGATTCGTAAACTCAGAGATAAGGAGATTCTCCGGTTGGAGTCGCGGATTCGGAGATATAGACGGAAATATGGGGTTCGTGCTACTTCTGCAAGCAAGGAAGCTTGATTGGTGGCGCAAAAGGAATTAAACGAGTTGCTACATCAGCGAGCGGTTAAGACCCAGTTCTATTATAAGTATAAATTGTTTCGTTATGGTAATAAGGCCGGTCAAATGTTGGCAAATATGGTGAGGAAAAGAGGGGGCTCTTCTAGAGTTTTGCAGTTGAAGGCGTTGGATGGGAAGCTGCTGAGATTGGATAAGGAAATAGCGGATCGTTTTGGTCAGTTTTATGAGACCTTATATGCTAAGCCCGATAAGGAGGATTGAGCAGTGAATTATTTCTAGATCCTTTGGACTTGCCTAGGCTTTCCCCTCGGCAGTTGAAACAGTAAAATGGCCCAATTATAGAAGGAGATCTCATGTTGGCGTTACAGTAAAGTGCTTCTCACAAGACGCCGGGTCCGGATGGTTATTGTATAGAATTTTATAAGCAGTTCTATGACCGAATTAAGGGGCCGCTATTGTCTTTGTTTAACTCGATGGTGTTGGAGCAGACTATTCCAGAGACGATGAAGGTAGCCCAGATTGTAGCAATAGTTAAGGAAGGGAAGAACATGGTGGACCCAGGGTCACATAGACCCATATCTCTCCTCAACATGGATGCCAAGCTATATGCGAAAATTCTGGCAAATAGATTGGCTAGGGTGCTTCCTGGCATGGTAAATGAGGCTCAAGTAGGGTTTGTGAGGGGATGGCCAGCGGTTAGGAATATATGTGTTATTTTTTTTTTGTTATTTTTATTACATTTGTACCCCGCGCTTTCCCACTCGTGGCAGGCTCAATGCGGCTCCTTGGAGGTGGTACAGTATTAACGTTTATCTTCTCTTTTAGTTAGCTTTGATGCAGGGAAAGCTTTTGACCTGGTGAGATAGCCCTATTTGTTTGACACTCTGCAGAAATATGGTTTTCAGGGATTTTTTTCTGGATGCGCTTCGGGTGGGTAAATGGGGTGTGTTCGCGTTCGTTTAGAGGAATAAGACAGGGGTGCCCATTCTCTCCTCTGTTGTTCGTTCTGTCTCTGGACCCCCTGATTCGAGCAATACAGTCCCACCCAGAGATTAGAGGAGTCCCGATAGGTGCTTCACAGTTTTTGTTGTCGGCTTTTGCGGATGACCTGCTGGTACATCTTACGCAAACTCTTCGGTCACTTCCTGCTTTGTTGGAGCTGTTTCGGGAATTTGGGGATTTTGCGGGGTTTAAGCTTAACTATACTAAATCTTTAGCATTGGCTTCGGGAGAGGACCAGAGAGGGGAGTGGGGGGCGAACTTTCCGCTTCAGTGGGCAAAGGGTTCTTTTTGTTATTTGGGGCTTTGGTTGTCTATGAAAATATCGGATATATCATCTGAATGTCAAGAGACTATTACGAGCAACGGAAGAACGGTTGTGAAGTTGGGTGTCTTTGCCCTTCACATTATATGGGCATATACAGCTGTTTCGGATGGTAGAATTTCCCAGATGGCTATACTGTCTATGGTTATTACCTGTCTTTATATGTCAACGAGTCCTTAAATTGCTATATCGTTTAGTTAGGCATTATTGTTGGGGGAGGGGGGGAGGAAGGCTAAACTTCCACTGTCCTTGTTACGATTTTGCCCATGTTTCAGGCTCTCATTCATCTCGGCCCCTGCTGGCGAGACCTGGTGGCTGCTGTGGACTCACTACTTGCCGTTTCCCATGTTCCAGAAGTCATGCCGGTCCAGTCCGGGTTTTCCAGCCTTCCAGACTGGCTTGGGATTTTTGGAACCAAGCAGCATCCTTACCTGGTGAACTCCCTTGTTGTTTGCCTTTATTAGCCACCTGGAAACTTGCTAGTTTGCCTTGCAACAGAGGTCCTCAGTGTAGTCTTAGACTGTGAGAGTTTTGTTGCAGTGCTAATTTGCTACTTTTCGTGTCAGCTAGACCTTGTCTGTTTACTGGCTTTCTTCTGCTGCTGCCTGCCCAAGTGCTTGTTTGATTCGTGGACTTTCCTCCTGCTCGCTGCCGGTGCTTCCATTCCAGTCCAGCCCCTGCCCTGTCCTGATAAGCCCTGCCGGATGCCTGCATCCAGGGGCTCAACTCCTGGGGAAAAGTGGCTAAGCGCAGGTGAAGACTGGGGTCCCTGCTCTGCCTGTTCCTGCTTGGTTGCCTCTGCTGTTACTCCTGTCTAGCTGCTCCAGTCCTGTCTATGCCTTGCTGCCTGTTTGGGGGGGGGGGGGGGGTTCTCTTGTCACTGCCGGCTGTCAGTAGTGGTCCAAGGGCTCACTGTTCGTGACAGGCGAGAAGCGTGACATTGCTGATGGGTCATTGGAGAGAAGGAGGCCTGGGTTTGCCAGATTTAAAGCGATATAACCAGGCCTGTGTGTTGAGGCATTTGGGAGACTGGTTTTTTGACCGCGACGATTATACGCCTAGGAAGTTAGAAGGACAGTACTTTGCCCCTTGTCATTGTAAATTTTTGGTACAGGCGCCCAGAGATAGTATTCCGGAATATCTCGGAATAGTTTGCTGTTATCCTCCTTTGGAGAGATTAGATGCATATTTGGGGATTGATCCTTGGTACGTCAGATCTGTTGCCAATATGTGGAAATTTGTTCTTTAAGCCGGGGATGGATAATGGGACATTCTGAACTTGGGAGCAGATGGGTATTAGTCGATTAGAACATCTTTTGAGCACTCAGGGGGATACTGTTAAATTTGGGGGCTCTGGGTATTGGCTATGATATGAATAATATTTTTGTGTATAATCAAACAGCACGTTATGTGAGGGCTTTAGATGCGGATGCTTTGAGTTCTCGGCATTATCATCAGGTGAGACAATTCTTTCAGTGGGTAGGAGAAGATCGGCTTTCGGTTTCGAGACTTCATAAAACGTTGGGGAAATTGCCACTTACTAAGGATAGGGAGTTAATACGAGAGCGTTGGGCTCGAGATATGGCTAGGCCTAGCTTATCTTTAGACTTTGATATATTGACTTCTCGGATTCCAGAGTTGACTGGTAATGCAGGTCCTCTGGGAATGTCAATTTCACATTCTGCATAGAGCGTACCTTACGAAGACCCAGATTTTTCAGATTGGTGGAGCTGACAATCCTTTGTATGAGAAATGTGGGAGGTTGCCGGGGTCTTTGTTTCATTGTTTATGGGAGTGTTTTCAGGTGCAGAAGTTTTGGACAGCCATCCTGAGCTATTTGACCTCTTTGCTGGGTTCCAGAATTGTGTGCTCTCCGGTGGGAATACTGTTGGATAAATATGAGGTCTTTGCATTGCAGAGCAAATTGGATAAACAATTGGTTCGAAAAGCTTATCTGTTTGGGAAAAGGTTGCTTCTAAGTCAATGGGTGGGCGACTCTCTCCTGGACTTCTGGCACTGGAGGAATAGATTTCATGAGCTGATGCTATTTGAGCGATGGGAGGTAAGGGGGTCACCTAAGAGGAGATTTTTGGACATTTGGGGTCCGTATATTCAGTCGCTGCATACTCAGGGTAGAAGTATGGTAGTTAATTCCCTCTGATCCTGGGTAAGGGTAGGTGTTAGATCGCATGTAGACAATGAGTATGGGTGGCACTTCCTTAGGAGGTATGGAGGGAGGAGGGGGGGATATTGGGAACTTAAAGGGAGGGAAGAGGCATGTTTAATGTTTGGATTTAAGTGTGAGTTGCATCAGGGAGGGAGAAAATGGGGGGGGGAATGTC
Organism: Microcaecilia unicolor; assembly: GCF_901765095.1. Taxonomy (NCBI): domain Eukaryota; kingdom Metazoa; phylum Chordata; class Amphibia; order Gymnophiona; family Siphonopidae; genus Microcaecilia; species Microcaecilia unicolor. Next base: position 195,315,325 of record NC_044034.1, on the reverse strand, counting down.
TGATGGTATACTGAATGACATGTTCTGCGTCAGATTGTTTGGTTCTTTACTGGTTGTATATAGTAAATGTTGACTGTCAATTGAGCTGTACCGTCAATCAACATGTTAAAAATGGTGGAGAGCTATAAGAAACCAGGCTCTCTATACTTCTTTTGAATGTTGATGGTTACAGCAATTGATTGTAATGATGAGTTTTACCTGTTTGAACTATGCTCAGAAAACTAATAAACAGATTGAAATAAACCCTGAAGGGGTGGGGGGGGGTGGAGTTGGAGAGGGGGGGGAGAAAATGTTAAAAACTTTGACGATGAGATTATCACCATGCTTGTACTCAGTTTGTCTCGTTTTCAAATGGATATATACTGAGATTGTTGACTGTTAATTCTGTTATATCATCAATAAAAATTGTTGAAACATAAAATTATAGCTAAGGTCTTCAATTGGCTAAAGTCCTCCCTGATTTGGTCCATCCGGATCAAGTTGGGTTTGTTCCCCAAAGGCAAGCTAAAGACAATGTTTGACGCATGGTTAATTTGTTGTCAAAGACCTCCTTATGTCTTCTGGGATTAGATGCTGAGAAGGCTTTTGATCTTGTCCATTGGCCCTTTATGATCAGTGTAATGGAAAGGATGGGGATTGGGTGGGGTTTTAGAGACTGGACTCAAGCTCTTTATAATTCTCCTAGAGCATGTGTGCGTATTAATGGAGGGAATTCTCCTATGTTCCCTTTATCTAGGGGGACTCGGCAGGGTTGTCCCCTTTCGCCTATGCTTTAGTTATGGAGCCTTTGGCCATTGCAATTCGTGCTACTCCTAATATTTCAGGGCTTTTGGTGGGCGGGCAGGAGTATACGTTGGCAATGTTTGCCGATGATATATTGCTTTCCTTAACTAAACCTTTGCTCTCAATGCCTAACTTGATTAAGCTTTTAGCGGAATATTCTTCTGTTTCCGGATTCAAGCTTAATATGTCTAAATCGGAGGCTATGGCTATCAGTATTCCTGATTCGATTCTATCATCCTTACAACAAGCTTTCCCTTTTCGCTGGGTGACCTGAGGTAGTAAGTATTCAGGAATTTCTCTTACTAACAAATTTTCTGAACTATTTTTGGCTAATTGTCCTCCACTCCTGAGGGACTTGTATAGGGATTTGGAGGCTTGGGGCTCCATTGAGTTATTGTGGTTTGGGCGGATAGCTACTTTGAAAATGAATGTGCTGCCACGTTTGATGTCTCTCTTTCAAGTCCTCCCTCTACGGTTGTCTCTTTCCTTTCTTTCGGGCATCCAGAATCGCCTTTTTAATTTATATGGTCCAACAAGAAGCTGCATCTTTCTAGAATGCTATTATATCGGGATCAAAAAAAGGGAGGGTTTGGGGGGTCACGTGGTGCGATGCAGGAGTGAAGACATGCTTGAGCTGAGCTCATGCCAGTCCCCCTCATCTAACACTTTTATCGAGCCAAAACATGGAATAATTCGATCCCCTGCTCCTGTAGTAAGCAGGTTGGAGATCAGGCTTTGAACTGCCCCTAAGATCCGAGCGAGAGAGCACAGGATGGCGGCGAAAGTACAGCGAAAAGAGAAGGAAAAGAGTAAGCCTGCGGAACCTAAGATGGCGGCGGGGCAACAATCGCCGAACTCGAGCGTTTGCTTGGCATGGACGACAGAAATCACCGCGGACGTTACAGCGGCGGTGGAGGCTGCCCTACACAAAAAACTGCAGGTGATTTTTGATCGTGCAGAAGCGGCACATGAGCGACTAGATGGATTCCACCTGGATTTGGACCAAATACAGAAACGTCTTAGTGATATAGAAGACCGCATGGCAGAGTCTGAACAGTCGGCGGGGGCCCTACAGAAGCGGGTCGAGGAATTAGAAAATAAACTGGAAGATCTAGAAAATAGATCAAGACGCAACAATTTGCGTCTAATTGGTTTAACGGAACAAATCAAAGAATCGGAGCTGGGGGCCTTCTTGGAGGGTTGGCTCCCGAGTTCCTTGCAACTCAACAACTTACCGGGACCGCTGCGGATCGAGAGGGCTCACTGGTTGGGCCCGAAGAGGCCGGGAGCTACACAACCACGTGCGGTGATATCCTATATAATAATTCTCACCTCCAACATTCTATGCGTCTGTCTGCCTGTGACCGTTACTTTCTTCACAGATGGGCTCCGAAGCCCTAGCTGATGTCACTAGACCCATTATGACGTGTCCTATATAATTCTCACCCCCAACATTCTATGCGTCTGTCTGCCTGTGTCCATAACTTTCTTCACAGATGGGCTCCGAAGCCCCGAGGGTTGGCGGCGGGAAGGGGGGCTTGAGAGGGTCGCGGCAGGGGGGTCTGCAAATCAGAGGGAGGGAGGCAGGGAGGTGGGGTCTGGAACTCGGAGAGCGGGAGGGGTCTGGGAGGGGGGTCTGGAATTAGGAGGGGGAGGGGTGGAGGGATGGAGGGAGGGAGGTCTGGAACTTGGAGGAGGGGACAAGAGGGGAGGATGGGGGGAATGCACCACCTGTACAAAAACTATTTTTAAAAAAACGGGGGGACAACCCTGGAACTCGGACAGAGGGGGGACACTGGAACTGGGTGGGAGGGAGGGGCCCCAGGCACACACACTCTCTCTCACAGACACACTCGCACCCAGTCTCACTCTCTCTGTCCCACACACACACTCGCAGATTCACTCTCTCTCTCACACACAGTCACTCTCACACACACACATTCCGAGGAAAACCTTGCTAGCGCCCGTTTCAATTGTGTCAGAAATGGGCCTTTTTTTACTAGTTAAAAATATTACACTATGGGCACAAATAGGCAATTTTACATGCAATACGTTCCAGAGGGGAACTGAGTCATGAAGGGCAGAAAATCCTTTGTTTTCAAGATTATTCAGCGCGAGTGGCAGCTGCACGGAAGGAGTGCGCGCCAGTTTGTGCGGCGCTACATCAGAAAAAAATCCGATTTGCCCTGATATACCCTGCAAAACTGAAAATCCACCATGGAGGAGCAGAGAAATACTTTGCTGAGGTGGCTGCAGCTAAGGAGTTTATCCGCGGATTGGCACAGGAGGCGGCTACTTGATTTGCAAAGAATAGCGTTGAAAATGTCAGTATGGACCGAGGAGATACCGCTAGACCAAAGAGAGGAGACGTGACCATCAGAAAATACAAGAACATTTTGAACTGAGGTTATGGAACTTAAGAGTGTGCTTGATGAGTGGGTGCCACCATAAGAATATATGCATAACAGGGTTTATTTTGTTCGGTGTGAATGAATGGATGGCGGGTAAATATCCAAAAAAAAGGGGGGGGGGGACGGTATTAACTGATGCTGTCTGTATATCCATGTTGAGCTGATAGTAATGCATTATTGTGGGGATTGGGGGGCACCTATACGTGATGGGTTCTCTTAGAGAACTTGAGGAAGTGGGACAGGGAGATTGGGATACCATAAGGTTAAGAGCTGGCGGAACATAAGTATAGGTAGAGGGATTGGACTGTGGCAGTTGAAGATCTGGGAGGGGGGTAGGCTGGGATACCTCTCTTCTGTAAGAATACATAGCTTGATTGAGATACTGTTAAATGAGATGACTAAGGGAGAGGTATGGTACAGATCATATCATGGAATGTGGGGGGGGGGGGGGGGGGAGGTAATTTCCCCAGTTAAACGCTCTAAGATCCTACAGGCGCTAAACAGACATAAGGCACATATAGCCATGTTACAAGAAACACACTTGGATGCGCTGGAAAACAGAAAGCTATGTCATTGGTGGGTTGGCGAGGTGGTGGATAGCTCGGCAAACAAAAAAGCAGGGGTGGTTATATTATTTCGTAAAGGGATGCAATGTGTGTTGAACTGTAGGATTATTGATTCACAAGGTCAATATATAATACAACACATTACATTAAATAACAAACCGCTACTGTTGGTTAACATATACGCCCCAAACCAATATGACAAAAAGGTTTTCCAGACTCTTATCTGACAAGTGCATAGCTTTGAACAAATCCCAGTGATAATGGGAGGGGATTTCAATATGGTCTTTGATCCACTGATGGACAGTACTGGCCCCTCAAGGGTCAGACCGGTGAATTATTCTAGAGGAGTGCTCAAATTTGGAATTGTTGGACTCCTGGCGCTTGCTACATCTGGAGAGCGGGATTATACCCATTAATCTAGGGCCCATGGGACACAGTCCTGTATAGACTACTTGTTAACATCTCAGAGTATTGCGACATTATTGACACAGGTGGAGATAGGCCCAACACAAGTGTCTGATCATGCTATGATATGGACTACATTAGAGTGGGGCAATGACCCGAGACGCCCCTTTCATTGGAGATTCCCGAGAGTGTTATATTACAACATACCATTTCATACCTTTATACGGGACAAGTGGAGGGATTATGGAGAGCTAAATAAAGAAAGTTTTCAGTCGGACCCAATACTCTTCTGGGAGGCAGCCAAAGTTGTGTTGAGGGGACACATCATCTCATATTCCGCCCATAGGAAGAAAGTAAGGGAGGCTGAGATGTTGCGTCTGGAAGCAAGAGTACAGAGACTGAGACAGATTTATGGTCAGACACACTCCATTATCCATAAGAAATTATGCATGACGGCACAAATAGAGTTAAACCACCTGATTCATTCCCGTACACAACAATCTTTGGTATACTATAGGTACCAGATGTATAAACACGCTAACAAGCAGGGGAACCTATTGGCGAAACTGGTCCATCAAGAGGGGGGAAGGAGATGGGTGTCACAGACCCAAGATGCGCAGGGAGTTAGACACCATACGAATGAAGACATTGGTAGGGTCTTCGAAACATTTTATACCCAGTTGTACTCTTCACCGGAGGAAGAGGGCTTAGAGGCGACATCATATCTAGAGGGGCAAGAACTCCCACAACTCACGAGAAGTCAGCAGGATATCCTTGATGCGGATATTTCTGAAGACGAAGTTAGTTGGAATATACGAGCCAGCTCATTATATAAATCGCCAGAGGTGGATGGATTCTCAGCGGAATTGTATAAAATTTTGGTTGAAGAAATTGCACCATGTGTGGCCAAGGTATTCAATTCACATGTTCTCAGAGGAGAATTACCGAGCACGTTGAGAACAGCGCAGATAATTGTGCTATTAAAACCGGGAAAGGATCCGAGCCAAGCAGAATCATATAGGCCCATATCTTTAATATCTTTTGAAGCTAAGTTATTTGCAAAGATCTTGGCCAATAGACTGGCTAGGTTCCTCCCTTATTTGGTGTTGGACCCACAGGTGGGGTTCGTTCGGGCACGTTCTGTGGCAAAGAACTTGAGAAAGATACTGCTGGCACTGGAACAGGTAAAACATATGAGTATCCCCTCAATTCTTGTCAGTTTTGATGCACATAAAGCTTTCAATAGAGTGCGGTGGGATTTTATGTTCGCGGTCCTGGATGCCTATGAAGTCAGAGGATTTTTTAAGGCGGTAATTAAAGCAATATACCAGAACCCGGTGGCGGAGGTGTCGGTGAATGGGGTGATTTCCCGACAGTTTGAAATCGCCAGAGGTACTAGGCAGGGATGCCCATTATGCCTCTACTGTTTGTAATGGTTTTGGACCCCCTAATTAGGGATATTATGAGCTCAGCAGACGTACAGGGAGTTTTCTAGGAGCTGTAGAGGTATTTCCCTGTGTGTCTCACCTTGCTGGTCTTGGCCTGCATAATCATATGCCATCAAGATGGAGCCTGCAACCTATGACCTGCACATCAGTGATTTAGCTAATTCAGCTTTCTGGAAAATCACTAGCAGTCATGTAACACCAAGGACATGCTGTGGGCAAACCAGCCCCCCCTTTATCTCTCTGAGAAGCTGAAAGGGAGTGAGACATGGCCAGCAAGCCGGGTGAGAAACAGACAATGCATACCACAATGTAACAACTTGAAGGTCAAGAACAACGGACCCTTCTTGCCATGCAGTCAGCTGAGGAAGAGACAGATTGGGTTCCTGCAGTCACCTGACCGAGAGGTACTGGAAAAAGGGGAAACAAGGAGAAATCAGTTAGTCGGAATCCTTGGAAGAAGGTGGAAGCTGGAAAGAAGACCAGAGAGACCTGATAAGGTCCACCATCTTATGAACTGTGTATCTGGAGAAAAGTACCGTTTGGTTCAGCTACCTGCAAGGAGTGACCTGTGCCCTCCCTGTCTGCTGCAGAGTGCCTGTCCTAGCTCTAAGACTCGCTGGAAACTCAGCTTGACTCTGGGAAGTATCCTGTGCCAACTCCCGAGAGACTGCCACGGAGGTCAGCCTGGTGAGAGATACGGTGATTTATTTCCTATTGGTCTGGGTTTAGTGAGGGTAATTACCTGATACCGTGATCAGGAGATAAGCTGCTAATAACCATACTACCTCGTAACATAGTTGTAGCATTCCAATCAGTTGTGTAATTTTACCGGGTAACCGGTAAGGACAGAGTGTGTAGTGTGACAATATAGTTTATAATTTTATCAGCCAGTATTTTTGCATTCAGCTAAAGCTTTGCCAGAGTTTCTATATTTGTATCTTATCTATATTTTCTTATCTCTCTATATAAAACGCACCTCCAACGTTCTATGTTTAAACGTTTTTTATTGACATTGCAGTAACACAAACATTGTCATACAGGTTCTGCATATAATGTCCATCCAACCTCAATCTAAATATACAACAATTGCTAACTAACATACAGCATTTGTGAATTTAATGCCAACATTTATTACCCCATCAAATGTACCTATCCTCCCCCCGCCCTCTCCCATTCCCTTCCTTAACCCCCCTTTACCCCAGACCTGAAAAACCATTCAGTAACAGCCCGTGGCGTTCACCCTGTATTTAAAAGTAAACTACGGCCTCTATGGCTTAGACTTTGCAAATAAGGGCCCCAGACAGCCAAAACTGTGACCCTCTTTTTCTGCGAGAACCTAGATTCTCCCGCCTCCCAAGACACCAGCTGATGTAACTAGTTTCTCCAGTGCCAGTATGCCGGAGGATCCTTGACTGTCCAGTACTGTAAGATACATTTCCTGACCAGTAAGCTCATCTTACGGAGCATTAATGTTTCAAAGCGATTCCGCCCTCTAAAGGACCCCAGAATGTCTAAAATCAATTGTTCAGCTGTCCCCAGGATTCGCAGCCCCAACCGCTCCTCCCAAAAACCTCGGACTTGTGTCCAGAACCTTTTCAAAACTGGGCAACTCCAAAACATATGCAGCATTGTGCCAGGGTGTCTTCCACATTTAAGACAGTCGGGGCTGCGAGTTCCTCCCATATGAGCTAGTTGAGCTGTAGTTACATATCCCCTATGAATACACCGATAGGCACATTCTCTCAAACGAGCATCTGATACTAACAGGGGTATTCATGCTATTGATTTAGTGATGTCCCACGATGTCACTACAACTCCCAATTCCTTTTCCCAAGCACTCCTCAGCTGACTGTAGTTCCTGGGGGGCCGCCATCCTGATATTGTTTTATGAAGCAAGGATATTGTGAGTTCGCCCTCACCAAAAGAATGAAAAAATTCTCGTACCCTTTCCCCCAACCGAGTTCTCAGAGGATCTCCCGGTAAAGAAGAGATATAGTGTCGCACTTGTCGTATAGCAAATCTATTCCCCCAGGAGTCACCTACCTTTCCCAATAATTCCTCGTCTGTTAGGGGCTGCCCATCTTCACCCACCAGATGTTCCAAATTGGAAATTCCCCGCCTAGCCCATTCAACAAAATATCGGCTTGACAATCCTGGCAAAAATGCACCATTCCCACATATGGTTATCAAATCCGTTGTTGTTGGGTCCCCCCCTAGTTGTCGTATAAGCACTCCCCACACCTCTCGGAGCGATCGCAACATCACACTTTTACTTAATCCTTCCGGCAGATCACATGTTTTATGGTGTAAAAGCGAAAAAAAACTGATAAGGTTCCCAAAGTGCTGCCTCCAGCGCTGTGGGCGCGTATCGTTGTGTATCTAAACACCAATCTCCTAGATAACGCAACTGGCATGCTTGATTGTATAGTTCTAAATTTGGCATGCCCATTCCTCCTCGGCTCCAGCTGCCTACTAACCGTGAGAAACGAACCCGTGGCTTCTTGCCTCTCCAACAAAACTTTGAGGCTAACTTGTAAAAATTCTTCAAGTCTTTCCGTCGGAGCCAAACTGGGATGGTCTGCATCACATAGAGCCACTTGGGGAACAACACCATCTTAATCAAGTTTACTCTCCCTAACACTGACAACGGCAAGTCCATCCATCCATCCTTGTAGCACTTGCTGGGTCTCCTCTAGCAGCCAAGTAATATTAAGATCATACAACCGCGAGAGATCCATAGGCATCAAAATTCCTAGATACTTAAAAGAGGTTTGTGCTTTCCTCAGAGGGAACTCGCCTCTCCACTGCCTCCACACTTCCTCTGAGGAGGCCAAGGCCTCCGATTTCTCTAAATTCAAACTGAGGCCCGCATAGTCTCCATATTCGGAGAAGATCTCTAATAGAGCGTTCAAGGATTCTTGTGGGTCTGTTAAATGGACCAAGATGTCATCTGCGAAAGCCGCTACTTTAAAGACCTCGTTCCCTATCTTTACCCCTGCCACCGCTTTCTGTTCCTCAATTTCTCTCAACAAGGGATCCAATGTTAGCACAAATAATAACGGTGACAGAGGACAACCTTGGCGGGTTCCCCGGCCTATTTCAAAATCTTTTGTCTCAATCCCATTTACCGATATTCTGGCCTTTGGCGCTGAGTACAATGCTTTGATCCCTGATAGAAATCTATCCGTGAAGCCATATTTCTGAAGAACAGCATATAGGAAATTCCATTTTAATTTATCAAAAGCTTTTTCAGCGTCAAAGCTTATTAACAAAGAATTTTCCTTCCCTCGACATCTAGCTTCTAATGAGGTCAAGACCTTGCAAACATTCTTAGTGATTTTCCGTCCCCTTACAAACCCCACTTGGGAGTCGTGTATAAGGTGCGGCAGGATTCTCGCTAATCTGTTTGCTAAAATCTTAGCCATTAATTTCACTTCATAATTTAGAAGCGAAATAGGCCTATATGATTCAACTAGTTCCGGGTCCTTCCCTTTCTTGGGGAGTACTATAATACAAGCTGTATTTAAATCTGGAGGCATCCTTTCCTGCTCTATTAATATGTTAAACATTGCAGCTAGGGGCTCAGTTATTTCTTCTCCCATGATCTTATAAAATTCCGCTCGGTAGCCATCTACTCCCGGCGCTTTAAGCAGTGCGCTTTGGTTAATCGCCAGAAACACCTCATCTGGTGTAATAGGAGTATTAAGTCGCTGCGCCTCTTGAGGGGACAGTGTTGGTAGTCCCATCTGATCTAAGTAGGAGTCTCCCGACAGACCATCCTCCGGCGGGGCCTCATATAATCTTTTATAATATTGATAAAAACTCTCACTAATTTCCTTGTCCGTGTGGACTCGTTCTCCCTGCCTCTTCTTCATAGTCAAAATCCTAGTTTTACCCTGTTTGGTTGCAATCAGGCACGCCATCAAACGACCACATTTGTTCCCATGCTTATATAATTGATATTTATAATAGATTTGCGATTTAACTGCTTTATAATGAAGTATTTCATTTAATTTAGTCTGCAAGAGCATTAAATGTTGTCTATTCTCAACGGAGGCCTGCTGCCCATATCTTCTCCGAGCTCTGCATGCTAACTGGCTCAACCTCAGTATCTCTCTATTCCTAGTCTTACGTTTGTGAGCCATATAGCTGATGATTTCTCCTCGAAATACTGCTTTAGCCGCCTCCCAGTACAGGACCGGGTCTTCAGCGTGTATTGCATTGTGTACTTTATAATCCCGCCAACTCTGATGTATGGAGGCCCTAAAACCCTGATCCCGATATAGCTCTGCGGGAAACACCCATCTCCGTGCCCCCTCCCCTCTCTTCCTTAGGCACCCAGCTCAATTCCACACAGGCATGATCCGATATCACATCTGCTCCTATTGCAGATGTCGTCACTGAATTGAACATCCGTTCTGAAATCAACAAATAATCAATTCGTGCCTGTGTGCCGTGTGCCCTTGAGAGGTGTGTATAATCTCTCCCCTGCGGATTGAAAATCCTCCAGACATCCACTAGCCCCACCTGTCGACAAAGATTAGGCAGCCCCCGAGACTCCTGTCTTAGCTCATTCCTCCTTGCCCCGGTACTATCGATCAAGGGGCCCATCACCATATTAAAGTCTCCCCCTACTATTATGGGCAAAGATTTGCTCGTTAACAATCGCGAGGTGATCATCTTATAGAACTTCCGATCATATTGGTTCGGAGCATATATGTTGCCAAACATCATGATTTGGCGCTGTATATGAGCCTCACACAACAAAAATCTACCCCCTGGATCAGTGAAGTTCACCTCCACCTTATCCACTATTCCTTTTCGAAACAGGATGGCAACCCCCCCCCCCTTTCTTTCCCTGTGCAGCTGCAAATACACAATCCCCCACCCACCAAGTTCGCAATTTAGCATACTCCCCAGCCGATAGATGGGTTTCCTGGAGGAGGGCTATATCGACTTTATGTCTTTGTATATTTCAACGGTTTTTATTGATGACAAACATTATAGTCTCATTATACAACCATCTGGTAATATCAAAAGTGCATCTACCAATTACATCTAGCGTGTTCTTGTAATTACATGATGTCATCAAATTATAATTCCCCACATTTTTATGAAGGATGTAACAGAATTTCACCAGTTATCAATTGTACCAAAATGAAAATTCAATGTGCTAGTGAATACAAAATGAACCTTCCCCATAACAAAGACCCTTCCTCCCTTCTAAACCCCCCTACCCAACCCCCCAACCTCTCCCTCCCCCATCCTAATCCCTCCCCCCCCCCCCCCCCCCATCCCGAGACCTGAAGGATCTTAACCTAATCAACATTTAAGAACTCACCCTGCATTAAGGAGTAGACTCCGACCTCTAGGGCTAAGGATGCGTAAATATGGACCCCAGAGGGCCAGAAACGCCATTCTCTTTCTCTGCGAGAGTCTAATCTCGCTAGCCTCCCAAGAAACCAGCTGATGCAACTGATTTCTCCAGTGCCAATATGCGGGAGGGTCTTTAACCGTCCAATATTGTAAAATGCACTTCCTAGCTAATAAACACATCTTACGAAGCATCAGTACTGTAAAGCGATTTTGACCTCTAAAGGACCCCGGAAGATCTAAGATTAATTGTTCAACATTTCCCAAAATCTTAATCCCCAGTCGCCCTTCCCAAAAGCCTCGAACCTGAGTCCAAAATCTTTGCAATGCAGGACAACTCCAGAACATATGCAGCAGCGTACCTGGACTCATTCCACACTTGAGACAATTTGAGCTACGGTCCTCACCCATGTGTGCTAATTGAGTCGCTGACACATACCCCCTATGGATACATCGGTATGCACATTCTCTCAGTCGGGCATCTGTTACCAACAGGGGTATGCACGCCACTGCCCTTGATATATTCCAAGACTCCAGTGTCATGCCCAGCTCCCTCTCCCACGCCCGCCTCATTGGTCCATAGTCTCTGGGGGGTTGCCATCTAGTTAGTGCCTTACAGAGCAAGGAGACAGTGACCTCTTCTTCGCCTACTGAATTGAAAAAATCTTGGAGCTTGCCCCCCAATTGACCAGATAAGGAAGCCCCCGGCAGTGAAGCCATATAATGTTGTACTTGTCTTATGGCAAATCTATTGCCCCAAGAATCCCCCACCTTACTTAACAAGTCCGTAGTTGAGAGGGGCTGCCCATCTTCGCCCACCAGATGTGCCAAACATGTAACCCCCCGACTCACCCAGTCAGCAAAATGACGGCTCGACATCCCAGGTAAAAACTCACTATTCCCACATATAGTCAGCTGATCTGTCACTGTTGGATCTCCTCCAAGCCTGCGTACAAGCCTTCTCCACACCTCTCGAAGTGGTCTCAACATCACACTTTTTCGTAATCCTTCTGGTATATTACCAGTTTTATGATGTAGCAATGAAAAAAGCCAGTAGGGTTCAAAATATGCCTTCTCCAGCGCAATAGGGGTATAACGTTGTGTACCCAGGAACCAATCTCCTAGATGACGTAACTGACATGCCTGATTACATAGCGCTAGATCAGGCATTCCCATCCCACCGCTGCTCCACCTGCCAATAAGGTGGGAGAATCGAATCCGTGGTTTCCTACCTTTCCAACAGAAGCTCGATGCTAGTGCATAAAACCTCTGAAGATCTCTCCGATATAACCAGATTGGTATTGTCTGCAAGACATAGAGCCACTTTGGAAATAGTACCATCTTTATGAGATTTATTCTACCCAGCAGTGATAGTGGCAGATCCAGCCAACCCTGTAGCACCTTCCTGGTCTCCTCCAGCAACCACTTAATATTTAACTCGTGTAAACGAGAAGTATCCATAGGCAACAAAATTCCTAAATATTTAAAAGAGGTTTGCGCCCTTCTTAGAGGAAATTCACCTCTCCAATATCTCCAAACCTCCTCTGACGAGGCCAGAGCCTCTGACTTATCAAGATTTAACCGGAGCCCCGCATAGTCTCCATATTCGGAAACGATCTCCAGTAATGCACTCAAAGATTCTTGCGGGTTCGTCAAGTGTACCAGAATATCATCGGCAAAAGCCGCCACCTTAAATGCCTCTTTTCCTATCTTCATTCCTGTTACTGCAGGCTGCCTCATTATGTCTCTTAATAAGGGGTCTAACGTTAGCACAAACAATAAGGGCGATAGAGGGCATCCTTGTCGCGTTCCCCTGCCTATTGCAAAGTCTGATGTTTCAAACCCATTGACCGAGATGCGGGCCCTTGGTGTCGAGTATAATGCTTTAATCCCTGACAAAAATCTCCCTGAGAACCCGTACTTTCGAAGGACCGCATATAAGAAATCCCAATGGACCCGATCAAACGCTTTTTCTGCGTCAAAGCTTATTAATAAACAATGTTTGTTCCCTCTACTGCTAGCTTCCAAGGAGGTCAAAACTCTGCGTACATTTTTTGCGATTGTCCGTCCCTTTACAAACCCTACTTGGGTATCATGTATTAAGTCCGGCAGAATCCTCGCTAATCTGTTCGCCATGATCTTAGCCATTAGTTTGATCTCAAAATTCAGGAGTGAAATAGGCCTATATGATGCTGCTAATTCCGGGTCTCTTCCTTTCTTGGGGATTACGATAATGCAGGCAGTGTTTAGATCTGGAGGCACCTGTTCTTGATCTATTAAAGTGTTGAACATTGCAGTTAAAGGGTCTATTATCTCTTCCCCCATTATTTTGTAAAATTCCGCCCTGTAACCGTCCACCCCCGGTGCTTTAAACAACTGGCTTTGATTAATAGCCAGCAACACCTCCTCTGATGTGATGGGATTGTTGAGCTTCTGCTCCTCTTGTGGAGATAGACTTGGCAGCTGTAACTGCTCTAAATACATGTCTCCCGACAAACCCTCATCCGGTGGGATTCCATATAGCTCTTTATAATAATTATAGAAGATCTCACTAATTCCCTGATCCGTGGAGACTCTTGTATCCTGCCCTCCCTTCATAGTGAGAACCCTAGCTTTCCCTTGCTTAGTCGCTATCAACCGTGCTAACAGCCGCCCCCCTTTGTTGCCATGCTTATAAAGCTGATACTTGTAATAATTCTGTGATTTCACAGCTTTTTGATGAAGGGCTTCATTTAATGCCGTTTGCAGAGACAATAAATGTTGTTTATTCTCTAGGGAGGGCTGGCGACCATAACATCTCCGAGCCTTGCACACTAGCTGACTGAGTCGTAATATTTCCTTAAGTCGGGCTTTACGTTTATGTGCCATGTAGCTGATGATTTCTCCATGGAGTACTGCCTTGGCTGACTCCCAGTAGAGAACTGGATCATCAGCATGTATTCCATTATGTAATTTATAATCCCGCCAACTTTGAAGTATGGACGCCTTAAAAGCTGGATCCCGATAGAGCTCCACTGGGAACGCCCATCTACCATATCCTCTCTGTTCCCCCCGGGGTACCCAGCACATTTCCACCCAGGCGTGATCCGAGATCACAGTGGCGCCTATAACCGAGCTCACCACTGAGCCAAAGAGCTGCTCTGAGATCAGCAAATAATCAATTCGCGCTTGCGTTCCATGTACTCAGGATAGATGCGTATAATCTCTCCCCTGTGGGTCAAGGGTCCGCCAAACATCCACTAGCCCCATCTGTCGACAAAGATTAGGCAGCCCCCTATTCTCCTGGCCAAGATTCTGCCTCCGGGCCCCTGTACTGTCCATCAAAGGATCCATCACTGTGTTGAAATCTCCACCCAGTATCATGGGCAATGAGTTATGTCGTAGCAATCTTAAGGCAAGCATCCTATAAAACTTCCTGTCATATTGGTTTGGGGCATATACATTCCCAAACAGCACCGTTTGTCAGCTTATGGTAGCCTCACAGATCAAAAATCTCCCTCCCAGGTCAGTGAATCGCACTTCCAATTTGTCTATTATCCCCTTTCTGAACAAGATGGCAACCCCTCCTTTTTTCCCCTGAGCCTCTGCAGAGACACACTCCCCCACCCACCAGGTACGCAGTTTGGCATGCTCCACAGCTGATAAGTGGGTTTCCTGCAACAGAGCTATATCTACTTTGTGTCTCTGCAAATGTTGTAATATTTTAGTACGTTTAACGGGAGACGAGATCCCTCCTACATTCCACGTCACAACTTTCAGGGTTCCCAGTTCACATGAGATACCAGTCCTTGAGCTCTATACTTCTCTTGTCTTGAAGAGGGGTGTCCCAGCCCCCTCCCTTTCCTAACATGCTCCATCTTCTTTCTTTCCAAAACCTTATTAAACGAAACCTCCAGGTCCCTACATCCCCCCAACCCCCCTCCCCCCCCCCCCCCCACTAATCCCAACCCCCCTTTTAAACTTCCCCAGCCCCAAAATGGGACCATCACATATAACGCCCCTTACCCCCTCCCCCTCTTGTAAGCCATTACCACCTCCACCACCCAACCTTAATATTCCTTTACAGTTATAACAGTAACATATGAAGATAAAAAGGTGCTCACATAACCTATATTTTAATAACTTGTAAACCACAAAACCTCTGCATCTGAGTCCTCAGCAGATCTCCGCTGTTCTGTAGGGCAGCAATCACTTCCTTCGGCTACCTTGAAAATCCTGCGTCCCCACTAGCAATCTCAGTCCGTCTGATCCCATATCTCTTGAGCATTAGTCGTCTCATCTGCTCCCCACAGAACTGGCAGTCCCCTCTCTTTGACGAGGCCCAGTCATGGACACCTCATGACTCTCAGTTTCCATGCTAACTCCCCCCGGAGACGATCTTATGATGGGTCCACTGTAATCAATGGTGCACTGCTCTCTCTCTCTTAATGTATAAGTAACTGCTAAATCTGCATATTGGAACCAACAGTTAACATGCATTATTCTGCTTCTAAAACAGTCAATAGTAATCCAACTTTTAACAAACAATTTGTAATCCTTGCCCTGGAAGGCTGTTGGGCCTTCCTCACTCCTTCATAGGTCATTTATAGATCCCATGGTACCTTCACGATCAGCGCTCCTCTAGAGAACTCAAAAAGGCCTGCGCTTGTTCCACGGCAGTGAAGGTCTTTACCTCCGCCTGATAAGTTACACGCAGTTTCGCCGGATACTGTAAGGCAAATCTGATCTTCTTTTCAAACAGCTTCGTGCAAATCGGGGAAAACTTCCTTCGTTGAATCACCACTGCCGCAGAGTAGTCCTGAAAACATAGCACTTTTTTGTTTCCATAGCGTAGCTCCCGATCCTTCCTCAAAGCCTGCACTATAGCCTCTTTATGTACGAAGTTCAGCAAACGGCAGATCACCACTCTCGGCCTCGCATTGTCTGAGTGCTTGGGTCCCACCCGGTGCGCTTTTTCCACCTGAATGGCTCAGAGATCCTCCGGGAGTTGCAGCTGTTCCGATAGCCAGGTTTCTATGAAAACTCTTAGGTTAGTAGTTTCTATAGCCTCAGGCAACCCCACGAATCTTAGATTGTTTCTGCGAGACCTGTTCTCAAGGTCCTCCAGCTTCTCTTCGTATGCCTCCACTTGGGTTCCGAGTTTCTTGTTGTCTTCCTCTATTTTTTGCACTTTATCCTCCAGGGCCCCGTGTCTCTGCTGAAATTCCGCCAGCTCCTTGTTTAACTGTCCCAAATTTTCCTGGACCAGAGATAATTTGTTGTCAATGGGCCCCAGGCGCTTATCCAGCAGCGGCTCCATGGCGCTTGTCACCTCCGCTACCACCTCCGCCACCCACACCGAACTCACAGTGTGCGCGGGCAGGCTCGGCGAAGCCGCCATTTTCTCCTCGCCGCCTCGCGTCTTTTCTTTGTCTCTTCGAAGACTCTTTGCCGCCATAAGATTTCGCTGCGTTTTGGACAACTTAAATTCTTCACAGTAAATTCCTGTGCTGTAGGTGTAGATTTGGTGGTTCGTTGCAAGCTAATTCCCCAGTTTTTGAGGGTTTAGCGGGTAATCCGGCAGGAGCGGGAGTTTCAGCAGCCGCTCCTGTTCATGGCGTCACATGATCTCCTTTATGTCTTTGTAAATGCTGCAAAATTTTTGAACGTTTAATTGGGGACGAGATCCCTCCCACATTCCATGTAACAACTTTTAGTGGACCCAGTTCACATAAAAAATTTGTTCACAAGATGTATACCATTTATACAATGAAAAGGGATGTCCCAGCCTCCACCCCTCTTCATACACTGTCTTAAGCCATTTTAGTTCAATCTCAAACCCCACTAGCCGTATCTCCCAGGTCTCATTCCCCCCCCCCATCCCCCAAACCCCCCCTCTTCCCCAACTATCCCCTGAAACCCCAACCTCCCTTCTACAAAACCCCAGTCTCTAAATGAGACCATCACGTATAACACCTCCTACCCACCTCCCTCTCGTAAGCCAACTAACACAAATTGTTTTCCTCATCTTCCCTCTCTTCAGTATGTCTCTAACTTATAGTTGAGTAACTTTTCCAGTTAGTCCCAAAAAACAGCATTAAACAAACTTCACACAACCTTATTCCAGAGTTCCCAGGCTTTCTCTCTGGACTGTAAGGAGGATCCTCCCCAGCCCTCTGCAAGAACGTCCCTGGGATGGCCCTCGGCAGTATCTCTCTGATATTAATCCAAGCCACTGGCAAAATCGACACAATTCTTTGGTGTAAAAGTTATACCTCAATTCTCTGTAGTGTTCTGCTCAAGAATCCCAGGCTTCTGCCAAATCCATTGTACAGCACACGCCCCAGGGATTCTAGTTGCCTAAGAAATTCTCCTAGGCTTCCTCCTGTGGTCGTAATCTTGCCGATCCACCAATTCCGCTCATCGAATTGGGCCTTAACATCTTCCAAATCTAATTAACACTTTGTAATCCAGTTTGTTGTATCCATGCTTCCCTCGATCCCATCTTCCATGAGATATCTGTTGATCCTTCATTTAACCTCTCAATCAGCGGTGCTCCACGGAGTTCAAAAAAGCTTGTGCTTGCTCGATCGTTGTATAAACCTGCGTGACCGCTTGATAGGTGACTCTTAATTTAGCTGGATATTGCAGCGCAAATCGAATTTTCTTTTCAAAATGTTTTGTGCAGATAGGCGAGAACTTCCTTCTCTGCATCGCCACCGCTGCAGAGTAGTCCTGGAAACATAAGATCTTTTTGTTCCCATATTGCAGCTCCTGGTCTTTCCTCAAAGCTGCAGTATTGCCTCTTTGTACGCAAAATTTAAGATGCGGCAGATCACCACTCTTGGACGTGCGGCTTCCGCAGGCTTGGGCCCCACTCGATGTGCTCTCTCTACCTGGAAAACTCCCAGGTCTTCTGGGAGTTGTAGTTGTTCTGGCAACCATTTTTCCAAAAATACCCGCAGGTTTACAGTCTCCAAGGCCTCAGGCAGACCCACAAATCTTAAATTATTCCTCCGTGATCTATTCTCGAGGTCTTCAAGCTTTCCTTCATAGCTTTCCACCATGGTTTTAAGCTTAATATTTTCCTCCTCCATTTTGTGCACTTTGTCTTCGAGGGCTCCATGACGTTGCTGATACTCCGCCAGTTCTTTAGTAAGTTGTCCCAAGTTTTCCTGGACTAGCGTTATTTTACTGTCGATGGGCCCCAAGCGTCGATCCAGCAGAGGCTCCATGGCGGCCGTCACCTCCGCCGCCACCTCCGCCACCCACACGGAGCTCAAGGCAGTCGCGGCCGGGCTCGCCGGAGCCGCCATTTTTTCCTCGCCGGCCCGCATCTTTTCTTTTTCTCGGCGAACGCTTTTCGCCACCATGGATTCCTCCGTGAGTAACACCGATTTAATTACCTTCCCTTCTTGTTGCGGGCTAATGTGTTTATCGGTTCTTTACTAGGGCAGTTTCCTGGATTTTGAGGGTTTAGTGGGTAGGCTGGCCGGAGCGGAGGTTTCAACAACCGCTCCTGGTCATGGCGTCACGTGATCTTCCACCTCCAACGTTCTAATGAAGCCTCACTTTCCCAACATTCTAAAGTGAGGCGGCTGAGACCACTTTTTAGATCCATGAGTGTCTGCCCCGCCCACGCGTCAAACGTTATGGGGGCGGAGCAATCACTCACCCAATCGCATTGCAGGTGCGTTTTGGAAGGTAGGAGGCGCAGTATCTGCACTTCGCAATGCCCCCCCCCCCCAACACCCACCCCTGGTAGCCACAAATACCACCCTGCACCACCACCCCAAGCAAACAGCGACCCAGGCACTCCCGCTGCCACTCAAAAAAACAGCCCCCAGCCACGGAAACAGACTCACACCCAGCCATCCACAATGTTGCAACCCCCCCCCCCCCCCCACGTTGCTCGCTCGCTCATCCACCCAGCTCACCACTCCACCCGGGCACTCCCGCTGCCACTAACAAAAACAGCCCCCAGCCAGGGAAACAGACTCACACCCAGCCTTCCACAATGCCGCTACCCCCCCCCTCCCCACACAGATCGCTCACTCGATCGCTCGCTCACCCACCCAGCTCACCACTCCGCCCACAACTTCGCTGCTTCAGCCGCACCCCACCCAGTCTACCAACTGCACAGGACCCCCACCATTGAAGGTACACCGCCTCTCAAATACCTATCCAACTTCTGCACGCAGCACTCCACCACATAATCGCTTCTCTTCGGGTCTTCTTCCCTCCCTGTGTCCCGCCCTTGCGGAAGTTACGTCACACGAGGGCGGGGCCCAAGGAGGGAAGAAGACACAAAAGGAAGCGAACTGCTGGGCTGGCTTGCTGCGTGCACCACTTTGAAACGGCGGTAAGACGGGGGGGGGGAACAGTGATCGGCGATATCGGGGGCAGGGGCGACTGGAGACCTCAGGAGGAGGGGCATGGATGGGAACAGAAAGCGACTGATGGTGGACATGGGGTTGGTGGGGAGAGATGCTAGATGAGAGGGCAATGTAGGAGTAAGGGAGAGAAGTCAGGGAGGACTCTGGAACTGGGAGGGAGAGAGGACCCTGGAACTGCGAGGGAGGGGGAAAACTTGAAACAGGGAGAGAGGGAGGGGGCATCATGAAACAGAGGGATGGAGGGAGGGAGGGAGGGAGTGAGTGGGGGACCTGGAAATGGGAGGGAGGGACCAAACCTGGAACTGGGAGGTAGGGAGCGAGGGACCAAACATGGAACTGAGAGGTAGGGACCAAACCGGGAACTGGGAGGTAGGGACGACCCTGGAAGAGGGGGGAGGGGGGGTGACGACGACCCTGGAACTGGGAGGGAGTGAGGGGAGGGGGGACCTGCCGCCACACACTCTCATTCTCACACACACACTCTCTCTCTCACACACACACACACTCGCATATTCACTCTCTCTCTCTCTCTCATACAGTCACTCTCACACACACTCTTTCAGACATACACACTCTGAGGAAACACCTTGCTAGCGCCCGTTTCATTAGTTTCAGAAACGGGCCTTTTTTCCTAGTCTATAATAAAAGCTAATATATTTCAGCCTGCTTTCTCAGTTTCATTTCTCTCTATCGGACGTATTGGCATAGGGCCAATCCAAGGTTCCCCCCCTCCCTAGACCGAGTACCGAGTATTTTGCTTGCAGATAGTTCTGTTTGGGGAACCTGGGCCACAGGTGACATTGGGGGGAGATTTCTCCAATCAGTATCACCTGTGGTATAATCCTACAGATCCGAACAATTTAAGATCTCTGCTTTTGCGGACGACCCAAGGGCGTCATTGTCAGCTATTTTGGAGATATTTGAAGAGTTCGGTGACTTCTCAGGGTTTTGCCTTAATTCAGACAAATCTGAGGTCCAGCCACTGTATATGCCGGAGGCGGAGTGGGCTCGACTAAACTGTCCTTTTAGGAGAAAGCGAATGCTACATACCTGTAGAAGGTATTCTCCGAGGACAGCAGGCTGATTGTTCTCACTGATGGGTGACGTCCACGGCAGCCCCTCCAATCGGAATCTTCACTAGCAAAGGCCTTTGCTAGTCCTCGCGCGCCCATGCGCACCGCGCATGCGCGGCCGTCTTCCCGCCCGAAACCGGCTGGTGCCGGCCAGTCTCATATGTAGCAAGACAAAGAGAAGGGAAGACACAACTCCAAAGGGGAGGCGGGCGGGTTTGTGAGAACAATCAGCCTGCTGTCCTCGGAGAATACCTTCTACAGGTATGTAGCATTCGCTTTCTCCGAGGACAAGCAGGCTGCTTGTTCTCACTGATGGGGTATCCCTAGCCCCCAGGCTCACTCAAAACAACAAACATGGTCAATTGGGCCTCGCAACGGCGAGGACATAACTGAGATTGAGCTAACAACTTATCCAACTAACTGAAAGTGTAGCCTGGAACAGAATAAAAATTGGGCCTAGGGGGGTGGAGTTGGATTCTAAAGCCCGAACTGATTCTGAAGCACTGACTGCCCGAACCGACTGTCACGTCGGGTATCCTGCTGCAGGCAGTAATGAGATGTGAATGTGTGGACAGATGACCACGTCGCAGCTTTGCAAATCTCTTCAATAGTGGCTGACTTCAAGTGGGCTACCGACGCTGCCATGGCTCTAACATTATGAGCCGTGACATGACCTTAAAGAGCCAGCCCAGCCTGGGCGTAAGTGAAGGAAATGCAATCTGCTAGCCAATTGGATATGGTGCGTTTCCCCACAGCTACTCCCCTCCTGTTGGGATCAAAAGAAACAAACAATTGGGCGGACTGTCTGTTGGGCTGTGTCCGCTCCAGATAGAAGGCCAATGCTCTCTTGCAGTCCAAAGTGTGCAGCTGACGTTCAGCAGGGCAGGAATGAGGACGGGGAAAGAATGTTGGCAAGAAAATTGACTGGTTCAGATGGAACTCCGACACAACCTTTGGCAAGAACTTAGGGTGAGTGCGGAGGACTACTCTGTTATGATGAAATTTGGTGTAAGGGGCCTGGGCTACCAGGGCCTGAAGCTCACTGACTCTACGAGCTGAAGTAACTGCCACCAAGAAAATGACCTTCCAGGTCAAGTACTTCAGATGGCAGGAGTTCAGTGGCTCAAAAGGAGGTTTCATCAGCTGGGTGAGAACGACATTGAGATCCCATGACACTGTAGGAGGCTTGACAGGGAACTTTGACAAAAGCAAACCTCTCATGAAGCGAACAACTAAAGGCTGTCCCGAGATCAGCTTACCTTCCACACGGTAATGGTATGCACTGATTGCACTAAGGTGAACCCTTACAGAGTTGGTCTTGAGACCAGACTCAGACAAGTGCAGAAGGTATTCAAGCAGGGTCTGTGTAGGACAAGAGCGAGGATCTAGGGCCTTGCTGTCACACCAGACGGCAAACCTCCTCCATAGAAAGAAGTAACTCCTCTTAGTGGAATCTTTCCTGGAAGCAAGCAAGATGCGGGAGACACCCTCCGACAGGCCCAAAGAGGCAAAGTCTACGCTCTCAACATCCAGGCCGTGAGAGCCAGAGACCGGAGGTTGGGATGCAGAAGCGCCCCTTCGTCCTGTGTGATGAGGGTTGGAAAACACTCCAATCTCCACGGTTCTTCGGAGGACAACTCCAGAAGAAGAGGGAACCAGATCTGACGCGGCCAAAAAGGAGCAATCAGAATCATGGTGCCTCGGTCTTGCTTGAGTTTCAACAAAGTCTTCCCCACCAGAGGTATGGGAGGATAAGCATACAGCAGACCCTCCCCCCAGAAGGCATCCGATGCCAGTCTGCCGTGGGCCTGAAGCCTGGAACAGAACTGAGGGACTTTGTGGTTGGCTCGAGATGCGAAGAGATCTACCAAGGGGGTGCCCCACACCTGGAAGATCTGTCGCACTACACGGGAATTGAGCGACCACTCGTGAGGTTGCATAATCCTGCTCAATCTGTCGGCCAGACTGTTGTTTACGCCTGCCAGATATGTGGCTTGGAGCACCATGCCGTGACGGCGAGCCCAGAGCCACATGCTGACGGCTTCCTGACACAGGGGGCGAGATCCGGTGCCCCCCTGCTTGTTGATGTAATACATGGCAACCTGGTTGTCTGTCTGAATTTGGATAATTTGGTGGGACAGCCGATCTCTGAAAGCCTTCAGAGCGTTCCAGACCGCTCGTAACTCCAGGAGATTGATCTGCAGATCGCGTTCCTGGAGGGACCAGCTTCCTTGGGTGTGAAGCCCATCGACATGAGCTCCCCACCCCAGGAGAGACGCATCCGTAGTCAGCACTTTTTGTGGCTGAGGAATTTGGAAAGGACGTCCCAGAGTCAAATTGGACCAAATCGTCCACCAATACAGGGATTTGAGAAAACTCGTGGACAGGTGGATCACGTCTTCTAGATCCCCAGCAGCCTGAAACCACTGGGAAGCTAGGGTCCATTGAGCAGATTTCATGTGAAGGCAGGCCATGGGAGTCACATGAACTGTGGAGGCCATGTGGCCCAGCAATCTCAACATCTGCCGAGCTGTGATCTGCTGGGACGCTCGCACCCGCGAGACGAGGGACAACAAGTTGTTGGCTCTTGTCTCTGGGAGATAGGCGCGAGCCGTCCGAGAATCCAGCAGAGCTCCTATGAATTCGAGTTTCTGCACTGGGAGAAGGTGGGACTTCGGATAATTTATCACAAACCCCAGTAGCTCCAGGAGGCGAATAGTCATCTGCATGGACTGTAGAGCTCCTGCCTCGGATGTGTTCTTCACCAGCCAATCGTCGAGATAGGGGAACACGTGTACTCCCAGCCTGCAAAGCGCCGCTGCTACTACAGCCAAGCACTTCATGAACACTCTGGGCGCAGAGGCGAGCCCAAAGGGTAGCACACAGTACTGGAAGTGACGTGTGCCCAGCTGAAATCGCAGATACTGTCTGTGAGCTGGCAGTATCGGGATGTGCGTGTAGGCATCCTTCAAGTCCAGAGAGCATAGCCAATCGTTTTCCTGAATCATGGGAAGAAGGGTGCCCAGGGAAAGCATCCTGAACTTTTCCTTGACCAGATATTTGTTCAGGGCCCTCAGGTCTAAAATGGGACGCATCCCCCCTGTTTTCTTTTCCACAAGGAAGTACCTGGAATAGAATCCCAGCCCTTCTTGCCCGGATGGCACGGGCTCGACCGCATTGGCGCTGAGAAGGGCGGAGAGTTCCTCTGCAAGTACCTGCTTGTGCTGGAAGCTGTAAGACTGAGCTCCCGGTGGACAATTTGGAGGTTTGGAGGCCAAATTGAGGGTGTATCCTTGCCGGACTATTTGAAGAATCCACTGATCGGAGGTTATGAGAGGCCACCTTTGGTGAAAAACTTTCAACCTCCCTCCGACTGGCAGTTCGCCCGGCACTGACACTTGGATGTCGGCTATGCTCTGCTGGAGCCAGTCAAAAGCTCGTCCCTTGCTTTTGCTGGGGAGCCGAGGGGCCTTGCTGAGGCGCACGCTGCTGACGAGAGCGAGCGCGCTGGGGCTTAGCCTGGGCCGCAGGCTGTCGAGAAGGAGGATTGTACCTACGCTTACCAGAAGAGTAGGGAACAGTCTTCCTTCCCCCAAAAAATTGTCTACCTGTAGAGGTAGAAGCTGAAGGCTGCCGGCGGAAGAACTTGTCAAAAGCGGTATCCCGCTGGTGGAGCTGCTCTACCACCTGCTTGACTTTCTCTCCAAAAATGTTATCCTCACGGCAAGGCGAGTCCGCAATCCGCTGCTGGATCCTATTCTCCAGGTCGGAGGCACGCAGCCATGAGAGTCTGCGCATCACCACACCTTGAGCAGCGGCCCTGGACGCAACATCAAAAGTGTCATACACCCCTCTGGCCAGGAATTTTCTGCACGCCTTCAGCTGCCTGACCACCTCCTGAAATGGCTTGGCTTGCTCAGGGGGGAGCTTGTCCACCAAGCCCGCCAACTGCCGCACATTGTTCCGCATATGTATGCTCGTGTAGAGCTGGTAAGACTGGATTTTGGCCACGAGCATAGAAGAATGGTAGGCCTTCCTCCCAAAGGAGTCTAAGGTTCTAGAGTCCTTGCCCGGGGGCGCCGAAGCATGCTCCCTAGAACTCTTAGCCTTCTTTAGGGCCAAATCCACAACTCCAGAGTCGTGAGGCAACTGAGTGCGCATCAGCTCTGGGTCCCCATGGATCCGGTACTGGGACTCGATCTTCTTGGGAATGTGGGGATTACTTAGTGGCTTGGTCCAGTTCGCCAGCAATGTCTTTTTTAGGACATGATGCATGGGTACTGTGGACGCTTCCTTAGGTGGAGAAGGATAGTCCAGGAGCTCAAACATTTCAGCCCTGGGCTCGTCCTCCACAACCACCGGGAAGGGGATGGCCGTAGACATCTCCCGGACAAAGGCCGCAAAAGACAGACTCTCGGGAGGAGAAAGCTGCCTTTCAGGGGAGGGAGTGGGATCAGAAGGAAGACCCTCAGACTCCTCGTCAGAGAAATATCTGATGTCCTCCTCCTCTTCCCACGAGGCCTCGCCTTCGGTATCAGACACAAGTTCACGGACCTGTGTCTGAAGCCGTGGCCGGGTCGACTCCGTGGAACCACGGCCACGGTGGGAGCGTCGAGAGGTAGACTCCCTCGCCCGCACCGGCAAAGCTCCCTCCGCCGACGTCGTCGGGGAGCCTTCCTGGGAGACCTCACCCCGGGCAAGGGGCCAGCCGGCGCCTCACTCGACGGTACCGGTGGCGCAAGCACCCCCGATACCGGAGGAGAAGGGCGCAACAGCTCTCCCAGAATCTCTGGGAGAACGGCCCGGAGACTCTCGTGCAGAGCAGCTGTGGAGAAAGACGTGGAAGCCGATGCAGGTGTCGATGTCAGAGGCTGTTCCGGGCGTGGAGGCTGTTCCGGGCTGTCCATAGTGGAGCGCATCGACACCTCTTGAACAGAGGGTGAGCGGTCCTCTCGGTGCCAATGCCTACTGGGTGCCGACTCCCTCGGCAACCCAGAGCTCTCGGTGCCGATACGGGAAGGGGACCGGTGTCGATGCTTCTTCGACTTCTTGGGACGAAGCATGTCACCGGAGCTTCCCGGCACCGACGAGGAGGACGTAGAATCCAGCCGTCGCTTCCTCGGGGCCGAGGCCAAAGAAGGTCGGTCTCGGGGGGGCTGTACCGCAGGAGCCCTCAGGGTAGGGGGAGACCCACCCGAAGGCTCACCGCCACCAGCAGGGGAATGGACAGCCCTCACCTGCACTCCAGTCGAAGCACCACCATCCGATGACATCAGCAGAAGAGGAGGTAACGGTACCACCGACGCCGCCTTCCGATGTCTCAGCCCCGATGCAGAGAGTCGATGCCTCGATGCACTCGATGCAGTCGCGGCCAAGGACGGAGGTCTAGACGCTGTCGACGTCGATGCACTCGATACTCCCGGCGCCGGTGATGATGAAGAGCCCGAGAACAAAACGTTCCACTGGGCCAATCTCGCTACCTGAGTCCGCTTTTGTAAAAGGGCCCACAGACTACAGGCCTACGGGCGGTGCCCAGCCCCCAGACACTGAAGACACGACGCGTGCCTGTCAGTGAGCGAGATTACCCGGGCGCACTGGGTGCACTTCTTGAAGCCGCTGGGAGACTTCGATGACATGGGCGGAAAAATCACGCCGGCGAAATCAAAACTCGTAATTGCGGTAGGCACCAAAAAAGAGGGGAAGAAAAAAATTCGACCCAAGGCCTGAAAAGGGCCTACCCCGAAGACGAAAGAAAACTTACCGGGGCAAAAACTGGAAATAGCGGAAAGGGATAAAGACCGAAAAGGTCCTTTTCCAAAATCCTTTTTTTTTTTTTTAGTTAGCGAAAGTCAAAAAGAGACGCGCGAGGTCGACTTAAGGGGCGCGAACGGCGTAACACGACCATACCGAGCGCGGACAAAGAAGACTGGCCGGCACGAGCCGGTTTCGGGCGGGAAGACGGCCGCGCATGGGCGCGCAAGGACTAGCAAAGGCCTTTGCTAGTGAAGATTCCGATTGGAGGGGCTGCCGTGGACGTCACCCATCAGTGAGAACAAGCAGCCTGCTTGTCCTCGGAGAACTGATAATTCGTTTACGTACCTAGGTATACAATTATCGGGAGATCCAGCACAATTGTACCAGCTGAATGTGGCTCGATTGTTCGAATATACAAAGCAAATGCTGGGCAGATGGTCCCACTTACCAATATCCTTATCAGGGAGGATTTCCTTGTTCAACATGATACTTTTTCCAAAATGGCTTTATTGCTTTCAGATCCTGCCACTTTATTTCACTAAAAAACACTGGAGAAGATTGATGGGCCTGCTTTCCAAATTCTTCTGGAATAAGATGCAACCACAGATAAAATGGCAAAATATGATAGATCCTTGGGATAGAGGAGGATTTGGGGTTCTGGATCTATACCGCTACAACAAGGCATGCTTGCTGAGGCATACAGGGGATTGGATGATGGGAACCTCACACTATACCACGAGGGAGGTGGGGGAGGAATGGGTTCGTCCCTTGTGATTACAATTTGTGTTACAGGCAAAACAAACTACATTGCCAGCACACCTAAGGAGAAATAGAGGCATATTTTCAAAGCACTTTGGGAGGCTAAGTTCCATAGGTTTCTATGGAACTTTGGGAGGCTAAGTGCTTTGAAAATGAGCTTGATATAGTGATTTGACCCCTTAGAATGATATGGAGAGAATTAGGCCGGGATTGGCTGTTTGATGCGCACCACAGTAGGCTACTACCCATAACAGGGAATGGAGAGTTTCTCCCCGGTATAGAGAGCCCAAGATTTATTTATTTATTGCACTTGTATCCCACATTTTCTCACCTATTTGCAGGCTCAATGTGGCTTACAAAACCTGTCATGGCATCGCCATTTCAGGGTACAGAAATACATTTGGTAATACAAAGATAATAGTAATAGTAAGGCTAATATGCTATCTACTCAAGCAATAAAGAAAGACAATCAAATGTTGGGGAAGTATTGATGTGTTGTGGTTATGGGTTTTCGTGGTAGGCTTTGGTGAAGAGAAGTTTTTAGCGATTTGCGAAAGTTTATTTCGTTAATTGTTTGCAAGTGGTTTGGAAGAGTATTCCACATCTGCGTGCTCATATAGGAAAAGCTGGAGGCATGTGTTAGTTTGTATTTCAATCCCTTGCAGCTGGGGAAATGTAGATTGAGGAAAATACAGGCGGATCTTTTGGCATTTCTAGGTGGGAGGTCCACGAGGTCCAGCATGTAAGACGGGGTGTCTCCATGAATGATTTTATGAACAATCGTGCAGATTTTGAAGGTGATCCGTTCTTTAAGTGGGAACCAGTGTAGTTTCTCACGTAGGGGTTTTGCACTTTCATATTTCGTCCTTCCAAATATGAGTCTGGCTGCGGTATTTTGGGCAATTTGGAGTTTCTTAATAGTCTGTTCTTTGCAGCCAGCGTAAAGGGCATTGCAGTAGTCCAGGTGACTTAGTACCATTGATCGTACTAGGGTTCAAAAAATGGCTCTTGGAAAATAAGGTTTTACTCTTTTGAGTTTCCACATGGAGTGGAACATTTTCTTGGTTGTAATCTTCACGTGGTTTTCAAGTGTGAGATTTCTATTGATGGTCACTCCGAGAATTTTCAGAGTGTTAGAGAGGGGAAGGGAGAGGTTTGGGGTGGTTATGGTGGGGAATTTATTTGTGTTATGTTGTGAGGTAAGTATAAGGCATTGTGTTTTCTCTGCATTGAGTTTCAACTGAAATGCGTCCGCCCATGAGTGCATAGTCTGGAAGCTTTGGTCAATCTCGTTGGAGATTTCTTTTAGATCGTGTTTAAACGGGATGTATATCGTGACGTCATCTGCATATATGTATGGGTTGAGGTTTAGATTGTCCAGGAGCTTGGCTAGAGGTATCTTCATTAGGTAAATAGGCTTGGCGAGAGGGGGGATCCTTGGGGAACTCCCCATTCAGGTGTCCATGGGGCTGATGTCGCTGCTGTAGTTGTTACTTGGTTTGATCTTGTTGTCAAGAATCCTCTGAACCAATTGAGTACATTACCTCCCACTCCGAAGTATTTTAAAAGATGGCAACAAAGGGGGCTTAATCTTTTACAAGACATAGTGGATTTTGAGGGTAATATCAAGAAATTGGAATCTTTGGGACTCAGAGAATTACTGTGGATGGAGGTCGGGTTAGGGGAGTAGGGAGAAACTTGTTAAAAAAAAAAAAAGGACGATGACGGATTCTATCAGTCATTCACATTTTGTTTGTTTTGTTGATGGTAATTAATGTATTCTAGCTGATGACGAGAATGGTATGGGATTTGCGTTCCAAGACGTATGAGCAGAGACTTGCTGACCTGAACATGTATACTCTGGAGGAAAGGAGGAACAGGGGTGATATGATACAGACGTTCAAATACTTATAAGGTATTAATCCGCAAAAAAATCTTTTCCGGAGATGGGAAGGCGGTAGAACGAGAGGACAAGAAATGAGATTGAAGGGGGGCAGACTCAAAAAAGATGTCAGGAAGTATTTTTTCATGGAGAGGGTGGTGGATGCTTGGAATGCCCTCCCGCGGGAGGTAGTGGAGATGAAAACGGTAACGGAATTCAAACATGCGTGGGATATGCATAAAGGAATCCTGTGCAGTAGGAATGGATCCTCAGAAGCTTAGCCAAAATTGGGTGGCTGAGCAGGTGGGGGAAGAGAGGTTGGTGGTTGGGAGGCGAGGATAGTGGAGGGCAGACTTATACGGTCTGTGCCAGAGCCGGTGATGGGAGGCGGGACTGGTGGTTGGGAGGCGGGAAATACTGCTGGGCAGACTTGTACGGTCTGTGCCCTGAAAAAGACAAGTACAAATCAAGGTAAGGTATACACATATGAGTTTATCTTGTTGGGCAGACTGGATGGACCATGCAGGTCTTTTTCTGCCGTCATCTACTATGTTACTATGACTGTATTTAATTTTGCTTGTCATCAATAAAAAATGTTGAAATCTTAAAAAAAAAAAAAAAAAAAGGGAGGGTGGGTGTTCCGAATGTGTTCTGGTATTACAAAGCTGCTCAAGCACGGGCTGCCATTGAGTGGTATCACATGAGCCCTCATAAGAGGTGGACTGGATTGGAACAGGACTCAGTGGCTTGCCCGGAGGTACAGATCGTTGGGTGGAGGGATTTGTCCCTCTATTTTGACAACTTTTTACTATTAGAATAGCCTATTTGATAATCAAGATCTGGTACTTTCTAAGCTTACTCCACTAATTAATAATCCACTTTTCCCTCCAGGCCTTGCATCTGGGACTTTTACGAATTGGTTCTCAGTGGGCTTGGATACCTGGAGCAAATTTTTTGATGAGGGTGCCCTAATTCCGTTTCATATCTTGACTGAAACTTACGCAATTTCTCCTAAGGAGATTTTTGCTTACACTCAAGTGAAGCATTTTCTACATGCTGCAGAAATAAAGGCCACAATCATGCGCGAGGATTCTTTTTTGGAGGACTTGTGTGAGGATTCTAAGGGAACGAGGGGTCTGATCACTTGCTTTTTTTTTTTTTAATCTTATATTTATTAATTTTTAACATTCATAATATACACTTATGAGTGATAATACACAAAACCAAAATCATCAATCAAAATACTGATACATTCAGTGCCACAAAGTTCTTTAACTATCGTCCACATATTTAGGTAATTGATCCAAGAAAAGGAAAGCATTCCCATACTTAAAATTAAAGCAGTTTCACAAAAAAATTTAAATCAAAAAAGCAGCTTAATTCCTGAGTGGCTAACTCTAATCTGCCATACAGTGTTACATATGTGACTAAACTTGAACATTGACCTCTTCTCTGCTTTGTAGAAAATCTTCCAACTGTTTAGGGATAAAAAATGAAAATTGTTTAGACAAACTTTATTCTACATATACAGGGAAATCTCAGGAGAAAGTCTGCACCAATCGCCACTACCCTAGGGCGTAGCAACAAGAACATCCTACATCTCCTTTCAGTTTCCCTGGACAGATCAGGAAAAACTCTCACTTTTGAACCCATAAATAGTGAATCCAAGTGCCTCAAGGAAAGTTTGAGTACTGCGTCTCAATCAATTTCCAATGCAAATATGACCAATAATGTGGTCCTTTGAGTTATTACCTCAAGAGAAGACTCTAGGAATGCAGTGAGATCCATTGCACCTTGTATAAGTAAATTTTCTGACATTTTCACATCAAATTGAATGTAATAAGCTCTTGTTATCGGTGGCAATGAATTCTCTGGCATTCCCAGAATATCTATCAAATATTTCCTAACCATTTGTATTGGCACTACCAAGGGGGACCTCGGAAAATTTATAAACCTCAAAGTCAGTCTCTTAGAATGATTTTCTAAATACTCAAAACGTCTCAAAGTAAAGTTCTTGTCTTTAATTAAAGTTTGTCCCACAAGTTCAAGTTTTTGAGTTTTTTCTGACAGTCTCTTAACTTCAGAGGCTTGTAGTTCAGAAGTCTGTATCTGGTTTAACGCAGTCTCTGGTAAAAGTTTAATTGTCTCCATATTTTTCAAAATTAACGATTGTAAAGCAGATTGGGTCGTAGAAGTTAGGTCCCACAGTAACTCTAAGGTCACTACGGCAGGTTTCATTAACTTCCCCACCGAAAACTCCGGAAGAGGGGCCTTGGAGACCTGCTCCAGGATACTCACTGTTTTAGATAAAACGTGAGTAGCTGACATTCCCGGTCCTCGCTGCTCGTCGGCTCCAGTTGTCCTCTCAGGCTGGCTCCCTCCCCGTTCCCCATGTACTCCTGAAAGGGCCATGGCATCAGGGCTCGCGCTGATGGCTTCTGTTCCGGGTTGTGGGGGTGCCTGCACGTTCGACGGGGCTCAGGGAAGTCCCGTCTACACTGCCGTCTAGCGTCAAAGCGCAAGCTCCGGCAGCAGGAGTAGACGCCAACACAGGACCAAGTGAGACTCCGAATTGCTCCAGCGTCGGTTGGTTAAGCTGGGGCATTCCGTCCGGGACCTGGGGAGCCTCCCGGACCTTGCCTCTCCTCTTACCCATCGATACCGGGTAAGACGCTTCCTCCAAAGTTAGCTGGGACAATCTCAGAGCACGTCTGGTTAAGCTGCTCTAAGCATCGCCATCTTGGATCTGACTCATTGTCTGATCACTTGCTTATACACTTTTCAGCGTCGGAGGGTGCTCAGCATCAAGTGCGTTGGCATCGGGAATTGGGGGTGACACTGGGTGATGATGATCGGAATTTTATGGAATGTGCTTGGTCCAAGATATTTCTATACCATTTAAAGAAAATGCAGTAAAAGTTGTATATAGGTGGTATTTGACTCCTGCATGCCTTCATCATGTTTGCAAAGGTGTCTTCACTGTGCTGGAGAGGCTGTGGGGAAGAGGGTACCATGGGGCATCTCTGGTGGTCATGTATTAAAGTTCGGGCCTTCTGGAAGGCAGTGCAATATAGACTCCAGAGATGGCTCTCCAAGCTTATAAAGTGGTCATCTGAATTTTTTCTTTTTCCTAAAAAACCTCCTAGCCTTACAACCGCCCAGTCCATATTGGTTCATCATGCTATGTAGGCAGCCAGGGTCACTCTGGCCGCTCACTGGAAGTCCCAAAATGTTCCTTCTTTGAAAAAATGGATGAACAAGCTGTGGTATATTTGTAAAATGGAGAAGCTTTGGGTCATACGTTGCAAAACATTATCCAAGTGGGCAGTTATTTGGGAACCCTTTGTGTCACACTGTTCGTGTTAAGGTGGTGGGGATAGGGGGGTGAAATATAATTCCCTTTTTTTTTTTTCATTTGTCTTTGCTTTCTTTGGGGGGAGGGGGAGATAAAAACCTGAGGAGTATATGAAAAGTGGTTACTTTAGCCTTGAGAGTTCATTATTATGCTTATTATTCTCCAGTGCAAGTTGTATTTTGTATTGTTATACACCTGTTTTTTATTTGCTATTTATTTGTTGCATTTGTATCCCACATTATCCCACCTATCTGCAGGCTCAATATGGCTTACATAGACTTGTTATGGCATAGCTATTCCTGGCTAACAGATACAATTGGTGACACAGAAAGAAGAATGATGAGAAAAAAAAGGTCTAAGTAGATATTATAGAGAGATGGCTATCAAAACTGGGTAGGGTTAGCAATGTGGTGTAGTTAAGCTATGGGTTTTCTTTATAGGCCTTGTTGAAGAGGTGCGTTTTCAGAGATTTACGAAAGTTAGCTGTTTCGTTGATTGTTTTCGTTTGGTAGTGCATTCCACAGCTGCGTGCTCATATAGGAGAAGGTAGTCGCATGTGTGAGCTTGTATTTTAGTCCTTTACAGCTGGGGAAGGGAAGGTTAAGGAACTTGCGGGATGATCTTTTGGCATTTCTGGGAAGTGGGTCCACGAGGTCTAGCATGTAGGCCGGGGCATCTCCGTGGATGATTTTGTGTACCATCGTGCAGATCTTGAACGCGATATGTTCTTTAAGTGGGAGCCAGTGGAGTTTCTCTCTTAAGGGTTTTGCAATTTCATATTTTGTTTTTCCAAATATGAGTCTGGCGGCGGTATTTTGGGCTGTTTGGAGTTTCTTAATATTTTGTTCTTTGCAACCGGCATACAGTGCGTTGCAGTAGTCCAGGTGACTTAATACCATGGACTGCACCAAGTTGCGGAAGATGGATCTCAGGAAAAAAGGTGAGGTCTGTTTTGAATTGTTGAGGGGCAGATCTAAAAAGGCTGATAGGGCAGATGTCTAATTTGCATTGCGATTTGGCATATTTTCCAAGCGATTGTGATATGTTGTCGAACGAGAGTGTGTCAAAGTTGGTCCAAGATCGGTCTGCTGGGTATTCCCCAGTTATTGGGTCTAGGCACTCGAGGATGTTTGCATACTCAGTTATGTTGGTAGGTAGCATGAGTCTTAGCTTTATAATTTTTTCTTTAAAGTAATTCGCAAGATTAGTTGCAGATGGGGTGTCTGTGTTGTTGGAGGTAACCGGTGTAGTATTTAGTAGTTTATTTACGAGTAAGAAGAGTTTGTGTGTGTCCTTGTAATTTGGTCCGATTTTTATTTTATAGTATATTCTTTTAGTTTGTCTGATGGTGTATTTGTATTTTCTTTGTAGTTGTTTCCAGTCTTTGAGTGCGGCGGCGTCTTTTTTCTTGTACCAATCTCGTTCTAATCTTCTGACTTGTGTTTTCAGTTCTTTCAGTTCTTCATTAAACCAAGGTATAGAGTTATTTCTACGCGAGGTTCTGGTTTGGAGCGGTGCTATGTCGTCAAGTACGGTTCTGCATCTTTTGTCCCATTCATAGAGAAATCGAGAAGATTCTGTAGATGCTGTCCCATTCGTCATTATAGAATTGTTGCCAAAAGCGAATGCTACATACCTGTAGAAGGTATTCTCCGAGGACAGCAGGCTGATTGTTCTCACTGATGGGTGACGTCCACGGCAGCCCCTCCAATCGGAAACTTCACTAGCAAAGGCCTTTGCTAGTCCTCGCGCGCCCATGCGCACCACGCATGCGCGGCCGTCTTCCTGCCCGAACCAGCTCATGTTCGTCAGTCCCATATGTAGCAAGACAAAGACAAAGGAAGACACAACTCCAAAGGGGAGGCGGGCGGGTTTGTGAGAACAATCAGCCTGCTGTCCTCGGAGAATACCTTCTACAGGTATGTAGCATTCGCTTTCTCTGAGGACAAGCAGGCTGCTTGTTCTCACTGATGGGGTATCCCTAGCCCCCAGGCTAACTCAAAACAACAACCATGGTCAATTGGGCCTCGCAACGGCGAGGACATAACTGAGATTGACCTAAAAAATTTACCAACTAACTGAGAGTGCAGCCTGGAACAGAACAAACAGGGCCCTCGGGGGGTGGAGTTGGATCCTAAAGCCCAAAAAGGTTCTGAAGAACTGACTGCCCGAACCGACTGTCGCGTCGGGTATCCTGCTGTAGGCAGTAATGAGATGTGAATGTGTGGACAGATGACCACGTCGCAGCTTTGCAAATTTCTTCAATAGTGGCTGACTTCAAGTGGGCTACCGACGCTGCCATGGCTCTAACATTATGAGCCGTGACATGACCCTCAAGAGCCAGCCCAGCCTGGGCGTAAGTGAAGGAAATGCAATCTGCTAGCCAATTGGATATGGTGCATTTCCCCACAGCCACTCCCCTCCTATTGGGATCAAAAAAAACAAACAATTGGGCGGACTGTCTGTTGGGCTGTGTCCGCTCCAGGTAGAAGGCCAATGCTCTCTTGGAGTCCAATGTGTGCAGCTGACGTTCAGCAGGGCAGGAATGAGGACGGGGAAAGAATGTTGGCAAGACAATTGACTGGTTCAGATGGAACTCCGACACAACCTTTGGCAAGAACTTAGGGTGAGTGCGGAGGACTACTCTGTTATGATGAAATTTAGTGTAAGGGGCCTGGGCTACCAGGGCCTGAAGCTCACTGACTCTACGAGCTGAAGTAACTGCCACCAAGAAAATGACCTTCCAGATCAAGTACTTCAGATGGCAGGAATTCAGTGGCTCAAAAGGAGGTTTCATCAGCTGGGTGAAAACGACATTGAGATCCCATGACACTGTAGGAGGCTTGACAGGGGGCTTTGACAAAAGCAAACCTCT
This sequence comes from Microcaecilia unicolor, assembly GCF_901765095.1. Taxonomy (NCBI): domain Eukaryota; kingdom Metazoa; phylum Chordata; class Amphibia; order Gymnophiona; family Siphonopidae; genus Microcaecilia; species Microcaecilia unicolor. Next base: position 195,280,266 of record NC_044034.1, on the reverse strand, counting down.
CATGAAGCGAACAACTAAAGGCTGTCCTGAGATCGGCTTACCTTCCACACGGTAATGGTATGCACTGATTGCACTAAGGTGAACCCTTACAGAGTTGGTCTTGAGACCAGACTCAGACAAGTGCAGAAGGTATTCAAGCAGGGTCTGTGTAGGACAAGAGCGAGGATCTAGGGCCTTGCTGTCACACCAGACGGCAAACCTCCTCCACAGAAAGAAGTAACTCCTCTTGGTGGAATCTTTCCTGGAAGCAAGCAAGATACGGGAGACACCCTCTGACAGACCCAAAGAGGCAAAGTCTACGCTCTCAACATCCAGGCCGTGAGAGCCAGGGACCGGAGGTTGGGATGCAGAAGCGCCCCTTCGTCCTGCGTGATGAGGGTCGGAAAACACTCCAATCTCCACGGTTCTTCGGAGGACAACTCCAGAAGAAGAGGGAACCAGATCTGACGCGGCCAAAAAGGAGCAATCAGAATCATGGTGCCTCGGTCTTGCTTGAGTTTCAACAAAGTCTTCCCCACCAGAGGTATGGGAAGATAAGCATACAGCAGACCCTCCCCCCAGTCCAGGAGGAAGGCATCCGATGCCAGTCTGCCGTGGGCCTGAAGCCTGGAACAGAACTGAGGGACTTTGTGGTTGGCTCGAGATGCGAAGAGATCTACCAAGGGGGTGCCCCACACCTGGAAGATCTGTCGCACTACACGGGAATTGAGCGACCACTCGTGAGGTTGCATAATCCTGCTCAACCTGTCGGCCAGACTGTTGTTTACGCCTGCCAGATATGTGGCTTGGAGCACCATGCCGTGACGGCGAGCCCAGAGCCACATGCTGACGGCTTCCTGACACAGGGGGCGAGATCCGGTGCCCCCCTGCTTGTTGACGTAGTACATGGCAACCTGGTTGTCTGTCTGAATTTGGATAATTTGGTGGGACAGCCGATCTCTGAAAGCCTTCAGAGCGTTCCAGATCGCTCGTAACTCCAGAAGATTGATCTGTAGATCGCGTTCCTAGAGGGACCAGCTTCCTTGGGTGTGAAGCCCCTCGACATGAGCTCCCCACCCCAGGAGAGACGCATCCGTGGTCAGCACTTTTTGTGGCTGAGGAATTTGGAAGGGACGTCCCAGAGTCAGATTGGACCAAATCGTCCACCAATACAGGGATTCGAGAAAACTCGTGGACAGGTGGATTACGTCTTCTAGATCCCCAGCAGCCTGAAACCACTGGGAAGCTAGGGTCCATTGAGCAGATCTCATGTGAAGGCGGGCCATGGGAGTCACATGAACTGTGGAGGCCATGTGGCCTAGCAATCTCAACATCTGCCGAGCTGTGATCTGCTGGGACGCTCGCACCCGCGAGACGAGGGACAACAAGTTGTTGGCTCTCGTCTCTGGGAGATAGGCGCGAGCCGTCCGAGAATCCAGCAGAGCTCCTATGAATTCGAGTCTCTGCACTGGGAGAAGATGGGACTTTGGATAATTTATCACAAACCCCAGTAGCTCCAGGAGGCGAATAGTCATCTGCATGGACTGCAGGGCTCCTGCCTCGGATGTGTTCTTCACCAGCCAATCGTCGAGATATGGGAACACGTGCACCCCCAGCCTGCGAAGTGCCGCTGCTACTACAGCCAAGCACTTTGTGAACACCCTGGGCGCAGAGGCGAGCCCAAAGGGTAGCACACAGTACTGGAAGTGACGTGTGCCCAGCTGAAATCGCAGATACTGTCTGTGAGCTGGCAGTATCGGGATGTGTGTGTAGGCATCCTTCAAGTCCAGAGAGCATAGCCAATCGTTTTCCTGAATCATGGGAAGGAGGGTGCCCAGGGAAAGCATCCTGAACTTTTCTTTGACCAGATATTTGTTCAGGGCCCTTAGGTCTAGGATGGGACGCATCCCCCCTGTTTTCTTTTCCACAAGGAAGTACCTGGAATAGAATCCCAGCCCTTCTTGCCCGGATGGCACGGGCTCGACCGCATTGGCGCTGAGAAGGGCGGAGAGTTCCTCTGCAAGTACCTGCTTGTGCTGGAAGCTGTAAGATTGAGCTCCCGGTGGAGAATTTGGAGGTTTTGAGGCCAAATTGAGGGTGTATCCTTGCTGGACTATTTGGAGAACCCACTGATCGGAGGTTATGAGAGGCCACCTTTGGTGAAAAGCTTTCAACCTCCCTCCGACTGGCAGGTCGCCCGACACTGACACTTGGATGTCGGCTACGCTCTGCTGGAGCCAGTCAAAAGCTCGTCCCTTGCTTTTGCTGGGGAGCCGAGGGGCCTTGCTGAGGCGCACGCTGCTGACGAGAGCGAGCGCGCTGGGGCTTAGCCTGGGCCGCAGGCTGTCGAGAAGGAGGATTGTACCTATGCTTGCCAGAAGAGTAGGGAACAGTCTTCCTTCCCCCAAAAAATCTTCTACCTGTAGAGGTAGAGGCTGAAGGCTGCCGGCGGGAGAACTTGTCGAATGCGGTGTCCCGCTGGTGGAGCTGCTCTACCACCTGTTCGACTTTCTCTCCAAAAATATTATCCGCACGGCAAGGCGAGTCCGCAATCCGCTGCTGGATTCTATTCTCCAGGTCGGAGGCACGCAGCCATGAGAGCCTGCGCATCACCACACCTTGAGCAGCGGCCCTGGACGCAACATCAAAGGTGTCATACACCCCTCTGGCCAGGAATTTTCTGCACGCCTTCAGCTGCCTGACCACCTCCTGAAAAGGCTTGGCTTGCTCAGGGGGGAGCGCATCAACCAAGCCCGCCAACTGCCGCACATTGTTCCGCATGTGTATGCTCGTGTAGAGCTGGTAGGACTGAATCTTGGCCACGAGCATAGAGGAATGGTAGGCCTTCCTCCCAAAGGAGTCTAAGGTTCTAGAGTCTTTGCCCGGGGGCGCCGAAGCATGCTCTCTAGAACTCTTAGCCTTCTTTAGGGCCAGATCCACAACTCCAGAGTCATGAGGCAACTGAGTGCGCATCAGCTCTGGGTCCCCATGGATCCGATACTGGGACTCGATCTTCTTGGGAATGTGGGGATTAGTTAGAGGCTTGGTCCAGTTCGCAAGCAATGTCTTTTTTAGGACATGGTGCATGGGTACAGTGGACGCTTCCTTAGGTGGAGAAGGATAGTCCAGGAGCTCAAACATTTCAGCCCTGGGCTCGTCCTCCACAACCACCGGGAAGGGGATGGCCGTAGACATCTCCCGGACAAAGGAAGCAAAAGACAGACTCTCGGGAGGAGAAAGCTGTCTCTCAGGAGAGGGTGTGGGATCGGAAGGAAGACCTTCAGACTCCTCGTCAGAGAAATATCTGGGGTCTTCTTCCTCTTCCCACGAGGCCTCACCCTCGGTGTCAGACACAAGTTCACGGACCTGTGTCTGCAACCTCGCCCGACTCGACTCTGTGGAGCCACGTCCACGATGGGGGCGTCGAGAGGTAGACTCCCTCGCCCGCATCGGCGAAGCTCCCTCCACCGACGTAGTCGGGGAGCCTTCCTGGGAGGCGACGGCAGCCGGTACCGCACGCGGCACCGACGCCGGAGACCTCACCTCAGGCGATGGGCCAGCCGGCGCCACGCTCGACGGTACCGGTGGCGCAAGCACCGCTGGTACCGGAGGGTTAGGGCGCAACAGCTCTCCCAGAATCTCTGGGAGAACGGCCCGGAGGCTCTCGTTCAGAGCGGCTGCAGAGAAAGGCATGGAGGTCGATGCAGGCGTCGACGTCAGAACCTGTTCCGGGCGTGGAGGCTGTTCCGGGCTGTCCAGAGCGGAGCGCATCGACACCTCCTGAACAGAGGGTGAGCGGTCCTCTCGGTGCCGATGCCTGCTGGGTGCCGACTCCCTCGGCGACCCAGAGCTCTCGGTGCCGACACGGGAAGGAGACCGATGACGATGCTTCTTCGACTTCTTGGAACGAAGCATGTCACCGGAGCTTCCTGGCACCGACGAGGAGGACGTAGAATCCAGCCGTCGCTTCCTCGGGGCCGAGGCCGAAGGAGGTCGGTCTCGGGGGGGGGGGGCTGTACCGCAGGAGCCCTCAGGGTAGGGGGAGACCCACCCGAAGGCTCACCGCCACCAGCAGGGGAATGGACAGCCCTCACCTGCACTCCAGACGAAGCACCACCGTCCGACGACATCAGCCGACGAGGTCCCGGTACCACCGACGTCGATGCAGCTGTCCGATGTCTCAGCGCCGATGCAGAGGGCCGATGCCTCGATGCACTGGCGGCCGAGGATGAAGTTCTGGACGCTGAAGACGTCGATGCACTCGATACCCCCGGTGCCGATACCGACGAAGAGCCCGAGAACAAAACGTTCCACTGGGCCAATCTCGCTACCTGAGTCCGCTTTTGCAAAAGGGAACACAGACTACAGGCCTGCGGGCGGTGCCCAGCCTCCAAGCACTGAAGACACGATGCGTGCCTGTCAAGTGAGCGAGATGACCCGGGCGCACTGGGTGCACTTCTTGAAGCCGCTGGAAGACTTCGATGTCATGGGCGGAAAAATCACGCCGGCGAGATCAAAAGTCGAAATGGCGGAAAAGGCACCCAAAAAACAAGGGGAAGAAAACTTCGACCCGAGGCCTAAAAGCGGCCTACCCCGACGACGAAAGAAAACTTACCAGGGCGAAAAAGCTGAAAATAGCGGGGGGAAAAAAGACCAAAGAGTCTTTTTCCACACAGAATGGTTTTTGTTTTTTTTTTTTTGAAACAACACGACGAACGCGCGAGGTCGACTTTGCGGGGCCCGACACGGCGAAAACACGACCGTACCGAGCGCGGACAAAAGAAGACTGACGAACACGAGCCGGTTCGGGCGGGAAGACGGCCGCGCATGCGCGGTGCGCATGGGCGCGCGAGGACTAGCAAAGGCCTTTGCTAGTGAAGTTTCCGATTGGAGGGGCTGCCGTGGACGTCACCCATCAGTGAGAACAAGCATCCTGCTTGTCCTCGGAGAAATAATATCGGGTCTATTTTGCCTCTTATAGTATACTTTTGTTGTTCTTGTTTTGGTTGTGTATTTTTTGTTCGCCATTGAAGTGTGAGGTTTGCTCTGTAGTGATCGGACCATGGTGTAGCTGTCCACTTTGTATTTATTAGTGCGATGTTTGGTTCAGATGAGAATTTATAAGTGATGATATCTAGTGTGTGTCCTTTATTATGGGTGGGTTGCATGTTTGGCCAGTGGAGCTCCCATAGTTGGAGGAAGTCCTTGCATTCGCTTACGTTGGTTAGGTTATTATCTTCAAGGTGAAGATTGATGTCACCTGCTATGAGACGGCTTTGGGTAGAAATACAAGTGTTTGATATGAAATCCATAAAGTCTGTTTGGGCGTCTTGCCAGTTGCTTGGTGGTCTGTAAAACAGGATAAGGTTTAGGTGATCGTGTAGGTTTGCGTGGTTGATTCTGACTGATGCTATTTCAAGTTGGGAAGTATGGATTCAGCTGCTGTTGTGACTGTGAATTGTAGATTATTTATTTATTTTATTTTTGTTTTTGTTACATTTGTACCCCGCGCTTTCCCACTCATGGCAGGCTCAATGCGGCTTACATGGGGCAATGGAGGGTTAAGTGACTTGCCCAGAGTCACAAGGAGCTGCCTGTGCCGGGAATCGAACTCAGTTCCTCAGGACCAAAGTCCACCACCCTAACCACTAGGCCACTCCTCCACTCCTGTGAATTGTAGATTATGGCTATGCCTCCTCCTCTTTTTACGTTCCTTGTCCAGTGGGCAATTTTGTACCCAGGGGTCTTTGGAGTCGTGGATCCAGGTTTTGCTAATAAGTAGGAGATCGAGTCTATCCGTTGTGATTTTGTTAACTACAGATCTTGCATTAATATAGCCCATTTGTATTAGTTGGTGAGGTTCGGTTGGGTTCAAGGTTGTGATGATTTCTATCAGTTGCCTGTCTTCTTGGTGTTTGTATTTGTTGATTCCTTTCTTTCCTTCGTGTTGGTAGTGTCCGTGGGTAGTAGATTTTCCGAACCGTTTTTTGATTTTTTGGGTGGTTGTAATATATTTGGGTGTTGTATATAGTTTGTGTGATGTGGGTATGTTGTTGTCCGTGAGAGGGGTTGTGAGTGCTTGGAGGATTAGGGAGAGGCAGTAGATAGTTAAGAGTAGTTTGCTGGTATTCATGTTAGTGTTAGTTTGTGTAGTGGAGCGGAACGTGTGAGTTGGTGTTTAGCCGTATTAATGGTAATTGATCAAAACTTACAATTATTCGTGTTGTTTAGTATGTGTGATTGTAGTCCATTGTACAATTTAATGTGTAATAGAAAAGAGCAGTGCTAAGCTATGTAAAGTATTGACTATAGAGTTATTTCTGCTTTACTATGCAAAATACTGATTAGAGAGTTATCCTACTTAACTATGTAGAATGCTGGCTAGAGAGTACTTTCAGGAGGTGATTCAGCATGCTGCTACCATACAAAAGTCTATTGACTATACAAAGTCTTCTGACTAGAGAGTTATCCTGCTTAGCTATGTAAAATGTTGACTAGAGAATAATTACAGGAAGTGATTCAGCATGCTACAGCAATTTAAACTTCACAGTTATTCTGATTAACTAAGCATAATACTGACTAGAAAGTTATGTTGTTGGTTGTGCCTTAACAATAATAATCTACCTACAATTAAATAAGGTCCGTTTCTGACACAAATGAAACGGGCGCTAGCAAGGTTTTCCTCGGAATGTGTATGTTTCAGAGAGTGTGAGAGTGTGTGTGTGAGAGAGAGAGAGTGAATGTGCGAGTGTCTGTGTGTGTGACAAAGAGAGTCTGGGTGCGAGTGTGTCTGTGAGACACAGTGAGTGTGAGAGAGGGTGTGTTTGATACAGATACACTGTGTGTGAGAGACTGTGTGTGCGATACACTGACTCTCTGTGAGACCGAGTGTGTGAGAGTGACTCTGTGACACAGAGTGAATGTGATACAGGGTGAGACACAGTGTGCGAGTGAGAGAGAGAGAAAGACACTGACTGTGAGCTAGAGTGTGTGTGTGTGACAGAGATACCTCCCCCCTCCATCTGTGGTATGGGGACCCCCTCCCCTCCCCTTTGGTTTCAGGATCCCCTCGCCCCCTATCAGGTCTCAGGACCCCCTCCCCCTCCGCACTGGTCTCAGGACTCCCTGCCCCTCCCCCCCCCTCTGCGTGGTTGGCAGCACCATGCGAGTGTGTGTGTGAGAGAGAGAGAGAGAGAGAGAGAGAGACTGGGTGCGAGTGTGTCTGTGAGAGAGTGTGTGTGATTCTCCTCTGTCCCCTGCCCCCCCCCTTCAGCCACCCAGAAATTCTCCTCTGTCCCCTGCCCCCCTCTCCAGCCACCCTGCGATTCTCCTCTGTCCCTTGCCCCCCTCTCCAGCCACCCAGCGAATGTCATCTGTCCCCTGATTAGGTCCGTCGAAGTGGCGGCGTTATTGAAAGCCCTGGCTGTCTGTAGCCTGGCCGTCTCCATCCTTCGATTTCATTCCCTCAGTCCTCCTGCTTTCTGCTTACCTGCCCTCGATGTCATAAAGTATTGACTTCTGTAGCCTGTCCGTCTCCAGCCTTCGATTTTGTTTCCTACCAGTCCTGCCTTCAGATTCCCCGCCCTTGACGCCATCATGTTTTGACGCGAGGGCGGGGCATAGAGAGATGTGACACCGTTACGAACCCTTCACTGAAGCCACGGAGTCAACTTCAGAACGTTGGAGGTGCGTTTTATTATAGTAGATGTTAATACTCTCAATTTTTAATAAAGACTTCTATAAATTTAAAAAAAAAAAAAAAGTATCTCTTGACCAACTGCAATCAGATGAGTCCACAAGACACCCTGACAGACATGGCAATGCTAAATGTTTGAAAAAAAATGCACATACCAGAAAACTGTGTAAGAAATCATTCAAGCTTCTAACTATATTCAACATTTCCATTCCCAGTAATATCATCTACATACTATAATCAACATTTCCATCCCAAGTAAAATCATTATCTACATACTATAATCAGTCACCTTCCCCCCTCCACACACACACTTCAGGGCTCAAAAACCCTCTAATTTACTCTAAAATTCAAAGTGAAATCAGTTTCCAAGCCCAATTCTCTTTTCATTTTTGTGATAACATGGGGGGGGGGGAGAAGCAAAAGAGCAAGGTTGGTTAGTTTTTGTTTTTTATGTTTCAACAATTTTTATTGATGAAGCAACAAAATGAACAATCACCATCTTCAATATATGAAAAAAAACATTAGTGACAGTTCTCCGGATGCAGACAAGGTAATGGTTACATCATCAAATTTTTGGAACAATAACCCCCTCCCCCCCTACTAAACCTAGAACCCAACTCTCCCCTGTAATACTTTGGTACAGTGCATTGTATTGATGATCTTCCATTATAATATTCACAATTAACATTGTGACTTACCACCATATCCAATTAAACCTTATACAAACCAACATTGAAACCCAACCTCCACTATATGTGAACTTAGCACAAAGCCTCCATTCACCCCTTACCCAAACATATGGGAAAATTAGGTTCTTACCTTGGTAATTTTCTTTCCTTTAGTCATAGCAGATGAAGCCATTACGTATGGGTTATGTCCATCAACCAGCAGGGGAGATAGAGAGCACTCAAACTTTCACAGTGCCCTCTTGGCCAGCTAGCTCCACTGCCTCTTCAGTATTTGAAGCTTCCAAAGCAGTATGGCAAACCGCAATGGGAATCACAAGAGCTTTCCTCACAGCGAACGATGGCCCATCACAAGGGCATGAACTCATAAAGGAGGGAATGCACATCCTCCTGGAGGGAATAAACTCATCCTCCTTATTGTATAAGTGGGGAGGAACACACGCGCCTCCTGAAGGGAATCACACATCCTCCCAACACACTGGAGGGAATGAACTCATCCTCCTATTTATAGAACTGGAGGGGAACACACACGCCTCCTGGAGAGAATCAACACATTCTCCAAAAAAAACATGCTGGAGGGAATGAACACATCCTCCTAAATTTAAACTGAACATGAATCCTGAAGATTGTTTTCCAACTTTCTCCCAAGGAAGGAACTTCAGGAAATTAGAACAGAACCTGAAAAACAGATTCACAGCATACAGACAATCATACAGGGAGGGCTCATGGCTTCATCTGCTATGACTAAAGGAAAGAAAATTACCAAGGTAAGAACCTAATTTTCCCTTCCTTGTCATCAAGCAGATGAAGCCATTACGTATGGGATGTAACAAAGCAATCCCTAGATAGGGTGGGAACAAGCCACACCACGCGCTAGCACTTGTGCACCAAAACGTGCATCCCTCCTGGCAGCCACATCCAGCCTGTAATGTCGGGCAAAGGAGAGCTTAGAAGCCCATGTTGCTGCACTGCATATCTCTTGAAGAGAGTGTGCTCCAGTTTCAGCCCAAGAGGAAGAAATCGCTCTAGTAGAATGTGCCTTAAAGGCTACAGGCGGAACCCTGCCGGCCAGCAGATAAGCTGAAAAGATAGTTTCTTTGAGCCAGCGGGCAATAGTGGCTTTAGACGCTGGAGACCCTCTGCGAGAACCGGATAGCAAAACAAACCGATGATCAGAAGTCCTGAAAGAGTTAGTAACTCGCAGATACTGCAGCAGAGTCCTGCGCACATCCAAAAGGTGCAGCTGCCCAAAAGATTCTGGAAACTCTTCCTCTGAAAAAGAGGGCAAGAAAATAGACTGGTTTAAGTGAAAGGCTGAAACCACCTTAGGCATAAAGGAAGGCACGGTCCGAACCGTGACTCCGGACTCTGAAAATTGCAGAAATGGGTCTCTACAGGACAGCGCCTGGAGCTCTGACACCCGTCTCGCCGAGGTAATGGCCACCAGAAAAACGGCCTTTAGTGTCAAGTCTTTCTCCGATGCTCGCTGAAGCGGCTCAAAAGGAGATGCCTGCAGGGTTTTCAAAACTAGCCCCAGGTTCCAAGCTGGACAGGGTGCTCGCACTAGAGGTCGGAGCCGAAGAACCCCTCTAAGAAACCGTGCCACATCTGGGTGAGCAGCCAAAGACACGCCTTCCACCTTACCACGAAGGGAGGCCAACGCTGCCACCTGCACCCGCAGGGAATTATAAGCCAAGCCTTTTTGTACACCTTCCTGCAAAAAGTCCAGAATCGGCGAGACAGGAGCCCGCACTGGAACAATGGCTCTGGAAGCACACCAAGACTCAAACAGGCACCAAATCCTGGCATAAGCCATGGAAGTGGACCGCTTGCGGGCTTGCAGGAGAGTGGAAATAACTTTATTGGAATAACCTTTATCCCTCAATTGCGCCCTCTCAATAGCCATGCCGTAAGACCAAAGCGGCCGGCGTCCTCCATGGCTACCGGTCCCTGAGTCAACAGGTTCAGTACCAGAGGTAACGGCAGAGGAGCCTCCAGGAGCATCTGTCGGAGGTCTGCATACCAAGGTCTCCTTGGCCAATCCGGGGCGATGAGGACCACTTCTCCTGGGTGCAGCCGAATCCGCAAGAGCAGGCGCCCTATCAAGGGCCATGGGGGAAACACATAAAGTAGACCCGGAGGCCAGGGTTGAGCCAAGGCATCCAACCCCGCCGAGCGAGGATCTCTCCGTCTGCTGAAGAAGCACGGGACTTTGGTATTGGCACTTGTCGCCATTAGATCCATCACGGGCTTGCCCCATTTGGCACAGATCTGCAGGAATACTTCGTCTGCCAGATTCCATTCTGCTGGATCGATCTGATGCCTGCTCAGATAATCGGCCTGCACATTGCTCTGACCTGCAATATGAGCTGCCAACAGACACTGAAGATGCAGCTCGGCCCAGTGGCAAATCAGTTCGGCCTGCGCGGCCAGTGCTCTGCACCTTGTTCCGCCTTGTCGATTTATATAGGCCACCGTTGTCGTGTTGTCCGACATCACTCTGACAGCCAATCCTTCCAGGGTCACTTGAAAGGCCAGAAGCGCCTGAAACACTGCTTTCAACTCTAGGCGGTTGATGGACCACTCCGACTCCTCGGGTGTCCATAGACCCTGGGCATGCTTCCCCTTGCAGTGTGCGCCCCAGCCCCAGGCTGGCATCTGTTACCACTAGGCACCAAACGGGGAGCGTCAGCGGCATTCCTCGCCACAGCATGCTGTCCGAGAGCCACCACTCCATGCTGAGACGGGCCGCAGGGAGCCAAGTAAGTCTGCATTGGTAATCCTGAGAAATAGGAGACCATCTCCGGAGTAGGGAATACTGTAGAGGTCTCAGGTGCGCTCTCGCCCAGGGTACCACTTCCATCGTGGCTGTCATCGATCCCAGCAGCTGGACAATGTCCCAAGCTCGCGGGCGGGGCATCCTCAGGAGCAGACGGACCTGATTCTGAAGCTTGCACCGCCTTAGCTCAGGTAGGAACACATAGCCCGAGACTGTGTCGAACCTGGCCCCCAAAAACTCTAGAGATTGTGAAGGGGACAGGTGACTTTTGGCCATATTGACGACCCAGCCTAGAGATTGCAGTACTGAGACCACTCTGGCTGTAGCTTGTAAGCTCTCTGTTGCAGAGTCTGCTCTGATGAGCCAGTCGTCTAGGTATGGGTGAACCCTGATACCTTCTCGCCTGAGAAAAGCAGCTACTACCACCATTACCTTCGAAAAGGTTCGGGGAGCTGTGGCGAGGCCAAAAGGCAAGGCCCGGAACTGGAAATGTTTTCCCAACACCGCAACCTCAGAAACTTCTGGTGCGGGGGCCAAATCGGTATGTGCAAGTAAGCTTCTTTCAGGTCTAGAGACGTGAGAAACTTTCCTGGCTGAACCGCCGCAATGACGGAGCGCAGGGATTCCATGTGGAAATGCCGCACTCTCAGGGACTTGTTCACGTCTTTTAAGTCCAGAATAGGGCGAAAGGACCCACCTTTTCGCGGCACCACAAAGTAGATGGAGTATCGGCCGCAGCCTTGCTCGGCGGGAGGCACCGGGGTCACTGCCCCTAACTGAATCAGACCTTGTAAAGTCTCCTCCACCGCCGCCCGTTTGACAGCAGAACCGCATCGGGACTCCACAAACACGTCTCTTACTGGGGCGTTGAATTCTATTTTGTATCCATCTCTGATCAGGTCCAGAAACCACTGATCTGAGGAAATCTTGGCCCACTCCTCAACAAAGAGGGAAAGCCGTCCTCCGATGACAGGCATCGAGGAGAGGGCCGGCGCACCATCATTGAGAGGGTCGCCCCTGAACTCCTGGTCTTGAGCCACCGGCTGCGGAACACTTGTCCGAGCGAAAGGAGTTCCTCTGCTGACCACGGGCACATGAAGTGAACCCAGCAGAACGCCCCGGGCGGTACCTTCTAGCTTCACGGAAGCGAGGTCTGTACGAGGAGTGGACCGCCTGGCCCTTAGAGGAAGGCCTCTGCCTATCTTCGGGCAAGCGCTGGGGTTTTGGATCACCCAGGCCTTTCACAATTTTCTCTAACTCCTCACCAAATAGGAGAAGTCCTTGAAAAGGCAACTTCACCAACCTTTGCTTAGAGGCCATGTCCGCTGCCCAGTGTCGTAGCCACAGACGACGGCGAGCCGCCACTGCTACTGCCATTTGTTTAGCCGAAGCTCTGACAAGGTCATAAAGGGCATCAGCCAGAAAGGACAAGTCCACCTCCATTCGCGGAGCCACATCCAAGAAGGGCTCCGCTCCATCTCCGGGCTGAGCCACTGCCTGTTGCAGCCAAGCTAGGCAGGCTCTCACAGCATAACAGCTGCATGCAGACGCCCGAACAGTGAGACCTGCAATTTCAAAGGACCGTTTCAACGCTGTTTCCAGCCTACGGTCTTGAACATCCTTCAGGGCAACACCTCCTTCAACAGGGAGGGTAGTTCTCTTTGTCACCGCAGTGACTAGGGCATCCACTGTAGGCATTTGAAAACGAGCCATATGTCCCTCACGCAGAGGGTATAACTGCCCCATAGCCCTGGAAACTCTCAAAGGTCCCTCGGGGTCAGCCCACTGAGCCGAAACAAGCTCTAGGATGGAGTCATGCAAAGGGAAGGCCCGAGCAGCTTTCTTGGTACTAGCCATCCTGGGATTACTCGAGGAGGCCATGCCACTGTCAGGATCTTCACTCGAGAGGGCCTGCAAGGTATCTGAAATAAGCGCTGGCAGCTCATCACGGTGGCTCACCGCGGAGGGATCATCCAGATCCTGTGGTAAATCCGCACCTGACTCTGGTTCCTCAGACCAAGAACGTCTGTCAGAGTTCTCCGAATCCTCACACCCCGACCACGGGGGGGAAAAAGGTGCACCACAATCTGAAGGGGAATTAACCCTTCTGCGCTTATCTTTAGGCCAAGCATCCGGGGAAAAAGCCTCACTGGGCAGTCCAAGGCCAGAATCCATCAGGGGGGCAATCAGAGGAGCCTCAGGCGACCCTTGAGGAAGGGTCTTTTCATCATGTATGCTTTATGCAGCAAAAGCACAAAATCCGGGAAGAAAATCTCACCCTGGGCACCCAAATCCTGTCCGGTGCTAGCCACTCCCGAAATAACCTCATCTCGAGGTGCCCCACCCGGCTCAGGTCTCTCCGTGTCCACGGAGGCCGCGCCATGCGGTGTAAGCAAAATGGCGCCCGCTGCCAGCTCAGAGCGGGAAGAAACATCGCTCGCCATGCTCGGGCCGGCTCCTACGCCAATACAGCACGATTTACAGAGCCCTGCTGCTGATTTGCGCTTGCCACAAGTGGAACAGCGCTTTACATTGTCCGCAGCCATCGCCAAAAAACGGCGGTAAAATCCAAAATGGCGGTTTCACGCCAAAATCGCCCCGATCGAGGGCCCACCCCGGAGGAGTTGGAAAACACTCTTACCTCAAAGGATCTAGTGTACAACTACGATCCTGCTGAAAATCAGGTCAAAAACCTCTGTTCCAGCGTCTCTGCGTTTAAAAATGCGACGCAACTTTTTTTTTTTTTAAGCTGTGAGGAAAGCAGAGGTATTGAAGACTCCGGAGGCTCAGATGAGTGGGAAAGGCAGGGAAAGGGCGAACTTATATGCCTGCATCCACTGTTGGTGGGTAAGGACAGGGAAAGCAAGGCAATATGCCCACATCCACAGAGGTATGGGTACGGCAGGGAAAGGGCTAACCTACGTGCCTTTAAAGTGAAGCTGCTATAGCCTCCAACACCCCGGTTAACAACTGGCAAGCCAGGAACCACCTCCCGGCAGATTTTTCTGGAGCTCGAACAAGCTGCAGCCACCCTGCTAAGGGAGATAGAGAATACTGAAGAGGCAGTGGAGCTAGCTGGCCAAGAGGGCACTGTGAAAGTTTGAGTGCTCTCTATCTCCCCTGCTGGTTGATGGACATAACCCATACGTAATGGCTTCATCTGCTTGATGACAAGGAACAGAACTTTACCGCTATGCCATGGTCTCCTGGAGCCTTGACTCTGATAGCCCCCCCGAGACCAGTCAGCCACTTACAATTGCTTCCTCAAGAACCTGGGTAGAACCCCTATAACTTAATCATCTATTGCTGACTCTGCTTCCCAACAGTTATATGAACCTTTTATTAGTAAAGTCTTAAATGGGCACAGGCCGCAGCGCAAGCCAGAACAGAACTTGCCCAACAACATCTGTTCCCCGAGGCCATGTTTTATATCCATCGCTCTGTTGGGAATAGCCAAAAAAAAAACTTTGATAACTCTCCCTCTCGAGTCAAACCCCCCCTCCCTTCCCCCTCCTCCCCTCCTAATTCCCGACCAGGACAAGTATCTGTCAAAAAAGCTTCTTCTCTATGGATTAATTAACATACTGCGCCCTTTCGGGCTAAGAATTTGCAAATAAGTTGACCATATCTGGACAAAAAGCTTTCTACGTCTTGGGGACTGTCTCGCCTCTCTGGCCTCCCAGGACGCCAGAAGGTATATTTGGTTTCTCCAGTGCCAGAATGCGGGGGCTTCTGAAACAGTCCAATATTGTAAAATACATTTACGAGCAACCAGGCTCAGTTTCCTACACAACAGACTCGCGTGGCGCCCCAGGGGAGCAAAGTCCCTAGGTCTATCCAATAGAAACTGCTCTTCTGTTCCCTGAATCTTGTGCCCCAGTTTAATCAAGAAACTTCTTACCCGCTGCCAGAAGGTTTGTACCACCGGGCACTTCCAGAATGCGTGATAGTAAGTACTGGGTCCCCCTCCACACTTCAAGCAGGCCGAATCCCCGGCGCCCTCTACATGGGCTAATTGGGCTCCTGTCATATAACCCCGGAGGATCACTCGATACCCACATTCTCTCAATCGTTCATCTGTCACCAGAGTCCTAATGCCTCGCAGTGTAGACCCCAAATCCCAGGACGTCAGTGACACCCCCAGGTCTTTTTCCCATTTGCTTATCAGGGGAGCATAATTCCTCCCGGGCCTGTGACGGACCAATGTCTTGTATATCCACGAAACTGAGGGATGCTCCTCCATGGGCTCTTGGAAGAAGTCTCGCAGTCTTACCCCCATACACCTCCCCACCTCTGCCTGATCTAAGGAGCATAGATAGTGTTTTATCTGCACGTAAGCAAATTGATTCCCCCAGCCACTGCCCACCTTGTTTTGCAGCTCGCCAAACTGAACCAGTATTCCCTCTTCAGTTAATAGGTGTTCCAGCCGCCGAACACCTTGCTGTTCCCAGTTCTTGAAAAGTGGGCTGTCTATACCCACCTCAAAATCCAGGTTCCCTACAATGGGAAGCTGATCTATCACATGTGGGTTCCCTCCTAACATTTGTACCAACCAGTGCCATACCTCCCTCAGAGACCTGAACAAACAACTCTCCTTCACAGTGGGCGGAACACGACTTCCCTGAAGGTGAAGAAGTGCAAAAATGTAGTGGGGGGCAAAGTGTTCCATCTCAAGGTCTATAGGTGTATGATGGTTCCCTTCCATAACCCACTCTCCCAGATGGCGCAGTAAACATGCCTGATTGTACAAAAACATGTCGGGAAGCCCCACTCCTCCTCGTCTCCACCCTCCAATCAGTAGTTCCTGTTGAAATTTAGGTTTCTTACCAGCCCAACAGAAACGGCTAAATAGTCTATTCAGTGTTTTCAAGTCTGCCCTTGTAAGTCGAAAGGGCAACGTTTGTAACATGTACAGCCACCTGGGGAACAATACTATTTTTATCAAGTTGATCCTACCCAGCAACGAAAGTGGAAGCCCTATCCAAACATCCAATTGTGCTCTTGTGTCCTCTAAAAGGGCCTTCACATTCAACTTATACAGATCCGATACTTTCATTGCCAGTCTTACTCCCAGATATTTGAAAGAGTTATTTGCCCATTGCAAGGGAAATCCTGGCCCCAATCTATTAGAGGAACCGCCGGAGATGCCAGAGCCTCTAATTTACCCCGATTTATCCTAAAACCAGTATAGTCGCCGTACTCCTGAAAAACCTCTAGCAGCGTCTCCAGAGACTCCCTTGGGTTTGTAATGTGTACTAGCAAATCATACTACTACTACTTAACATTTCTAAAGCGCTACTAGGGTTACGCAGCGCTGTACAATTTAACATGGAAGGACAGTCCCTGCTCAAGGAGCTTACAATCTAAAAGACAGGTGTACAATCTAGAGACAAGTGTACAATCTAAAAGACAGGTGTACAATCTAGAGACAAGTGTACAATCTAAAAGACAAGTGTAGAGTCAATCTGATAGGGCATACTATATTTCTCGAAAGGTTAGGTGCCGAAGGCAGCATTGAAGAGGTGAGTTTTAAGCAGAGATTTGAAGATGGGTAGGGAGGGGGCTTGGCGTAGGGGTTGAGGAAGATTGTTCCAGGCATAGGGTGAGGCAAGGCAGAATGAGCGGAGCCTGGAGTTGGCAGTGGTGGAGAAGGGTACTGAAAGGAGGGATTTGTCCTGTGAGCAGAGGTTATGGGTGGGAACATAGGGGGAGATGAAGGTAGAGAGGAGCTGCAGACCAGGTGCATTTGTAGGTAAGGAGTAGAAGCTTGAATAGTATGCGGTATCTGATCGGAAGCCAGTGAAGTGACTTGAGGAGAGGGGTGATATGAGTATATCTGTTCTGGCGGAATATAAGACATGCGGCAGCATTCTGAACAGATTGAAGGGGGGATAGATGGCTAAGTGGGAGGCCGGTGAGGAGTAAGTTGCAGTAGTCAAGGCGAGAGGTAATGAGAGCGTGGACGAGAGTTCGTGTGGTGTGCTCAGAGAGGAAAGGGCGAATTTTGCTGATGTTGAAGAGGAAGAAGCGACAGGTCTTGGCAGTCTGTTGGATATGCGCAGAAAAGGAGAAGGAGGAGTCAAAGATGACTCAGAGGTTGCGGGCAGATGGGACGGGGAGGATGAGGGTGTTATCAACTGAGATAGAGAGTGGAGGAAGAGGAGAAGTGGGTTTAGGTGGAAAGACGAGGAGCTCGGTTTTGGACATGTTCAGCTTCAGGTGGCGGTTGGACATCCAGGCAGCAATGACGGATAAGCAGGCCGATACCTTGGCCTGGGTCTCGGCGGTGATGTCTGGTGTGGAGAGATATAGCTGGGTGTCATCAGCATACAGATGATACTGAAAACCATGAGATGAGATCAGTGAGCCTAGGGAAGAGGTGTAGATTGAGAAGAGAAGGGGTCCAAGGACAGATCCCTGGGGAACTCCAACAGATAGTGGGATGGGAGTGGAGGAAGATCCATGAGAGTGTACCCTGAAGGTGCGGTGGGAGAGATAAGAGGAGAACCAGGAGAGGACAGAGCCTTGGAACCCAAAAGAGGACAGTGTGGCAAGAAGTAAATCATGATTGACAGTGTCAAACGCAGCGGATAGATCGAGGAGGATGAGGATGGAATAGTGGCCTCTGGATTTGGCGAGGAGCAGGTCGTTGCAGACTTTAGAGAGTGCTGTTTCTGTCGAGTGAAGAGGGCGAAAACCGGATTGAAGTGGATCGAGGATGGCACGAGAGGAGAGAAAAATCAAGGCAGCGACTGTGAACGGCGCGCTTGAGAGGAAGGGTAGGAGAGAGATGGGGCGGTAGTTGGAGGGGCAGGTAGGGTCAAGTGATGTTTTTTTTAGGAGAGGTGTGACTACGGCGTGCTTGAAGGTGTCAGGGACAGTTGCAGTGGAGAGAGAAAGGTTAAGGATGCGACAGATGGAGGGGGTGACAGTATGGGAGATGGTGTTAAGTAGGTTGGTGGGGATGGGATCGGAGGAACAGGTGGTGCATTTCAAGGAGGAAAGAAGGCGAATGCAGCTATCTTAAAGGTCTGGGAGCCCAACTGAATCCCTCTAATCAGCGGGTTCCCCACTATTTCTCGTATGAGGGAGTCCATAGTCAATACAAAGAGCAGAGGTGAAAGGGGACACCCCTGTCTTGTGCCCCTCCCTGTGAGTATGCTGGAGGATTCCATCCCATTAACCATAATAGTTGCACTAGGGTTCGCATACAGGGTCTGGATTGCTGTTACGTAGCGCCCTCGGAACCCATATTTCTCCAAGGAGGCAAATAGAAAAAGTCCCAGTTAACCCTGTTGAATGCTTTTTCAGCATCAAAACTAATCATCAAGGATTGCAGGCCCTTGTGATTACAATTTTCCAGGGTGGCTATGATTTTTCTAAGATTTTTTGCTACAGATCTACCCTGTACAAAGCCCACCTGACTGTCATGTATTAGGCGCGGTAACATAGGCGCCAATCTGTTTGCTATTACCATTGCATCGAAGTTCAGTAGGGAGATGGGCCGATAAGAAGTCGGTTCTGTAGGGTCTTTCCCGGGTTTAAGTATTACTACAATTTGCGCTCTGTTTAAAGTTGGCGGCATCTTTTTATCCTCTATCAGTTGATTTAGAAACGCAGTGAGATCAGCAGCTATATTGGTCGCTAACAGTTTGTAAAATTCAGCTCGCAGACCATCAGGGTCCGGGGCCTTCAGTAGTGGGCTACGGCCTATTACCAAGGTGACCTTGTCTTCCGTTATCGGTTTGTTGAGCCGTTCAAGATCCCTTTGTGTAAGTTTAGGCACCTCAATATTGTCCAAGAACATTCGGCTCGGTAGCCCCGAATCCCCTACAGGATCATAAAGCTCTTTGTAAAAGGCCTGAAAAATGTCGCATATGGTTTTATCCGAGGTAGTCTGTCCTCCCCCCCGGTTTCTTAAGCAATAGAATATTCTTATTTCTTCCCCTCGGCTTAATGAACTTTGCCATTAACTTTCCAGCCTTATTCCCCTGCTGGTATAACCTGTACCTGTAATAAGTTTGAGACTTAACCACCCGCCCATGCAGCAGCTCATTCAAAGCTGCTTGCAAGCTGATTACCTGTTGTGTCTGGGGTCATGCGTTTCCCCGAATCGCCGCCTCGACTGACAGAGCTGCTTGCTTAGCCTGATAATCTCCCTATCTCTCGTGGTCCGTACAAAGTGAGTGTGGTTAATAATCTCCCCCCGAAGCACGGACTTGGCCGCCTCCCAAAACAGGACTGGGTCGTCACGGTGGCCTTGGTTGTGCAGCACATATGACTCCCAGCAAGCAGTCAGCTTCGCCTTTAGTATGGGGTCTTTGTAATGTTCAAGGGGGAACAGCCACCTTTTCCCTGATCCCACTAACGTCCGGGACACCCACTCCATCATCACACATGCATGGTCGGATACAGCATATGGGCCTATCTCCGCTGTCCGAACCTTCCCAAAGAGCTGCCTGGTCACTAATAGGTAATCTATGCGTGATTGCGTCGAGTGCACCCTGAATAGGTGAGTGTAATCCCTATCACTTGCATGTAACAAACGCCACACATCCACCACATCAAGCAACTGACTTAACTGCAGTAGGCCCCTATTAAGGTGGTATGATGGTACATCTCCACTGACCGATTTGTCTATCGATGGGTCCCACACCGCATTAAAGTCTCCCCCTATCATTAGAGCCTCTGATGCCTGGTGCAACAGGAGATTGGTGATTGTCCGATAGAATTTTTTATCATAGGTGTTTGGGGCATATATACTACAGAAGAGCAGCCTCTGTCTCTCGACCACAGCCTCCACTATGATATATCTCCCTCCCAGGTCTGCAGCTGTTGTTTTTATTTGTGAGGCTATCCCCTTCCTAAATAATACTGCTGCTACTCCCTTTTTCCCCTGTGCCTGAGCCGCCACACAGTCCCCCGCCCACCACGTTCTAAGTTTGGAATGTTCTATTTGATTTAAATGTGTCTCTTGTAACAGCGCTATGTCCGCTTTCTGTCTGTTTACATGTTGCAAAATCTTAGAGCGTTTTATAGGTGAATTCACTCCACCGACATTCCATGTTATGACCTTTACCAGTCAGTGAAACTTCGCGTGTCGGCTCCATCCTCAAAGGGCTTTGGTAAGATCCAGGGAGGGCATCCCAGCCACTGCCCCCTATCATTAGAGCCTATTACCCCCCCCCCCCCCAGTCTCGGGCAGTATGTCTCAAAATATTAACACAAATAGAAAAAAAGAACAACCCCTTGTCCTGGTCAGGAACCCCCTTGCCCCCGTTACTCCCAAAAAACCCTAGAACAGTTTTGTATCTCCCCTTACCCCGCCCCCCCTCTCCCTTCCCTTCCATCTTCCTCCCTCCCTTAACCCCTGTACCCATTGGTACCTAGTTCCACTATTTGGAACCATCACGTCAGACGTCCCTCCCTCCTCCCCTCCCTCCATATTCATGTTTTCCTGTCCAAGCTATTGTCAAAACATGTACTCTTTTTATCTCCATAGTATGACACAGTATGTTCAAGGTTCACTTCTTTGTGCGCTAATATCAGAGTGTCCAGCCACTATTAGTCCCAATGTATAACCCCCAGGCTGCTAGTACCGTCTCCTAGCTTTCCAAGTCATACCTTCTACTCTGGTGAGATCTGTACGGGTATCAATACCTTCATTAATCCAAATCGTCTCTCCAATCTAGCGCTTGAGTCA
The DNA here is from genome assembly GCF_901765095.1 of Microcaecilia unicolor. Classification (NCBI taxonomy): domain Eukaryota; kingdom Metazoa; phylum Chordata; class Amphibia; order Gymnophiona; family Siphonopidae; genus Microcaecilia; species Microcaecilia unicolor. The sequence continues at coordinate 195,259,423 of NC_044034.1, read as the reverse complement.
AAGAAAGGCTAGATCTCTTCAGCGCTCTGCCGAGTTTGCGTGCTCCAATTGTTGGGCTGTACTTCTATTATTTTTATTACATTTGTACCCCGCGCTTTCCCACTCATGGCAGGCAATGGAGGGTTAAGTGACTTGCCCAGAGTCACAAGGAGCTGCCTGTGCCAGGAATCGAACTCAGTTCCTCAGTTCCCCAGGACCAAAGTCCACCACCCTAACCACTAGGCCACTCCATAGGTGACTCACAGTTTTGCTGGGTACTGCAACGCAACCAGATCTTCTTATGAAATAGCGCCAAGCATATTCCAGAGAAGGTACGCCTCTTCGCCGCCACCCCAACAGAATAATCCTCAAAGCAGCGAATCGGCGACCCCTCATAATTCAATGAGTTCCCAGAGCGAAGTCGCTGCAATACTTCTTGCTTCTGACTGTAATTGAGAAACCTCATTATCATAACCCTGGGCTTATTTGTTCCTGTTGCTTTCGCTCCGAGTCAATGGGCCCGCTCTATGTACAGTGGCCCCGAGGATTCTGGGAGCTGTAGTTCCTTCGCGATCCAGCGTGACAGAAACAATTCCAGGCCCCGTTCCAAGATGCTCTCCGGCAGCCCGATCATGCGGAGATTGTTCCTGCGGGACCTGTTCTCGAGGTCCTCTATTTTCTCTTCCATCGCTTGCAGCTTTACTTTAAAGGAGTCCTGCGATTCCTCCACTGCGGTCACTCTCTCCTCGAGCTCGCCCGCCCTTATTTGGAAGACCACACAATCGCGGGGAGAGGTCGGTGAGTTGCGCTTGCACTTTCTCCAATTTGGCATCTATTGGAGAGAGTCTGCGTTCCAGCAATTCCTCCATCACGGAGGACATTTCGGCCGTTATCGCGGCGATCCACGCCGACGACACCATTGGGCCTGGCAGGCTTGCGGGCGGCGCCATTTTCTCTTCGGCACTCTTGTCCCGAAGTTTGACTTTTTGCAGGCTTCTGGCCGCCATGGCACAAGTTACGGGGCAGCACTCTCTTCTCTTACGGTTTATACACCGGTTCCTCCTGGTCCTCAGTTTGTACCTGGGCTCCCTCTTAAAAGTCCTTGGAGGGGAATCGGGAGCTGGAGAGGTCTTTTTTAATCAGCCTCTCTCAGTCATGACGTCATATGATCTCTAGTTTTTGGGGTTTTTTAAGATGTACTAGAATAGCCATTACTTATTCAATAGAAAAATATATATAAGAACAACAGCTATCCTAATTCATCTGCAAAAGAACAACTAAAGTAGATGCAAAGCATCATTAAGTGTTTTAAAGCAAAAATATGTTGAATCACCCATATACCCCTGGATTCTATATAGTGCAACCGATATTGCAAGCGCAAATCCAGTCGTATTCTGGATTTGCATAGGCATTTAACAAGCCAATCAGTGCTGATAACTGCCACTTAACAAGCAATTATTGAGTAACTGGCATTAATTAAAATTTACGCAACCTTGCTAAGTGTATTCTGTAAACTGGTACACGTAAATTCTAATGTGCACTGCCATGGAATGGTCGGCTCATGGACATTCAAAACATTTATACGCAATGTTATAGAATACACCTCCTTTGCGCCTAACTTTGGGGCAGGGAATGAGTGGGGCATCATGATTGAAGTCTACAAAATCCTGAGTGGTGTAGGACAAGTAAAAGTAAATCAATTTTTTACTCATTCCAGAAGTACAAAGACTAGACAACACTGAAGTTACATGGAAATATTTATGAGGAAATATTTTTTTCACTCAACAAATAGTTAAGCTCTGGAACTCAATGTGGTAACAGCGGTTAGCGTATCTGAATTTAAAAAAAAGGGTTGGACAAGTTCCTGGAGGAAAAGTCACGGGGAAGCAACTGCTTGCCCAGGGATTGGTAGCATGGAATGTTGCTAATAACTAAGTTTCTGCAAAGTACTTATGACCTGGCTTGGCCACTGTTGGAAACAGGAAACTGGTCTGACCCAGTATGGACTACTCATGTTCTTATGCAACAACTGGGTATGTATAGAGAGAAAATATCCGCCAGAAGGAGGAGAAGTCTAGACGCCCCACGGACAACAACAAGAAATGAAATAAAAGTGGGAGGACGACCAAGGATTCCAAAGACTGAAAGGATATATAATAATAAAGATGTTTATTGAGGTGTAAAGACTCGACACGTCGTCGTGTTTCGGCCGTTAGGCCTGCATCAGGAGTCTATAATCAAATTTTGAATACATAAATTATAAAAACAATATAAAAGTAGACAACATATATATACGTTTAAATATTTAAAATTCATTTTATAATTTTAAATGTTATATAAAAAAAATATATAATAATGACAAATTTAAAAAGCATAATAAAAAAGATGCATTTAAGAATGAATGGATAAATACATATGAAGATGAATTTAAACGGATGATTAAATTTTTAAGAAAATAAAACATTTAAATTCATCAAAAAATAAAATAAAACCTTCCATATTTTAAAAATATGTAAAGACAAAAATTGGTGTGCTTGTATAAAAATGATGTACATATAAATAAATGACAATATGTAAATGAATTCTCATGTCTACACAAAGTAAGAAAACAGTGTGGATTGGATACATTAAACATGGATAACCAAATGCATTCAAAGGTGAATTTATACACATTAAAAATGAAATGAACCCTCTTGTGTATTAAAAAAAAGGGGGTCAAACAATTAATAAATATATAAACACATAAAATGGTGTGCTTATATAAATACAATTTGCACATGAATAAATACAAATATGTCAAAGAATTCTCATGTCTAAACACATAAAATATTATAGCACATATATGCATGTGTTTAAAAAATGAAAATTAAGCGAAAGTGATCAATTAATGGCAGATTCAGAAAATTAGATGAAAGAAATTAATAAATGGCAGACTCAAAAAATTGATAATGAGTGTGGTAACACTGACCTTAATGCCAAATGCCTTTGAGAACTATTTGATGAAGGCAAATCCTCAACAAAAGAAGGTCTGGTTAAGAGGTGAAACAATAATAAAAAAAAATAAAAAAAAAGAGTAAAGCAGCAAGATGAGTGAACATGAATTCTAGCTATATGTTGAGGGTTAGAAAATTGGTAAAAAATTGACCATTTAGCCAGTGAATATAATACACATATATATCTCTCATCATCAAAGGACTAGAAATGGTGGTAAACTGGAGCCCTAGTTGGGAAAATATGTTAAAAACCATATTGCAAAGTGCCCAAATAAAATATTAAAACATGCACAAAATATGCACATATATAAAATAAACAATTGGATAAAGGGCTGAACTTGCTGAGCACAAGAGCAATCTGTGCAGAATAGATACACCAACTCTATGTTTTAGACTGGCACAGTACAGAGTTAAGGGTGAGAATATAAGTTGAAAACAAGAAGAAACTTATGAAAAAAATACTGGAGTGATTTTTACAGAAAATGAGCCTAAATAGGTAAAAACTGCTGTGAATATGTGGCCACATAATCTATATTAATAAATCCCACCTTGAACGTTCTGAAGCTCACTCCAAGGCAGAGAAGCTCACTCCAAGGCAGAGAAGCACAAAAATCCTGTAGTCTTCATAGGCTAGGACCAGTCACCCTCACTCATAGACCCGCCCTCAGCCACGCCCGATCTGTACATAAAACGCTACCTCAACATTCTGAAGACAACCTGCTGAAGCCATCTGCAAAATCCCTAAACAGTTCGTAAGTTCATGTTGGTGAAGCCATCCAACTCACCATGTCTCTCTGCCCCGCCCACGAGGGCGGAACACAGAGAGTAAAGGGATCCACAAAGGCACCCCTACCAACTGGCAACCCCCTCCAACAAACAACGACCCAGGCAGGGGGAGTGTTTCCGTACTCCTCCCCCTGCCTAGGAATCGCTACAGACTGCTGGCAAACTCCCCAACCACACGACCACAAAAACCACCCGCAACCCCCCCCCCACGCACAAACACACAAACACACACACGCACAAACACACACACACACACACGCACAAACACACACACACACGCACACAAACGCACACACAAACGCAAACACACACACGTACAAACACACACAAACACATACACGCACACACAAACACACACACGCGCACACACACGCACACACACACACACAAACAGCCTCGACGGTGCACCTCTAAGTGCCCCCCCCGCCGCATCGCCACAACAACCCGTGCAACAGGGCATCAGAAAGCCCCTACCCCCTTCCCTCCGCGCCGCATCACCCAACCCCTCCCCCCCACACACATCGACCGCCTCGCCACCCGCGACCGCTAATACAAACTCTGTCCGGCGGCTGCTGCTGCTTCTATTCAGCAGCAGCAGCCCGTACATAAAGAAAACAAACAAACAAAAAAACAACCTCCTAAAACGCACCTCCGTGGAGAACCATCTCACATTGGCTGACGTTTCTGCAGCCGCTCCTCCTCTCCCCTCAACGTCAGTGCCCCTGCCGGAAGACCCCAGAGAAACGCCGAGACGTCAGAGGGGAGAGGAGGAGCGCATGCTGAGACTTCAGCCAATGTGAGATGCTTCTCAACGGAGGTGTATTTTAGGAGGATTTTTTTTTTTTGGTTTTCTTTATGTACGGGCTGCTGCTGCTGAATAGCAGAAGCAGCAGCCGCCGGACACAGTTTGTATTAGCGGTTGCAGATGGCGAGGGGGTTGATGAGGAGGGGAGGGGCTTGGTGATGTGCCACGGTGGGGGGGTCAGGTGATGCGCGAAGGGGGGGACAAGGGGCTTTCTTTGGGTGCTGCGCCGGCTGGGGGGGGGGGGGGGTCTCGCTGGACATGGGTGGCTGGAAGGAAGCAGGGGGAGGGGAGGGTCGCTGCACATGGGTGGCTGCAGGGGGGAGGGCAGGGAACAGGACGAACACTGCAGGGCGGGCAGGGGGACAGAAGGGTTGGTGGTCATTAAGGGGGACAGGTGGGTCGATGGACATGGCTGGCCACAGGGGAGGAACAGGGAAAAAGGAAAGGAGCGTCCTCAGACATGGGTGGCTGCACAGGAGAGGAGAGTCGCTGGACATGGCTGGCCGCAGGGGGGACAGGGGCGAGAGGAGGGACGCTGCACATGCATGCCTGCAGGGGGACAGGAGGGTCGCTGCACATGCCTGGCTGCAAGGGGGCTGGGGAGAGGGAGGGGGTGAGGGGGTTCCTCACACCACACACGCAGTCACTCATTCTCTGTCTGCCACATACACTCTCATACTCATTGTCTTTGTCCCTCTCTCTCACACAGTGTCACACAGAAACACAAACACTGTCTCTCACACACTCTCTCTCTCGCACAAACACATACACTCTGTCTCTCTCTCTCTCTCACAGCTTTATCCGCGGGTTTAATAACAATTGAGGTATTGAGTGAAAGATTTTCATCAAGAGGATATCCACTGGAACACATTAACAAAGGATTTAATAGAGCTGCACAGACAGATCGTACTGACCTACTTCTACCAAACAAAAAAAGAAACACACCAGATATCGTCTGTACAATGAAATACTCTTTCCTGGCAAAACACATTTCGAAGTCCATTAGAAAGCACTGGCATATTCTTGAAGGTTTGGAATGTTTCAAAAACAAAGAATTGGTCGTAGCTTACTCCAGAAATAAGAATTTGAAAGAACATCTCGTACCATCAACATTACCAGACATTACTACTATTTTGCCACCACTTGGACATCACAAGTGCGGCCACTGCAGTGTTTGCATTCACTGCATTGAAACCACAACTTTTATTCATCCCGTCACCAATAAACTTTTTAAGCTAAATCATACTTCAGACTGTACAACTGCATCGGTGATCTACATCATCATATGTCCGTGCCCAAAGCTATATGTTGGCAAAACAATTAGAGCTATTAAGACAAGAATCATCGAACACAGGAGTTGTATCAAGAGGAAAATTGACTCTGCACCGCTGGTTGAACATTGGCTTTCTGCAAAGCATTCCATTTTGGATCTAAAGTTTTTTGTATACAAGATCTTCACCAAACGATGGAGAGGGGGTGATATGGATAAACATTACAAGAAGAACAAAAACGTATATTTCATTTTTAAAAACATTGACACCCGATGGACTGAATAATGAAATTGATTACAGACCATTTTTGTGAACACATTCTACCCCCAGCAGTAGAACATGCACAATTCAATTTTCCCTTTTCTCTTAATTTTATTTTTTTCCCATTAAGCAGTTAATATATTATATGTTTCTCAATCAATTTATATTTTCATTTTCATTATTATTTTTTAGATTATTTTAATCCTTCCCCCTTTACTTAGTTATTTATTTTTCATTTTTTATATATATTTTTTTCATTTATTTCTCTAGCATACATCAATTTTCATCAAAATGCTTCATATCATTTGTTCTTCCGTTTTTAAGTCTGTTTCCCCTCTTTTCCTATACCGTAATCCTTGTACTAATCTTTCATAGTTTCCGTTTCCTTTTAGTTTACCACCGTCATCCTAGTACTCCACATCTACACTTTTTTCCTCTGTAATGCTTTCGTCATTTCCCTTCTGTTCGTTTTTTTGCATCTTTCCTGTGGCATTTTTTCTTAGTTTTTGGCGCCCTTTTTGCCTTTATAATGCTCAGCAGCCCTCATGAACACTACTTGCTTATTGCAGCATTCTATACAAGCGTTGTGTCAGAGGAGACAATGAAGCACGCTTACCTTCACAATGGTCTTTCTAAAGGTAAATGTTTTAAGCTTTTTCTGTATCATATTATGTGGCCACATATTCACAGCAGTTTTTACCTATTTAGGCTCATTTTCTGTAAAATCACTCCAGTATTTTTTTTCATAAGTTTCTTCTTGTTTTCAACTTATATTCTCACCCTTAACTCTGTACTGTGCCAGTCTAAAACATAGAGTTGGTGTATCTATTCTGCACAGATTGCTCTTGTGCTCAGCAAGTTCAGCCCTTTATCCAATTGTTTATTTTATATATGTGCATATTTTGTGCGTGTTTTAATATTTTATTTGGGCACTTTGCAATATGGTTTTTAACATATGTTCCCAACTAGGGCTCCAGTTTACCACAATTTCTAGTCCTTTGATGATGAGAGATATATGTGTGTATTATATTCACTGGCTACATGGTCAATTTTTTACCAATTTTCTAACCCTCAACATATAGCTAGAATTCATGTTCACTCATCTTGCTGCTTCACTCTTTTTTTTTTTTTTTATTATTATTATTGTTTCACCTCTTAACCAGACCTTCGTTTGTTGAGGATTTGCCTTCATCAAATAGTTCTCAAATGCATTTGGCATTAAGGTCAGTGTTACCACACTCATTATCAATTTTTTGAGTCTGCCATTTATTAATTTCTTTCGTCTAAGTTTCTGAATCTGCCATTAATTGATCACTTTCGCTTAATTTTCATTTTTTTTAACACATGCATATATGTGCTATAATCTTTTATGTGTTTAGACATGAGAATTCTTTGACATATTTGTATTTATTCATGTGCAAATTGTATTTATATAAGCACACCATTTTATGTGTTTATATATTTATTTATTCATTGTTTGACCCCCTTTTTTTTTTTTTAATACACGAGAGGGTTCATTTCATTTTTAATGTGTATAAATTCACCTTTGAATGCATTTGGTTATCCATGTTTAATGTATCCAATCCACACTGTTTTCTTTCTTTGTGTAGACATGAGAATTCATTTACATATTGTCATTTATTTATATGTACATCATTTTTATACAAGCACACCAATTTTTGTCTTTACATATTTTTAAAATATGGAAGGTTTTATTTTATTTTTTGATGAATTTAAATGTTTTATTTTCTTAAAAATTTAATCATCCGTTTAAATTCATCTTCATATGTATTTATCCATTCATTCTTAAATGCATCTTTTTTTATTATGCTTTTTTAATTTGTCATTATTATATATTTTTTTATATAACATTTAAAATTATAAAATGAATTTTAAATATTTAAACGTATATATATGTTGTCTACTTTTATATTGTTTTTATAATTTATGTATTCAAAATTTGATTATAGACTCCTGATGCAGGCCTAACGGCCGAAACACGACGACGTGTCGAGTCTTTACACCTCAATAAACATCTTTATTATTATATATCTTTTCAGTCTTTGGAATCCTTGGTCGTCCTCCCACTTTTATTTCATTTCTTATGCAACAACTACCTAGGAAGTCAAGAAAAACATGGGATATACATAGTATATCTTAAACTGTACTAAGCTGAAGGAAGATTAGATGGCTCTTCCAGTCATCATTTATTGTGCTTTCTCATTTTCTATATTATCACTAAGGACCCCTTTCAAACTGCAGTAAAAGAAGCCCTGAAATAGCACTGGCACGCAGATTTGCCGCAGTGGGCAAAAGTTTTTTATTTATTTAAAAAAAAAAAAAAAAAAAGGAATTGGCTCTGCAGTAACTTAACCACCTGCTCTGCAGCCATTTCCCAGGGGAGCCCTTACCACCACCTATTTAAGAAGTGGTAAGGGCTCCCACACTAACCCAGAGGTATCCGGATAGTGCGCAGGGCTGCCCGACTACCAGTGGGGAAAGCCACCAGCACTACAAAAAATAAATAAAAATACAATTTTTTTTGATCGTCGGAAATGGTGTGCAGTGGGGGCAGGCACTACCACTGGGCTCCTGCTTTAAGGATAACTCAGCAGACCAAAGTACAATTCTCTATCCAAAGACAGTATTGCTACAGGTTTTGTAACAGACAAATAAAAGCTAAAAAAGTTACTGCATCACACATGCAACAATGTTATATCTGCAACACTGAGCTATAATAGTGGTCCTCAACTCAGTACTTGGAACCATCCTGACCAGTCTAGTTCTCAGGATATCTTTAAAGAATATGCAAGAGATTGATTGATTGATTGTTACATTTGTACCCCACGCTTTCCCACTCATGGCAGGCTCAATGCGGCTTACATGGGGCAATGGAGGGTTAAGTAACTTGCCCAGAGTCACAAGGAGCTGCCTGTGCCGGGAATCGAACTCAGTTCCTCAGTTCCCCAGGACCAAAGTCCACCACCCTAACCACTAGGCCACTCCTGCACTATGTATTGCACACTATGAAAATGGTGTATACAATTCTCTCATGAACATCCTGAATGCCACCCTGGTCTGGGAATCTTCAAGGACTGAGTTGAGGACCACAGAGCTAAGTATTCACAAATACAGAAAAAGAAACAAGGCAAAAACTTCATGTTAATAATCATGAATAATCCTTTTCCCTCATACCTGTTCTTTTCCTCAAGCTCTTTATTGGCTTTCCTCTTGAATTTGAGCAACAGCTGTTGAAGGAGGTCCTTCACAGCATCCCGCTCCTTTATTGCGGTGCTTTCATTGGAAAAATGGAAGTTGGTTGTCTCCCCAGCATGCAGGACCAGTTGAAGCTGTACTTTAGCTTTACCTTCAGGACTGATCTTCTGACCTAAAAACACACACACACTTCTATTTGTAAAGATGTCTTTATACACTCCAGGTTACACTACTGCTCAGAAGCAGCCACCAACAACCCCTACCTATGCCTTCTGCAAGAGGTTTCCCTTTGAAAGTGATCTGTAAGCTATGCAAAGAAACTCAAAATTGCTCTCCTCCAGAGTAGCTTGGAGGAGCAAAGATTTTGTTTTCAAAACTGTTAAAAGGCTTTTAAAATCATATTCCTTCATAAGCTAACAAAAAATAACTTCTAATAAAAAGTTACAGCATTGTCCGTTTAAAAAACAAGGCTGATTCACAAGAAAAGCATTCAATGGATGCCTCCTCCCCCCCAAGCAAAGAAGTTTCTTTTTTTTATGTCCAAGAATTTTATTGGTTTTAGAAAAAGATAAACAATTTATCAAGCAATAACATCAAGTAATATCAACTGTAACACAGAATTCAAACAAAAAAAACCCTGCAAATCAAAATAATAAATCTTAAACAAGTTACCTAAAATAAGATTTCAGATAATTATCCACAAGACCAAATTTTAGCAGTAGAACATGCCTCAACCATTTTGTCTGCAAGAGGTTTCAAATTTATGAATCTGTAAAACTGAATGCCACCAAAAAGTAGAATTGAGAATAGAATTATCTTTCCAATGCATAAGAACCAGTTTCAGCGCAGCAACAACTAAAATGTTCAGTAATTTTTGTTGGGAAACATCCAATTGATCTTGGAATAGCACAGAACCTAACATAATAATTGAAGGAGTAATTGGACCCTGTACAGGAAGAAGATTTGAAATAAAAGACCACACCTGACACCAAAAGTCATGTTATTCTACAATCAAAGATCATATGAAGCAAGGTATCAGTGTGCGAGCCACAGGACCAACATTTTGTTGTTATTCGAAAGACCAGCTGCCGCCAATTTATAAGTCCAAATCACCCTATGACGAAAAAAATATAATGACTGCACGTAGCTGATCAAAGCTATAGGTCTATTCATTTTAGACCAGAGATAAAATCACTGATTGGGTGATACCTGAACTTGAAGATCATTTTCCCATACTGAACATAGGCTTAGTTTGCTGCCTAAACACTTTTGTATTAAAAATTTGTATAATTGTGATACAACATGGCCTTTGTAACAAATTCTAGAGAGGAAATCATGTATAGGAGACAACTTTACATTTAGGTTAGAGAGATCTTTGTTCTGGGTTAGGCAATGTTTAATCTAGACCCACTTAAAGTATTGGCTGATAGGTAAAGAAAAGCCAGAACAGAGATCCTCAAAGGGAACAACTGAATTACCAGAATACACATGAGCAATTGTCCTTATCCCATTTTTTGCCCAGATTTCCCAACATATAGGGTGCTTATTAATTTTGATTAAAGGGTTGCCCCATAAGGTGGAATGAAGGGAACTAGAGCTTGAAAATTCCATATAATTATCAAGTTCATGCAAACAAGAGAAAGAAGAAAGAATTATATTATTATTTTTCAATTGCTCTGGAATAAATAACGGCAAGAGATGGGGACTTAAAGAAGAGCCCCACATCAGCTGCTCCATTGTTAACCAAACCGGTTGATAATGCAGAGGTTTTATCAACCAGTATGACGCCTGACCTAAAATGAATGCTTTGTGGTAAAAAAAAAAAAAAAAAAAAATCAGGAAATAGGACACCTGTATTTCCTGTGGTGTTTTCAAGAGTTTTCAGAGCAATCCTAGGAGGCTTATTATTCCACAAAAATTTAGTTAAGATATTATCTGAGTATAAAAAACTTTTGGAAAAAGGATAGGAAGCATACTAAGGATAAAGTTGACTTTGGGCATTAGCATCATTTTAATAGTCTCCATTCGACCCCACCAAGAAAGATGTAATGGTTTCCAAGAAAGAGATACAGATTTAACCAACTCCAGGATATACTTCCCATTCAATTCCAATGTACCTTCCAAAGAGGGACATACATTAATACCTAATGATCGAATATTCTGTGAAGACCATAACAGACCATGCAGCAAAACCAGATTAGAAGTAGCATGAGCATTAAGAGGAAGAACCAGAGATATTAGAGTAAATAGAAACAAGTTGAAACAAAGCTGTTAAGGAGGAGGATGGATTTGTCAAGAACAACATTATATCATCAGCATAAGCGGAGATTTTGACTTCCAAATTTCCAATAGAAATTCTGGTTATATTTATATTATCTCTAATTCCTATAAGAAATGGCTCTAGAGCTATATTAAATAGATAAGGAGACAGGGGTCAGCCTTGCCTGGTACCTTTTTCCAACTGAATCGGATCCGATAGTGTATTATTAATCAAAATTCGGGCTTGTTGGATTATTATATAAAACTTTGACCTGCGTTATAAAACGTTTTGGGGCTCCAAACCATTCAAGAACTTTAACTAAAAAGGGCCACTCAATTCAATCAAATGCCTTCTCCGCATCTATGGACAAAGCAATAACTGGAGATAATTATGATTTAGCTAAAATAGAAATTTGGTGAAAGAGTCTTGAATTGTTTGTAATAAGACAGTGAGGCATAAAGCCAACTTGATTAAGGTGGATAATATTGCCTATAATTTTAGAAAGTCTATTGAAGGGGGGCAGACTCAAGAAAAATGTCAGGAAGTATTTTTTCATGGAGAGAGTAGTGGATGCTTGGAATGAAAACGGTAACAGAATTCAAACATGCATGTGATAAACATAAAGGAATCCTGTTCACAAGGAATGGATCCTCAGGAGCTTAGCCGAGATTGGGTGGCAGAGCCGGTAGTGGGAGGCGGGGATAGTGCTAGGCAGACTTATACAGTCTGTGCCAGAGCCAGTGGTGGTTGGGAGGCGAGGATAGTACTGGGCAGACTTATACGGTCTGTGCCAGAACCGGTGGTGGGAGGAGGGGCTGGTGGTTGGGGGGCGGGGATAGTACTGGGCAGACTTATACGGTCTGTGCCCTGAAAAAGACAGGTACAAATCAAGGCCCATATGAGTTTATCTTGTTGGGCAGACTGGATGGACCGCGCAGGTCTTTTTCTGCCGTCATCTACTATGTTACTATGGATAGAATTTTTGCATAGATTTTGTAATCGACATTTAGTAAGGAAATTGATCTGTAGTTGGAGATTAAAGTAGCATCTTTTTCAGGCTTTGGAAGAACTGTGATGGTAGCTTCCGCATACCTATCATTGATGGTTGGGCTATTTTCAAGTAACTGATAATAAGAGAGCACATGAGGCAAAACATCTTTAAGAAAGGAGGAAGTGACGTCAGCGGAGCGAATGGCCGCATGATCGCGGAGCTCTGACGCACCTGAGCTACAAAGTGCATTTTCCCCCCTCCGCTAGCGGCGAACTTGATAGCAGACTGCCGCGGAGCACAGCTAGACGACGGCGTAGTGTCCCAGAGAGATGCAGGCAAGCCAAGAGGGCATAAACGTATCACAATTTGCGTTCGCGGGTGGAGCGGCCCAGAAGCGCATGGCGGGCCAGGCGGGGCCACCTCCCGACACTCAGATCAATGGGGAGGAAGACTCGGGAGTGGAACTATTCCAAACGCCAGAACTGACCCCGCGAGTGAGTGACTTCCCGGAGTTCCGGGAATGGATGCAGGAGATGCGATCGAACCTCAAGGCGGTCCGGATGGAGATCGCCACCTTGGGGGCGGAACTGCGGGGGGAAATAGCAGGCCTAGGCCGCAGAGTAGACGAGGCGGAGACCCGCATTTATGACCAGGGAGAAGCGTTGCAATTGCTGGATCTGCAGGTATCTGACCTTAGACTTGGTCAACAGCAAATCAATAATACATTGGAGGACCTCGAAAACCGTGGCAGGCGCTGCAACTTGCACTTTAGAGGCCTGCCAGAGTCCCCGTTATATCAGGACACAGAATCAGTTGTCCAGAAAATAGTCAGTGCCTTGCTGTCCACACCTGAGGCCCCATTGGCGCCAGAGTCAGTAGTCCTGGAGAGGTCCCACAGGGCATTGAGCCTGATGAGAAATAATCGACCAAAAGATATCATTGCCTGTTTTTGCGATTTTAAGCTGAAGGAACGAGTGCTGAAGGCAGCAAGACAAATAAAGGACTTCAATGGGACTCCTATAATATTGATATTTATCAAGATCTAGCTGCAGCTACGTTAAAGAGAAGAGCGGATTTAAAACCTGTAACTGCTCACCTACGCGAGCTGGGCATACGATATAGATGGGGACACCCATTTGCATTGATCTTTTACAAGGATGGCAAGCAGCATCATGTCCAGATGGTGGAGGAAGCGCGTGCAGTGGTTCCAGATGGAGAGACAGGGACGACCCCGATGCCAGGAGAAGGGCACCGACAGAAAGGCGGGCAAGACTCCCGCCCAAAGTGGCAGCGAGTGGGGCGTAAAAGACTCCAGCGACAACAATCTGCGCATCGCTTGCCGTGAGATCGGGAGCCGCTACAGTGGAGGAAACTGAGAAAGATGTGACTGATGGCGTCAGGATGTTGAAAGTTAAAGGACATATCAGGGACAGGAGTAAGATGCTCCACAGAGTGGTGATTCATAGAGAACCCAGATGCTGAGCTGATGCGGCATCCAGATATGTAAGCAGGGGATATTTGTGTGGAGCTGGTGTCTGGGGGTGGGGGGAATAATTCAAGTTGGGTGAATTGGAGGGTGCAGGGTGGTCATTTCTAGCCCGACTAGCATTCACTTGAATATGGAAGCAGTGCTCAGGTTTGGGGGGGGGGGGAGGAGGGGAAGAAGAATAGAGGGAGATCAGGGAGGTGGGGAGGGAAGTATAGGATCACTCAGGAGGGTGGCGGGATGCATAAGAGAAGCTCACAGAGAAGGGTGGATGACTCTTAAATATGCGACTCTGAATGTGCAGGGCCTCAATTTGCCTCAAAAGAGGAGTCAATTGTTTAGAGACATGCCACGCCTAAGAGTAGACATAATGTTCATCCAGGAGACACACCTGAGGCGTAGGCACGAGAAGCTAATACGACATAAACGGTACCCTTTTGTGTACTGTGCTTCAAGTAAAGATGATTTTAAAAAAAGAGAGGAGTTTTCATTGCGCTGTCAGGTGCGTGCCCGTGGATTATGCAGGATACTGTAAGGGATGTGGAGGGGAGGTATATGGTGGTGATTGCAACTCTATATGATGTGTATTATACCTTGATATTCGTATATGCGCCCAATGAGGGGCAGGCCAGCTTTTTGGAGGGTCTTGAAAAAGTGATACAAGACAAAGCAAAGGGCTCCCTATTGATAGGGGGAGACTTCAATCTCACATTTTTTTTTTGTTACATTTGTACCCCGCGCTTTCCCACTCATGGCAGGCTCAATGCGGCTTACATGGGGCAATGGAGGGTTAAGTGACTTGCCCAGAGTCACAAGGAGCTGCCTGTGCCTGAAGTGGGAATCGAACTCAGTTCCTCAGTTCCCCAGGACCAAAGTCCACCACCCTAACCACTAGGCCATTCCTCCACTAGACCCCCAGGTAGATAACTCAGGAGGCAATGTGGGGTATGCCCAACGGGACCGCCATAGGATGTGGGGATGGATGGGGCGCTGGGGACTAACAGACCTGTGGAGAGAGAAACATGGATCTGAGCGAGACTATACCCACTACTCGCCAAAATATAATTCCTATTCAAGAATTGACTACTGGTTGGGAGATAGAGGGGTGTGGGGTAACAAAGGACATACAGATTGAGCTGACCACTGCCTAGTGTGAATGGAGATGCTAACAAGGGGGGAGCATAAAGGGCGCAGGAATTGGCGAATGAATGAAACTATGCTGTTGGAACCCCAAACTGTTCAAGAGATAGAAAAATATATAGTAGAATATATTGCTATCAATGATGTTGATGAGGTCCACCCTACCAGCCTGTGGGAGGGTCTCAAAGCTATATTGAAAGGGAATCTTATTGCGCTTCAATCTCGCATATATAAAGCTAAGAAATTGAAGGAAGTGGCGCTCAGGGATAAATTGGCACAGCTAGAAAGAGATCATAAAGCTAATACCTTGGATAGCCAAAAAATAGGGGAGATACACCAGATCAGGGGGCAATGAGATGCAGATGGCAGATATTGAAATGCAATTGCAGGCTGCACAACAAGAGCACTTTGAATTCGGTGACAAAGCCAGCAGGATGCTGGCATTTAAGCTTAGAAAGAAAGAGCAGCGTAACTATATAACAGCCATCAAAGATAGCGGGGAAGCCCTTCTAACTGAAACAGATAAAATACAAGAGTCCTTTTGGGACTTTTACAACCAGCTATATCAGGGGGAGCAAACAGTAGCCCCGGAGGAAAAGGAGGCATATCTGGAGGGAGTAGCACCACAGAGGGTATCGGGGGAAGAGGCAGAGAAAATCTCAGTGGACATCACACTAGAAGAGGTGGTGGAGGCCATAGCTGACCTGCCAAATAATAAGGCTCAGGGCCCGGATGGATTTCTCATCAGGTTTTATAAAATGTTCAGTAAGTTGCTGGCCCCCATCCTCGTGAAGGCGATCTCCTCCTTTGGTAATATTCAGGAGCTATCTTATTCGTGGAGACTGGCAGAGGTGGTCCTCATATTAAAACCAGGAAAGGACCCACAACAATGCGGCTCATATAGGCCAATCTCGCTGCTCAATACTGATTATAAGATTTTCACTAAAATTCTGGCGCGTAGGCTGCGGGGGCTGATGCCACACTTAATACATGAGGACCAGGTAGGCTTCATAGAGGGCTGGCAAGGCTGCGATAACATTCGATGCCTCCTGCATGTGATTCAGCAGGTCAGAGATGAGACTACCCCGGTAATACTGTTCTCAGTGGATGCTGAGAAAGCATTCGACCGGGTGGACTGGTCCTTTTTGTTTAAAATGCTGCGACAGGTGGGCCTAGGGGACAAGTTTCTCCACTGGGTGAATTTGCTTTATACCAGCCCCCTAGCAGCACTGAGAATTAATGGCTCGAGGTCCAGGCCGGTCGAACTCCATAGAGGCACGCAGCAGGGATGTGCTCTCTCTTGCCTTGTCTATAGAACCCTTAGCTAAAACAATAAGGGAGCATGTAGGCATACGAGGTGTGCTCAGAGGCAGGAAAGAACATAAGATTATGCTCTTTGCTGACGATATTTTGATGACATTGGCCAACCCATCCCGGTCCCTCCAGTCCGTTATGGCAGTGCTCCAGCAATATGGCCATAAGTCAGGATTTAAAATTAATGTCACAAAATGAGAGATACTTAATATCTCGACGCCCCCGCATGAGGCAGGGATGATAAAAAAAGGCCTACCCATTTGTGTGGGCAGCAAAGTCCATAAGATATTTAGGTGTTCAGATCACTGCTAAGGCAGAGAATTTATTTGCTGCTAACTACCCAAAAAAGGCCCAAGAGCTATTCATAGAATTAGACAGGTGGGAGGGTCTCAATATATCTTGGACGGGGAGGATTAATGCAATCAAAATGATTCTCTTGCCAAAGCTACTATACCTTTTTGTAGCACTGCCTGTGCCAATTCCACATTCCTTTTTCAGGCAGCTTAAGCTTAAGAGAATGTTCGCTTACATCTCGAAGAAAAGACCTCCAAGGGTGCACCGTGTGATAATGTACCAACTGCCAAAGGTGCGGGGCATGAGAGTCCCCAACTTTTTCCTATACTATCAGGCGGCTCAGTTAAAAGTGCTGGCTGAGTAGGAGCCGCAAAATACAAAGAAATGGCTCCACTGGGAAAGAGCATGGATGGGCACTCGCTATCTGGGTAACACGCTGTGGAGGCAGAAAGAGGACATATTGTCCGAGGCGCGGAAGCTCCCGATAGGGATGAACCACCTGCTCTACACATGGCTCTCAATAAGGAAGAAGGTGTTTCCAGATAGACTATACTTTTTGCAGACAGCTATCTGTGCTGCCCCGGGTTTCCCTTGGGGTGAGGCTGAAAGGGCATATCAGCTTTGGGCGAATAAGGGCTTGTGCACACTAGGGCAAGTCTGGAAAGATGGGAGAGTAAAAGGATTCGAGGGGCTAAAAGAGGAATATGACTTAGGCAACAGAGACATGGTCTATTATCACTGCCTGAGGAACTATATGCTTAAGATGGCTAGAGAGGAACTGGAACTCACAGAAACTGAGCTAGAGCGAGCAGTGAGAGGGGGAGGGGGAAGGGGAGTATAACGAGGATTTACCGGGCATTATTGCTCCTGACCACCCCTATAGAATTTTATACACGTAGATGGGAAGATGCCCTGCAGAATACACTTTCAGCTGACTGGTGGGACAGTAGCTTTAGATTCTTATTAAAACCGTCCGTAGCTCAACCACTGATTGAGAACGGATATAAAATGTTATACTGGTGGTATTACACGCCAGAGAAGCTACACAAGATTTATCCAGGGGTTCCCGCAGACTGTTGGAGAGAATGTGGAGAAGTGGGAACCTTTATGTATGTCTGGTGGGGGTGCCCAAAGGTGCAAACATTCTGGCAGCAAGTGCTCGAAAGGGTCAATAGCCTGAGTAAAGGGACATACCCGACCACAGCAGAACACTGCTTGCTTCATGTGCGACCGCCAGGATGTCGTGCACAGGACCATAAGCTCACTATAATAATCTTTGCAACAGCTAGACTAGTCCTGGCACGGGCATGGAAGCAGGTGGAAGTTCCATCGATGCACAGAGTGGGTCTCAAGCTAGACCATGTTTATCAGATGACTAAATTAACAGCACTGAGGAAGGGGCACATTCAGAAATTTTGTCCAAAAAGTGTGGGAGTCTTATGAGAAGAATAAGGATGTCTTTAACCTGCCGGCTGATGGGGGGGGGGGAGGGCCTAGGGAGTAGGGGTTTAGGATGTTGCAATTTAAATATACTAGGGGCAACATGTTATACTGTTCAATGCTTTATGTATTAAAGGTTGCATGGATCTGCGTACCCAGAAAGCTGTTGCTTTTGAAAATATAATAAAAAAATCTTTAAAAAAAAAAAAAAAAAAACATCTTTAAGAAAGAGACGATAAAATTCACAAGAAAGGGGGGTGAAAATGTGAAAACAAAAATTGATGACGGACCAGGATGAGCAGGTAGACACAGAAATGACAAAAGAAATCAGAGACGCGAACAAAATGGGCAATGTGATAATAATGGGTGACTTCAATTATCCAAATATAGACTGGGTAAATGTAACATCGGGACACGCTACAGAGATACAATTCCTTGATGAAATCAAGGACAGCTTTATGGAGCAACTGGTGCAGGAGCCGACGAGAGAAGGAAAAATTCTAGACTTGGTCCTTAGTGGAGCGCATGATCTGGTGAGGGACATTATGGTACTGGGGCCGCTTGATAACAGTGACCATAATATGATCAGTTTTGATATCGACCTTGAAGTAACTGTACACAGAAAGTCAAATACGTTAGCGTTTAACTTTAAAAAAGGAGACTATGATAAAATGAGAAGAACGGTAAAAAAAAAAAAACTTAGGGGGGCAACTGAGAGAGTAAAAACTGTACAACAGGCGTGGACGCTGTTCAAAAATACCATCCTGGAGGCCCAGGCCATACATATTCCGCAAATTAGAAAAGAAAGACGGAACTCCAAAAGACAGCCGGCCTGGTTGAAAAGTGAGGTGAAGGAAGCTATTAGGGCTAAAAGAAACACCTTCAGAAAATGGAAGAAGGAACAGTCTGAAAATAACAAGAAGCAGCATAAGGAGTGTCAAAGCAAATGCAAGGTGCAGATAAAGAAGGCCAAGAGGGATTACGAAAAAGAGATAGCATTAGAGGCAAAAAAACATAGTAAAAAATGTTTTCGGTATATTAAAAGCAGGAAGCCGGCAAAAGAATCAGTTGGGCCGCTGGATGACCGAGGGGTAAAAGGGGCGATCAAGGAAGACAAAGACTTAGCGGAGAGACTGAATGAATTCTTTGCTTTGGTCTTCACCGAGGAAGATTTGGGTGGGATACCGGTGTCGGAAATGGTATTTCAAGCGGACAAGTCGGAGAAACTTACTGACTTCACGGTAAACCTGGAGGACGTAATGGGGCAGTTCTACAAACTGAAGAGTAGCAAATCTCCTGGACCGGATGGTATTCATCCTAGAGTACTGATAGAACTGAAAAATGAGCTTACGGAGCTACTGCTAGTGATATGCAACTTATCCTTAAAATCGAGCGTGGTACCGGAAGATTGGAGGGTGGCCAATGTAACGCCCATTTTTAAAAAAGGCTCCGGGGAGATCCGGGAAATTATAGACCGGTGAGTCTGACGTCTGTGCTGGGGAAAATGGTAGAGGCTATTATTAAAAACAAAATTACAGAGCACATCCGAGGACATGGATTACTGAGACCGAGTCAGCACGGCTTTTGTGTGGGGAAATCTTGCCTGACCAATTTACTTCAATTCTTTGAAGGAGTAAACAAACATGTGGACAAAGGGGAGCCGGTTGATATTGTGTATCTGGATTTTCAAAAGGCGTTTGACAAGGTACCTCATGAAAGGCTACAGAGGAAATTGGAGGGTCATGGGATAGGAGGAAATGTCCTATTGTGGATTAAAAACTGGTTGAAGGATAGGAAACAGAGAGTGGGGTTAAATGGGCAGTATTCACAATGGAGAAGGGTAGTTAGTGGGGTTCCTCAGGGGTCTGTGCTAGGACCACTGCTTTTTAATATATTTATAAATGATTTAGAGATGGGAGTAACTAGCGAGGTAATTAAATTTGCTGATGACACAAAGTTATTCAAAGTCGTTAACTCGCGACAGGATTGTGAAAAATTACAAGAGGACCTTACGAGACTGGGAGACTGGGCGGCTAAATGGCAGATGATGTTTAATGTGAGCAAGTGCAAGGTGATGCATGTGGGGAAAAAGAACCCGAATTATAGCTACGTCATGCAAGGTTCCACGTTAGGAGTTACGGACCAAGAAAGGGATCAGGGTGTCGTCGTCGATAACACGCTGAAACCTTCTGCTCAGTGTGCTGCTGCGGCTAGGAAAGCGAATAGAATGTTGGGTATTATTAGGAAAGGTATGGAAAACAGGTGTGAGGATGTTATAATGCATTTGTATCGCTCCATGGTGCGACCGCACCTTGAGTATTGTGTTCAATTCTGGTCGCCGCATCTCAAGAAAGATATAGTAGAATTGGAAAAGGTGCCGCGAAGGGCGACTAAAATGATAGCGGGGATGGGACGACTTCCCTATGAAGAAAGACTAAGGAGGCTAGGGCTATTCAGCTTGGAGAAGAGACGGCTGAGGGGAGTCATGATAGAGGTATATAAAATAATGAGTGGAGTGGAACAGGTGGATGTGAAGCGTCTGTTCACGCTTTCCAAAAATACTAGGACTAGGGGGCATGCGATTAAACTACAGTGTAGTAAATTTAAAACAAATCGGAGAAAAATTTTCTTCACCCAACGTGTAATTAAACTCTGGAATTCATTGCCGGAAAATGTGGTGAAGGCGGTTAGCTTAGCAGAGTTTAAAAAGGGGTTGGACGGTTTCCTAAAGGACAAGTCCATAAACCGCTACTAAACGGACTTGGAAAAATCCAAAATCCCAGGAATAACATGTATAGAATGTTTGTACGTTTGGGAAGCTTGCCAGGTGCCCTTGGCCTGGATTGCCCGCTGTCGTGGACAAGATGCTGGGCTCGATGGACCCTTGGTCTTTTCCCAGTATGGCATTACTTATGTACTTATGACTCAATCACTGGCCTTTTGTTATGTATGTTATGATGTTGATATGTTGTTTATGCCAGGTGTGGAATGTATCTTATTTTGATTGTCATCAATAAAAATGCTGAATAGTAAAATTCACAAGAAATGCCATTGGGACCCGGAGACAAAGAGGTTTCTAGTATTTCACTCAGTACCAAAAGTGTCACAGACTAATGAAAGTGATGCTTTCTTCTCAGAATTGCAGGTGATTCTGCACTATATCCTTCAGACTCCCCACTAACTTGTTTGAGATTATCTGAATACAAATATGATTTTATTGACATAGATAATTATAATCAGTAATCAACATTTAGCTCTACAATCTCCTTTGGAGATGATACCTAATGTGAGCTAACTTTGTGAATTAAAACCACCCCAGGACATTTAATGATGGTTATCTAAATGCAAAGATTAAACTGGACAAATGCTTTAGAATGCAAAATATGAGCACAACATGCCTATTTTCCTTAATCATATGAGTCTTAAAAACAACTAAATTAGGTAATATATTAGTTCTATTTTACAACTTCTTAAGAAGTTGCTATGCTAAGATACACTTATTTCATAAATAGCAGCCTACACACCAATACTCGACAAACATGCAAAAATGAACACACTGCAGGATTTTGTGTTTTAATGCATGTAGGGTCTGCTCATAAATTTCAACTTATAGGAAGAAGTGACGTCAGCGGAGTGAATGGCCGCTTAAACGCTGAGCTCCAGCACATCCACAATAAAAAGAGCATTTCCCCCTCCTTACAGCGGCGAATTTGGGCGCAACTCACTTCGGAACACTGCTAAAGGGCACGGAAGGCAGAGAAGGCATGCAGGCGAGCGGAGGTGCAATAAAGCTCTCCCAATTCGCGTTTGAGAGCGGCGTGCCAAAAAAAAATGGCGGAGCAAGTAGAGACGGTCCCTAACAAGCAGGAGTCTGAAAGGCAGATGTTTCCCACCCAGGAACAAACAGATCGTCTGGGGGAACTGTTACCGGAGCTATGTGAGTGGCTTCAAGAGATCCGCTTTGATTTGAAAGCAGTCCACACTGAACTAGCAACTCTGGGTGCCAATCTGAGAGGAGAAATCGCAGAGGTGGGCCACAGAGTGGATGAGGTAGAGAATCGGACGGAAGATCAAACGGAAGCCTGATATGCAGGTCTCAGATGTCAGACTGGGACAGCAGCAAATAAATGATGGCTCGCCAACTAGCTGACTTTAAGGGTAGGAAAAAGAGAGTGGGGTTAAATGGGCAGTATTCACAATGGAGAAGGGTAGTTAGTGGGGTTCCTCAGGGGTCTGTGCTAAGACTGCTGCTTTTTAATATATTTATAAATGATTTAGAGATGGGAGTAACTAGTGAGGTAATTAAATTTGCTGATGACACAAAGTTATTCAAAGTCGTTAACTCGCGACAGGATTGTGAAAAATTACAGAAGGACCTTACGATACTGGGAGACTGGGCAGCTAAATGGCAGATGACGTTTAATGTGAGCAAGTGCAAGGTGATGCATGTGGGGAAAAAAGAACCCGAATTATAGCTACGTCATGCAAGGTTCCACGTTAGCAGTTACGGACCAAAAAAGGGATCTGGGTGTCGTCGTCGATAATACACTGAAACCTTCTGCTCAATGTGCTGCTGCGGCTCGGAAAGCGAATAGAATGTTGGGTATTATTAGGAAAGGTATGGAAAACAGGTGTGAGGATGTTATAATGTCGTTATATCGCTCCATGGTGCAACCGCACCTTGAGTATTGTGTTCAATTCTGGTCGCCGCATCTCAAGAAAGATATAGTGGAACTAGAAAAGGTGCAGCGAAGGGCGATGAAAATGATAGTGGGGATGGGACAACTTCCCTAAGAAGAAAGACTAAGAAGGCTAGGGCTTTTCAGCTTGGAGAAGAGATGGCTGAGGGGAGACATGATAGAGGTATATAAAATGTGGAGTGGAACAGGTAGATGTGAAGTGTCTGTTCATGCTTTCCAAAAATACTAGGACTAGGGAGCATGTGATGAAACTACAGTGTAGTAAATTTAAAACAAATCGGAGAACATTTTTCTTCACCCAACGCGTAATTAAACTCTGGAATTCGTTGCCGTAGAACGTGAAGGCGGTTAGCTTGGCAGAGTTTAAAAAGGGGTTAGACGGTTTCCTAAAGGACAAGTCCATAAACCGCTACTAAATGGACTTGGGAAAAATCCACAATTCCAGGAATAACATGTATAGAATGTTTGTACATTTGGGAAGCTTGCCAGGTGCCCTTGGCCTGGATTGGCCACTGTCCTGGATAGGATGCTGGGCTCGATGGACCCTTGGTCTTTTCCCAGTACTTATGTACCATATAGAGGTATATCAAGACCTGGCAGCGGCAACTTTAAAGAGAAGAGCGGAGTTAAAGCCAATGACAGTCAAGTTGCGAGAGATGGGCTTACGATATAGATGGAGGCATCCATTTGCCCTTGTGTTTTATAAAGATGGAAAGATGCACCAGGTTCGCTCGGTGGCAAAAGCGTGGGAGGTGCTCCCGGAGGGAGACCCATTGGAGACATCAATAGCGGGCGACAAACGAGGACCGATGGGAGCACTGGCCACCCACCCAAAATGGCACAGAATGGGGCGCAAGAGGCTGCAGCGCCAGCAACCAACGGGCCAGCTGACATGAAACTCCTGGAGGCGGATGTATCCAAGCCGGAAAGCGGGTTGAAATGCACAGCATTCCAGCGGACCGAGGCAGAGAAGAAGCAGGAATGAGGACAGTTGTTGCTGGTTGTTGAGTTCGAGAGAGAGAGTTAAACATAAGGGGAGGAATGTAAATTTCCCCCATGGAGTTGTTAATACATTAAGGAAACATGAAGCCTATAGTAAGGGAGGCAGGGGGATGAATGGAGGTCACTTCCTTCCTGGGTAGCACCTACTGATTAAAGTAATGGTGCTTATGTTGAATAGGGGAGGGGGGGGAGGACAGGGGAGGGATGCAACTGCTGGGTATACAGGGGAGTGGCATGTTAGGTGGGCAGTATGTTAGTAGACAAGATGGCTCTTAACTGTGTGACCTTGAACGTGAGAGGCCTTAACACTCCTCAAAAGCGTACTCAGATGTTTAGAGAAATGATACGAATGAAGGCAGATGTAATGTTCATCCAGGAGACGCACTAGAAGCGAGGACATGAATGGCTTGTGGGACACAAGAGATATCCCATAATATATTATGCATCCAATAGAGATGGAAAAAGAAATAAAGGGGTTCTAATAGCGTTTTCCAGTGCGTGCCAGTGGATCATACAGGAAACGATACGAGATCCTGAGGGGAGATATCTAAGTCTAGTAGCATCTTTATATAATGTACAATATACTTTGATATGCGTGTATGCTCCTAATGATGGACAAAGGGGAAAGATAATTCAGAAGAAAGCTAAAGGGCATCTCCTGATAGGATGCGACTTTAACATAGTAACATAGTAGATGATGGCAGAAAAAGACCTGCACAGTCCATCCAGTCTGCCCAACAAGATAACTCATATGTGCCACATTTTGTGTATACCTTACCTTGATTTGTACCTGTCTTTTTCAGGGCACAGACCGTATAAGTCTGCCCAACACTATCCCCGCCTCCCAACCACCAGTCCCGCCTCCCACTACCGGCTCTTGCCACCCAATCTTGGCTAAGCTCCTGAGGATCCATTCCTTCTGAACAGGATTCCTTTATATTATCCCATGCATGTTTGAATTCCGTTACCGTTTTCATCTCCACCACCTCCCGCGGGAGGGCATTCCAAGCATCCACTACTCTCTCTGTGAAAAAATACTTCCTGACATTTTTCTTGAGTCTGCCCCCCTTCAATCTCATTTCATGTCCTCTCGTTCTACCGCCTTCGCATCTGCGGAAAAGGTTCGTTTGTGGATTAATACCTTTCAAATATTTGAACGACTGTATCATATCACCCCTGTTTCTCCTTTCCTCCAGAGTATACATGTTCAGGTCAGCAAGTCTCTCCTCATACGTCTTGTAACGCAAATCCCATACCACTCTTGTAGCTTTTCTTTGCACCGCTTCTATTCTTTTTAGATCCTTAGCAAGATACGGCCTCCAAAACTAAACACAATACTCCAGGTGGGGCCTCACCAACGACTTATACAGGGGCATCAACACCCCCTTTCTTCTGCTGGTCATACCTCTCTCTATACAGCCTAACAACCTTCTAGCTACGGCCACTGCCTTGCCACACTGTTTCGTCGCCTTCAAATTCTCAGATACTATCACCCCAAGATCCCTCTCCCCGTCCGTACCTATCAGACTCTCCCCGCCTAACACATACGTCTCCCGTCCCTAAGTGCATCACTTTGCATTTCTTCGCATTGAATTTTAATTGCCAAACCTTAGACCATTCTTCTAGCTTCCTTAGATCCTTTTTCATGTTTTCCACTCCCTCCGGGGTGTCCACTCTGTTACAGATCTTAGTATCATCCGCAAATAGGCAAACTTTACCTTCTAACCCTTCGGCAATGTCACTCACAAACATATTGAACAGAATCGGCCCCAGCACCGATCCCTGAGGCACTCCACTACTCACCTTTCCCTCCTCCAAGTGAATTCCATTCACCACCACCTTCTGGCGTCTGTCCGTCAACCAGTTCCTAATCCAGTTCACCACTTCAGGTCCTATCTTCAGCCCATGCAGTTTATTTAATAGCCTCCTGTGGGGAACCGTGTCAAAAGCTTTGTTGAAATCTAAGTAGATTACGTCTATAGCTTGTCCCTGATTCGATTCTCCGGTCACCCAATCAAAGAATTCAATGAGATTCGCTTGACACGATTTCCCTTTAGTAAAACCATGTTGTCTCGGATCTTGCAACTTATTGGCTTCCAGGAAATTCACTATCCTTTCCTTCAGCATCGCTTCCATTACTTTTCCAATAACCGAAGTGAGGCTTACCGGCCTGTAGTTTCCAACTTCTTCCCTATCACCACTTTTGTGAAGAGGGACCACATCCGCCGTTCTCCAATCCCTCGGAACCTCTCCCATCTGCAAGGATTTATTAAACAAATCTTTAAGAGGACCCGCCAGAACCTCTCTGAGCTCCCTCAATATCCTGGGGTGGATCCCGTCCGGTCCCATGGCTTTGTCCACCTTTAGCTTTCCAAGTTGTTCATACACACTCTCTTCCGTGAACGGTACTCTATCCACTCCATTCTCATTTGTACTTTTTCCAGTCCATAGCGGTCCTTCTCCAGGATTTTCTTCTGTGAAAACAGAACAAAAGTATCTATTTAGCAAATTTGCTTTTTCTTCATCACTATCTACATAGCGGTTTGCAGTATCTTTTAGTCTCACAATTCCCTTTTTAGTCATTCTCCTTTCACTAATATACCTGAAGAAATTTTTGTCACCCCTCCTTACATTTCTAGCCATTTGTTCTTCCGCTTGCGCTTTCGCCAGACGTGTCTCTCTCTTGGCTTCTTTCAGATTCATCTCGTATTCCTCCCCGTGTTCCTCTTCTTGAGTTTTTCTGTATTTCAGGAATGCCAACTCTTTAGCCTTTATTTTCTCAGCCACTTGCTTGGAGAACCATATTGGTTTCCTTTTTCTCTTGCTTTTATTTACTTTCCTTACATAAAGGTTTCTGGCCCTATTTATAGCTTCTTTCAGCCTGGACCACTGTCCTTCCACTTCTCATACTTCCTCCCAGTCCATCAGCTCCTTCCTCAGGTATTCCCCCATTTTACTAAAGTCAGCACTCTTGAAATCCAGGACTTTGAGTTTTGAGTGGCCGCCCTCCACTACAGCTGTCATATCAAACCAAACCGTTTGATGGTCACTGCTGCGCAGGTGGGCACCCACTCGGACATTTGACACACTATCCCCATTCGTGAGCACCAGATCCAGCATCGCTCCCTACCTCGTGGGTTCTGTCACCATTTGTCTGAGCAAAACACTTTGGAAAGCATCCACAATCTCTCTACTTCTTTCTGATTCTGCCAATGGAACCTTCCAATCTACATCCGGCAGATTGAAATCTCCCAGCAACAGCACCGCTCTCTTCTTTCCTAACTTTTGAATATCCGCGATCAGATCCTTATCTAGTTTCTCCAGTTGTGTTGGGGGTCTGTAGACAACACCCACGTGGACAGAGGTTCTATCATCTCTTTTTAAGGTGATCCATATTGCTTCTTCTTTTCCCCAGGTCCCTGTCATTTCAGTCGCTGTGATATCATTTCTCACATACAGAGCTACTCTTCCATCTATACGACCCTCTCTATCCTTCCTAAATAGATTATAGCCTGGTATGTTTGCATCCCATTCATGGGAACCATTTAGCCACGTCTCTGTGATTGCAACAATGTCTAAATCTGGCTCCACCATCAGGGCTTGAAGGTCATGAACTTTATTGCTTAGACTGCTAGCATTTGTGGTCATCGCTTTCCATCTACATTTCCTGGTATGTGTTTCAACATTAGTGATTTGGGGTTGTCTTACCCCTTTGGGTACCTTCCTATCTTTTTGTTCCACCTTCATTTCTTTTTCTTCTGCATCCGTTCTATTTTCAGGAACATCACAGTGCTGTAATGGAGCAAAAGAATTCTGTAGGGGCAACACTTGTGAGGGCGGATGCTTCTGTGTCACATAACGAAGTCTGCCTGAGCCTACTGTGAACCATCTATTCTTATGTGGTTTTATCCTTTGAGGCAGTGGTGTGAATTTGGTTTGATTCTGTGCAGTATGATTTTGTGTAGTCTTTGAAGCTGCTTTAAGTGCATCTAATTGCTCCTTTAGTTTACTGAGCTCCTGTTTTAAACTAGCGAGCTGATGACATATAGGACAAGCCTTTAGTCTCCAGATGATTGGCCTTGAAACTAAAGCACCACAATTATTACAGAGAATAAGAGTCATCCTGATTTATTGGAATGGGTATGAATAGGTATGCTATGATGGGATGACAGTTACTGTCATCCCTTGATTATTGGGACTCAAGTTTATCTGGGTTGCATGACGAGGCTACTGAAAAGGTTTCAAACCGTGCAAAATACGGCAATTCAACTAATGTCTGGGCTACCTAAATTTGAGAGTGTTTCCCCATTTTACATTAAACCTTGCTAGTTATGAACTGAAGCTACAGCGCTTTTTAAATTAGCCTGTTTTCTTTTTAAAACATTACAAGGCTCGGTTCCTACATATTTCCTCATCCACTTTTTACTTTGCAGCCCCTTTTAGAACTAGGGGATGTGACAGCACTAATTTGTTCACCTTTCCTTCTGCTAAGGGTAAAAAGAGACTAGTGCTCTTTGAAAAATCTTTTGCTATTCAAGCCACTAGACTATGGAAGGATATTGGTGGAATGTTTTCCTTTTCACAATCATACGTTTTATTTGGAAAGAAAATCAAAATTTTCTTATTTAAGAAATATGTATTTTAAGCAGGCTTTGTTACTTTTTTTAAGTGGTTTATGTCATTCCCAGAGTTTTGTTCTGGTCTCTTTTTTTTGACGTCTGTAATCCGCTTAGAACTGAAAGATGGTAGTGGGATATAATTCCAGATGAAATGTAATGGCACACTTCTGAAGTCAATCATACTGGGGGGGGGAGGGACAGGGGCGGGGGCGGGGTTTCCAAGTGATGTCAGACACTGGCTTGCATCCGATTGCCCGGACTTCCAGTCCCAGCTCAACTGTTTCTGGGACCAGAAGTTCGGGCCCAAGCAGATGCAAGCCAGGTCTGACATTGCTTGTAGAGGGGGAGAAGCAGAGATATGGAAAATACGTTTTTTTAATTATTTTAAATACTTTCTCAACTTGTACTTCGTTACTAAGTACAAAAGTACAGCTTATTTGTAATGAGTTACAAGTAAAAGCATGGCAAAAAAAATGTAACTCATTACAAGTACTGTCAATTGTACTTAAGTAGTGTAACAAAGTACAAGTACTTTGTTACTACCCAACTCTGTAAATGATAAATATTATAACGTAAGTTAAAACTGAATGGATAGAGTGGAACAGGAGAGCAGGAAAATTCATCTTCCAAGTCCCTGCAGTACCCAGGGCTGAACTCACTCCATATTGCAAATTAAGGACAATCTGATGGTCACGAGATCTCAGTGAACTGTGAACTTTATTTATTTATTTATTTGCTGCATTTGTATCCCACATTTTCCCACCTATTTGCAGGCTCAATGTGGCTTACATTGTTCCGTCATGGCGATCGCCATTCCGGAGTGAGAGATACAAGTGGTATTACATTAAAGATCATGATTGACATAGTAGATTAAGCAGTCAAGTATGAAGAGTTCATATTCAGAATAAGAGATAGAGTAGTATTGCGTTAAAGTTCATTCGTGGTAGAGTAGGCTTTGGTAGTTGAGTATAGAGAGTTAGATTTTATTTAGTTCAGGCTTGAGTTGTCTGGTAATTAGGATGGATCGTTGCGGTATGCCTTGTTGAACGGGCAAGGTCTTCAGTGATTTCCGAAAGTTGGTTAGGTTGCGCATTTTTTTCACGGTGAGTGGTAGTGCATTCCATAACTGCGTGCTTATGTAGGAAAAGCTGGATGCATATCTTAATTTGTATTTTAGTCCTTTGCAGCTGGGGAAACGAAGATTCAGGAATGTGCGTGCTGATCTTTTAGTGTTCCTGGGTGGTAAGTCTATGAGGTCTGACATGTAGACTGGGGCCTCTCCGTAAATGATTTTATGAACCAGGGTGCAGATTTTGAACATAATACATTCTTTAAGTGGGAGCCAGTGTAGTTTTTCTCTTAGGGGTTTGGCACTTTCGTATTTTGTTTTACCAAATATGAGTCTGGGTGCAGTGTTTTGGGCTGTTTCAAGCTTCTTGATTATTTGTTCTTTACATCCAGCATAAAGTGCATTGCAGTAGTCTAGGTGACTTAGCACCATTGATTGTACAAGGCTGCGAAATATTTCCCTTGGGAAGAAAGGTTTTACTTTTTTGAGTTTGCACATTGATTGGAACATTTTCTTTGTTGTATTTTTTACATGGCTTTCAAGTGTGAGATTTCGGTCAATTGTAACTCCAAGTATTTTCAGGCTATCTGAAACAGGAAGGGTATAATTTGGTGTGTTAATAGTGGTGGGTTTGCTCGTGTTATGCTGTGATGAAAGGACGAGACATTGTACTTTTTCTGCGTTAAGTTTTAAATGAAATGCATCCGCCCATGAGTTCATGAGTTCAACTTAAGGAAAGAAAGTCAAAAACATGTCTGATAGACCAGCTTTCAAGTGGACAAACGAGGTCGCGTCAGATCAAAGTACGAGTCATGACTCAGAAAGAAGTATGCCACAAGCCCAGTCAGAGTTCTAAGCAGGCAGGCTGCACACTGGATTTTTATTTTATTATTATTATTATTAGCATCATATTAGACCCAGAAGTGGATAACTCGGGAGGTACAGTGGGCTATGCTCAGAAAAATAGAAGGGCTCTGAGAAGTTGGATGGCACGGAAAGGTCTAGTGGATGTTTGGAGAGAGCTGCATGGGACTGAGAGAGACTATACGTATTATTCGCCCAAATATAAAACCTACTCGAGAATCGACTATTGTCTGGGTGATGGAGCCATAAGGGGTAAAATAATGCAGTCGGAGATTGAGCCCTGTTCCTGGACAGATCATTGTATGGTGATTTTGGTATTAGCTATAAGGGGAGAACAGAGGGGGCGCAGAAATTGGCGTATGAATGAAGCTATATTATTGGATCCCCAAAATGCGCGAGAGATTGAAAAATGCATAGAAGAATATATCAAGATTAATGATACAGGGGAGGTCCAACCTGCGAGTGTATGAGAGAGAGGCCAATTAATTGCCTTGCAGGCACACTTAAATAAGGAAAAAAAGGATAAGGAAACTAAATTAAGACGGCATCCGGAAAGGCTGGAAAGAGACCAAAAGGCTGATCCCACCAACAGTAAAAAGGAGAGGGAACTACAACAGATAAGAGGGCAACTCAATAAAATGCAGCTGGCTGAGATAGCAATTCAGTTACAGTCAGTGCAACAAGAGCATTTCGAATCTGGCAATAAAGCCAGCAGGCTGTTGGCTCACAAACTTAAAAAACGAGAACAGCGTAATTTTATAGCTGCAATAAAAAACAGGGGGAGATATGCTTACTAAAACTGAGAATATACAAGAAGCTTTTTGGGAATTCTATAGTCAATTATATAAGGGGGAGCAGGCAGCCACGAGGGAGGAACTGGAGAGGTATGTGGAAGGGATAGAACTACAGAGGGTATCGGAGGATGAAAGAGAAAGAATTTCAGCAACAACAACATTAGAAGAGGCAATAACCGATCTTCCTAACCATAAGGCCCCAGGGCCGGATGGATTTCCAGTGAGATTCTATAAGATGTACAGGAAGTGGCTGGCCCCTTTGTTGCTGAAAGTGATCACCTCCTTTGACGAAGCGAGTGAGATACCCTATTCCTGGAGGCTATTCCCTATTCCTGGAACCAGGGAAAGACCCGCAGCAATGTGGTTCGTATAGGCCAATATCGCTTTTAAATACAGACTACAAGATCTTTACTAAAATATTGGCGCGTAGGCTGAGGGGGGTGATGCCACACTTGATACATAATGATCAGACTGGGTTTATAGAGGGCCGCCAAGGTTACGATAATATTAGATGCCTGATGCATGTGATACAACAGGTAGAGGAAGAGACGGACCCAGTACTCCTGCTCTCAGTAGATGCAGAGAAGGCCTTTGACTGGGTAGATTGGACCTTTCTGCTGTCACTAGTGAAAAGGGTGGAAATGGGGGATAGATTTTACAAATGGATCCAACTCCTGTATGCTGAGCCCATGGCAACCCTAAAAATCAATGGTATGCAGTCTAGACCGGTACGGCTCTATAGAGGTATGAGGCAGGGATGTGCTCTCTCCCCCCTGTTATTTGCACTGACTATAGAACTCCTAGCCCGGAAAATTAGAGAACATAAAGGAATTAAGGGCGTGATTAGGGGCAAACGAGAACATAAAATTATGCTCTTCGCTGACGATATTCTATTGACTCTCTCACACCTAAGCCAATCGTTGCAAGGGGTGATGGAGGTGATAACACAATATGGGCAGATGTCAGGATTTAAAATTAATCTAGCAAAATCGGAAATTCTCAATTTGACAGTATCCCAAACAGAGGTTCAGGAGATAAAAGGGAAAATTAGGTTCTTACCGTGATAATTTTCTTTCCTTTAGTCATATCAGATGCAGCCATTACAGATGGGTTGTGTCCATCAACCAGCAAAGGGAGATAGAGAACACACTTTTTCAGTGCCTCATACCAGCTTGCTCCACTGCCTCTCTTCAGTATTTGAAGCTTCCAAAGCAGTATAGCAAACCGCTATGGGAATAACATGAGCTTTCCTCACAGCGAACGATGGCCCTACAACAAAGGGCATTAACTCACAATGGAGGGAATGAAACAGCCTCCCAGAGGGCATAAACTCATCCTCCACTGAGACATAACTGGAGGGAATAAACTCATCCTCCAAAACATGAAACTGGAGGGAATTAAGTCATCCTCCTTTAATTGAACAAGAATCCTGAAGACTGTTTTCCGACTTTCTCCCAAGGATGGAATCTCCAGGAAACATGAACAGAACCTGAAATAGATTTACAGCAGATAGCAATCAGACAGGGAGGGATCATGGCTGCATCTGCTATGACTAAAGGAAAGAAAATGATCATGGTAAGAACCTAATTTTCCCTTCCTTGTCATCAAGCAGATGCAGCCATTACAGATGGGATGTATCAAAGCAATCCATAGATAGGGTGGGAACAAGCCACACCACGCGCCAGCACTTACGCTCCAAAATGTGTGTCCCTCCTGGCAGCCACATCCAGCCTGTAATGTCGGGCAAAAGAGCTTAGAAGCCCATGTTGCTGCACTACAAATCTCTTGAAGAGAGAGTGCTCCAGTTTCAGCCCAAGAAGAGGAAATTCCTCTAGTGGAATGCGCCTTAAAGGCATCAGGCGGAGGCCGGCCGGCAAGCAAATAAGCTGAAAAGATAGATTCTTTGAGCCAGCGGGCAATAGTGGCTTTAGATGCAAGAGACCCTCTGCGAGGACCTGATAGCAAAACAAACAGATGATCAGAGGTCCTGAAAGAGAGTTAGTAACTCGCAGATACTGCAGCAGAGTCCTGCGCACGTCCAACAGGTGCAAATGCCCAAAAGATTCTGGAAAATCCTCCTTGACAAAGGAGGGCAAGAAAATAGGTTGGTTTAGGTGAAACGCTGAAACCACCTTAGGCAAGAAGGAAGGCACGGTCCGAACCGTGACCCCGGACTCTGAAAATTGCAGAAAATGGTCTCTACAGGACAGCACCTGGAGCTCTGACAACCGTCTCGCCGAAGTAATGGCCACGAAAAAGATGGCCTTCAGTGTCAAATCTGAACCACGCCGAAGCGGTTCAAAGGGCGCACCCTGAAGGGATATCAGCATTAGCCCCAGGTTCCAAGCTGGACAAGGTGCACGCACGGGAGGACGGAGCCAAAGCACCTCTCTAAGAAACAGTGCCACATCTGGATGAGCAGCTAAAGACACGCCTTCAACCTTGCCACGCAGGGAGGCCAACGCTGCCACTTGCACCCGCAGGGAATTATAGGCCAAGCCTTTTTGTACACCATCCTGCAAAAAGTCCAGAATCGGCGAGACAGGAGCCCGCAGGGGTGTGATCTCTTTGAAGCACACCAGACTTCAAACTGGTGCCAAATCCTGGCATAAGCCACTGAAGTGGAACGCTTGCGGGCTTGCAGGAGAGTGGTAATTACTTTATTGGAATAGCCTTTGTCTCTCAATTGCGCCCTCTCAATCGCCAGGCCATAAGACCAAATCAGCCGGCGTCCTCCATGGTCACCGGACCCTGTGACAACAGGTTCGGAACCAGAGGTAACTGAAGGGGATCCTCTACGAGCATCTGTCGGAGGTCCGCATACCAAGGCCTCCTGGGCGACGAGAACCACTTCTCCTGGATGCAGCCGAATCCGCAATCGAGAGGGCTTGTAAGGCACCTGAAATAAGCGCTGGCAGCTCATCATGGTGGAAAATCCTCACCGCGGAGGGATCGTCCAGATCCTGAGTCACTTCTGCACCAGACTCTGGCTCCTCAGACTATGAAGGCCTGCCAGAGTCCTCCGAATCCTCGCAGCCCGACCACGGGGGGGGGGGAAATGGAGGTACAGCACTCTCTGAAGGGGAAAGAGCCGTTCTGCGCTTCATATTCTGCCAATTATCAGGGAATAACGCCTCAGAGGGCATACTCAGGCTAGAATCCACCAGGGGGGGGGGGCATTAGAAGAGGCCCCTGCAGGGCTTTGTGGGAGAGCTCTTTTAAGCATGTATGCTTTATGCATTAATAAGGCAAAATCAGGGGAGAAACACTCACCCTGGGCACCCGGATCTCTGCCGGGGCTAGTAGCTCTCATATCAGCCTCGCTCCGAGGTCTCCCCCCCCCCCCCCGGGCTCAGGACTCTCCATCTCAGCGGAGGTCGCACCATGTGGTAAATTCAAAATGGCATCCGCTGCCAGCTCAGAGCACGAAGAATCGTCGCTCGCCATGCTCGGGCCGGCTCTAACGTCTGTACAGCACGATTTACAGAGCCCCGCTGCTGATCTGCGCTTGCCACACTTGGAACAGCGCTTTACTGTCTCCACAGCCATCGCCGAAAACGGTGGTAAAATTCAAAATGGCGGTTCGCGCCAAATCGCTTCGATCGCGGGCCCACCCCGGAGGAGTCAGAAAGCACTCTTACCTCACTGGACCGAGTATCACAGCTCCGGTCCCACAGAAAAAGGCAAGGAAAAACCTCTGTTCCTTTTTTTTTTTTTTTTTAATGCTGTGAGGAAAGCAGAGGTAAATAGAACTCCGGAGGCTCAGGTGAGTGGGAAAGGCAGGGAAAGGGCGAACCTATGTGCCTGCATCCACTGTTGGTGGGGAAGGACAGGGAAAGCTAAGCAATGTGTCCACATCCACGGAGGTATGGGTAAGGCAGGGAAAGGGCGAACCTATGTGCCTTTAAAGTGAAGCTGCTATAGCCTCCAACACCCCTGCTAACAACTGGCAAAAACACAGAAGCAACCTCCAGGCAGATTTTAGATGGAGCTCGGAGAAGCTGCAGCCACTCTGCTAGGGGAGATAGAGAATACTGAAGAGAGGCAGTGGAGCAAGCTGGTATGAGGCACTGAAAAAGTGTGCTCTCTATCTCCCTCTGCTGGTTGATGGGCACAACCCATCTGTAATGGCTGCATCTGTATGATGACAAGCAGATTTGTGTGGGCCCCAAAATCTATCAAATATTTGGGGGTTCAGATTACCCCTAAGATGGAGAAGTTATATCAGGCTAACTACCCAAGCAAAGTTAAAGAGCGTTTCATAGAATTGGACAGATGGGAGGGATTAAAGGTGTCATGGACAGGTAGAATCAACGCGATAAAAATGATAATATTACCCAAATTGTTGTACCTTTTTGCGGCCCTCCCGGTGCCGATTCCACGATCCTTTTTCCAACATCTCGACCGGAGAGTGTTTGCATATATTTGGAAAAAGAGGCCGACGAGGGTCCCTAGGGGGGCTATGCATCAGTCACCAGCGATGGGTGGTATGGGGGTCCCTGATTTTTACCTATACTACCAAGCGGCCCAACTAAAAGTTTTGGCTGACTGGTCGCCGAGTAGCACCAAGAAATGGCATGGATGGGCTCCCGTTTTCTAGGAAATATATTGTGGAAGCCGAAAGCAACAGTTATGGCGGAGACACGGAAGCTCCCGATGGGGATGAATCATCTACTTAATACATGGCTCCAAATAAGAACAAAAGTTTTTCCTGAACGACAATACTATTTGCAAATAGCCATTTGTGGTGCCCCGGGCTTCCCACTGGGAGAGGAGGAAATAGACTTACCAGGTATGGGCCAACAAGGGATTATATATGCTGGGACAGTTGTGGGAAGATGGGGAGGTAAAGGGTTTTGAGGCAGTGAAAGAGGAATATGATCTGGAGGATAAAGACCTTGTTTATTATCATTGTTTAAGGAATTTCATTCAGAGGACAAGAGAGGAGCTAGAGTTGGCCGAGACAGGACTAGAGAGGGCAATGAGAGGAGGAGGGGGAAAGGGGTGTATAACACAACTATATAAGGCACTATTGCTCCTGACCTCAACCACAAGGTTACTATACAGATAGATGGGAAAAAGCACTACATAAAAATTTCTCGGCGGGATGGTGGGCTAGCAGTTTTAGGTTTTTAGTGAAATCTTCAATCACCCAGCCATTGGTGGAAAACGGATATAAAGATCCTATATTGGTGGTATTATACACCAGAAAGGCTCCATAGGATATACACGAATGTCTCAGGAGACTGCTGGAGAGAGTGTGGGGAAAGAGGGACATTCGTGCACGTTTGGCGGGAGTGCCCCAAGGTGCAAACATTTTGGGAAAAGATTGTGGAGGTGGTCAATGAGTTGGGAAAGGGAGGATATACACGACAGATAGAATATTGCTTACTTCATGCACAACCTAAAGAGAGTAGGGTGCAGGAACATAAATTAGCGATTCAAATTTTTGCTGCGGCCAAAATTCAACTGGCCCAAGCATGGAAAAAAGCGGAGATGCCCTCTATGCAAAGAGTAGGATATAAAGTTCAATATATCTATCAGATGTCTAAACTGACTACGATGAGGAAAGGTCTGATTCAAGTGTTCCAGAAAATCTGGGAGCCATATGAATGGAAAGGGGAGCTAATATGGTTGCCACCAGGGGATGGAGGGGAAGGAGGAAGGTGGGATGGGATGGAAAGAGTAGAGGGGTAGTAAGAGGGCATATGTGAACTGGTTGTAATGTAATGTAATAATATGCACAGTTATTGTATTTGAGGTTTCTTAGACCGTGAGGTCAAAGATGTTCACAATTTATTTAAACAATTAATAAAGAAATTACTAAAAAAAAACAATTTCAACTTATACACCTTCTTAGTAGTAAAGTTTCATGCACAGTCCACTATACAAATTCTTACAAGTGCTGCTTCAATGAAAAAAATGTGAAAGCCTACAAAGCAGCTCATTAAAATAATGCAGTTTTTCATTAAAGAAAAAAGAAAAGATAATTAAGCTTCATCACTGATGTGTAGTTATCCTTTTTTGCCAGCTGCTTCAAAGTGTATTTTCATGCAAAGAAAATTTATATGGAAGTTTCACAGATTAGTACTAGAAAGTTGCACGGGGACAGAAATCTTACCCTTCCAAACCGGAATCTTACCCATCCACAACCCGTCCCCACAAAAATGTAATGGTGCATAAAATAACATTCCAGTCAGCTCTCTCAGTCTCTCTCTGGGTTCGAGCCGCAGCACTGCAGGCAAGGAAGGAACAGAAGTTGGAACTTGGAACATTCTGGTGCGCCCATTTAAGACTTATCTCTGATTCACTGGCACTGTCTGCTGAGAGGTCGCCACATGCATGCGCCAGTAGGTCAGATGACATCTGATGCTTATGCCAGAGCTGAGGTCTGTGCATCAGCCCGGGAGCAGAGAGGATTAATAGTAACATAGTAAGTGACAGCAGATAAAAACCTGAACAGTCCAGTCTGTCCAGTAGTCACGCTCATTATCAATTCATAATTAAATTAACAATTAACATATTATTATATACTTGATTATGATCTTTCTTTGGCATTTCTGCGACACAGACCATAGAAGTCCACCCAGCCCTATCCTTATGTTCCAACTGCTGGAGTTGTTGTTGAAGCCCACTCCAGCCTATTTGTTACATTTGTATCCCACATTTTCCCACCTATTTAACATAGTAGATGACGGCAGAAAAAGAACTGCACGGTCCATCTAGTCTGCCTAACAATTTAAACTCATATGTGCTACTTTATGTGTATACCTGACCTTGATTTGTTTCTGCCATTTTTAGGGCACAGACCACAGAAGTCTGCCCAGAACAAGGCCCACCCCCAACCACCAGCCCCGCCTCCCCCCCACCGGCTCTGCCACCCAATCTCGGCATAGTAACACAGTGAAACGTTTTAGGGAGTGCATTCTACAGTATAGGGTCTACTCTGGAGAAGGCTTGTTGGCAGGTGTCACATCTCAAGCTGTCCTTTGGAGAGGGATACTCCTTGGGAGGACCTTAGTGACCTTGGAAGTGTGTAGAGAGAGATCTTATTATTCAGGTATGTATTATACCTTGTCATCAGAAATGTTTTAGAGATTTAAAGAAACTTCTATCAAAAGCTTCCAAAGTCACAGAGGAAAATTATAAGATACTTTGATAATTAAGGTTAAGATTTAAAATCTGTCAAGTTCTGAAAGACTTTTTGCTCTTTGAAAATTTGTTTGCACAGAATGTGCCATTCTATGAAAGTCAGTATAAAATATTTAACCCTGGTGCAGATAAAGGACAGGCTAGAAGAGCTTTTTTTTTTTTTTTTTTTTTAATAGATCAAATTTGTATTAACTGAACTATCAAGACTGACAGCTATCTTTCTTCGAGAGGTAGATCAATATACCTCAGCAGTATGTAAGGATAAGACCCCTGCCAATATAACTAGTGCATTACAGATGCTGTCCATACTATGCCTGTGAAGCTGCCTTTCCAGATCACAGATACAGTACTTCATGCTCAAAGAAAGCAAATGCCTTGGATTTATTTGTAGACTCAATGTGGCTTACATAGTACCGGAGCAGCGTTTGCAGACTCCGGTGTAAACAAATACAAAGTGATGATTGTGGTAAGATAAAGTTCATGTGGCACAGCCACATTAGGGAAGCATACAACGGAAGTGTTGTGTTATGTCATTTACATATTTTAGTATTAGTGTGTTGTAGAAATCGGCATTTATGTTGGGTTAGTAGGGTATGCCTTTTTAAACAGGTTAGTGTTTAGTGGTCGTACGTAGTTTTCAAGGCTTTTGGAATGCGTTCCACAGTTGTGTACTTATGTAGGAGAAATTGGATGCACAGGTAGATTTGTATTTGAGTCCTTTGCAGCTTGGGTAGTGCAGATTTAGGTACGTTCATGTTGATCCGGATGTGTTTTTAGTTGGTAGGTCGATCAGGTCTGTCATGTATCCTGGGGCTTCGCCGTAGGGGTCATTCCATGCAAAGTGGTCTAAAATTTTAAAAAGTTCCCACCATCATGTTCTCCAATTTTGTTCAAATTTTATCTGTTGCACAAGTCAGGTGTTAAACAAAGAGGGGCATAATCGAACGAAAACGTCTATCTCCATGGGCGTTTATCTCCGAGAACGGGTCCGTGAAGGGGCGGACCGAACCATATTTTCAAAAAAAATAGACGTCCATGTTTTATTCGACAATTTGTGAGCTGGGCGTTTTTGTTTTTCAGTGATAATGGAAAATGAAAGCACCCAGCTCAAAAACGAATAAATCCAAGGCATTTGTTCGTGGGAGGGGCCAGGATTCGTAGTGCACTGGTCCCCCTCACATGCCAGGACACCAACCGGGCACCCTAGGGGGCACTTTTACAAAAACAAAAAAAAGGTTAAAGAGCTCCCAGGTGCATAGCACCCTTCCCTTGTGTGTTGAGCCCCCCAAATCCCCCTGCCCACAAGTCTTCACCATTACTATAGCCCTAAGGGGTGAAGGGGGGCACCTACATGTGGGTACAGTGGGTTTGGGGGGGGTTGGGCGACTAAGCATTAAGCAGCACAATTGTAACAGGTAGGGGGGGGGGATGGGCCTGGGTCCACCTGCCTGAAGTCCACTGCACCCCCTAACAACTGCTCCAAGGACCTGCATACTGCTGCCAGGGAGGTGGGTATGACATTTGAGGGTGAAAATAAAAAGTTGTGAAACATCATTTTTTGTGGTGGGAGGGGGTTAGTGACCACTGGGGGAGTCAGAGGAGGTCATCCCCGATTCCCTCTGGGGGTAATCTGGTCATTTAGGGCACTTTTTGGGGCCTTATTCGTGAAAAAACAGGGTCCAGGAAAAGTGCCCTAAATTCTAGCTACAAACGCATACTTTTTTTCCATTATTGGCGAAAGGCGCCCATCTCTGTTCGGGTGATAACCATGCCCCAGCCTCCGACACGCCCCCATCAACTTTGTACGCTTCTGCGATGGAGTGCAGTTGAAAACGTCCAAGTTCGGCTTTCGATTATACTGCGTTATTCGTTTTTGTGAGATAAACGTCCATCTCCCGATTTAGGTTGTAACTTGGGCGTTTTTCTCGTTCGATTATGAGCAGGAAAGTTTCCCAAACTTTGAGGTCTCTAACTGCAATAGTTGCAGATCTAGACCCCCTTTTCTGAAAGGTTGTCAGTCCATGAGTGCGCAACAATTTACCAAAATGCCATTTCTGGGGTCTAATAAAAAATTCAAATCCTGTACAGTTTTTGATGCTAATTCCGATGAAATACATTTTAACATTATGGATGCAAAATCCAGTCAAACAAGTTGACTCAAAGTGTGCATCAAAATTGGTCGCGACTCATCGGAACATATTTGGACCAATATTCAGACCGTAACAACTTCCATGCAAACAAAGATACGGACTTGAAATTTTGAACAAGCATTATGCTTATGCTGGACATAATACTGCCAGATTTGCAACTAACCAGCATATATTACCGCCCTGCAGGATCTCTTCAAAGTTGGCACTGTCAGCGCAAATGGTAAAATGTACCAAAGTTCAAAGCCAATTATTAAAAAAGAGTCTGCCTGAATCAGCTTGTGAACAGTATCATCTGAAAGAGAAAATTGTGCTCTACAACACTGATATGTTTTTGTTTTGCAATGCCACCATTAAGTAGCCATTTACTCAGGTCAAAATATGTTATTTTTATTTTTGTTACATTTGTACCCCGCGCTTTCCCCACTCGTGGCAGGCTCAATGCGGCTCCTTGGAGGTGGTACAGTATAAACATTTATCTTCTCTTTTAGTTAGCTTTGATGCAGAGAAAGCTTTTGACCTGGTGAGATGGCCCTATTTGTTTGACACTCTGCAGAAATATGGTTTTCAAGGATTTTTTCTGGATGCGCTTCGGGTCTTATATTTTGAACCTTTGGCGTTTTATTTTGTGTGCACGATGTATTGCGTTGGTCCATGATGGCTGAGCCATTACTGGTTATCACATTGAAATCAGCATCCTCATCGCCATAGGGGCCACGCCCAATAGCCATGCAGTAACAGCCACGGGTGGGTATCTTTACTGCAGGATCCCAAGCCTGATTGTGGGTTTCTTTACTGTAGGATCTCAAGCCTGCCTTCTTCAGTTACTTCACTGCAGGTTCCCAAGCCTGCCTTCTTCAGTTACTTTATCATTCTGAAAGCATCATTGATCTACAAGAGAATGGTTTGAGGGAAACTATATTGCTGACCAGATGATGTCACTGATGGAGCTGGAATAACAGCAATGATAAGTTGTTCTGGGATCCAGCAAGTAATCGCGCCTTACCAGCCAATAAAATGAAGTAGCGGGACCATGAGGATGCATAAAGCTTATGAAAGCATCTTTCTG
The DNA here is from genome assembly GCF_901765095.1 of Microcaecilia unicolor. Taxonomy (NCBI): domain Eukaryota; kingdom Metazoa; phylum Chordata; class Amphibia; order Gymnophiona; family Siphonopidae; genus Microcaecilia; species Microcaecilia unicolor. The sequence continues at coordinate 195,217,771 of NC_044034.1, read as the reverse complement.
TCCAACTGACGTTTCACAAACGTTTCCAATCCACCATAACAGCGCACAATAAGCGATTGGACAATCAACGAATAAAATACGAATGAATAAATAATTATATCAATACTTTTAAGCGACTATTAAGACTCAATTTCCTAGAAATGAAAAATTAGCGCATCAAGCATACTAAATATAACATACTTTGACCTGAGTAAATGGCTACTTAATGGTGGCATTGCAAAACAAAAACATAGTGTTGTAGAGCACAATTTTCTCTTTCAGATGATACTGTTCACAAGCTGATTCAGGCAGACTCTTTTTTTAATAATTGGCTTTGAACTTTGGTACATTTTACCATTTGTGCTGACAGTGCCAACTTTGAAGAGATCCTGCAGGGCGGTTATAGATGCTGGTTAGTTGCAAATCTGGCAGTATTATGTCCAGCACAAGCACAATGCTTGTTCAAAATTTCAATTCCATATCTTTGTTTGCATGGAAGTTGTTGCGGTCTGAATATTGGTCCAAATATGTTCCGATGAGTCGCAACCAATTTTGATGCACACTTTGAGTCAACTTGTTTGACTGGCTTTTGCATCCATCATGTTAAAATGTATTTCACTGGAATTAGCACCAAAAACTGTACAGGATTTGAATTTTTTTAGCCACTTATAAATGTGTTTGGATTTTATTAGACCCCAAAAATGGTATTTTGGTAAATGTTGCGCGCTCATGGACTGACAACCTTTCAGAAAAGGGGGTCTAGATCTGCAACTATTGCAGTTAGAGACCTCAAATTTTGGGAAACTTCGTTTAACACCTGACTCGCGCAACAGATAAAATTTGAACAAAATTGGAGACATGATGGTGGAAAGGTTTAGACCACTTGGCATGGAATGACCCGTAGATAATTTTGTGAACCATAGTGCAGATTTTTAAGGCAATGCTTTCTTTGATTGGGAGCCAGTGTAGTTTTTCGCTTTCAAATCACATTTTACCAAAGATAAGCCTAGCTGCCATGTTTTGAGCGGTCTGAAGTTTCTTTAGTGTTGTAAAGTTGCTGTCTAAGCCCTCTCCAGCCCATCTTAAACCAGACTGTCATATAGGAGACACAGACCATACAAGTTTGCCCAGTATCTGTCCTAGTTTATCACAGCTGGAATCACTATCTAAGGGTCACTCGACACATCCACACACATGCAGCCATTTAAGTTTAGGCTTTTTATAACTTTCATTTTCTAATTTGAGATCCTCTGTGTTCATCCCATACTTTTTGAATTTTGTCACCATATGTCTCTCTACTGCCTACTTAATGGAGGCTTTCCGCATCTGTGCTGTTAAAGCGAGGAGGAAAAAACAGCACTCAAAGAACTTGGTACTCGGTGAGAGGCTGGCACAAGTGCAGCGTACACTTCCGTGGGAACCCCACAGGAATGGCTTCAGTCCCCACAGGAACTCCACAGAAATCCTGCAGATTCCACGGGATTCCCACGAACCCCGGTCCCGTGCAGGTCTGTAATTAGTACACCAGCATTTAAGTCAAACACTCCCTGTTTAATACTGTTTTGTTGACTTGAAAGCCCACTTATCTGATTTTCTCCAACAGAAACAAATAAAAACACAAAAAAACTTTTCTATGGTTCATTACTGCTGATTTTTTCCCCAACAGAAAAAAAAAAAATCAAAACTTTTCTATGGATTATTTTTTTAAAAAATCAGTTACATTTGGTAATCACATGGGCTACTAAACAGTAAAGATAAGCCATTGTGACTGGTAGGGTTCCCTCAAGTATAGCAAATGCAATATTTACCAATAGCATTAAAAGTACAATTCTAGGGGGAAGGGGGGGTTGGGAAGTTGGGGTGGGTTAATGGGTGAAAATGCTGAACTACACACGTTGTTACAGTATGTATTTTTAATTTACATGTTCAATAAAAACGCATTTGTATTGTGTTCAAATAGTTCGGATCCACCAGTAAAATGATTGGTCATGGCAGCAACAAACTATATGAGAGAAGGTAAAGGTAAAAAAAAATGGAGCGGGAAGAAGAAATTCCCAGACAGTTAATAAATATTCAGAAGTTATAGCTCAGTTAAAGCAGATTCTGATACAACAGGAAGCCTGTAACCAAACCTGATATTTCTAGGTTTACAAGTTATTCTAGGCAGGACCATGGAGGTATTGTTAACTGTTACTACTTGCACAGAAAAAATTACCTAAATATCTAGACAACTCTAATTCAGTACATACAGCGTTACCTTCTTAAATGAGAATCACAATAAAAACGTATATTACAGCGATTAATAACTGCAGAAAGCAACCTTACGAACAGAGAACCCCTAGGCCTTACATTTGATGTCTGCATACATGTGGCTTACGGTGAACCTGTCCTTGCCCTCGGGGGCCCAGGCCACCCTCTCAGCCATCAGGAACAGGGCCCCATCTTGCTTCTTCTGACGCACCTTCTTGACAATTAACAGCACTTCCTCCGAGGACGTGGCCATGGCGGCTGGAAGGAGCTGTGAGGCAGAACAGAGAAGACGGGCAGAGATTAGGGGCCGCTCCGCTTTACGCACTTATTTCCATGAGAAGCAACAAGGCCACAGGCAGCGATGCTCCAGGTGGAGGGAGATGTAGGCGATGCTGGACGAAAGAGTTTGAATATCAAAGTGCTGCAGCTGGTCACCCCTCCCCCCTGGGGCAGCGGTTGGTGGTGTCAACTTGTCAACTCTCAGTGCACTGTCTGCAGCCCCTGCGCACTCGCCGAAGCCCCGGGTCACTTAGGGACGCACCGTGGCTGCTCTCGGCCGCGCACGTCTGGGAGGGAGCTCCGCTCGACGCGGCTCCACCCGTTCCCCCACTTCCCGGTTCCCACGCACCATTCCTGCCGGGCCTGTTATACTCTAACCCCGAGCGTGAGCGACGATAAAGCGATGCTGAACAATAAGAACCATAGTTACTGCACGCACAGCGACCACGGCTCCGCTTCCCTTCCCACACTTCCTGGTGCGAACCGCGTGCCTACGGCGTGACCCATGGACCAAACAAACCACAGCGCGCTCGCCTGTCGCTTTGCACGTAGCGCTGATACGACGCTGGCAGCTCATGTGTTTGTCCTGCGGCCTGCACAGAAAAGTGCACAATATCTAGTGGCGTGTTGGTAAATGTTTAACAACAGGTTCTGTCGTCCCCCCCCCCCCCAATTGCAGAGCTGGCTATAGCCAGGGGGTTACCATGTGGCTCCAGAAAAAGGAGGACGGATTGAGCCAGCCGGGTTTTACTTCCATTGCTTTCAATGGCTCAATCCGTCCTCCTTTTTCTGGAGTCGGGGGGGGGGCAATTCATTACTCTCTCCAGAGGGAAAAAATTAAATGCTCCCAGGTTCCAATCTAATTCATAACAGGGGCGTATGCGTATCTGAGGTTCAGTGGTAGGGAGGGGCGGGCACATTATAGCCCCCCGCCGCCGACGACAACAATGACCCCCCCCCCCCCGCCCTGCCGTCACCTACCCCCGCCGAGGTCTGCTTCCTCCTGCCTGCCGGTGCCTTTTACTTCAGCTGGCGGGGGACCCCAACCCCCCCCCCCGCCAGCCCAGCCAAGGTCTTGTTTAAGTTTTCTTCCTTGTGCTGCGCTGTAAAAGCTGCATCCCTTCCCTTCCAGTTTCGGACAGAGTCTGATGTCGCAGTGTTGCAGGAATTACCACTATTGTTAGCAGAATCTGTGGTACTTCAGGAGTCAAACACCACACACCAGAATGAGAGAGAAATCTTTATTTGCCAGCAAACAAAGTAGGACATCAGCACTAGGTCTCTTCTTCTCTTTCTCAGCTCTCTGGATCCTGCGTCTCCTGTCTGTCCTCTCTCGTCTCAGCTCTTTCTGTTGTCTCTCTTCTAACGTAAGTTCAGGGTTGCCAGGTGGAAAATTTTTTTCCAGCCCGATGGAGCCCAAAAAACAGCCCAAAACCCGCCCAAACACAAACCCCGCCCCTGACACCCCCACCCCGCATCATCAACCCCGCCCCCGCCGTCATCAACCCCGCCCCCGCCATCACCGGCCCCGCCTCCCACGTCACCGGCCCCGCCTCCCCGTCATCGCCCCCGCCTCCCACGTCATCGGCCCCGCCTCCATGTCATCGGCCCCGCCTCCCCATCATCGGCCCCGCCTCCCACGTCATCGGCCCCGCCTCCCATGTCACTAACCCCGCCCAAAACGTCATTAACCCCACCCAAAAACGTCACTAACCCCGCCCCCCCCCCCCGCGGCCGAAAAAACCGCCCTGAAGGCCAAAAACAGCCCAAAAAACCGCAACCCGCCGCGGGCAAAAATTTCCCGCGGCGGGTCGCGGAAAACCGCCCAATTGGGCGGTAAAACCGCCCACCTGGCAACACTGCGTAAGTTGCTTCTGCTCTCAGTTATATAGGGTCCTAAGCATAGGCGTAGTTTGACTGTTTCATTTGGGGGGGCAAAGAATGGGCGGAGCATATTAGCATATCATTTGCATATATACATATGCAAATGAATATGCTAATGTGGAGGAAGGAATTGAATTTACAGGCAAAATATCACAGATGCACATTTCAAAAAGCTGACACATTTCAATTAATAAATTATGAATAAAATACTTTTATCTACCTTTGTTGTCTGATCATTTAGTTTTTCTATTCGCTTTGGTCCCAGTGTCTTCTGTTTTATTCAGTGTCTTCTTTCCAGTAGGCTTCCCTCTGCTCCCCACCCCTCGCAGTCCCATCCATCTCTTGCTCCTTCCTTCTGCTCCCCACCCCTCGCAGTCCCATCCATCTCCTGCTCCTTCCCTCTGCTTCCCACCCCTCCCAGTCCCATCCATCTCTTGCTCCTTCCCTCTGCTTCCCACCCCTCCCAGTCCCATCCATCTCCTGCTCCTTCCCTCTGCTTCCCACCCCTCCCAGTCCCATCCATCTCTTGCTCCTTCCCTCTGCTTCCCACCCCTCCCAGTCCCATTCATCTCCTGCTCCTTCCCTCTGCTTCCCACCCCTCCCAGTCCCATTCATCTCCTGCTCCTTCCCTCTGCTTCCCACCCCTCCCAGTCCCATCCATCTGTTGCTCCTTCCCTCTGCTTCCCACCCCTCCCAGTCCCATTCATCTCCGGCTCCTTCCCTCTGCTTCCCACCCCTCCCAGTCCCATCCATCTGTTGCTCCTTCCCTCTGCTTCCCACCCCTCCCAGTCCCATTCATCTCCTGCTCCTTCCCTCTGCTCCCCACCCCTCCCAGTCCCATTCATCTCCTGCTCCTTCCCTCTGCTTCCCACCCCTCCCAGTCCCATCCATCTGTTGCTCCTTCCCTCTGCTTCCCACCCCTCCCAGTCCCATTCATCTCCTGCTCCTTCCCTCTGCTTCCCACCCCTCCCAGTCCCATCCATCTCTTGCTCCTTCCCTCTGCTTCCCACCCCTCCCAGTCCCATTCATCTCCTGCTCCTTCCCTCTGCTTCCCACCCCTCCCAGTCCCATCCATCTGTTGCTCCTTCCCTCTGCTCCCCACCCCTCCCAGTCCTATCCATCTTCCCTCTGCTCCCCCCCCCCCCGCGAGGTCCAAGATGGTGACTCCGTTTACCCCCTCTCTTCCTCCCTCCCTCCCTCCGGTGCAGGCAACAGTCTTCAGCTTTTTCAGCGTTCCTGGCAGCGATAGCGATGTACACGCTGCCTTCGGTCTGCCCCGGAAGTCTTCACTTCAAGTTCCTGTTCCCACCTATGCGGGAACAGGAACTTGAAGAGAAGGCTTCAGGGCAGACCGAAGGCAGCGTGTACAACGCTACCGCTGCCAGGAACGCTGGAAAAGACTGCTGCCTGCGGCGGAGGGAGGGAGGGAGGAAGAGAGAGGGGTAGACGGACACGCTCCTCTCCGTCCGCTACTCCGCTTGGCTTCCCTGCCCTCTCTGTCTGCGTCCCGCCTTCCTCTGACGTCAGAGGAAGGCGGGACGCAGACAGAGCAGGGAAGCCAAGCGGATGGAGAGGAGCGCGTGCGTGCATGTGTTGTTTTTTTTTTTTAAACTAATGGCGCGGCGGCGCCTCATCGTCGTTTGGGGGGGCATTGCCCCCCCTCGCCCCCCCCAGTCTACGCCTATGGTCCTAAGCCCTTCTGGCCCCCCTTTCTCACCAGATGGTAAAGAATAGATTGATTACCCTGCCTTGAACTAATTATTACTTACACATTACTTAAAATATCAGTTACATAGGTTTGAGATATTTCCTAAACTGACCTATGACCTGGGGCCTCTCACACTAGACAATGTGGCACCTATCTCTTGCATTTTATTATTATTAAATTCTCATATTCCCAGTCATAGCTTCATACTAACTGCTAACTGGACTCTGGCATTCATTAAGGGGTCAAGGGCCAAGGGGCCAGTCTTGCTTAATGGCGCACATACATTTATTATTACTTTCAGAAAACCAGTCCTTCATTTAGCTATAATTAATCAAGACTTTCCCTGACCTCTTTCACCTAGCTTCCTACACAGAACTCGCTAGGACTGTGGATAATTCAAACCAAATGATGACCCCTTAAACTGCAGACAAAGCTTCACTTGAAAAGTCAGTCAAAGATGTAACACTGAATTGAAAAGATATTCTATATAGAAATAGAACTTATTAATTACACAGAATAAAACATATTCTAAAATAAGCAGAAATCAGAATTCCTTATAAGACAAATTCTAACTCATCTAGAATATCTGTATCTACTCTATCTTCTTCTAAACAGCATTAGCCTAATCCTTTAAACTGCCTGCAATATGCCTTGCTTATAATGGTATCCAGATGTGGTAAATAATTACTTCTCTCTGACCTTTCTAACCTCTTAGTCTAGCAAAAGCTAGACTTCTGAGTAAATTAAAACCAGATGGCATTCTTCCATCACTTGCAGGACTGAAAAGGTAAACACCAAATTAATATGACTTCTTTGCCCAAGCTGCCTCATCCCCCCCTTTGAGACTAAAATCAGCTTATGCAGAGATAAGTCTCACAACTCAAACTCTGGGGATTATAGTTTTCTTCCTAATCTAAAACAAATACAGCAAACTAATCAAGCAATAATATTCCAACAGTCTGTGCTAGTCACAGATTAATATAATGTTCTCAGTCTTTGAGTTCTTATACCAGTTGGGATAGAACCTCAACTGACAAGGATCAAGCTCTCAAATTCCAGGAAAGCCAGAATCAGGCAAGAAAGAGTCTCAGTATGAAGCCGAAGTCCAGCAGCTCCTGCGGTATGCAGTTGACCCTTCTTTTCAGCTAGTAGATTCTTTGGTTCGGGTCAAGCGCAACTTCAATGGCTCCGCGGGATAACTTTCTGCTCTCCACTGTTTAGGCTCCGTCTGATCCGTGCTGGGCTCAGTCTGGTCAGCAGACTTGATTCGAGACCAATGGACCCATGGAGTTATCCCTGCGACCTTCACAGCTGTAGGGGTAGAAAGCAAAACAGTAAAAGGTCCTTTCCATCGGGGCCCCAAAGGCTGGAGCCTCCAGTCTTTCACCCAAACTCTATCCCCTGGCAGGAAGGAATGTACCTGAGCCTGGAAGGGGACAGGGTTTATTTCTCTCACATAAGACTGAAGCTCAGAAATTATCCGGCCCAAGAGAGCTACCTGCTCCTGCATCTGGGCAGACCCTAAAGTCCCTATATCTCCCTTAATTCCCTGCAAAATGGCTGGGGGCTTCCCATACACAATTTCAAAGGGAGAGAGGGCTGTTCCTTTAGTTGGGGTGCATCGGAGGCGGAAGAGGGCTAGTGGCAGTGCCTGTGGCCATTTCAGTTGGGTTTCCTGACAAATCTTTGCTAGGCTATTTTTCAAGGTTCTGTTTGCTCGCTCAACCTGCCCTGAACTCTGGGGACGGTAGGCACAATGCAATTTCCAGGTAATGTGCAATGCGCGGGACAGGGCCTGAAGTGTGGCTTCAACAAAGGCAGGACCATTATCTGAGCCTATGGCAAGGGGCAGTCCATACCTGGGGATGACATCCCTTAGGAGGGCTCAAGCTACTTCTGTGGCTTTCTCAGTAACTGTAGGGTATGCTTCCACCCACCCAGAGAAAGTACAGACCATAACCAAGAGGTATCGGAGCCTACCGCTCCTGGGCATTTCTGTGAAGTCTATGACTAGGGACTCAAAGGGTGTTAGTCCTCTAGACTGAACTCCTGGTGGAATACGGGGTCCCTGACGAGCATTATTCTGGGCACAGAGAGTACATCGGGCAGAGGCAGTGGCAACCAGACTATCCAATCCTTCCAACACCACTACTCGACTGAGTAGGTGAGCTAGTGCTGTTTTCCCTAAGTGTGACAGATCATGAGCTTGAGACACTACAGGCCAAGCTAGGTGGCGTGGCACCAGAACTCTGGTATCAGGGAGATGTAACCAACCATCAGGTCTCCTTACTGCCCCTTCTTCTTGAGCCCATTTCTCTTCCGTTTGGGTGTACATAGGCGTCCATTCTTGCAGTCAAATCTGGAACAGGGGGGTCACAGTACCTGCTGGGGGTCCTCGAGCAGCTTCCTTGGCCACCCGATCAGCATGGCGGTTCCCTCGGGCCACTGGAGTATCTGTCCTTTGGTGTCCCCTGCAGTGAATGACAGCTACCTTTTTAGGGGCCCAAACGGCCTCTAGCAACTGCAGTATTTCAGGTCCATACTTAACAGGTTGGCCTGCGGCATTTATGAGTCCCTTTTCCTTATACAAAGCTCCATGAGCGTGTAGAGTTGTGAAGGCATACTTGGAATCAGTATAAATGTTGGTCACCAGTACTGCTGCTAGCTCCAGAGATCGTATGAGAGCCACAAGTTCTGCTTTCTGGGCTGAAGTTCCTCGGGGCAGGGCCCTTGCTTCTATCACCTTGTCCTCTGTCACCACAGCATAGCCTGCCAATCGCTTTGAGTTCTCCACGTAACTACTTCCATCTGTGAAATAAATTACATCTGGGTCCCTCCAAGGAACATCTTTAAGATCTGGTCGACTGGAGTACACTTCATCCATGGTTTGGATACAGTCATGATCCGGTGGTCCCTCAGATGCTGGCAAAAGAGTGGCGGGATTGAATGTAGCCACTGTTTCCAGGTGTATCCGTGGATTCTCACATAAGCTGGCTTGGTACTTAACCATGCGGCTATTTGTAAACCAGTGGTTGCCCTTGTACTCCATGAGGGTGAGAACTGCGTGGGGGACTTTAACAACCAGTTCTTGCCCCAAGGTCAACTTGTCAGCTTCCTGGACCAGTAAGGCTGTTGCTGCAATGGCCCTCAGGCAGGCTGGCCATCCTTTAGCCACTCCATCCAGCTGTTTAGACAGGTATGCAACAGGCCTCTGCCAGGATCCCATCATCTGGGTCAGCACACCCAGAGCAACCCCCTGTCGCTCGTGGACATACAGTGAGAAAGGTTTCTCCACATCAGGAAGGCCTAACGCAGGGGCTTGGAGTAGGGCTTTCTTTATGGCGATGAAGGATTGTTGAGCAATAGGTCCCCATTCAAATGGTTCCTTTTCACCCCCCTTTGTGGCCTGGTAAAGGGGTTTCGCCATCAGTGCAAAATTCGGAATCCAAATTCTGCAGAATCCGGCTGCTCCCAGAAATTCCCTAACTTCTGGACTTGGGTTGGGGAATTGCAGCAACCGCTTGCTTCCTACTAACATCCAGTCTCCGACTTCCCTGGGAAATGCAGAAGCCCAGATACTTCACTTCTGACTGACAGAGTTGGGCCTTCGAGCGTGAGACCTTATAGCCTGCATCCAAGAGTAACTCCAGCAATTCTCTGGTAGCCTCAAAACACTCTTCCTGGGTCACTGCTGCAATCAGGAGGTCATCTACATACTGGAGTAAAACTCGCCTGGAAGGCTCAGATTTAAAAGTCTTAAGGTCTTGTCCTAGGGCAGTCCCAAAAATGGTGGGGGAGTTCTTGAACCCCTGTGGCAGGCGGGTCCATGTATACTGAAGCTTCCATCCTGTTACTGGGTTTTCCCATTGAAAGGCGAAAAGCAGTTGACTGGCGGGGGCCACCCGAATACAAAAGAAGGCATCTTTTAGGTCCAGTGTTGTGAAATGGGTAGCTCCAGAAGGTATCAATCCCAGCAGGACATATGGATTAGGCACTACAGGGTGTAATGAAATAGTGGATTTGTTGACCACTCGTAAGTCTTGGACTGGCCGGTAGTCCTAAGTCCCTGGCTTCTGGACTGGCAACAGTGGCGTATTCCATGGAGACTGGCAAGGTCGAATAATTCCATGGGATAACAGACGATTCAGATGTGCTTGAATCCCTTCCAGAGCCTTTCGGGGAATTGGGTATTGACGAAGATGGATTGGCCGGGCACTTGGAAGTAAATCTACATGGACAGGAGGAATATTTCGGGCCAACCCTGGGGGATTATCTTCTGCCCATACCCCATTGACCTGGAAGCTGTCAGCCAGAGATAGGTCAACTTGGCCATGCGACTGATGCAGCCGCCATTCTTCTTCAAGGGGGCAGCAGAAACTCAATATGCCCTTAGGGCTGGATGTCGGGGGCCGAAAGGAGACTGAAGTCTGGCCATCTGAGTCAAAGGAAATTTGGGCCCTAAGCTTGGACAGCAGGTCCCGGCCTAACAAAGGGATTGGACAGTCTGGCATATACAGGAATTCATGAGTGACTGTGTGTGAGCCTAATTGGCATCTACGGGTCACCAGGAAGGGCCTCCGGTTCTGCACCCCCGTGGCTCCCACCACTCGGACAGTTTTTCCAGACACAGGCGCTAATCGCTCTGTCACAACAGAATGTTCAGCTCCTGTATCAATCATGAATGGAATTGAGCGGCTCCCTATGGTTAGCTTGACCATGGGTTCCTGGGAGCCCAGTTTGTAGGAACCCGGTCTGTCCTATTCATCCCATTCTGCCATCTCGGCTATCCCAATGATGTCAGATTCAGAAGGCTCATACCTTCCCTCTCGAACTCGGCCTCGGCTTCCTCGATCTCCTGGTCCCCTTCTCAGTCCCTGGCGCCTCTGGGGGCATTCATCTTTCCAGTGCCCTCTTTCCTTACAGTAGGCGCACTGATCCCTCTCCAATCGTGGTCTGGGATTCTCCCCTCGTGGCCGGGATTGATTGAAGGAATCTTGGGGCCTGGCTGGCAGTCCGGGGTCCCACTTTGGCTTCCCATTGGCTAGAGGTCGACCTCGGTTAAGGGTGGAATTAGTAATGGCTGCCGCCAAAAGGTCGGCCTTCTTCTGCATCTTCCGGTCAGCCTCTCAGCGCATCTCCTGATCCCTATTAACAAAAACTTTTGTTGCGATCTCAATTAGCTGGGTGGTATTCATCCCTGCGAATCCCTCCTGACGCTGCAGCTTCTTCCGGATATCTGGCATACTCTGGGCCACCAATGCACTATTCACCATTCTCTGGTTTTCTAGTGCCTCAGGGTCAAATGGGGTGTATGTTCTGTAGGCTTCAATTAGTCGCTCTAAAAAGGCCCCAGGGGATTCAGTTGCCCCTTGGAGAATTTCAGAGACCTTTCCCAGATTAATGGGCCTCTTTATGCCTTTCTTCATACCTTCCAGCAAGTCCCGGCAATAGCCAGACAACAGTTCATAATGCTGCCCATTATTTGGATCCCAAGCTGGAGCTGCGCGAGGGAACCGAGTTCTAACCCATTCCTCTAGGTCCTGTGTCCCCTCGGGGGCACGCGCTCGCTTGATGGCCTCAGCATTTTGTAAAATCTTCCGCCTCTCCTCAGTTGTGAAGAGGGTCAGGAGAAGTTGTTGACAATCAGTCCAGGTTGGGTTATGGGTGGCCATAATACTAGCCACTAGGTCCACCACTGCCTGAGGCTTTTCAGTATAAGAGGGGTAATGAGTCTTCCAATTCAGGAGATCGGTGGTTGTGAAGGGTACATACTGGTAAGCCTGTATAACCTGACCCTGATTATTAGGATCCGGTCGAGTGGTGGTTACCTGGCGGAGGGGCAGAGCTCTCGAGGAGGTGGGAATGGAATCTGAGGTAGAGCTAGGAGCTACCCTCCTATCATGCTCAAAGGTGATTGCAGCAGGTCTAACCCATTCAGGGGAGGCGTGTTGAATCCCTGAGGGATGGGGAGGGGTACTCATAGACTGAAAGGTTATCACAGGTGATTCAGTCCATTGAAAGGGATGCTGAGCCCCTGATGAGTGGGAAGGGGTACTAGAGGGAGAGGCTGGGCTGTCGGGAGTTGAGGAGTCAGGGGGTGGAGCCCAAAGCGGGTCTTGGGAGGTTAGCAGGGAAGGATGTGGCAGAGGAGGGTAGATGCTGGGTGAAAAGTCCAACCTAGGATGTGGCGGGGTTTGCACAGAAGGGGAGGAACTATCCGGAGAAGCCTGTACTGGAGAGGCTTGGGCTGGACGCCGTGGATCTCTGGGGGTGGAGCGGAACCCCAACAATGGGCCATAAGGTGGTGGCTCAAGATCTGAGGGGTCATCAGAGAGTATGGGTTTTTCGGACAGGGTAGGGGTGGAAGCCACCGATTGGGTGGTAGGCTTCCTGGGGCTCTTTCCCTCCTCCAGTTTAGATTTTCTAATAATCTTTCTTTGAACGCGGCCCAACATGAACTTCACTGGGGATCCCATATAAGTTTTCAACCAAGAGGGAGGGTCAGTCACAAGGCTGTCCCAGGAATCTATATAGGGGAGTTGTTCAGAATATTCTGGTTCTCCTACAACTATGCTGTAGACCTTCCGGATTACTTCAATATCTAAGCTGCCACCAGGGGGCCACCCCACTCCCATAGATGGCCACTCAACTTCACACAAGGTTCTTAGAGTACTTAAGCTTAAAGTCTGTCCATAATCATTAAGTAAAAATTCTTTCTTAAAATTCTTAAGCATACAATCTAGGGGAGTAGCAATTTTTCTAGACGATGTCCCTCCCATAATGCTTACAGTTACAACACACAGAAAGGAAGGGAATTTTTGGAAGTGTGGTAAGGGGTCCACACATCCAGAGACAAAAAGTAAACAAACAACAATCGCTTCCTTCCGTCGCTGGCCAGTTGAACTCGCGTTAACTGGAACCGCAGCTATAAGAAGTCCACACTCATTTAATCATTCATGCATCACACACATACTGTACAAAAAAATCCCACCCAACAATTTCAGATTTCTCAGATACAGATAAGCTCTGGCGGTTTCCCTACTAGTCCCCACTAGACTAGAAGGTACTAAGGCCTTCGCTGAGAGTTGATCAGACTCCCCTTCCCTCAACTTTTGAGGGTCTGGTTTACAGTTTCCTAGCTAGGATTACAATACAGAATACATACCCGGGCAATGTTCCTCAGTCAGTTGGGTGCCAGAAATTGATGCAGGGTCCGGGATCCCACTTCTGACACCAAGAATTGTTGCAGGAATTACCACTATTGTTAGCAGAATCTGTGGTACTTCAGGAGTCAAACACCACACACCAGAATGAGAGAGAAATCTTCTTTATTTGCCAGCAAACAAAGTAGGACATCAGCACTAGGTCTCTTCTTCTCTTTCTCAGCTCTCTGGATCCTGCGTCTCCTGTCTGTCCTCTCTCATCTCAGCTCCTTCTCCTCTTTCTGTTGTCTCTCTTCTAACGTAAGCTGCTTCTGCTCTCAGTTATATAGGGTCCTAAGCCCTTCTGGCCCCCCTTTCTCACCAGATGGTAAAGAATAGATTGATTACCCTGCCTTGAACTAATTATTACTTACACATTACTTAAAATATCAGTTACATAGGTTTGAGATATTTCCTAAACTGACCTATGACCTGGGGCCTCTCACACTAGACAATGTGGCACCTATCTCTTGCATTTTATTATTATTAAATTCTCATATTCCCAGTCATAGCTTCATACTAACTGCTAACTGGACTCTGGCATTCATTAAGGGGTCAAGGGCCAAGGGGCCAGTCTTGCTTAATGGCGCACATACATTTATTATTACTTTCAGAAAACCAGTCCTTCATTTAGCTATAATTAATCAAGACTTTCCCTGACCTCTTTCACCTAGCTTCCTACACAGAACTCTAAAACATATTCTAAAATAAGCAGAAATCAGAATTCTTTATAAGACAAATTCTAACTCATCTAGCATATCTATATCTACTCTATCTTCTTCTAAACAGCATTAGCCTAATCCTTTAAACTACCTGCAATATGCCTTGCTTATAATGGTATCCAGATGTGGTAAATAATTACTTCTCTCTGACCTTTCTAACCTCTTAGTCTAGCAAAAGCTAGACTTCTGAGTAAATTAAAACCAGATGGCATTCTTCCATCACTTGCAGGACTGAAAAGTTAAACACCAAATTAATATGACTTCTTTGCCCAAGCTGCCTCAGCAGCACGTTGACGTCCTGCACGTACAACGTGCTGCGACGTCAGACTCCGAAACTGGAAGGGAAGGGATGCAGCTTTTAACAGCACAGCACGAGGAAGAAAACTTAAGACCTCGGCTGGGCTGGCAGAGGGTCCCCGCCAGCTGAAGTAAAAGGCACTGGCAGGCAGGAGGAAGCGGACCTCGGCGGAGGTAGGTGATGGCGGTAGGGGGGTCCAGGGCGAAATCTGCGGGGGCCCAGGCCCCTGTGGCCCCACGCAGATACGCCCCTGATTCATAAATAAATGTGGGATAAAATGCCATAAATAAGTAAATAAATAAATATAAACTTTTAACGTTGAGCACCTGATTTTCATAACATGATGTCTGTCTTAGAAGCCCTTTACCAGGAAAAATAAAATCACCAATATAACAGGGTTAGGGTGGCCCTGTAACCAGGGCCGGCCAAACCCGGTAAGTGGGCTAAGCACCGCAGGGGGGTGCCTGCCTTCAAGGGCGCCACTGCGGCGCTGCGCCGCCATACCGCACCGCCCTTGGTGCTTTAAATCTTTACCTCAGTTCCAGCAGCTGCGTCATTTGAAAGCCCTGCCCCGTCTCTAGCCTTCCCTCCCTTCGTGAGTTTGTTCCGCAGTCCCACCTTCTGACGTCATTTCCTCGAGGGCGGGACTCTGAGGGAACAAACTCACGAAGGGAGGGAAGGCAAGAGACGGGGCAGGGCTTTCAAATGACGCGGCTGCTGGAACGGAGGTAAATTAAAGATTTAAAGCACCAAGGGCGGCGCAGTATGGCGGGGGATGGGGGCGAAGGAGAATCGCTGGACAGGGGCAGGGTGGGAGAAGAGAGAAAGGAGATGCTGGGGGGGGGGGTGTGGGCACGGGCACCAACTCATAGTCTTCTGGGGGGGGGGGGGGGCGCCAGAGACCCTAGGACCGGCCCTGCCTGTAACCAGCCCCTCCACATGACACACTGATTAAGATGTACAACAAATTACTACTCTACCTATGAAAAGTTATTCCCTTATTATACTTCCTCTGTGTGTATCCGTATGCTGCACAAGCCGGCAAGTTTGAAAATACAACTTTATTTTTTTATATTACCCTAAATAAAGACCAATGGCATATCAAATCTGCCCATCCATACCATGATTTCAATTTGTCATAAGGTTTGCTACTTAGGCACAATAAAAAATGCATAGCTGATCTTTAAACCACATATAAGATGACTAGCAAAACTAATTTTTCATAAGCTAAAAATGTTGTGAAGACTAAGCTTCTGTGCAAGGCGAGTCGGCTCTCCTCCCCCCTGAGCTACAAGGTCCCAGGTTGCAAGTCCAGTACATACCTGAAGAAAGCAACCACCCTGGTGGTCCAATGGATTCTTCGGGGCAGGCAGGAAAAATCACCAGTTTTTCCTGCCCGCTGCCGGCACGCTGACTCCCACTGCCACATCGCTCTTCAAAATGGCCGCCAAGAAAAGGGAGGCCTCCAAGACTTCAGCAGAAGTCTCGCAAGGCTGACGCTGGCAGTCTCGGCAGCCATTTTTAAAGAACAATCCGGCAGTGGGCAGGAAAGACTGGTGATCTTTCCTGCCTGCCCTGAAGAATCCACTGGACCACCAGGGTGGTTGCCTTCTTAGGTATATACTGGACTTGGAGCCTGGGACCCTGTAATTCGGGGGGGGGGGGGAGGAGAGCCGGCAGGGCCGATGCTAGGGTTTCTGGCGCCCTCCTGTAGCCTATTAGTCGGTGCCCCTACCCATCCAGGGGCGGGATCACTATCCACCTTATAATCGAAAGAGAAAAACACCTAGATTTCGACCCAAATCGGGAGATAGACGTTTATCTCACAAAAACGAATAAATCGGTATAATCGAAAGCCGATTTTGGACGTTTTCAACTGCACTCCGTCGCGGATGCGGACAAAGTTGATGGGGGCGTGTCAGAGGTGTGGCGAATGTGGAACTGGGGCGTGGTTATCGGCCGAGGAGAGATGTACGCGTTAGGGCGATAATCGAAAAAATAAAGGCGTTTTTAGCAAAAATTTAGGACACTTTTGCTGGACCCTTTTTTAACACGAACAGGTCCCAAAAAAGTGCTCTAAATGACCAGATGACCATCGGAGGGAATCTGGGATGACCTCCCCTGACTCCCCCAGTGGTCACTAACCCCCTCCCACCACAAAAAAATGATGTTTCACAACTTTTTATTTTCACCATCAAATGTCATACCCACCTCCCTGGCAGCAGTATGCAGGTCCCTGGAGCAGTTGTTAGGGGGTGCAGTGGACTTCAGGCAGGTGGACCCAGCCCCATCCCCCCCTACCTGTTACAATTGTGCTGCTTAATGCTTATTAGTCGTCCAACCCCCCCAAACACTGTACCCACATGTAGGTGCCCCCCTTCACCCCTTAGGGCTATAATAATGGTGTAGGCTTGTGGGCAGTGGGTTTTGAGGGGGATTTGGGGGGCTTTTTTTTGTTTTTGTAAAAGTGCCCCCTAGGGTGCCCGGTTGGTGTCCTGGCATGTGAGGGGGACCAGTGCACTACGAATCCTGGCCCCTCCCATGAACAAATGCCTTGGATTTATTCATTTTTGAGCTGGGCGCTTTCATTTTCCATTATCGCTGAAAAACAAAAACGCCCAGCTCACAAATTGTCGAATAAAACATGGACGTCTATTTTTTGCGAAAATACGGTTCGGTCCGCCCCTTCACGGACCCGTTCTCGGAGATAAACGCCCATGGAGATAGACGTTTTCGTTCAATTATGCCCCTCCATTGCTCCACCCCTACAGTAGTCACACCCACAGTAGCCACACCACTTTTACCAGCCATGGCATCATTGAAAATATTACACCAGTATAGAAGAAAAATAACTTGTGTGGGGTTTTTTGTTTGTTAGAGAAAAACCACACGGAGTGTGGAGGTGCACTTGATCCCCACAAACAAAAAAGCGAAAACAAAAAGAGGGGTGGGGAAAATAGGCTCTATTCAAACAATGGGGCAGACGTATAAATTAATTAAAACAATGATTTTTATTGTGAATAGGTGACTCAACACAGCCGTGTTTCGGTGCCGTAGCGCCTTCCTCAGGAGTCTTCCGGAAGTGTTTCAATCTTTGGGGTGATTGGCACACTGGGGAAAAAAAAAGGGATACACAATCCTTTCTTCCAAAGGAGTATTCAATGATTAGATGGGTAGCACTCAGGAAGATAATGGCATAAAGAAATGCACAGTTCCTCCTTAAAAGAGTGGCGATGCAAAAATCTCACGGCTGTGTTGAGTCACCTATTCACAATAAAAATCATTGTTTTAATTAATTTATACGTCTGCCCCATTGTTTGAATAGAGCCTATTTTCCCCACCCCTCTTTTTGTTTTCGGTTTTTTTGTTTGTTTTCATTATAAATCATTTCTGTAAGCTGTTACAGCTCCAGTATACCCAAAATGACACAAGCCAAATTAGCATACACACCAGGAATTAGGAGAACAGACAGTCTTGCCAACTCTGAAAAACTAGCAGGGACATAATTGAAAGAGAAGGGCACCCATCTTTCAACACAAATCGGGAGATGGGCGTCCTTCTCTCAGGGTCGCCCAAATCGGCATAATCCTCAACTGCTTTCCATCGCGGGGACGACCAAAGTTCACGGGGACATGTCAGAAGCGTAGCGAAGGCGGGGCGTGGTTGAGAAGGGCGTCCTCAGCCTGTAATGGAAAAAAGGGCATCCCTGACGAGCATTTGGCCGACTTTACTTGGTCCCTTTTTCTTCACGACCAAGCCTCAAAAAGGTGCCTGAACTGACCAGATGACCACCGGAGGGAATTGGGGATGACCTCTCCTTACTTCCCCAGTGGTCACCAACCCCCTCCCACCCAAAAAAAAAAATTTAAAAACATTTTTTGCCAGCCTCTATGCCAGCCTCAAATGTATACCCAGCTCTATCACAGCAGTATGCAGGTCCCTGGAGCAGTTTTTAGTGGGTGCTGTGCACTTCAGGCAGGTGGACCCAGGCCCATCCCCCCACCACCTGTTACACTTGTGGTGGTAAATGTGAGCCCTCCAAAACCCACCCAAAACCCACTGTACCCACACGTAGGTGCCCCCCTTTATCCCTAAGGGCTATGGTAGTGGTGTACAGTTGTGGGGAGTCGGTTTTGGGGGGGGAGGTTGGGGGGCTCAGCACCGATGGTAAGGGAGCTATGCACCTGGGAGCAATTTGTGAAGTCCACTGCAGTGCCCCCTAGGGTGCCCGGTCGGTGTCCTGGCATGTGAGGGGGACCAGTGCATTACGAATGCTGGCTCCTCCCACATCCAAATGCCTTGGATTTGGTCAGTTTTGAGATGGGCGTCCTTGGTTTCCATTATCGGCGAAAACTGAGGTTGCCCATCTCTAAGGTCAACCATCTCAACATTTAGGTCGACCATCTCTAAGGTCGACCTAAATGTTGAGATATTTTCAAAGCACTTAGCCTTCCAAAGTTCCATAGAAACCTATGGAACTTTGGAAGGCTAAGTGCTTTGAAAATATGCCTCGTTTAACTTGGGCATCCCCGAACGTATTATCGAAACAAAAGATAGAAGCCCATCTTGTTTCGATAATACGGGATGCCCCGCCCATTCGCGGGGACATCCTCAAAGATGGTCGTCCTTAGAGATGGTCGTCCCCGTTCAATTATGCCCCTCAATGTGTTATCAAAATCTCAGAACCTAATAAACAGATCCCTATTCGGACACTTGGCCTTGCAGTCACACATGCAGAACAGATAGCCCCTCTTCAAATTCTTCAAAAAATAACCTGAAATCCTAAGAAGTTAGACTCTACATGCAGCACAATACTAGAAAAATAGAAAGAAACACATTGACATACATTGCAAAATAAGATAGTAGATGTAAATTCTCAAAATGGACATATTCCAAACACTAAAATTCAAATAAAAAGATTTTCTTCTACCTTTGTTGTCTGGTAACTTTGTTTTTCTAATCATGCTGGCCCAGTATCTGATTCTGCTGCTAACTGTCCTCTTAACTCCATTTCCAGGGCTTCCTTTCCATTTATTTCTTTACTTTCCTTCTTTCTTCTTCATTTCTTGCCCTACATCCATAAGTAAAAGCTGGGTCCTACGCAGACTTGACTGTCCAGTGGATCCAGCTTCTGCCTATTTTCTCCATCCATGTGCAGTTTTTCTCCTCTCTCCCTTCCCTCTGCTCCATCCATGTCCAGCATTTTTCCTCTTCCCCCTCCATCCATGTCCAGCATTTCTCCTCTGTCCCTTCCATTCATGTTCATCTCACTTCCTCTATCTTCCCTCCCCTCCATCCATGTCCAGCATTTCTTCTCTCTCCCTTCCCCTCCATCCATGTTCATCTCCTTCCTCTGTCTTCCCTCCCCTCCATCCATGTCCAGAATTTCTTCTCTCTCCCCTCCATCCATGTGCATCTCCTTCCTGTCTTCCCTCTCCTCCATCCATGTCCAGAATTTCTCCTGCCCTCCCCTCCATCCATGTCCTGAAACTCTCCTCTCTCCCCTGCCCTCCCCTCTATCCATCCATGTCCAGCAATCCTCCTCCCCCTTCCATCCACCCATGTCCAGCAACCCTCCTATCTCCTCCATCCACCCATGTCCAGCAACTCTCCTCTCCCCTCCATCCACCTATGTCCAGCAACTCTCCTCTCCCCTGCCGTCCCCTCCATCCATCCATATCCAGCAATTCTCTTCTCTCCCCTTCCCCTCCATCCACCCATCCATACCCAGCAATTCTTCTCTCCCCGCCCCCTCCATGTTCAGCAATTTCTCCTCTTTCCCTGGGCCCTGCCCTCCCCTCCATGTCCAGCTATTTCTCCTCTCTCCCCTGCCTTCCCCTCTTCTCTCCCCAACATCTCCCTTTTTGTTCCTGCCACCCTGCATGGTTTAAATCTTTTATTTACCTCCATCGCAGTGGCCGTGTCAGTGAAAGCCCTGCCTGTCTCTAGCCTTCCCTTCATTCCCTCTCAGTGTCCCATCCTCGCGGAAAGAGGAAATGACGTCAGAAGAAGGCAGGACACAGAGAGGGAACAAAGGGAAGGCTAGAGACGGGCAGGGCTTTCACTGACGCTGTGACGGAGGTAAATAAAATATTTAAAGCCCCCAGGGCAGCGCGGGTGCAGGCAAACGAGGGCTGTGGGAGGTGAGGTAAGCAGCAGTAAGTGTGGCTTGTGGCGTCCTCCTGCCATGCTTACCTCGTTTACTGGGTTGAGCCGGACCTGGAGCCAGCTCGCCGTGCCTGAACAACCGGCTCCAGCACACCACTGACAATATCCCCATCAATTCTAAAAAAAGTTGCTAAACAAGCACATGCAAATTGCACACACCCCCAATTTGCACATGCAATTGAATTAAATGATGAGCCAATTATCACAGCTAATTGAGATTTTAACAAACAATTATTGGTGCTAATTGATTTAATTAATTTGCGTGCGTAAATTTTATGTGTGGGTCAAAAAAGAGGATGCAGGTATGTGAGGATCATAGGCAGATCTGTGGCATTCCTTTAATTTATGTGTTATAGAGTAAAGGGGATCATCTGCATCTAATTTAGGCACAGGGATTTATACCAAGGCTAAATGTAATCGCAGTTCCTGGTGCTAAGCCTAACTTTAAGCACTATTTATGGAATAGCACCTTTATTTTTGTCAGCATCAAATTTTGTAGGCGCCATTTCTAAAATTTAGTCCTATATATTTACCAAGCTGAGAAATGTATAGAGCTACTGAGCTCCAGGATATAGGACAGTTTTCAACACATAAGTACATAAGTACATAAGTAATGCCATACTGGGAAAAGACCAAGGGTCCATCGAGCCCAGCATCTTGTCCACGACAGCGGGCAATCCAGGCCAAGGGCACCTGGCAAGCTTCCCAAACGTACAAACATTCTATACATGTTATTCCTGGGATTTTGGATTTTTCCAAGTCCGTTTAGTAGCGGTTTATGGACTTGTCCTTTAGGAAACCATCCAACCCCTTTTTAAACTCTGCTAAGCTAACCGCCTTCACCACATTTTCCGGCAATGAATTTCAGAGTTTAATTACACGTTGGGTGAAGAAATATTTTCTCCGATTTGTTTTAAATTTACTACACTGTGGTTTAATCGCATGCCCCCTAGTCCTAGTATTTTTGGAAAGCGTGAACAGACGCTTCACATCCACCTGTTCCACTCCACTCATTATTTTATATACCTCTATCATGTCTCCCCTCAGCCGTCTCTTCTCCAAGCTGAATAGCCCTAGCCTCCTTAGTCTTTCTTCATAGGGAAGTCGTCCCATCCCCGCTATCATTTTAGTCGCCCTTCGCTGCACCTTTTCCAATTCTACTATATCTTTCTTGAGATGCGGCGACCAGAATTGAACACAATACTCAAGGTGCGGTCGCACCATGGAGCGATACAACGGCATTATAACATCCTCACACCTGTTTTCCATACCTTTCCTAATAATACCCAACATTCTATTCGCTTTCCTAGCCGCAGCAGCACACTGAGCAGAAGGTTTCAGCGTGTTATCGACGACGACACCCAGATCCCTTTCTTGGTCCGTAACTCCTAACGTGGAACCTTGCATGACGTAGCTATAATTCGGGTTCTTTTTTCCCACATGCATCACCTTGCACTTGCTCACATTAAACGTCATCTGCCATTTAGCCGCCCAGTCTCCCAGTCTCGTAAGGTCCTCTTGTAATTTTTCACAATCCTGTCGCGAGTTAACGACATTGAATAACTTTGTGTCATGAGCAAATTTAATTACCTCGCTAGTTACTCCCATCTCTAAATCATTTATAAATATATTAAAAAGCAGCGGTCCTAGCACAGACCCCTGAGGAACCCCACTAACTACCCTTCTCCATTGTGAATACTGCCCATTTAACCCCACTCTCTGTTTCCTATCCTTCAACCAGTTTTTAATCCACAATAGGACATTTCCTCCTATCCCATGACCCTCCAATTTCCTCTGTAGCCTTTCATGAGGTACCTTGTCAAACGCCTTTTGAAAATCCAGATACACAATATCAACCGGCTCCCCTTTGTCCACATGTTTGTTTACTCCTTCAAAGAATTGAAGTAAATTGGTCAGGCAAGATTTCCCCACACAAAAGCCGTGCTGACTCGGTCTCAGTAATCCATGTCCTCGGATGTGCTCTGTAATTTTGTTTTTAATAATAGCCTCTGCCATTTTCCCTGGCACCGACGTCAGACTCACCGGTCTATAATTTCCCGGATCTCCCCTGGAGCCTTTTTTAAAAATGGGCGTTACATTGGCCACCCTGCAATCTTCCGGTACCACGCTCGATTTTAAGGATAAGTTCCATATCACTAGCAGTAGCTCCGCAAGCTCATTTTTCAGTGCTATCAGTACTCTAGGATGAATACCATCCGGTCCAGGAGATTTGCTACTCTTCAGTTTGCCGAACTGCCCCATTACGTCCTCCAGGTTTACCGTGAAGTCAGTAAGTTTCTCCGACTCGTCCGCTTGAAATACCATTTCCGACACCGGTATCCCACCCAAATCTTCTCGGTGAAGACTGAAGCAAAGAATTCATTCAGTCTCTCCGCTACGTCTTTGTCTTCCTTGATCGCCCCTTTTACCCCTCGGTCATCCAGCGGCCCAACCGATTCTTTTGCCGGCTTCCTGCTTTTAATATACCGAAAAAAAATTTTACTATGTTTTTTTGCCTCTGATGCTATCTTTTTTTCGTAATCTCTCTTGGCCTTCTTTATCTTTGCCTTGCATTTGCTTTGACACTCCTTATGTTGCTTCTTGTTATTTTCAGACGGTTCCTTCTTCCATTTTCTGAAGGCGTTTCTTTTAGCCCTAATAGCTTTCTTCACCTCACTTTTCAACCAGGCCGGCTGTCTTTTGGACTTCCGTCTTTCTTTTCTAATTCGCGGAATATGTATGGCCTGGGCCTCCAGGATGGTATTTTTGAACAGCGTCCACGCCTGTTGTACAGTCTTTACTCTCTCAGTTGCCCCCCTAAGTTTTTTTTTTTACTGTTCTTCTCATTTTATCATAGTCTCCTTTTTTAAAGTTAAACGCTAACGTATTTGACTTTCTGTGTACAGTTACTTCAAGGTCGATATCAAAACTGATCATATTATGGTCACTGTTATCAAGCGGCCCCAGTACCATAACATCCCTCACCAGATCATGCGCTCCACTAAGGACCAAGTCTAGAATTTTTCCTTCTCTCGTCGGCTCCTGCACCAGTTGCTCCATAAAGCTGACACTATTGATTTGACATCTTTTGTCTGATCTTTAGTTGTATTTAAGGGCACCTGGTCTACCACGGTCTGTTGTGCAACCTCACTATCCAGAAACCCTATCTTCCCTGTTTGTGAGGTATCTTTGCAAGATACCTTTTCCCGAACCATGCGCTTTTGAGCGACTGTCGGCCTTCCCCCCATTTCTAGTTTAAAAGCTGCTTTATCTCCTTTTTAAATGCTGACGCCAGCAGCCTGGTCCCACCCTGGTTAAGGTGGAGCCCATCCTTTCGGAATAGGCTCCCCCTTCCCCAGAATGTTGCCGAGTTCCTAACAAATCTAAAACCCTCCTCCCTGCACCATCGTCTCATCCACGCATTGAGACTCTGGAGCTCTGCCTGTCTCTTGGGCCCTGCACGTGGAACAGGTAGCATTTCAGAAAATGCTACCCTAGAGGATCTGGATTTGAGCTTTCTACCTAAGAGCCTAAATTTGGCTTCCAGAACCTCTCTCCCACATTTTCCTATGTCATTGGTACCCACATGTACCAAGACAGCGGACTCCTCCCCAGCACTATCTAAAATCCTATCTAGGTGACGCGTGAGGTCCGCCACCTTCGCACCAGGCAGGCAAGTCACCAGGCGATCCTCACGTCCACCAGCCACCCAGCTATCTATATGCCTAATGATCGAATCACCAACTACAACAGCTGTCCTAACCTTTCCCTCCCGGGCAGCACTTGGAGACATATCCTCGGTGCGAGAGGATAGTACATCCCCTGGTGGGCAGGTCCTGGCTACAGGAGTACTTCCTACTTTACCAGGGTGATGCTCTCCTTCTAGGAGACCTCCCTCCTCCAAGGTAGCACAAGGGCTACTAGACTGGAGGTGGGACTTCTCTACAACATCCCTGTAGGTCTCCTCTATGTACCTCTCTGTCTCCCTCAGCTCCACCAAGTCTGCTACTCTAGCCTCAAGAGAATGGACACGTTCTCTAAGAGCTAGGAGCTCTTTGCATCGGGCACAAACATATGACATCTCACCAACTGGGAGATAATCATACATGTGACACTCAATGCAAAAGACTGGATAGCACCCCTCTCGCTGCTGGACTGCTGACTCCATCTTAGTGTTTTTGAGTTTTTCAATAATTTAAAACTTGCTACAGTATTAAGGATATTAGCGTAATATAAAAGTGTATTTTATTTTATATAGTATATTGTATGATTTATTTAGTATGTCCTTCTTAGATGGTGATGAAATGTATTTAAAACTCTATAAGAGCACTCCTTTCTTGTTACCCTAATTACAATAACTGACTATAAATGAGGAGTTGTCCTAGGGGTGGGTGGGTGGGGGAATACTAAATTAGATCCTGCAGTGGTTGTTAGATTCTATCTGTTAATGCTGTGGTACAAAGCTTTTAAAACTAAGTGGAAAAGACTATGGAGATTAGCTGTTTTCTGTTGAAATTTGCTTTTTAATTTTGCCTAACACTAACCTACAATTCCTCCTTTAAACCCCAATCTTTAAGTTCCTTTAAGTTCCCAAAGCACAAAGCAAAGTTGCATTCACTTACCAGAGAAATGTCCTCTTCTCTCAGAACTTCTCAGAAAGAAAGTTCAGTGGGACCTTTCCTCTTTATATACTTTTGAATCTAAGGGGCCTCTTTTGAACAGGCTCTTTTAAGTTGATTCAGCAACCTATGCAAGTATTCTACTTCACCCACCCTTAATTATCATTTAATTGAGGTCACTGGATGAGCTAACTCTCCAGCAGCCAAGGAAAAGAAAAATAACTGCCGTTTAGAACAAAGGAGTTCCTACCTCTAGAAAAGGTTTCAGTTTAAAACTAGGTCACTGGATGAGCTAACTCTCCAGCAGCCAAGGAAAAGAAAAATAACTGCCGTTTAGAACAAAGGAGTTCCTACCTCTAGAAAAGGTTTCAGTTTAAAACTATGGGGAAAATGCCTATTTCTAGAGAAAAGTTCAGTTTAAAACTGTGGGGAAAGGGTTTATATACTATGGCAACTAGTTAATGATGCTTGCTTTTCTCTCTTTTTATTCCTCCCTTAATACTAAACTAGGCCCTGCTTGCATTTCCCTTTCTCTCTCTCTTTTTATTCACCCTTAATACTAAATTAGATCCTGCAGTGGCTGTTAGATTCTATCTGTTAATGCTGTGGTACAAAGCTTTTAAAACTAAGTGGAAAAGACTATGGAGATTAGCTGTTTTCTGTTAGCTGTTGAAATTTGCTTTTTAATTTTGCCTAACACTAACCTACAATTCCTCCTTTAAACCCCAATCTTTAAGTTCCCAAAGCACAAAGCAAAGTTGCATTCACTTACCAGAGAAATGTCCTCTTCTCTCAGAACTTCTCAGAAAGAAAGTTCAGTGGGACCTTTCCTCTTTATATACTTTTGAATCTAAGGGGCCTCTTTTGAACAGGCTCTTTTGACATTTGACATGTTCTAGTGCCCATTCTCTAATCTAGCTTAAAGCAATTTCTCTTGCACAGGCCTTGTTGGATTTCTTTTCTAACCTGAGTGGTCTAGAGATGATAAAGATAGAGAATTCCAAACAGTGAAATGTAATGCCTGAAATACTTTAAATTGTTCTAGCCCTTTTTTTAATGCCACTGAAAGAATATAGACAGAGTGGAGGCAGTAGAAAGAGAAATTTCAAAGGAATTTGCTTAAGTAATCAGCTATATATGAATTGTTTTGTTTTTATTTTTGATTACCTACTAAATTATCCAAGCTGAAAAGTGCCTAATACTCAGTATGAACATAGGTTTCACATCATATGCACTTTTAAATGCAAGGAAAAAAGTCCAGGGGAGGCAATAGTGCATAGGGGGATTTTAGACTAAAATCCCTGCTTTTTAAACTATTTATATGACCCTGTTCTCACCTGAAACACACAGACACAGATGGGGAGATATGTACACAAAATGTAGATAAATTATTTAAAAAAGGGAGATAGACAAGACAGAGAAAAACACAGACAGGGACATTCTGTATATGGCGCCTAAAAAATCGATGTGGAAATCAGTACTGACTAAGCATCTACTATAATAAAACTCACCCTCAACGTTCTGAAGACAACGTTCTGAAGTCACTCAGTCACTCCCTGAAGGGTTCATGGATTCATGGTGGTGAAGCCACAACACTGACCATGTCTCTCTGCCCCGCCCTCGCATGATGGACCAATCAGAAAAAACACCCTCACCATTCTGAAACACAAAGGACCATCACAACACCGTTCCCAGGCAACACTAGGCAACGTAAGACGGACCAATCAGAGGAAACTACGTGAAAATAAGGGAGGAGCATTCCCCAGCAGAATGGCTTATTATCTGTGCAGCACGGAGAGCACAGAACCACCGCTGGAACGAGAGAAGAATATTCCTGCTGTGGGTATGTGCACAAATAGACCGGCACAGCACATCCCACAACCCCCAAGCAAAAAACAAAACAAAAAAAGACACACATCAACAACCTGCACACACACCGCACCCTCACACACTCACACACACACACACACACACACACAAAATAACTCTGTGACACATACACACACACACAAAAAAAAACACATGCAAGCGCCCGTTTCATTGGTTTCGGAAACGGGCCTTTTTTTACTAGTGTTCTATAAGTGGTGCCTAGATTTAGGCATGTATAGAATATGTTTAGTTAATATCTCAGTGCCTAAAACTATGCACCTCCATATATACCAATGAAAATGTGGTTGTTGCATCCCTACCTTGTTCCTCGGGCAGCGGCCATATTGGAAGGATCATCTGAGCAGCAACCATTTTGGGTAGAGCATCTGAGGAGCAGCCATCTTGGGAGGATCGTTGGAGGAGCAGCCATCTTCGGTAGCTCATCTAGGAGGCAGCCATCTTGAATGCCTTTTGGGCATGCCCTATGACATCTCTCGCCTCTCATCTGAGACCGGGTTCGTCTGATTGGAGACCTATTTAAGAGCTGGCCTGGGATACCATCTTTGCTTCGGCTTCTATCTTGTTAGAGGTTTGGTGCTGACTTGGATTGAACCTGACCACTGTCTGCTTGCTGCCTGCCCTGACCTGACCTGTGGATTGAACCTGACCATTCTCTGCTTGCTTGCTTGCTGCCTGCCCTGACCTGTGGATTGAACCTGACCATTCTCTGCTTGCTGACTGCCCTGACCTGTGGATTGAACCTGACCATTCTCTGCTTGCTGCCTGCCCTGACCTGTGGATTGAACCTGACCATACTCTGCATGCGGCCTGCCTGATCTGTGTTCCAGATCTGTTCTATTCCTGCCTGCCATGGCTGGTGGCCGTCCGACCCCGACCGTATCTGGAAGTCCTGGTGGCCACCTGCACCTGGGAGCTCAACTCCCGGGGAACAGTGGTCGCTTCCCAGGTGAAGCTAGGGGTTGTCCAGCTGCCTGACCGAGTGCGGCGCTTCGTGGATCCTCCGCACTCTGTCAAGGCGCAAGGGCTTACTACTGCAGTGGCAACAGTAAGCCGAAGCCATGAGCTTGCCGGACAAAACCAAGCTGTACGACCTGGCTCCGGTATTACAGCAGCAACAGGCTCAGTTGAACCGCTTGTCTAGTGTCCTTCAGGATGCTTGCGCTCAGATACCTGCCCTCCAGCAGCCGCGCTCCACCCCTGGCCCGAGGCCCGAACCTCCTACTCTGCGCTTGCGGCTCCCAGAACCACCCCGTTTCAACGGTACACCCGCAGCATGTCGGGGTTTCTTGAATCAGTGTCAAATACTATTTGAATTACAACCTGAGTCTTTTCAATCCGAGCGGGTGAAAATCACCTACATAATCTCCTTGCTGTCTGACTTGGGGGAATTCCTGCAGCAGTTCCAGATGGTGTTTGATGTCCCCGGTCGGCCCTCATCTGCTGCGGGCGAATTACTACGAATCCAGCAGGGAGCCAGGTCCGTTGGGACCTATGCTGTTCGGTTCCGGACCCTCGCGGCCGAGCTCCGGTGGAACTAGGAGACCTTAACGGCCATTTTTTGGCAGGGACTGAACAGCAGAATTAAGGATGAACTCATGGGTCGGGAGCTTCCCACCACGCTGGACGCGCTCATTGCGGTCTGTACCCGGATAGACATCCGCTTCCAGCGAGCGGACCAAAGATCTACGTTCCGACCGGTCCATCTTGGGGCACCTAAATCTTCCGGTGAGGCCCCGACTAGGTCAGAGGAGGAACCTATGAGGGTGGGGCTGCACCGACTCTCCGAGGAGGAGAGGGCTCACCGCCGAAGAAACCGGCTATGTATGTACTGTGGACAGGCGGGACATTTTGCAGGAGCTTGTCCAAACAAGTTGGGAAATGCTCCGGCCCGGGCCCCATGAAGGGAGTGGCTCTGGGCCGGTTAGCCTCCCTTCCAGATAACCTGTTGTCCGTTCCTGTTTTGCTCCAGGGGCGTGGATTCAAGGTGCATACTATGGCCCTGGTAGACTCCGGAGCCGAGGGAAACTTTATTTATGCTGACCTACTGTCCAGGTTGGGAGGGCCGACCATACCCTGTCTACCGACCCTCCAGGTCACGTCCATTCAGGGGGATAGGCTTCCCCGGTCGATCACCCGGATCACATCGCCTCTATGAATGTAAGTAGGGGTTCTGCACCAAGAAATGATCCAATTCCTGGTGCTCTCCCGAGCCATCCATCCGGTAATCTGGGCTTGCCCTGGCTTCGGTCTCACGCTCCCTCGCTCCCTCTATTGACTGGGCCACAGGGGAAATTGGACAATGGAGTCCTCGCTGTTTCCAGGAATGTGTTCCGCAGATCCGACCACCCCTTCCAGCTTGCACCGCTCTTCCGCAGATCCCACAGGCTACGCAGGCTAGCCTGCCAGAGGAATATCGAGAGTTCCAGGATGTTTTTAGTGCTCAGTAGGCCGACATCCTTCCACTGCACCGGTCTTGATTGCCCCATAGATTTGCTCCCGGGAATTAACCCTCCTTGGGGACAATTGTATACCCTTTTCCGAGAAGAATCTCGGGCCATGCGCGCCTATGTCCAAGAAAACTTGCTCAAGGGGTTCATTCGGCCCTCTACCTCGCCGGCAGGAGCTGGTTTCTTCTTCGTCACTAAAAAGGACGGGTCTGTACACTCGTGTATCGACTACCGAGGATTGAACAAGATCACCATCAAGAACCGCTACCCGCTTCCGCTGATACCGGAACTGTTTGACCGGCTACAAGGGGCCAAGATTTTCGCTAAATTGGACTTGCGAGGAGCCTACAATCTGGTGCGGAAGACGGCGTTTAATACACATGAGGGGCATTTTGAGTACTTTGAGGCATATTTTCAAAGCACTTTGGGAGGCTAAGTTCCATAGGTTTCTATGGAACTTTGGGAGGCTAAGTGCTTTGAAAATTAGCCTCTTAGTGATGCCATTTGGCCTCTGTAATGCCCCTGCGGTGTTTCAGAATTTCATCAACTTCATCTTCCAAGACCTGCTATACACCTCTGTCATTGTTTACCTGGACGACATCCTGATTTTTTCAACCTCCCTTCAGCAACATCTCATCCATGTCCGAACCGTCCTACAGCGACTTAGAGACCATTGCCTGTTTGCCAAGCTCGAAAATTGCTCCTTCCACCAGCAGGTGCTTCCTTTTCTGGGGTGCATTGTCTCAGCCACCGGGCTGCAAATGGATCCTGCTAAATTGCAGGCCATCCGTAACTGGCCGGTACCCCAGGGACTCCGAGCCCTGCAAAGATTCCTGGGGTTTTCCAACTACTACCGGCAGTTCATTCGAGATTATTCTCTGATCACTGCCCTCTGACAGCCCTCATGAGGAAGGGGCAGACGTCAAGAATTGGACTCCTGAAGCAAGTTCTGCCTTCGCCACGTTAAAGGACGCCTTCCTGTCTGCCCCAGTGCTCCGCAGTCCTGACCCTTCGAAACCCTTTCTGGTGGAGTTGGACGCCTCCACTTTGGGGGCCGAGGCAGTATTATCTCAAACGTCATCTTCAGGAAAGAGACATCCCTGTTTTTTCTTTTCACGCAGATTCTCCCCTGCAGAGCGGAACTACACTATCGGGGACTGCGAACTGTCACTCAAGTTAGCTTTTCAGGAATGGCGTTACTTGTTGGAGGGAGCAGCACACCCCGTCACGGTAATAACTGCTCATAAAAACCTCCTTTACCTACATCCCTCGAAGCCCGGACCGAACTGGTGAGGGGGAGATTTGCCGGAGGGGGTACTGTTGCATCCCTACCTTGTTCCTCGGGCAGCGGCCATATTGGAAGGATCATCTGAGCAGCAACCATTTTGGGTAGAGCATCTGAGGAGCAGCCATCTTGGGAGGATCGTTGGAGGAGCAGCCATCTTCGGTAGCTCATCTAGGAGGCAGCCATCTTGAATGTCTTTTGGGCGTGCCCTATGACATCTCTCGCCTCTCAGCTTAGACCAGGTTCCTCTGATTGGAGACCTATTTAAGAGCTGGCCTGGGACACCATCTTTGCTTCGGCTTCTATCTTGTTAGGGGTTTGGTGCTGGTGATTGAGCGTTCTTCTGACGGTTTTCCTGTTGATGTTGACATGGATTGAACCTGACCACTCTCTGCTTGCTGCCTGCCCTGACCTGTGGATTGAACCTGATCATTCTCTGCTTGCTGAATGCCCTGACCTGTGGATTGAACCTGACCATTCTCTGCTTGCTGACTGCCCTGACCTATGAATTGAACCTGACCATTCTCTGCTTGCTTGCTTGCTGCCTGCCCTGACCTGTGGATTGAACCTGACCATTCTCTGCTTGCGGGCTGCCCGATCTGTGTTCCGGATCTGTTCTACTCCTGCCTGCCATGGCTGGTGGCCGTCCGACCCCGACCGTATCCGGACGTCCTGGTGGCCACCTGCACCTGGGAGCTCAACTCCCGGGGAACGGTGGTCGCTTCCCAGGTGAAGCTAGGGGTTGTCCGGCTGCCTGACCAAGTGCGGTGCTTCATGGATCCTCCGCGCTCTGTCAAGGTGCAAGGGCTCACTACTGCAGTGGCAACAGTGGTGTAAATCCCAGTGCATAGTTTTAGGCACACTAGATCATGTTCTATAACTACTTGCGTACATTTCAGAATGCCCATGAAATGCCTATTTGCCCACCCATAGCCACACCCCTTTTTGCCTGCACATGTTAGGTGCACTGCATTACAGAATGCGCTTAGCGAGTTGTGTGCGTAAATTCTAATTAATGCCTATTAGTGCTCATTATTGCTTCTTAAATGCTGTTATCAATGCTGATTAGCTTGTTAAGTCAATTAAGTTATGCATGTTGTTATAGCAAGATTTCGATGTGGATCTCTAGGCACGCTGTATAGATGTTATGCTCTGCTACACTCCTCCAGAGGTGCAGTCTGCTTGCGCAGGGTATGGGCAGTCGAGGATGTGGCGACCATCTTGGACGTGTGTATCGCCAGGTTAGGGCGGCCATCTTGGTGATGGGCGTCTCAGGTGGTGGCAGCCATCTTGGAGCTGAGCTGCTTTTTTTTTTTATTTGTACCCCGCACTTTCCCACTCATGGCAGGCTCAATACGGCTTAGGTACTTATTTGTACCTGGGGCAATGGAGGGTTAAGTGACTTGCCCAGAGTCACAAGGAGCTGCCTGTGCCTGCAGTGGGAATCGAAGGAAGCCCATATTTAGGTGTTGAGCATCTCCTCTGATGGGGGCAGTCCTTCCATGCTTCAGCTTCTGCTGCATAGAGGTCGTGGTTCTCGTCCTGTGTTCCTGGACAGCTACCTTGTTCCAGTGTTTCCTGTGTACCAGACCTTGGATTGTTTTTTGACTTCGCATTGTGTTGCTGCCTGCCCAGACCTCGGACTGTTTCCTGATTACTCGCTGCACTGCTGACCCCTTTGTTCCCGGACTGTGTTTACTCTTGCCTGTTGGGTCAGTGGCCGTGCAACCCCGCCGGTTCCAGAAGTCCCGGTGGCTGCCCGCACCTGAGGACTCAACTCTCAGGGAACGGCGGTCACTTCCCAGGTGAAGCTAGGGGTTGTCTGGCTTCCTGACCGAGTGCGGTGTCACTCCATCTTCACCGTGCTCAGTTGGGGCACAAGGGCTCACATTTCCCGCCATAACAATAGAATCCGGAGGTATGGGGGGAATTCTATAAATGGTGCTCAAAAAGGGCGCTGAAATAAATTGTCACTAAGTGCTATTCTAGAAAGGGCGTGCAACCTTTTTAGAATGTGTAGCGCCGAATCCTGCACCTAATGCAGGTGCCAGACTTATGCCTGCTGAAACCTGGTATAAATGCTGACACCCATGTTAAATGTGCTGAGGCAGTATTCTGTAACTACATGTGCAATTTTTTGGAACACCCATGGCCACACCCCCTTTTGAATTGCATACTAGTAGTCAATTAACTTCCATAATTAGTGGTTAGCACCCAATTATTGCTGGTTAAGGACTCGCTACTCAATTAATTTGTGCGCGCATCTCGGCATCATATAGAACCTGTGTAGAAGCTATTCTTATTGAAGAAGTATAACTTGCCTCTATCAGTGGATGTTGTGTAGTAGAAAGGGGAAGTAGATTGTGAGTTGACTCTTCCCATAGGCATTGTGTCAAGGAAAGAGTGATGAGGTCACTATAAATTGTAGTGTTTATTGAAGGAAGAAATCTTGTGCCTGTTTTCTACCTCCCATAAACACAATGAATAATCAAGTGAACATGCCTTATGTTAGATGGAGGGTAAATCCATAGATATCAGAATAGGACTTGTAGTAAGGGAAAAAGGAGCACAGCTGGGTCTTATTTCCTTTCTGTTCCACAAAAGAAAGTGGAGTGGTGTCTCCAGGCAACAGCTTACCAGATGCTGAGCTAGTGTTAAACATTCTAGGACCCAGAAATTTAGAAGGATGCCCCAAAGTATGTATCAGGTAGAGGGCCCCATCATGCTTCTTCTGATGCATCTTCTTGACAATCAGCAGCACGTCCGGACATGGTCATGGTGGTATCTCCTTCAACTTCATATAGATTGGGCCCCCCTGTAGCATGGGAGCCCAGGGCAGTTACCCTGCTTGTACCCACCTAACGCCACTAATGTCTACGTTACAGGCATGGGATGTGCCCTGGTGTGTTTGACTGACAGTACCATAGATGAATTACCTTTGGAGAGAAAGACTTGCACTGTGGGAACTTACAGAAAGAGACTGGTGTTAGCCAAAACTAGAAGTGTGTTAAATTATGAGACTAGAGTCCCCCTGGGTTCAGCGCTGCGTATGCCTTGTAGCGCTATAGAAATGCTAAATAGTAGTAGTAGTAGTAGTAGTTCAAGGAACCCAGAAAAAAAAGAAAGAGGTGGCTGAGAGTATTTTGCTTGGTCAGGAGGAGTTGCTATTCAAACCGAGTAGACAATGTGAGGAACCAGAAAGTCGTAGAAGAAAAGGAGAGGGAAAGAAGAAGAAAACTAACTTGTGTATTTTATTTTATATTTGTTGCTTTTGTCTTTTTCTATTATCTGTGAAAACAACAAACAAACCTTATTATTTTGGAGTTTCTCAGTGAAGATATACTGGGACTAATATACAGAAAATGTTGAGTTCCTAAATTTGTGCTCCTAAGTTAACTTCCTAAATTTGTGTCCTATTTTCAGCCAAACTTGGGAGCGTAACTTTTCAGTTGAAAATTCATTTTAATTTAGGAGCTTAAAAGTTCTGCTTTTAAATTTAGGCCTTCTATTTGTTTGCGGAAATTCAGTGCTAAGCTCCTAACTCCTAACGCCACCCACTTTTTATGCTCCTTAATTTAATAATATAGAGCTCAATATTCAAATGATTTATGCTCCTTTGGGCTCCTTTTACCAAACTCCAGTAAGGGGGGCCCCATTACTAATTGTTACAGATGGGTAGCATTAGCTGTGTGCAGTGTAAATAGCAACTGTGTGTATGTAAATTCATAAGAATATAAGCCTGCCATTCTGGGTCAGACTGACGGTCCATCAAGCCAAGTATCCTATCTATGTTGCTTATCCTAGAAACAAAATAGTGGATTTTCTCGTCCATCTTAATAATGGCTTATGGACTTTTAGAGAATTGTCCAAACCTTTTTTAAACCCTGCTAAACTAATTGCAATGAATTCCAGAGTTTATTTACACATTCAGTGACAAAATATTTTATCCAATTTGTTCAAAGTTCACTTCATTGCATGCTCCCTAGTCCTTGTATTTTTAGAAAAAGTAAACAAGCAATTCACATCTACCTATTCCATTCCACTGAGTATTTTATAGATCTCTATCATGTAACCTATGGAACTTTGTAAGTTTAAGAGCTTTGAAAATGAGACCCTTAGGGGCTTGTTTTTGAAAGAGAAAAACACCCAAAAAGTGTCATAAAGCACCATTTGGATGGATTTCTTCTCAAAACATCCAAATCGGTATTTTCATAAATGCATGTCTATGCATTTCATCTGCAATGTGTCCAAATCACAAGGGGGCATGTTGAAGACATTTTGAAGGTGGGATTAAGGCAGGCTTAGGACTTACCTAACACTTGGATGTTTTACAGACGTAATGGAACAAAACCAAAATATCTAGAGCGAAAACTTCAATGGTTAGACCTGTTTTTCTAATGAGTAAGACACAAAAGGTGACCTGAATTACCAGATGACCACTAGAGGGATTCAGGGATGACCCTCTTTACTCCCCAGTGGTCACTGAACCCTTCCCACCCCCTAATAAAAATAGTACTCATTAGCCTCTATGATGGCCTCAGATGTTATAACCAGGTCCATTAGAGCAGCATGCAGGTCCTTGGAGTAGTGTAGTGGTGGGTGCAGTACACTGTTGACAGGTGGATCCAGGCCCATACCTCCCCCTACCTATTACACCTGTGGTGTAAACTGTGAGTTCTCCAAAACTCACAAGGAACTCACTGTACCCATATATAGGTGCCCACTTCACCCATAAGGGCTATTGTAGTGGTGTACAGTTAGGGGTAGTGGGTTTTGGAGGGCTCAGAAGACAAGATAAGGGAGCAACAATGAGATGTGTACTTGGCAGCATTTATATGACGTTCACATCAATGTCCCCTAGGCTTCCCCACTGCTCTCCTGGGATATCTGGGGGACCATTGTTCTAGAAATGCTGGCCCCCTCCTACATCCCAATGGCTTGATTTTCTACATTTTTCACTTGTACGTGTTTATTTTTTTAATGTCCTGAAAAAATAAAGGCACAGAGCACAAAACCTTGTTACAAATGGTATTAAAAAAAAAAAAGATAGACATTTTGCGGTTTAAAAAATGGTCATGTTTTCTATTCAGATTTAGGACATTCATCGTAAAACATCCAAAGTACGAGATAGATGTCATATCAAAAATGCCTCTCTTAAGTCTCTGCTGGCTAAAGAAGATCAATCTTTTCTGTTGCCAGTCTTCTTTTGTGGAATTCTTTACTACAAATTTTACTTAATATGACTTTTTTTTTTTGTAGTTTCAGAATTGTTTGAAATTGTATCTGTTCAGTCTAGTGTTTTAGTTATTCTTTCAAGTATTTTGAAGATTATTTTGGCTTATTTCTTAAGATTATTTTGGCTTATTTCTTATGCTCATATTCATTTCATTTTCTTGACTGTTGTCCTCCACCTGATGTTTATGTTATTTTGTAAACTAACTAGAACTGTTTAGATAGAACAGGTTATAAATGTTTAAAATAAAATAAATCTGTAAGCATAATAACTTCCAGGAAAATCCACCTGAATCCAATCTTGGGAAAAGGAAGGAACATGGCTCTCACAGCTTAACTATTGAAAATCACCGTGATCTAATAAAGATATGGTCGTTTTCAATAGGATCAAAGTGAAAAAGTCCAAGTCATCAGCTTAGATTGTCCCAGAGGGGACTTTTGCACCTTTTTGATCTTAAAGTTAAAGCAATATTGAAACGGGTCCGAAAATCAGAAAACAAAAGACAATTTTGGTTCCAAAGGCAGGACAGCTTTTATTGCTAGCAATTGAACAGTACTGAGTAATCTCAGGATACTGCTCCCTGAGCGTCACCTGACACTCGTTCTTATACACTCTTATCAGTAGTCATGCGCAGTTACAGACAGAGGATCTTACACAAAACCCAGGAAACGAAACTTATCTTTGGCTTTGCACACAACCCTCTATTTCCAACACTGGTCTCTAGTCTATTCACAGTTATTTGGCATTGCATATACCATATAAGGCAATATACTGATAAGCAGCACAAGTTCCAGCTGGTTCTGCTATCTGGTTACAGCTTCTTTTAGCTAAGCACAATAAATTGTCCTTTACAGCAAAATAGTATAAACTGCAGCAAAACAGTAACTTATTTCAGTGTTCCAGCACATTTACACAATACAGCCTCTATGCATGGATCACGAGACTGGGCTGGCAGAGCCAGCTGCCCTAAATTGCTGACTACTACAATTTGTTATCTAGCTGCTGGTTAACAAATACATACTACTAGTAAAAGTCTAAACTGCACAGGTTTTGGTCTTAGTCTAGGCTCATTATATGTAAGGCACAAAAGGTCCAGTGCATTAATAAAGTATGGCTAAGAGGCCAAAAGCAGAGTTAGAGTCCATAAGTATAAGTCCATCAGTAGGCACAAAACATGAGGTTGTTCTAGTGGTCAGTAGTATTCATAGTATTCGAGTAGTATCCGGCGTTCCACCCCTTCATTCCCCCCTTTTGATACTTGAACATCCATTTGATGGAGAGTATCATCTCCAGAAGCCCTGAAAGGGAAGAGAGACAAGAAGCATTAGTAGAGAGGCAAAAAGCGAGCCCTAAGCCCTTGCGCAGCCGTTGGTTGCTTCGCCGGGGTTGAGACGGAGGGCCCCTAGTGGAATCCCCCCCCCTTTGTATCCGGTCTTATGCTGACACAAGGGTAATGGCCCCTTAAGTGACTCAGGAGGTGGTGCACGTCAGCCACAAGGTGCTTCATCGTCAGCTTCATCAGACTGGGGAATGGGGGAGTACATCTGGAGAGCCATAAGTTGGGCAGCAGCACGGCGATCAGCGATGCTTTCCATGGTGGAGCGGAGACACCTGAAAACTAAGGGGAGAGACAAAGGTATTAATAAGCAGGACACCAAGAACAGGCCACCCATGACGAGGATACTCTTGAGGCTCCCAGAGGTCGGTAGCCAGTTGGTTAAAGAGGGATCGGTTAGCTCTCTCCACTATTCCACTGCTCTGGGGTCTCCATGCACAATGTAATTTCCAATCGAGACCCAGCCTTGTACTGAGTTGTTGTGTTACTTCGCTGGCGAATGCAGGACCGTTGTCGGAGTTTATCTGTCTGGGAAGGCCGTATCTCGGCAGGAGGTGATGGATCAATAAGGAAGTGACGTCTTTCGCCATTTCAGTTCTGGTAGGCTGGGCCTCAATCCATCCAGTGTAGTTACACACAGCGACGAGGATGGCTTTATATCCCCGTGCTGGGGGCATATGCGTGAAATCAATCTGGCAAACGTGGAAGGGGCTAGTGCCTGGGAGAACATGTCCTGGCATAGGACCGGGCCCCGTTCTTGGGTTGTTCCGAGCACAAGTTGCGCATTGGCTGGAAGCGTTTTTGGTCCACAGGGATAGTTTGTTGATGTAGTAGGTCTTCTCAAGTAAGCGCCCCAGGGCGTCCCTGCCCAGGTGGGTGCGGTCGTGAGCCTCCTTGGCCACCGTCCAGGCCAAGGCTTCGGGTATCCATATGCTACAGGGCGTTGCCAGGTGCCGACCAGTTGGGTGAGGACTCCAAGTGCCAATCCCTTCTTTTCGTCGATGAACAAGTGGAACGGCTTAGTCATATCTGGCAGTCCGAGCGCTGGTGGGGCCACAAGGGCCTCCTTGAGGTCCTGAAGGGCTTTCAGTTCGCTTTTCTCCCACCGGAGATCTTGGCCCTCGAGTTCAGGCCCCTTCAGTTTGGCATACAAACTGTGGGTCAGGATAGCAAAATTGATGATCCAAATGCGGCAATATCCAGCGGCTCCGAGGAGTGCCCACAATTCCTTCTTATTCGCAGGGGTGGGTTGGTTGCGGATAGCTTGGGTACGGGGTGTACCGAGCCTCCGGGTTCCTTCTCGGAGGCGAAATCCCGGGTACGCAACTTCGATGTCGCATATCTGTGCCTTCTGTCGGCGGGCTCGGTACCCAGGGCTTCCAGGGTTGTCAAGAGGTAAAGGGTAGCTTCTGCACAGTCCGTGTACGTTTCACGGCCCACCAACAGGTCGTCCACGTATTGAACGACCGGCCCATATTCGTCCTGATACGTCTTCAGGTCCTGGGCGAGTTGGTCGCCGAAGAGGGTGGGGGAGTTCTTGAATCCCTGGGGGAGTCGGGTCCAGGTAAACTGCTGCTTATTACCAGTCTGTAAGTCTTCCCACGTGAAGGCAAACAATTTCTGGCTGTCGG
The DNA here is from genome assembly GCF_901765095.1 of Microcaecilia unicolor. Taxonomy (NCBI): domain Eukaryota; kingdom Metazoa; phylum Chordata; class Amphibia; order Gymnophiona; family Siphonopidae; genus Microcaecilia; species Microcaecilia unicolor. The sequence goes on along the minus strand of NC_044034.1, from coordinate 195,178,840 downwards.
CGGCGAGGGGGATGGAGAAGAAGGCGTCCTTCAGATCAATGACACTGTACCACTTGGTCTGGGCTGGCACTTGGGCTAAAATGGAGTAAGGGTTCGGTACGAGAGCAACTATGTCGGCCACCTGGTTGTTGACCTTCCTTAAGTCTTGGACGGGCCTGTACTCGGGGGTTCCTGACTTCTGGTAAATTTCAAGACTCCCTGTTGGGGGAGTTTCTGTAAATGCGGGGGTTTCTTCAGGGAGATGGATGAGGAGTAGGTTCAGGAGGGTAGGGTTCTTGACAGGCTTTCTTGGCTGCCTCGTCCGCACGTCGGTTGCCCCGGGCTATGGAATCTGTCTTCCCTGTGTGGGCCCTACAGTGCATCACAGCGACTTTTCTTGGCTTCCACACAGCTTCAAGCAGGTGACAGATTTCAGGGGCATTTGCAGCCCGCTGTCAAGAACCTTCAGGCGAACACTACACAATCAACAGGTCACCAACGTACTGGACAACCGGTCCATATTTGATCTGGCACATCATCAGATCTCTGGCGGGTTGCTATGTCGAGCTGCATAGGGTATACTGTGTGTGTGGGACTGGATGAACTTTAGGATCTTGTGTTTGCAACATGAGACAATACATGCGATCTTGAAACAATATCATACAGGAAACAATCAGTGGCTTCAGAGGCGTTACTGATGATGCCTATACCAAGTAAGCAAAAAGAAATCATTACAATTGAGAATGTATAGCAATATTCCTATATGGACCACCAGTTTAAATGCTGGCCTAGAGTTTAGCAGTCTATCTAACAAAATGAGTTCAACCAAAATCCCCTTCCAGCATTGGTGCAACATTAACAGAGTTGTTTTGGGATATAAAGGTTACAATTCTAGAAAGTTCATTGCAGTAATAGGCAACAACCCTGAGAACAGAGGAGAATGCGGTGGCCAAGTCTGTTTCAGGAATGGTGGACAGCAGGCCTTAACACAGACTGGTGCCATCAGTGATCACAGTCAAATGATGTCACGTCCTGCCTGCCAACTAAGGTGAGAGGACAATTTGATGAACCTGAAAAACAAGAAAGAGGACTCCAAACGATACAGGGCCTCTATGTAGGCCTCAGGGCATAAATGATAATAATTCACTCAATATCTGGTCAAACCCTTAACAAAATGCCATTAGCTTACTTCTATACTCAAATTTCATGCTTCTTTTGATAGGTAATACAGAATAAAATGAATTGCTATTCTGTGGCCTATCCCCAAACAGTATAGTCCTGTTGAAACACTTCCACATATATCCACTTCCACAACCCTTCTATCGAACTTACAAGTGTACTTTCATAGCACATAATCATGCACTCCTGCCATGTGGTTATTCACACTATTCACACAACTTGCACATTGGCAGTATATCTTTTACAAGCTTCAAACATCTCAGTAACCTTTCAATGACTGGGAACTTGCTTCCATCTTCTTCACAATGTGATTCATGGTACACCTCACCTCTCTGGACAACCTGGTTTAAGCGTCCAGCTAAAATCATGAGACATATGATTTATGGAGAAAAGTTAGAACAAGGATGATGTCAGCACGTAGGCAGGTGCCTAGAAATGTTCTATAGCAGCACAAAGCATTCTCATTCAAGGTACATTAACAACTTCTTAATCTGAACATTCAGCTAAATTCCTTTACCCTGGAGGGGGCAAGATCTCTGGAGTCACAATTGCCCAAGGTAAAGTAACACAGATATATTTATCACAAGCATGATGAATTAAACACATTAAGTAGGTTAGTAGACAAACGGTTCCTTGCCTAAATCACATTATTAAAACAAAAGTCTGTAATTGTGAGTCTTATCTGTCTGCCCTAGTCTAGACCGCAAGCTCCTCTGGGCAGGGACTGTCTTCCTTTTTTTTTTTCTTTCCCAAAGCAACTTGGGCATGTAATACACACAAAGATCAGCAGAGGGAGCAAGTCATCAATAAAAGAAAGAAGAGTGACGTCATAAGCAAACAACTGAACACTGAAACAACGAACAACGAACACTGGAAATCCACATGAAACCTAAAACTTATCTCTCTAAAATCTCAATTACCTGGGGTACAGAACATACACGTGGGATATTTCACCAGACAAACATTTATTGTACAAATCCTACTGATGTAGGTACAGAGAATAGGCAAGAAATAGTCTGCAAGTCTCATGAATAACTTAGGGATTTGCATCCCTCCTCTGCAGTGGAGGAAAACAAATTTAGTGCAATACAATTAAGCAGCTGTGATTTGCACTGCCTACGAGACTCATAAGGTTTGCATAAAAGGCAACTGCTCATGGCTACAGGCAGCTGATATGTCCCTGAAGAAAAGCACAAACTGGACCCTTTTTTTTTTTTTTTTCCCGAATGCAGGGTTTGTTTAAACTGAATGTATCTGTGCAGAAGTGGGGAGGAAACAAGCTGCAACAAGCTCTCTCGGTAACTTTGACATAAGCTACAAATCTGAGTTTTAAAATCCAATGTTTTAGCTTTTGGGGTGTGGGATACCTTCTGTGGTTTTCTTTACATTCTTTAGGGACTATGGTCAGTAAATGAACACGATACCATAAATCTCACAGTAAATTACAACAGATGCACCGTGCTTTGAACCCAAGTGCAGCATGGAGCTGAAAATGCCATCATGCACCTTTCAGTAAATCACAAAGTTGAAAGTTAACATAGCGTGACAAAAACAGCTGGAGGAACATCAAGGCTGCATTCCTGAAGGGAGGCTTTATATTTAACCTCCGTAATACTATACCCATAAGACTTAAAGAAAAGCATGAATTGTCATACCCTTTTTAACAACCAGATTCAAGAAAGATAAACAACATTATCCCCAGCAACGAAATCCTGGTGCTGCATATACAAAGCTTGCACCGTCTGCTATAGAATACATAGTTCTCCTGTTTCAGAGAAACAAAATCTTATCTCTCTATGAAAAAACAACACGTCAAAACGTCATGACGTCGAGGGCGGAGCTATAACACTCGAGGGCCGAAATGCGAGGCAAACGCGAACCCCGAACAAGTAACGCAAGTAGCTCCGAGGGACGGAGGGAGGGGGCCCCTTGCTAGCGTCCGTTTCATTGCACTCAGAAACGGGCATTTTTTTTTTTCCTAGTATCTTATAATAACTTCTAACATGATGCAACAGTTAAGTTCAAAGGCTCATATCACTCTGTTAACATGCACCCGGAGTAATTATTTCCTCGAGCCCACTCCCACCACCGGCTGTGGTCTTATGAGTGGGTCCCAAACCCCGGACTGCTTTTACTCTATAGCAGCCTAAGACAACAAAAAACCTGCACTCCTCAGCTGCTGAACAGTTCATCTGGTTCTCAAGCACGTTATCTAAACACATTCCATTCTACAGCTCATGCAGCTCGTGTACACAAGGTCATGGAATCTGCAGTTCAGAGAAGCCTGAGTCTACATTTTCATACGCCACAAGAAACCCTCCCGTTCGCTGCTCGGTTTCGTCGTCGGAGCCTAGTGAGTTTCGGGACCTAGTCTTATACCAATAGTCCGTATTAGTCACTGGCTAAAAGAGGGTGATCACGCCTCTTCTTCGGTCCTTACTGGGCCGGTCACTACGTAGAGTATACTCGCCTGTCCGCCGGGGTCGCAGGCCGCGCCGTCGTACGCTTCTCTCTGAAATAGAAAAAGGTGTCTTGCCGGAACCTCACAGCCCCACTTCCAGTCAGCCGGAATCAATCGGCCCTCCGCCGGGAGGTGAACGCTGAAATCAGCGGTGGCCACTTATCACCTTCTCGGGAGGGGGTCGATGAGCCGACCTGGCTGCAGTGGGGAGGGGAAAGAATATAATCCATTTCCCTTTTGTTGTCCCATCTGGGTCGCCAATGAAACGGGTCCGAAAATCAGAAAACAAAAGACAATTTTGGTTCCAAAGGCAGGACAGCTTTTATTGCTAGCAATTGAACAGTACTGAGTAATCTCAGGATACTGCTCCCTGAGCGTCACCTGACACTCGTTCTTATACACTCTTATCAGTAGTCATGCGCAGTTACAGACAGAGGATCTTACACAAAACCCAGGAAACGAAACTTATCTTTGGCTTTGCACACAACCCTCTATTTCCAACACTGGTCTCTAGTCTATTCACAGTTATTTGGCATTGCATATACCATATAAGGCAATATACTGATAAGCAGCACAAGTTCCAGCTGGTTCTGCTATCTGGTTACAGCTTCTTTTAGCTAAGCACAATAAATTGTCCTTTACAGCAAAATAGTATAAACTGCAGCAAAACAGTAACTTATTTCAGTGTTCCAGCACATTTACACAATACAGCCTCTATGCATGGATCACGAGACTGGGCTGGCAGAGCCAGCTGCCCTAAATTGCTGACTACTACAATTTGTTATCTAGCTGCTGGTTAACAAATACATACTACTAGTAAAAGTCTAAACTGCACAGGTTTTGGTCTTAGTCTAGGCTCATTATATGTAAGGCACAAAAGGTCCAGTGCATTAATAAAGTATGGCTAAGAGGCCAAAAGCAGAGTTAGAGTCCATAAGTATAAGTCCATCAGTAGGCACAAAACATGAGGTTGTTCTAGTGGTCAGTAGTATTCATAGTATTCGAGTAGTATCCGGCGTTCCACCCCTCAATATGATAGATGCCCTTTCTATGTGATGGTCCTTATTAAGGAGTTATTCTGGGGTGGGGGGGGGGGGACACTGAGTCCAAATGCCACACATTGTAAACATACAAAATAGAGCAAAAAACCTTCTTAGTTTCAATGTCAACATTTTTTTACAAAAGTTGGCATCAAATAATATCTCTTCCAATGAAGAACAATGTTGTGAGGCTTAGGTGCTCTAAAATTTCATCAGGCAGCAACTTAAAAAGGTGCAAGTGAAAGCAGTGGCATAGCTACAGGTGGGCCTGGCTGGGCCAAGGCCCACCAACTTTGGGCTCAGGCCCACCCAACAGTAGCACACATTTGGTGGTCGCTGGTGGGGATCCCAAGCTCAGCCAGCTGAAGACTTCCCCTTGATGGTAATGAAAACAGTACTCTCCATGATACCGGCACCTGCTCGTGCTCTGTTTTCTGCACATGCACATGCCTGCTGCAGACTGAAAAGGTGGAAAGGAGCATTTTCCCACCTGCTGAGATTTTTTTTTTTTGGGGGGGGGGGGGGGGGTAGAACACTTGATGCTCACCCACTTCTTGCCTAGGTCCACCCAAAATCTGTAGTCTGGCTACGCCCCTGCTACAACATGACAGCAAGTGGTATGGAGGTGTGTCACTTGTTCTACTAGGTGGATACTACCTTCCTTCTGTAGATATTGACTTATAAATGCATCTGAATCATCTCCCTAGTAGCCTAGGCAGTGATGTTCTTAGGTTGGCTGCCCCCCCGGGGCGGATCGCCACTGCGCCCCCTCCCCCCCCCGCACCCATGAATCATGACACCCCCCTCCCCCCTGCACATCACCTCCACCTCCTCAAGCGCATCGCTCTTACCTCCTGGGGGTGCAGGGATCAGTCACACGACTGTCAGCTCCACCAGTTCCCTTCCCTGAAACAGGAAGTAATGTCAGAGGGAGCAGGAAAACTGGCGGAGCCGACAGCCACGCAGCTGCTCCCTGCACCCCCCTTGCAGCGTGTAAACGGGGCATACTGCCCCCACTGCCCTGCCCTTGGTACACCAATGAGCCTAGGTCTAAAGTTCTGTGGCTAATGGTTACAAAGTACCATAGGCGCCCGGTATAAGAGGCTTGGGGAGGCTAAGCCTCCCCAGCCGAAAACCAAGCGTCTCTCTCTCTCTCTCTCTCTCTCTCTCATCTATCATACCTCGTGGTGTTAGAGCAGCAGTGAAAAGCATTGCAGGCTGCTGCTGGGCTCCGTGCTTTGTTTTGCCGTCTCTCTCAGCTCTGGCCCGCCCTCATTTCCTGTTTACGCAAGGGTGGGCCAGAGCTGAGAGAAGGCAAAACAAAGCACGGAGCCCAGCAGCAGCCTGCAATGCTTTTCACTGCTGCTCTAACACCACGAGGTATGATAGATGACATTTAAAATTTGGAGGAACCCTGGAACTCAAAGGGAGCGAGGGAGGGGGACCCTGGAACTGTCTGTGAGGGAGGGGGACCCTGGAACTGTCTGTGATGGAGGGAGGGAGGGGGAGGGGGAGGGGGACCCTGGAACTGTCTGTGATGGAGGGGGAGGGGGACCCTGGAACTGTCTGTGAGGGAGGGAAGGGGGACCCTGGACCTGTTGGGGAGGGAGGGGGGACCCTGGAACTGTATGTGATGAGTCTGACTTCTTGAGGTAACTTTCCAGTTCAGTATTTTGCCTTCATATCTGTTGTGTCATGTGTTTTTCATGTGTGATCAAGATGCAGTATTCTGCTAGCGTGTAGTATTTACAGCCCTTTTTGTTTTGTTTCACTAGGTTGTGTACTGATGTTTTAGAGCCAGGTGTAATTATAGTGCTGCCTTTCCATGCATAAGGTTGTAGCTCGTCCTGTCCTTGGAATTAGTGCTGTTATGGTTTGGTAAGGTTATGAGTGTGTTTTTGCACAAGTTTGTGTATAGTGTTTTGCAGTGGACAGATTGTGTGTTGGCCTTACTGAGGTGGCACCAAAACATCAGGAAGGGTGTACAGCCTAAATCATGACACACTACCTCTTGAAGGATCTACATATGGTCGTTAATAAAAGGAGCTAATTGTGAACACTAGCCACCCTAAAAGGCTGTTTTGTGGCTCTACACGTATCATGATATTATGATCCCTTGTTTCATATTGTTGATGGTCTGCATTTTCTGTATGGTGGTATATTGGTGTATTAGGTCTGCCCAGTGTAATATTTATGGTACAGTAAGGTTATGAGTGTGTTTTTGCACAAAGTTGTGCATAGTGTTTTGCAATTGAGCAATTGTGGTTAGTATATGCTTTGAGCAACCACTTTATTCTTTGACATATGATACATATCTAATATCTAAATTTAATAAAAGGTATTAATTGTGATTATTTTAATTTTTACTTATTTTTTTTTTTCTGTGTGTTGTCAGACAATTATGGATGTAAGCCCCACCCCTAACCCCACCCCCTTTAGCCTCCCCAGACAATTGGGCCACCGACTGCCTATGCAAAGTACACATAGGTGAGAGATAGGACATCTAAACAGGCAGTACAGCACCTAGGCATTAGCCATCACAGGCATTAGCCATCACAACTTACACAGGTGTTTCCACACCATTCCCCCAAAGCTGGCTACCTTTTGGGAAGCTTCTAATGATCATATCCTTTGCAGACAGGTGGCAAGAAATAGCAGCTTCACACACAGCACTGCCTATGTATTGTAGCCTACATACCTAGAGATAAGTGGTGCTCTCCTGTGTGGGCAACATATTCCTGTAGGCTGATAGGGAAGGCACAACCAGATGAACTGTGCCCACAGCATCAAACAGTGCAAACATCACAAGTTTTGCTATTCCAAACCTCCACATGTTGTAACATCTTTGCAAAGGTTCCTACAACACCATGTGCATATCTACAGATAGCATGAGCAAAAACCATTCTGGCTGTATACAGTTCTCAGCTGGAGGTCGGGAACATTCTGGGACAATGGGACAGCCAGCACTCAATGCAATGGTTGAGATCAAACCCTGTAAACAGCACACAGCTTTGGACTGTACATACCAAACAAAAGGGTTGAGCAGATCTCCTGGCTGCAAATGCATAGGTTGCATAGGCCAGTACAGCTCCAGCTGCTATGCATGGCACCTTTCCAGAGAGGCAGACCTGCCAAGTCTCCCGCATTCAGCGGGAGTCTCCCGCTTTGGCGGGTCATCTCCCGCACTCCTGCCAAAGCGGGAAAGTCTCCCGCTGAAACACGTGGCGGCGCTAGCTCCCGCTTCCATTTCTGGCCACTGCTGCTTCACCTGTTGAGCAGCCGTGACAAAAAATAAAAAGAGCTTCAGCTAACAAACAAAAAAATGTAAAAAAGCAAGCGTGGCACTGCAGGCAGCCTTCAGGCATTGGCTGTCAGTTCTGCAGCTGCTCCTCTCTCCTCTCACATCACTGCCCCTGGAGCAGGAAGTTGAGATTGACTTCCTGCTATGCTGCGCTCCTCCGGGGATGGACAGAGGAGTGGCTGCAGAGCCAACAGCCAATGCCTGATGGCTGCTTGCAGTGCCACGCTTGCCTTTTAAAATTTTTTTTGTTTGTTAGCTTTTTTTTGTTGTTGTTGCGGCCGCTGCTGCTCAACAGGAGAAGCAGCAGTGCAGTGGCGTACCAAGGGGGGGCGGTGGGGGCAGTCCGCCCCGGGTGCACGCCGCTGGGGGGTGCCGCGGCGCGCGCCTGTCAGCTGAGTTCGCTGACTTTGCTAACTTCGCTGCAGCTCCCTCTGCCCGGAACTTCCTGTTCTGGCCGGGGCAGAGGGAGCTGCAGCAAAGTTAGCGAAGTCAGCGAACTCAGCTGACAGGCGCGCGCCGCGGCACCCCCCCCCCCAGCGGTGTGCACCCGGGGGGGTGTCATTTCGCCGGGGGGGGCGTGCTGCACCGGGGGGGGGGGCGCATCAGCGATCCGCCCCAGGTGACATGCAGGCTAGGATCGCCACTGCAGCAGTGGCCAAGAAATGAATATCTGGTGGAAGGAGGAGAGGGAGGCAGGAAGTAAAATACAGAGAGTGGGGAGAGAAGGAGGGGAGATGGAGCAGGAGGTAAAATAGAGAGAGTGGGGAGAGAAGGAAGGGAGATGGAGAAGGGCTGGAGAAAGAGAGAAGCTGCTGGTGATAAGGATGGGGAGAAAGGGGGGGGATCCTGGCTGAGATCAGAAAGAGGGAAGACACTGGAAGGAAGGGTAGGGAGAGAAACAGAAGAGACAATGAAGGATGGGGAGAAAGAGGGAGAAATGATGAATGTAAAAGGGTATAGAGAGAGACACTGGACGGAAAGAAGGGGATAGAGAGAGCGAGAGAGACACTGGATGGAAGGATCGGGAGAGGGGGTAGATGGAAGGATGGGGAGTGAAAGAGGGAAGACAGATGGAAGGATGGGGAGAGAAAGAGGGAAAACAGATGGAAGGATGGGGAGAGAAATGTTAGAATATGTTTTGTATTTTTCATGCATTATCTGTCCAGCAATTTCTCTATGATTACCCTGTGACCTCTAATGTCACTTTCCTGGTGAGGTTACAACCAGGGTTGCCAGGTGGAAAATTTTTTTCCCACCCAAACCAGCCTAAATCCAGTCCAAAACCCGCCCAAACTCAAACCCCGCCCCTGACACCCCACCCCCGCGTCATCACCCCGCCCCCGCCGTCATCAGCCCCGCCCCATCACCGGCCCCGCCTCCCCCATCATTGGCCCCGCCCAGAACGTCACTAACCCCGCCCAAAACGTCACTAACCCCGCCCCCTGCGGCCGAAAAAAACGCCTAAAAAAACGCCCAAAAGACAAAAAAGAAGCCCAAAAAACCGCAACCCGCCGCGGGCAAAAATTTCCCGTGGCGGGTCGCGGAAAACCGCCCAATTGGGCAGTAAAACCGCCCACCTGGCAACACTGGTTACAACCATGTATTTCCTGTAGGTGTGGTTAAGGATTGTATAATGCCTTTTGGCCACACATGAGCTCTCTCTTGTTTTTGTTTTTCTTTTTCATAACCTGAGAGGACATGCTTGATAGAATCCATTGTCATCTGAGCACATGTAAAAAGTTGGTAAACTAAATATACTGTTATATGTTTTTCTAAGCCTGCCTGCATATACATGTAAGATGTATTTTCTCTTTCTAACCACAAACTGTGAGTAAAGAGATGTTTTTACTTCATCTTTAAAAGAGACTGAGCTGTGGTTATTCCGGGGTGTGTAAGAGAGAGAGAGAGAGATGAAGATAAGAAGTTAATATTAATTGCTGTTACCATAAAAAGGGAACTTATACTTATTTTTGCTAATGCTGAAGCTGTGTGTGTGTAAATCTGAAAAATACTCTGATCAGTATTTACCATAATAATCCAACAAATGGTTATAACATAGTAACATAGTAGATGACAGCAGAAAAAGACCTGCACGGTCCATCCAGTCTGCCCAACAAGATAAACTCATTATGTGCTAGTTTTTTGTGTATACCTTACCTTGATTTGTACCTGTCTTTTTCAGGGCCCAGTACTATCCCCGCCTCCCAACCACCAGCCCCGCCTCTCACCACCGGCTCTGGCACAGACCGTATAAGTCTACCCAGCACTATCCCCGCCTCCCAACCACCAGCCCTGGCACAGACCGTATAAGTCTGCCCAGCACTAGCCCTGCCTCCCAACCGTCTCTGCCACCCATTCAAGGCTAAGCTCCTGAGGATCCCTTCCTTCTGAACAGGATTCCTTTATGTTTATCCCACGCATGTTTGAATTCCGTTACCGTTTTCCTCTCCACCACCTCCCGCGGGAGGGCATTCCAAGCATCCACCACCCTCTCCATGAAAAAATACTTCCTGACATTTTTCTTAAGTCTGCCCCCCTTCAATCTCATTTCATGCCCTCTCGTTCTACCGCCTTCCCATCTCCGGAAAAGGTTCGTTTGTGGATTAATACCTTTCAAATATTTGAACGTCTGTATCATATCACCCCTGTTTCTCCTTTCCTCCAGGGTATACATGTCCAGGTCAGCAAGTCTCTCCTCATACGTCTTGTAACGTAAATCCCATACCATCCTCATAGCTTTTCTTTGCACCGCTTCAATTCTTTTTACATCCTTAGCAAGATACGGCCTCCAAAACTGAACACAATACTCCAGGTGGGGCCTCACCAACGATTTGTACAGGGGCATCAACACCTCTTTTGTTCTGCTGGTCACGCCTCTCCCTATACAGCCTAGCAACCTTCTAGCTACGGCCACCGCCTTGTCACACTGTTTCGTCGCCTTCAGATCCTCAGATACTATCACCCCAAGATCCCTCTCCCCGTCCGTACCTAGCAGACCCTCCCCGCCTAACACATACGCCTCCTGTGGATTTCTACTCCCTAAGTGCATCACTTTGCATTTCTTCGCATTGAATTTTAATTGCCAAACCTTAGACCATTCTTCTAGCTTTTTCAGATCCTTTTTAATGTTTTCCATGGGCCCAGGAATTGCAAAAGGAAGAAGAAAAATATTATCAGGCAGTGAAGAAGCCATTTTTCTCTTTCTCTCTTAGTCTGTCTCTCTCTCTCCCCCAACACCAAACAGAAGGCAAGGCCAAGCAATGGCTGAGGGAGGAAATTCACCATTTTTCTACTCTCTCAAGGTGCCCCAATTAACTGAATATAATTATCAGCAATGGGAGCTAAGATTCAGATGCCTGCTTCAAGCAAAGAAATTAAATATATGTTTAGACCAAAACAGAATGGCTGATAATATGGCTGAATGGGACAATGCAAATTATTATGTGAAGAGCATGTTTTTGGAAGCCCTCTCAGAGAAACAAGCCATATTGGTGGAAGCAAAAGATACAGCAAAGGAAATTTTAGATAAACTAAGAACTATGTATGCAACTGAGGCAGCCTGGACAGAAAAATCATATTAATTTGCTAATTCTGTTTAAGTTTGGTTCAGGCCTGAAAGTGGTAGAATGCCATCTGGTTTTAATTACTCAAAAGTCTAGCTTTTGCTAGACTAGGGGTTAGAAAGGTCAGCGAGAAATAAAACTTTCTTTGTCCCTTTTTGAGTGATGGATTGTTAATGCTAGTTCATAGGCATAATAAATAAACCACATCTGGATGCCATTCTAAGCAAGGCATACTGGACAGTCTCGAGGTGATCAGCAAGCAGGCAGTTTTAAAAGATTAGGCTAAATGCTGTTGAAATATTCTTGATAATTTAGATTTTGTCTTATAAGGAATTCTGATTTCTGCTTATTTTAAAATATGTTTTATTCTGTTTAATTAATAAGTTCTATTTCTCTATGTAAAATATCTTTTCAATTCAGTGTCTGACTTTCAAGTGAGATTTTCTACAGTTTAAGAGGTCATCATCTGGTTTGAATTATCCACAGTCCTAGCTAGGTGAAAGAGGTCAGGAAAAGTCAACTCTTCTCCTTGATGGATTATAGTTAAGTGTAGGACTGGTCTCCTGAAAGTAATAACAAACCATGTCTGTGTGCCATTAAGCAAGACTGGCCCCTTGGCCCCTTAATGAATGCCAGAGCCCAGAGCCCAGTTAGTATGAAGTTAGCTGGGAATCTGAGAATTTAATAATAATAAAATGCAGGAGATAGGTGCCACATTGTCTAGTTTGAGAGGCCCCAGGTCATAGGTCAGTTTAGGAAATATCTGAAACCTATGTAACTGATATTTTGAGTAAATGTGTAGAGATAATTAGTTCAAGACAGGGTAATCAATCTATTCCTTACCATCTGGTGAGAAAGGGGGGCTAGAGGGGTTTAGGACCATATATAAATGAGAACAGAAGCAGCTTACGTTAGAGACAGGAGACGCAGGACCCAGAGAGACAGGAGAGCCAAGACACAGAGAGAGAGACGAGAGAGACAAGACAAGAGACGCAGGATCCAGAGAGCTCAGAAGAAGAGACACAGAGACAGAAGGACAGGACACAGAGAGGGCTAGCGCTGATGTCCTACTTTGTTTGCTGGAAAATAAAGAAGACTTCTCTCATTCTGGGGTGTGGTGTTTGACTCCTGAAGTACCACAGATTCTGCTAACAATAGTGGTAATTCCTGCATCACAACAACATATGCAAAACAGCAACCGATTTGGTTAGCAGAGTTAAATGAGACCAAATTAAGGGATAAAAGTAAATGTAATGATCACATTATGCATCTTGTGTCTTCATTTCAAAAGTTAGAACTTTCTGGAATTCCCATATGTGATGCATTAAAAAGAGCGTTTATTTTTACCTCACTATCAAAGAATTTTGATGTTTTTAGGTCTGTAAATAAAGCCATTGAAGGGCAATCTTTTGAACAGGCAGCATCAAAACTGAGTCAGGAATGCATAATTAATGATTCTGAAGAGAAGATGTGTTCTCAAAGGCAGTCAGAGAGAAATGAAACAAATTTCTTGGCAAATAATAGAGGGAGGCGGAGCTATGGGAAAACTCCACCCAAGGGCAAGCTGATTTGCTATTCATGTGGAAAGGAGGGGCATGCATCTAAATGGTGTAGGGAAACAAAACACAACCCCTCTAGCTCACCTAAGCCAATGGAACAAAAGAATTTTCCAAGCAGGAGACTTATAAAGGACAATGGTAAGCATAAAAGCTTTCTAATGGTAGAAAAATCTTTTACTATGATGGATAATAATTCAACTGAAAGTACTTGGATTTTGGATTCGGGGAGTACATGCCACTTAACCAATTGTAAGGATTTCTTTCAGGAAATGAGTCCAGAAAAAGGTGTTCTTCAAACTGCAAATGCAGGGACTACTCAGATCCAAGCAAAAGGCATTGGATTCTTAAAATGTAAAGTGTCTAATGAAGTTAAAGAAACTCCTGTAAGTGATGTCTTGTATATTCCCCAAGCAGTTTGCAATATGCTTAGTGTATCTACATTAGATAAGAAGGGATTTGCGATTCATTTTGAAAACAGTAAGTGCACAATCTCTAAAAATGATGAAGTGTATGCTGAATTTTTTATGCATAATGATGTTTATAAACTGAGCATTTCAGGTGAAGCCTCACATCTGGTGCAAGTAAGGAAGAATGATGGTAAATGTAGTCTGGAAATCTGGCACCGCCGCATGGGACACCGTGATCCTAAGGTGATCCAGGATCTACACAGTAAGCAACTTGCCACAGGCATTCAAATAAGTGCAGATACTGGTAAAATGGAGAAATGCATAGACTGTGTTACTCAAAAGGGTGTGAGACCCTCATTTCCTTCATACACAGGAAATCGGAGTAATAAAGTACTGGACTTAATACACAGTGACTTATGTGGACCGTTTAATATCCCATCACTGGGAAATAACAGATTTGTGCTAATATTCTTGGATGATTTCTCTAGATACTGTGTGGCCTATCTGCTGAAAGAAAAAAATCAAGTCACAGACATGCTGAAGAAATACGTAGCCATGGTGAACAATAAATTTGAAAGGAAACCAAAGGTTCTTCAGATCGACAATGGTGGTGAGTTCACTTCACAAAGCATGCGCACATTTATAGAACAAGAAGGCATTCAGCATATCACAACAGTAGCTTATACACCAGAGCAAAATTCTGTTGCAGAGAGAAAATTTAGGTCACTTGTGGAGATGACCAGATGTATGCTGTCAGATAGCAACCTCCCTAAAAGACTATGGGGGGAAGCCATTCTCACAGCAGTGTACCTACAAAACAGAATGCCAACTAAAGGCGCTGAGCGCACACCACATGAGACATGGCATGGTAGGAAGCCAAACCTGTCACACATAACATTTGGAAGTGCAGCATATGCTCATGTACCAAAGCAAAGAAGGCATAAGCTGGATGCCACAACAGAAGGGGGCATTTTAGTTGGCTATGCTCCAGGACACAAAGGGTATAGGATTTTGAATCTGAAAACTGGCACTGTTGGCATAAGGCATGTTACATATTTTGATGAAAACAAAAGGGTTGATAAAGGCTGGATTATCCCAGATGAGCCTTATCATAGGCGGTCGGTGGCCCAACTGTTTGGGGAGGCTAAAGGGGGCTGGGTGGAGTCAGGGGCGGAGCTTATAGCCACACTTAACACAGAAAAAAAATAAGTAAAAATAAAATAGTCTCAATACCTTTTATTAAATTTAGATATTAGATATGTATCATATGTCAAAGAATAAAGTGGTTGCTCAAAGCATATACTAACCACAATCGCTCAACTGCAAAACACTATGCACAAATTTGTGCAAAAACACACTCAGAACCTTACTGTACCATAACACTAGGCAGACCCTAATACACCAATATACCACCCATATAGAAAATGCAGACCGTCAACAATATGAAACAAGGGATCATAATATCACAATTCTCATGTAGAGCCACAAAACACCCTTTTTAGGGTGGATAGTGTTCACAATGAGCTCCTTTTATTAACAACTATATGTAGATCCTTCAAGAGGTAGTGTGTCATGATTTAGGCTCTAAAACCCTTTCCGATGTTTTGGTGCCACCTCAGTAATGCCAATACACAATCTCTCCACTGCAAAACACTATACACAAACTTGTGCAAAAACACACTCATAACCTTAGCAAACCATAATAGCACTAATTCCAAGGACAGGATGAGCTACAACCTTATGCGTGGAAAAGCAGCACTGTAATTACACCGGGCTCTAAAACACCAGTACACCACCTATTGAAACAAACAAAAAAAAGGGCTGTAAATACTACACACTAGTAGAATACTGCACCTTGATTACACATGAAAAACACAAGACAACAGATATGAAGGCAAAACTGGAAAGTTACCTCAAGAAGTCAGACTCAGCATGCAGCAATACTAGAAAAATTGAAACTTACATGCAAAATATCACAGATGCACATTTCCAAAAGCTGACATATTCCAGTTAATAAATTCTGAATAAAATACTTTTTTCTACCTTTGTTGTCTGATCATTTAGTTTTTCTATTCTTTGGTCCCAGTGTCTTCTTTCCATTTTATATTTTTTCTCTCAACATGTCCACCATCCTCCTGTGTCCTTATGCGTCCTGTCCCTATCCTTTCTCCAGTTTCAGCATCTGCCCTCAAAGTATTCCAATCCAGCCCTTAAATTCAGCAATTTCCCCTCCATCCAAATCCAGCATGTCTCCCCTCCATCCATGTGCATGAACTTCCTCTGTCTTTCCTCCCCTCCATCCATGTCCAGCATTTCTCCTCTCTCCCTTCCACTCCATCCGTGTGCATCTCCTTCCTTTGTCTTTCCTTCCCTCCATCCTTGTCCAACATTTCTCCTCTCTTCCCTCCCCTCCATCCATCCATGTCTTTCTCTTCTACCCTTCCATCCAGTGTCATCCCTCTTTCTCTCTCCATCCTTCTACCCATTACCCTCTCCCAATCCTTCCGTCTATTGTCTCCCTCTCCTTCCATCCATTGTCTCCCTCTATCTCCCCTTCCTTCTAAACAGTTCTCTCTCTCGACCCTTTTCCATTCAGCATGTCCTCTCTATCCCCATCCTTCCAGTGTCTTTCCTCTTTCCCTCCCTACCCTTACGTCCAGTGTCTTCCCTCTTTCTGCCCCCTCCTTCCAGCATTTCCCTCTTTCTCCCTCCTTTCATTCAGCATTTCTCCGTCTGACAGCTAGGGTCTCCCCCAGTTTCTCCCCAGCAGCTTCTCTCTCTCTCTCCTGCCCATGTCCCCTCTTTCTCTCCCCATCTTTCCACTAATCTCTCTCTCTCTCTCCTCTTCCATCCAGCATCTTCTCTCTGGCTCTCCCATGCTCTCTTCCATGTCCCCTCTTTCTCTCCCCATCTCTCTCTGGCTCTCCCCTGCTCTCTTCCATGTCCCCTCTTTCTCTCCCCATCTCTCTCTGACTCTCCCCTGCTCTTTTGCATGTCCCTGGCTCTCCCCTGCACTTTTCCACTTTCTCTCTCTCTCCTCCAGCATCCTCATGCATCCCACCTTTCTCTTCCCTCCCCTTCTTGCTCCCATCACTCTCACTCCTTTCTCCACCCCCCTTTTCCCATTCCCTGCCATTGCTTTCCTTCCTCCCTCTTCCCCTTAGATGTGGCACCTCACATCTTCCTCTCTCCACCCTCTTTCCCTTTGGTCTGGCAGCTGGCTGGCATGATGCATCGCTCCCCCCCCCACGGACTAGTTTGGTATCGCTCTCCCCCTCCGCTCCTGTCATGTCTTTGAACGTCGAGGATTCCTTCTGGTAGCAGCAGAATCGGCAATGATGTAAGCGCTGCTTTCAGCCTGCCCCGGAAGCACTCTCTGTACAGTTTCCCGAAAAAGGAGGGACGCTGTCCAGAGAAGGCTTCTGGGGCAGGCTGAAAGCAGCGCTTACATCATTGCCGATTCTGCTGCTACCGGAAGGAATCCTCGACGTTCAAAGATGACGTGACAGGACAGGAGCGGAGGGGGAGAGCGATACTGCAGTAGTCGGGGGGGGGGTGTGGCAGTAATGATCGCGCGGTCCACGGGAGGGAGGGAGATGTTCAAGGCAGCGGGAGCTACACCCAGAGCGGTCCGGTCTGCCCCGCCCTTGCTCCACTTCTGGCTGGGGAGGCTTAGCCTCCCCAAGCCTCTTATACCGGGCGCCTATGAGCCTTATCATCCAGAATATGAAACTAGACCCATAATAGACATGCCAGTGTATATAAATGCCATACCAAGGCAGATGTCTGAAAGCAACTCACCTGTATCTAACAAGGAACAGGCAGAGGAAGCAGACACAAAAAGAATAATTGCAGGAGACAGTACAGTTGGAGAAGGGGAATCAATTGGAGAAGGACTCTCAGATTTAGAGGATGCGGAAAGGTCGGACCAGTTGGTTGTCAGACGCTCATCCAGGGAAAACAGAGGAGTTCCACCCCCAAGACTGTCTTACCTAACAAAGTTAGCAGAAGCTCAAGAGCCCTTAACATGGGAAGAGATTGGGAAAATGCCAGCAGAAGAGGCTGCTGAATGGCGTAAAGCTGCACAAGAAGAAATTGATGCATTGCATCAAAATAAAACTTGGATTCTTACAAAATTACCCCCTGGCAAGAAAGCCATAGGATGCAAATGGGTATTCAAGTTAAAAAAAAATGCACAAGGGAAAGTGGAAAGGTATAAGGCCAGATTAGTCGCAAAGGGTTATCTTCAAAAACATGGGGAAGATTTTGATGAAGTGTTTGCACCTGTAGTGAAATTAGAACCCTTCTGAGCATTGCAGCCTCAAAAGTTATGCAAGTGTAGCAAACCAAGGGTTCGGATATTGCTTTAAAGATTGTTTATTCACACATCAATAGGCACACACATTAGATTTCAACAGTTTTTATTGATGACAAAATCCAAAAATACAACTTCACTAAAGCACATACAGAACAGCTGTAACAGAAACATCACCGGTATACATCCGTAGTAATGGTCATCAAATTTATGTATTAAACCCCCCCCTTCCAACTATTTATTGCAACCTTTCCCCCCCCTTTTTCCCCCCCCTTTGATTGATGACCTGATCAAAGAAATCACATATTGCAGGTTTCGAATATACATTACGTTAAGCATGAATTCGTATCCAAATACACATCTTATTACTTATATTCATTAAACTTTTCCCCCCCTTCTCCTCCCCCCCACCCCCCTTTTCCCATTGAAACAGTGTGTTTTGAACAATTCAGTCAATCAAAACATATCAACAGTCATAACTATACGAGAACATGTGCACTCAACTCAGTCCTATCTTCAATCTCCCAGCTCCCATCCCACCTTACCAGTCGCCCAAAAGCTGAACAATTAGTGAGCATATTGTGGGCTCTAAGGAACAATTAATCAATATGGAGATGTACTTAAAGCTCCCATCAATACATCTCTACTTTGTGATATGTCCGATGAATTTTCCACTTAGCATCCTTTGCATTCTCAATTATTCCCTTTCCCTCCCTCCCACTCCCACCCAGTCGCCATCTCTCAACAACAATCTTCATCTGACACCAGACCACAGACAAATACAAGTCCAAGATACACAGACAAAAAAAAAAAAAAAAAAATTATTAATTTTGGGGGTATTTATATACACAGATGTCCATCATGAGGGGGGGAGAAGAGGAAGACAGCGATCCTAAAACAAAGGGGGACCCCATCCCCCCATCCTATATAAATCACTGATCTCCCTGGAGTGTCCTCTCTTTAATCCTACAGTCCTCAACCCGCATTTAGCAGCAGGCTTCTCGCTCTGTGTGGCAGAGAGTCCACGTACACTCCCCATACTTCATGGAATTGCTTCAGCCTCTTGGGCGTGTGTTTAGCATATCTATGTTCAAAAGCCATTAGGGCATGAAATTTATTTCTCCACACCCAAAAAGACGGTGCTTCATCTCCCACCCACACTCCTAAAATCACTTTCTTCCCCAAAACCCCTGCCTTCCGCAACAGTAGCGTGTATGTTCTGTTCTCTAGATGATAATCTTCATAGTAATCTAACAGTATGGCCCTTGGTGAAAGCACAGCCACACACCCAGTTAACTTTGCTAAATATCCAAATATCTCCTTCCAAAAAATCTTAGTTTGAGAGCAGTCCCATAAGGAGTGAAGAAAAGAATTAGTCCCCTGTTTACATTTTTGGCATATGGGTGAATCTACTGCCCCTATTTTGAATAATCTCTCCTGTGTGAAGTATGCCCTATGAATAATACGAAATTGACATTCCCTCAAGGTTGCATTAATCGAAATCTCTGGAATTCTCTTTATTAGCTTCAAAGGGCTCAATCTCCCTGCTACTTCTGGAGTCCATCTGGCAACCAGGTCCCCAAATATCCTCTCCTTAGACTCCCTCTGTATTGCCTTATGTAACCCTGATATCGAAAGTTCCCCATCTTGAAATTTGTCAAAAAAAACCCGTATTTTTGTTCCCAAGGACGGGACCAAGGCCCCTCTCTCCAAAGTCCTTATATAATGTCTTAATTGCAGATATGCCATCAAATCTTTATGCTCGACTTTCCCAGCTTCCAGCAGAGCACCCCATGTATATAATTTACCTTCCTCATCTATCACATGTTGTACTAGGGTAAGTCCTTTGACTGCCCATCGAGCAAAGCTGGCATTGTCATTTCCCGGCATGAAATTAACATTTCCCCTTATCGGGAGTTGATCTGATATATCTCCTCGTCCCCCCAGCAACATTGTCAAAAATTTCCACGTCTCTCTCATTGCTCTAAGTAGTCTACTCTGTCTTAGCCTATTTGGCAAGGATGCTTGCGGGCAGTGTAATAATGAGTTGAAGTGCCATGAGGAATAGTATGCAGCCTCAAATTCCCTAGGCATGTACTTTTCCTCTCCCAAGATCCAATCCCCTAGATGTCGGAATAAGCATGCATAGTTATATATAGTTATATAGGGATAGATCTGGAATACCTGCTCCACCATACTTCCACGCTCCTATCAAATATTTAAACTGCATGCGTGGTTTTTTCCCCGCCCAACAGAACCGCGAGATCAGCCTCTGGAATTTCTTCAGATCCTTCTTCAGTACTTTAAAAGGTAACAATTGTATAATGTATAGCCATTTCGGAAACAGCACCATATTGAACAACTGAACTCTGCCATATAATGAAATAGGTATCTGCTGCCAAGATGCTAAAGTCCTTCTGCAGTGTTCCAATAGGGTATCTATATTTATTCTATATAAATTCCAAGTGCACCTTGATAGTTGAATTCCCAGATATCTAAACGAGTTATATTCCCACTTTACTGGAAAAGATCCTAGCCAACTCGCTCTCATGGCGTGTTCCGTAGGCATGGCAATGGATTTATCTAAATTCAATTTAAACCCAGAGTATTCACCATATTCCTCGAAACACTCCATTAGCGTAAGTCATCAGCAAATGCAGAGATTTTGAACACCTGCTTCCCTATCTCCACTCCTTTAATTTCTGCATTGTTCATAATTTCTCTAAGCAGAGGGTCCATCGTTAGTATAAAGAGCATAGGTGATAAGGGACACCCCTGTCTAGTCCCACGATGTATGTTAAATTCAGGCGACAGTATTCCATTCACCTGAATCCTAGCTCTGGGAGATCTGTATAGCACTCTCAGGGCATCCAAAAAGAATCCCGAAAAGCCGTACCTCTTAAGAATCGTAAACATAAATCTCCAATGTATACGGTCAAACGCTTTTTCAGCGTCAAAGCTGACCAGTAAAGATGGCGTTTTCGCTGCTTCCACATATTCCATGGACAGCATTATTTGCCTCATATTATGTGCTACAGTGCGGCCTGCCACAAATCCCACTTGTTGTTCTAGGATTAACTGAGGTAGCACTCTAGCCAGTCTGTTGGCCAGAATCTTCGCATATAATTTCATTTCGACGTTTAACAACGAAATTGGCCTATATAATGATGGTTTTTTGGGATCTCACCCTGATTTTAATAGCAACACTATCTGGGCCAACTGAAGTGATTGCGGTATATTGCCGTCTATCACAAATTGCTTGAAATATGCTTGTAGTGTCTGCAAAATCAGGGGAGATAGCAGTTTATAAAATTCTGCTCTAAAACCGTCTGGCCCTGGCGCCTTGTAGAGCGCACTTTGCTTAACGGCCAATTCTACTTCTTCTATTGTGATATCTCCATTCAGTTTGCTAGCTTCCCTCTCTCCTAACTTTGGCAAAGTTAAATTATCCAAATACATGTTTCCATCCATGGGTTCCTCAAGGGTCCTACCATACAATTGTTGGTAATATCTACTGAACACTTCAGCTATTTCCTTATCAGTTCTCACCAGTTCCCCTTTTGCTTTCTCTATGTGAGTATTAATCCTTGAGCCTCCTGCCTGTCTTATCAACCTCGACATAAGTTTGCCCGCCTTATTACTATGTAAAAAGAGCTGATATTGATAATATTTGATGGATTTCATTGTCCTTTCGTGAAGAAGCTCATTTAAGCTAGTCTGGAGTGTCAGTAGTAGAGCACGATTCCCGGGGGTAGGATATCTCCCATATTGAATTCTAGTGGCCCTCACCTGTTTTTCTAGACGTATGATTTCCTTATCTCGCATTTTCTTTTTGAAAGAGCAGTACGCTATTGTCTCCCCTCTCAATACCGCTTTTGCTGCTTCCCAATATAGTATCGGTTGTTGTTTATGTTCTTCGTTGTGGTATTGATATTCTTCCCATTTTTTTTAAATATGCTCTCTAAAATGGGGGTCTCGATATAATTTCAGCGGAAAGCGCCATACATATTGCTGATCTTTGCTCTCTCCAAATTCTAATGTATACCACACAAATGCATGGTCCGATATGCTATATGGCCCAATCCCCGCCTCCCCTACCCGTGAAAACATCTCTCTAGATATCAACCAATAGTCTATTCTAGACTGTGTACCATGTGCTCTAGATAAATGTGTGTAGTCCCGTTCAGTTGGATGTAAAATCCTCCATACATCTATCAGTTCTAATCTAGTGCAGAACAATGCAATACCTTTATCTGGATTATTACTAACTTTTAGGGGTTCCCTGGATTTATCCTGAGTGAGATCGTGCACCATGTTGAAATCTCCTCCCATTATCAGTGGCATTTCCCCTA
The DNA here is from genome assembly GCF_901765095.1 of Microcaecilia unicolor. Taxonomy (NCBI): domain Eukaryota; kingdom Metazoa; phylum Chordata; class Amphibia; order Gymnophiona; family Siphonopidae; genus Microcaecilia; species Microcaecilia unicolor. The sequence continues at coordinate 195,156,684 of NC_044034.1, read as the reverse complement.
AACTGGTAACCTTACCAATTAATCCTCTCACCCATTTTTGGTTGTATGTATTGGGTCCATATATATTGCAGAGCAGCACAGGCAATTTATTAAGTAATACTTGCAGTATCAAATATCTGCCTTGTGGATCTTTCCACGTCTGTTGTATAACTACATCTACACCCCTCCGTATTAATATCAGCAATCCCGCCTTCTTTCCTATTGCTGGCACCTCCGCTACCTGACCCACCCACCAACAGCCAAATTTGAGATGTTCCACCGTTGATAGGTGGGTCTCTTGCAAAAATGCAATATCTGCCCCATGTCTGTTCAAATCCCGCATTATTTTTTTCCTTTTAATTGGTGAGGACACTCCACTAATATTCCAGGAAACAAACTTTAACAACTTCATGTTATCTCATCCATTGTGAGCTTGTCTCCATCCCATATTATTAGGGTTGGTCTAGGGCCGTCCCAGCCATCAGCCCCCGACCTCTTCCTCCTCCGCAAGTTCTCCCCCCCTATCCCCCCACAGCAGCAAGAGACACAAAACATTACAACATACAACACATCATTACAAAAAAATGGACGACTTACTTCTCCCCCCTCCTTCCCTCCCCTCCTCCCCCTCCCAACCCTTCCACTGTCGGGCGAGGCATGTTCAGTTTTTACCCTCCCTCTCACTCCCCTTCCCTGAATCCCCCCTATATCCCTCCCCTCCCTCCCACTTCTATCCATTGTGTATAATGGACAAGGCCTGTGTGAATGATCTCCCAGCCCCGCCTCTCCCCCCCCACCTTGCCTATCTAGTCCCGGTCTGCCCATCAAGAGCAAAGCAGGATTCATCTGTGAGTGCCCTCTATACAGATTTCTATACATATATCAGTGCTTCCCACCATAAACCATGCCAGCCGAATTATGCATGTCTGTCATGTAGAACCTCCCACCCCTGTTTCTTATCCTTTTCAGGTATCACAGATATATTACATTTCTTTCTTTAACACAAGGGCATATCTCCAAAGCACCCAGCCCCCCAAAGCTCCACAGATTTCCATGGAACCCCGGAAGGCCAAGCGCCCCGAAAACACGCCTAATAGCGTCCCTTCTATTTAGCTTTGTTTCTTCTCTCTCCAATTAGGTCCTCCTACCACTGTTATCATAATACTCCGTGCAAACTTGTATATCCACAGTCTGTATCTCCATGCATGCCTGTGTGAGTATCCAAAGATTATATATAGAGTCTGTTTTGCAGCTTTTTGTAACCCTTCATACTCCACCCGAAAAAGGCATCTGTTCTTCCATGTTCTATATTCCTAGTCCAAAACTCCATGCACATTATTATAGTTTCCCCAAACTAGTACACCATCACTGTCGTGTTTCTACTTCCTTTTCAGCATCCTCAGTTCTCAATTTAAAGTTCCATCTAGTATCTTTCAGTTTTAATTGGATGCATTATGGCAAGCGGCTTGTACTGGCATCATTCTCCGGCAGCCCCTGAAGAAACAGCCTGGCGGATTCTGGAGTGTCATGGAACTGCGCTTTACCCTCCTGGAACACCTTTAACCGGGCAGGGTACATTAACACAAATTGGATATGGCGCTTATGCAGCTCTGTACATATAGGCGCATATGCTTTCCGCATACCTGACACTCGCGTTGAAAAGTCCTGAAAACATAATATAGTTTTGTTTTCATATTTTAGAGGCCCCTTCGTTCTAATAGCCCGCAGGATATCCAATTTGTGAGCATAATTTAAGATTTTACAAATGACCACCCTGGGTCTGTCTTCTGGTGCCCTACGAGGCCCCAGCCTGTGTGCTCTTTCAATTCGAAGGGGCCCCACATTCTGTGATAGCCTTAAAGTATTTGTCAGCCATTCTTCCAAAAACTTACCCAGATCAGCTTCTGGGAGAGATTCGGGTAAACCTACAAGTCTCAGATTTCCCCTTCGGGATCGATTTTCCATATCATCTGCTTTGTCTTCCAAGTCTCGCATTTTACTTTGCAGTTTCTCCGTCAGCGTCTCCAGCTGTTTCATTTTGTCTTCTAAGTCTGAAACCCGCTGCGTGCATGCTGTAAACTCTCCTTTGAGCGCCTCTACGTTGCCATCTACATTATCAAGCTTGGCGGACAAGGTTTGCAGTTTCTTATCCAGTGTAGCATCTATGGCATGGGTGACCTCCGCAACAATCTCAGCCACCCATGTGGAGCTAACCGAAGTCGGGCCTTCGCCATTGCCCGCCGCCATCTTGGATCCGCTCTTAGATAGCTTGTCTTTATCTCTACGAGTCGCACGTGCGGTCATCAGCGCTGATCTGATCTCCCTCCGGCGCACTAAGTGTTCCTCTATCGTTCCCTCCGCTTTTTATGCGTGGGGCACTTATTTTTGATCGTTATACAAGGCGGGGTTGGCGGTCGGGACCGGGAGTCTCACTCACCGACGTCTGCTTCTCTAGCACGACATCACGTGACCTTATAGGCACACACATTAATAGGCACACACATATTACATAACGCTCCCTTACATGGTATGTAGCCCCGCCCAGTGCATCCCAGGATGCAGTGGGCAGTGCTGGGCGCCGCCATTTTGGGCTTCGACTAACAGGAAGAGGAGGGAGGCAGGCAGGCTGCGTCCCTCCTCCAACACAAGGTAGGGGGGCCGGGACGGGGCCAGGGGGGTGTCACGACACCATGGACCACCAGAGAATTTAAGGAGAACGCTGGGGGGAGGATTTGGGGTGGGCTGGAGGTCCACCGGACCTCCAGCCCCCCCCCCCCCCCGTCGATGGAGCAATGATTTCTGGGGGTTTCGGGGGCTGGAGACCCACCGGACCTCCAGCCCCCCCCCCCCGTAGCTGGGTGGGAGGGTGGGAGAGGGTTTGGCCGGCGACGGCCACAACGTTTTCTGGGGGTTTGGGGGGGGCTCGTTGTTCGGGCCTCGGGGCAGGCTGTTTGACAGGTTTGGGCTTTTGACAGCCCAGACCTGTCAAACAAGTGCGGGAGGATTGTGCTGAGCGCATGCTCAGGCGCAATTCTCCCGCACTTCAACATGATAATCAAAGATAATAGCGCTGCTTAGATTTGCATGCATTATCTTTGATCATCGATGCAGAAAAGCCCTGCGCTGTCCTGGCACTATTTTTAGGGCACTGTTTGGAACAGCGCAGGGCTTTTGATCTTGAGGGCCTAGGTGCAGAAATGGTCATTACGCATACATTTTAGCTTTTGTTGATGATCTGCTCATTGCAAGTGAAAGTGAGCAAGAATACAAGGACATTGTAAAATATTTAAACCAGAATGTTGAGATAAAAGAACTTGGTAATGTGTCATACTATCTTGGTATGGAAATTGAGAAACAAAATGATGGTTCTTATCTCCTAAGCCAGAAGCAGAAAATAAATGAGCTCATTGAAAGTTTAGGTATGCAAGATGCCCATGTTGTAGGCACTCCCATGATCACTGATTTTCTGAAGGATGGAATAGTAAGAGAACCTTTACCAGATAACATCCAATATAGATCAGCCATAGGTAAGCTTTTATATCTGACTACCACATACAGGGCTGATATAGCAAATGCAGTAGGGATTTTGAGCAGAAGGGTCAGCTCACCTACCAAATCAGATTGGACTGCTGTAAAGAGGGTGGTAAGGTATTTAAAGGGTACCATTGATTGTAAATTAAACATTCCAGCCAATAGTAACCCAAAGCTAATGTGTTACTGATTCATATTGGGCTGGGGATCATTCTGATTATAAATCCACAAGTGGATATGTGATTATGTATGGGAATGTACAAATATCTTGGGCTAGTCATAAACAAAGCATTGTGAGCCTGTCTTCTACAGAAGCTGAATATGTGGCTGTATCAGAAGCATGCAGAGAACTGATGTGGATTGAGAAACTTTTGCTGGATTTTGGGATAGCTGAACAGAGACCAATCCAGATAATGGAAGATAATCAGAGCTGCATCAGACTGTCACAGAATGACAGGGTTCAGCCACGCACCAAGCACACTGCAACGAAATATCACAACGTGCGAGAGCTGGCGAAAGATGGGGTCATCAGTCTAGACTATTGTCATACTAGTGAGATGACAGCTGATATCCTGACCAAGCCGTTACCCAGAGAATATTTTGAGAATCTGCGAATCAAGCTTGGACTTTGTATGAATTAATAATTGCAAGACAGTTATGCATGAGAAGGGGTTTGTTAGAATATGTTTTGTATTTTTCATGCATTATCTGTCCAGCAATTTCTCTGTGATTACCCTGTGACCTCTAATGTCACTTTACTGGTGAGGTTACAACCATGTATTTCCTGTGGGTGTGGTTAAGGATTGTATAATGCCTTTTGGCCACACATGAGCTCTCTCTTGTTTTTCTTTTTCATAACCTGAGAGGTCATGCTTGATAGAATCCATTGTCATCTGAGCACATGTAAAAAGTTGATAAACTAAATATACTGTTATATGTTTTTCTAAGCCTGCCTGCATATACATGTAAGATGTATTTTCTCTTTCTAACCACAAACTGTGAGTAAAGAGATGTTTTTACTTCATCTTTAAAAGAGACTGAGCTGTGGTTATTCTGGGGTGTGTAAGAGAGAGAGATGAAGATAAGAAGTTAATATTAATTGCTGTTACCATAAAAAGGGAACTTATACTTATTTTTGCTAACGCTGAAGCTGTGTGTGTGTAAATCTGAAAAATACTCTGATAAGTATTTACCATAATAATCCAACAAGGAAGACGCTGGATGGAAGGCTAGGGACAGAAAGAGGGGAGATGGATGAAAGGATGCAGTGAGAAAGGGGAGAGGATGAAAGGATGCAGTGAGAAAGGGGAGAGACTGGAAGGATGTGAAGAGAGAAGGGACACTGAACAGAAAAGGGTGGAGAGATAGAGAGACACTGGATAGAAGGAGGGGGAGAGAGAGAGACATTAGATGGAAGGATCAGGCGAGAGGGTAGATGGGTGGAAGGATTGGAGAGAAAGAGGGAAGACGCTGGATGGAAGGGTAGGGAGAAAGAGGAGACGCTGGATGGAAGGATGCAGAAAGAAAGAGGGGAGACACTGGAAGGATGGGGAGAGAAATAGGAGAGCTGCTGGATGGAAAAGGGGAGTAGTGAAAGACTGAAGAATAAGAGGAAGGGGCATGGGGAGAACAAGGGTGAAGAAAAGATGAAAAGCCTTAGGTAGATGAAGTAAAAAGAAGGAAATTAAAGAATGGATAGTAAGAATGAATTCAATCTGGACAGAGAGAGAGGCAGACAAATATTGAAGAAAACAAAGAAAAAGGAAAGACAAATAACAAATGGCCAGGAAACCCTGGCAAAAGAGTTAAGAGAAGACGAAGGAAAGTAGAATCAAGAGACTGGGAGCAACACAATTAGAAAAAGTAAATGGCCATACAGCAAAGGTAAAGAAAATAATGTTATTTTTAATTTAGGATAAAGTAATATGGTAGCTGTGTTAATAAAGTTTCAGAGACCAATACTTCCTTCCTCAGGTCAGGAGAGGATACCATAACAGCATTATACTGACCTGGAAAGGGAGAGAGAGGGGGGTGCAGATGATGGATGGAAAAGGGGAGAAAGGGAGCAGACGCTTGATGAAAAGGGGGAGGGGGCAGACGCTGGATGGAAAGGGGGTAGAGAGAGGGCAGACGCTGGGTGGAAAGGGGAGAGAGAGGAAGCAGATGCTGGATGGAAAGGGGGGGGGGAGAGAGGGGCAGACACTGGCAAGAAGAGATTGAGGAAACAAGAGACTGGGACCAACACAATTAGAAAAAGTAAACAGCCAGACAACAAAGGTAGGAAAAAAATAATTTTATTTTTAGTTTAGTGTGGTAGCTGTGTTAATAAATACAGAAAATGGAAATAAGGTGATATCTTTATTGGACTAAATTTAATACATTTAATACAGCAGTATTCTGTCATGAGGAAAGAGGTTTTGACCTCTGAAAGCTAATTGAAAAATGTATTTAGTCCAATAAAATGGTATCAACATATTTTCCATTTTTTGTTCAATGATCTTGAGGCTGCTAATTAGATATAGGCACGCTTATATGGTGGCAAGAGACCTGATATATACAGTGTGATAAACACAGGATTGCCCTACCCTGAGGAGGCCGCCAGAGGGTGCTCTCCAACAGAAAATATGGAAAATGCCCGCTCTGGTCACTAGAGGGAGCTCCAATGGGACATCAGGGTAATGACTTGAAGGGGCCAGTAGAGGGAGCTCCAGCCAAGGCCTGAACATGGGGACCAGGGAGTATCTGTAGCAGGGGCTCCCCGTTAAGAGAAAAGGGCACACGGCTCTGGACTCTTCCAGAACTAGGAGGAGGGACCCAGAAAGGGTGTGGTGGGCTATTAGCAGCTCTGTATAAACAGAGGAGGAGGAGGAGGTCTGAATGAGAAAGTGAAGGAAGAGACCTGCTGGAGTAGAATTGGAAGCTGAGAGAGAAGGTTCCCTCAAAAACCCAGAAGGTACTTACCTGACTGTGGATATGTTATTAATGACACTGGGGATTATTTGAAATGGACTAACAGCCGTGGGGTGGAGGATAGGACTGTAGAGTTAGAAAGAGTAAAGAAAGTCCTATCCAGGGGAGGTGGCTGTTTTACACTGAGACCCAGGTTCCCCAAGAGAGTGGGCTCAGTAGAGAAGAACCCAATTGAATAATAAGCTGCAAAGAAGTTGTTTCCCCACAAGACTGGTGCCAAGTACTAATAAATTGTATTTGCATTACCTTGGCTAATTTGCATATTTCTGGAAGCAGAGAAACCCTGGTTATATTCTTAAGGAGTGTGTCCCAGGGATTCAGCCGGAGTACCAAAATGGTGACCAGTTACCAGAGGATGCAGTGGGGAAGAATTTCCAGAATTGGGGGAATGAAGGACCAGTCACCCTGAGTTGAAAGGGGAGTCTAAATATTGAGGCTGGGATTACATCGCCTTGTAGCCAGGGCTGTGGGTTTCCCACACAATTGGGCGGCTTCCTGCTACTGGTTGCGGACAATTTTTGACGGCTGCGGGTTGTGGGAAATTTGGCATTTTTGTGGTTGTGGTGCGGGTTTGGGCGATTTTCCCACGGCGCGGCTTGGGTTTTTTTTTATTGGTCCAACAGTCTCCGACTCCAGTTTGGAAGCCCCGCCCCTCTGGTCTCCCTCTGAGAACTACTACCGCCTTTCCTGATTTCAGGCTGCTCCGGTGAGTAATTTATTTCTGTGCCTTTGAGCCCGCCAGTGGTCTGAATCGTGTGATGGCAGTGGAGGTGGTCAAATGATGTTCCCGCTGCAGCTCCCGGCGCTCTGCAGCGGGTGTCTGTATAGTGCGCTGTTCCGACGTGCTTTCCGGTACCGATGGTCAAAGGGAGTTTGAGGGGGAATCTTCCCGCGCAGCAGAGAGTGCTCCCGGTGGTATTATGGCGGCTCCTGACCCGTCTGCGTCTTTTTCCTCTTCAGAACCTTCCCGCCATTTTTCTGTTTCAGGCACGAGTGCTAGCAACGCGGGGCCCGGGGGCAGACGAGCAGCAGCAGCCACACAGCCAGCCCAGCAGCTGAGCACCACACATAGGCAGCACAGCAAGCACGCAAGACAGAAAGAACCCCCTGCCGCCACCCTCCTCATCCTTCTCAGACCCTGAGTTGCCGCTGGACCCCCCGCCCTCCTCCCCGAGTCACCACTGCGGCTGCCTGGATCCCCCCGTCCGCCCTCCCTCACCTGGACCCCGCGTCGCTGCTGCTGGACCCCCCCCCACCCTCCTCCCCAAGTCACCGCTGGCCTGGCCCCCCGCCCTCTCCTCCCCGAGTCGCCCCAATGGACCCCCTCCCAAGTCCGAGTTGCCCCAATGGACCCCCTCCCGAGTCCGAGTCACCACTGGACCCCATGGGGGACCCCACCCTCTCCCCCTCCCAGTCGCCACTGGAATGACCCGCTGCTCTCTTCCTCCCCCCTCCCAAGTCGCCGCTTTACCCCATCCCCCGCTCAGAAAGTCTCCCTCACCCACACTCCTCCCCGATGGACACTCGCCGCTCGCTCGCCGTCCCGCTGCCTTCCCTCTCCTCTCCGAGTCCGGGTTCGGACTCTCGGAGGGGGAGGGCGGCAGGATGACGAGCGAGCGGCTGCGGCGAGTGTCCTGTCCATCGGGGAGGAGGGTGGGTGAGGGATACTCTCTGGGCGCCGGTCGGGGACGGGGTCCAGCGGCGACTCGAGAGGGGGGAGGGAGAGAGCAGCAGGCCAGTCCAGTGGCGTCTGGGAGGGAGCGGGGGTAGAGGGTAGGGTCCTCCAGGTCCAGCTGTGAGAAGATCGGGACGGGAGGGGGGAGAGGGTGGGGGGTCCAGCGGCGACTCGGACTCAGGAGGGGATCCATCGGGGCGACTCGGGGAGGAGAGGGCGTGACGTCAAAAAGTTGAAGCCACTTAGACTTTGTTTTGTTTTCCCCAATCCCCGTACAGCCGTCATCTAGTACACTCAAAACAAAGCAAGCAAAATAGCAAACCTATGAGCCGTGGCATGCATCCTCCTTGTCCTTCTTTATTGTTGGTAGCATTTTTATTCCAGCTTATATTTTCAAACATGCATTGCTGGCTTGTGCCGCATATGGATGTACACAGAGAAATATTGGTTTCATAGGTTAGAGTACTAATTTATTCTACACATTAAAGGGCAGACTTTTAAATGCCCAGCTGGATATATGTGGTGGTAATAATCTAATTTTTGTTAAATGTTTGGCATATCCATGTACTTGCTCCCATGATATAACTGAATTCTATTATTCTGTCTTACTGTATTTTCAAATGTAACTAAGCCACATTGAACCTGAATTTGCTTGAGATAATGTGTGACAAAACAAAATGTGCAAAAATATATCCTTTATCCTCCACCACCTTTTAAGACACTGCCTGTCCAGATGGCACAATAAAAGCAAGTTTGGTCCAGTGAAGACTAAGTCAAAATAAGTTATAACCTGTTTCTTAACTGGGCATGGTATTGAAAATGCAACCCTATCATGCCTCTGTGGTTATGTTCTACTAATAAGTAAAACCATTAACTGGCTGTCTTGAAATAATTATATAACCTTTAGATGCATGACTAGGGACACAAACATACACTTTAAGAGTTTTCAGTTTTGGCACAGTATAATTCATCAAAAGAACAAAATACAAGAACAGTGAAGTGCATTAGGGGCTTATATAGCCCATATAGTTATGTTTAAACAAAATAAATCTGCATGAAACAAAATATTTATATTTATTTTGACTTATTTATTTTAATTGTTACATTTGTATCCCACATTTACCCACCTATTTGTAGGCTCAATGTGGCTTACATAGTTCTTTCCGAGGTAGCGTTTGCAGACTGGTGTAAACAAATAAAGTGTGATGTGGTAGGGTAAAGTTCATGTGGTACAGCCACATTAAGGGATCATGTCACAGGAGAGTTGTGTTATGTCCATACTGTACTTAGTTTCTTGTGTAGCATAGTTTGGGTATTTATGTTGGATCGACCGGGTATGCCTTTTTAAACAGGTTGGTTTTCAGTGTTTTCCGGAAGTTTAGGCTTTTGGTAATGCGTTCAACAGTTGTGTGTCCATGTAGGAAAAACTGGACGCGTAGGTTGTTTTGTATTTCCTTTGCAACTTGGGTAGTGCAGATTTAGGTACGTCCGTGATGATTTGGCTGGTTATAGGGGGGATACCCTAGCCTAGCATGTGAATTTTCTTATTTTCTCCTGGTAAAAGGGACACTAATGCTGCTGGCTTGATTATGATGCTGATGTTGATTATATTCATATTGTGGTGATTGTGCTGCTGGATGTTGTTTGATGCTAATTATGATGCTGCTGCTTCAGATTATGATTAGGGTGATTACAGTATTTCAACCTGCATCAGGAGCAAAGAGGGAGAGCAGAGGTGCATGAAATTGGGCAGGGGGAGACCAAGAGGGGGAAATGCACATGTATAGAAGGGCAGGTGCTCTGCTTCTGTTTTTTTTTTTTTCAGGTGTTCTGTTCCCTCCTCAGTCGGCATCCTGTTCCTGTTGCCTCAGCATTTCCTGTCAGGATCTTGATACTTAAGCTAAGTGCTTGCTTAAATTAATGTTAAAATCTACTCAAATAGAAATGTAATTTGAAAAAAATATATATATATTTTCCTCATGAATATTCACGAGATCCTCATGAATATTAACTGGGCTCCATTTGGGCTGGAAATTGTTTTGACTTCTGGCAACACTGCGATACTGTAAATGAGAACTGTTGAATAAAAGCATAAAAATGTTGAATAAAAGTATAAAATAATAGAAGTGGAAAGCTTCAAAGATCATGCAGAACAAGCTGTTTCAACACTAAACTAAATCTCCTGAGACATGAGGCCCACATCAGCCAAAGGCAGGCTCCAGAAAGTCTGTGGGATAATGGGAACCAGATGCAGCATATGTTCTGCTGTAGGATTTATGGTATGTTACAGCCTGCCTGCATACAGCCTGCAAGCACGTGATATCAGGAGAAGATTATAAGGAGAGGGAACAAAGAAATAAGTAAGCATTTTGAATTTGTCTTTGTCTGTATATAGATTTCTCTCTCTGCATATAGCATTCTGATTTCTTTGCTTTACATTGCTTTGTTTTGATCATTCATTCTGGCTTGTATATTGCTTATCAAAAAATGCTTCCTGCAATAGCCCATTGAGCTATGCAGAAAAATTGTAAATACACTGTTTATATTAAATATCGTCTAGCCTTCTCTACAAAAGTGGCGGCAACCTTTTCTTCAAAGTGGCGAGCCAGCCAGGAGTAGGAGTAGGAGTAGGCCGCACACGGAAAAGAGAAGGCGAGACGATAAGTGTGTGTTGTTAATGAAGTTTTTTTACAGGATTTTGAGAGAGAGCAAGCGTTGTTTAAACCTGATGATTTCTGTGCTCCACTGATGTGGGATTGATCAAACTACTGACGTGGACATACAGGTGACGACTCCTGGGCTTGCTAAAAAGAGAAATAAGAAGACGCGTGAGTAAGCTTACATTGTGGACGTATTAGTGGTATTTGTTTAGCTTTGTAGTTTTCTTTTTTGTATATTTTCTTTGTTTAAGTGCATTAGTATATTTTGTAGATTGTGGCTCTATAGGAGAAATTGTAATAGTCAGAATAAAATGAAAGGGAAAGGGGCAGATAAGAAAGAAAAGCCTCCTGTGTATGCTATGTATTTAGATTTAGATAGTTCAAAAAAATGCTCCCCTTTGCAGCATGTCATAGAATTATTCCCATTAGAAAAAAAACAGATTGAAAAAATACATGAGAAATGGGTCAAATATGGAGGAAAAGATTCTGTTTTGAGCTGGTCTCAGGATGGATCGTTTGATCGTCCAAAATTATTATCTCTCCTGGAATACTTACAACAAAATAAAAAGAAGAAGAAAAGCTTAGAATGCAGATGTAGAAAAAAAAAGCAGCCTTGGGTTCAGCCTGAAGGTTGAGGAATGTCATCTGTTTTTGATTTCTCGGGTGTCTGGCTTTACAGGTTAAAAAGGTCAGGAAGAACTGAAATTTTTTTTTGTTCCTTTTAAAAGATTGTTTTAGATTAGATTTAAATAAGTTCTTTGTCTTATAGGGAATTCTGATCTCTGTTTATTTTAAAATATGTGTTATTCTGTTTCTAGTTCTCTATGTGGAATGTCTTTGCAATTTAACTTTGTTTGACTCTTTTTTAAGTGAGATTCCTGCAGTGTTAAGAGATCATCTGTCTTGAATTAGTCACAGTCCTAGCTAGTTCTGTGTGTAGGTTTAATAAAAGAGGTGATTTAAAATCTTTAATAACATCTGAACAATATGATTTGTCAGCAATATGGTTACTATGCTTCAGAATGTTATCAGAATGCAGGAATGCCCCAAGTACAAATGCAGACGCAGCAAGGATTAATGCCACAAGTAGTAGGGATGCCTGTGAGTGCCCCGCAGACTGCAATACAGCAGCCGGCGATGCAATCACAGGGACCAGGGGCTGCAGTACAGAGACAGGGTACTGTAAATGCTTTTCCAACTTGGCAGAATATTCCAGACCAATGCTATTGACTGGAAGCAAACCCGTGTCAGGAAGAGGGAATGATTTTCAGGTTAGACACAAGGGAACCCTTTATTACATTGACAATTGGCAAATATGGAACTCCTGTGAGATTTTTGATAGATACAGGGGCGAGTACCTCTGTGTTGTGTGCAAAACCACAGGGAGTTAAACTTTCAAATCAGTATAGAACAACAGTGGGATTTACGGGGATAGAACAAAGAAAAAGGCTAACAGAACCCACTCTGGTGCGCTTGGAATGCCAACCGCACGGTTCAAGGGAGGCTGTGGTACCCTTTTTAGTGGCACCTGATTGCCCAGTAAATTTGTGTGGTAGAGACTTATTGTCTCAATTAGGATTGTGTTTAGATTTTGGAAATAAAGAAATACCAAGTTTGCTCACCATGGTTCAACAGTTGAATAATGAAAATAAAGTAAGGGTTATGGAAGAATTACCACAACATATTTGGAGTACAAGTGATTCACCATATGGACTAGCCATAAATGCAAAACCCCATAAGATAGAATTAATAGAAGGGGCAAAGGGGCCGAAGCAAGACCCTTACCCCATACGACCTAAATTAGTATCCAAAACCCTGGAGCACATTGATAAATTATTGAAATGTGGTATTATTGAACCTTCAGTATCCCCGTACAATACCCCATTGTTTCCTGTCCCAAAAGGGGAAAACAATGTAAGGATAGTACATGATTTAAGAGAGCTAAATGAGGTTACAAAAAATCAATTTCCAATTTGTGCAAATCCTGCTACACTTTTGCACACTCAGAATATATATGCATATAACACTGTTATTGACTTGTCTAATGCATTCTTTTCAATACCTCTTCATCCAGAGTCTAGGGATTTGACGTCATTTATAGTACAGAATGAGGCATACAGGTGGACTAGGATGCCTCAAGGCTTTACTGACAGTCCATCGGTATTCTCAAAACAACTAATGATGGATTTAAAGGATTTCAGGAGTCAATTGCCTGACACGGTGTCATTGTTTGTCTATGTAGATGATATTCTACTGTCTGCTGAGACTGAAGCAGAATGCCTAGAGTGGACTAGAAAATTATTTTTGTTATTAGGAGAGTTAGGATATAAATGTAACAGGGAAAAATGTGTTATAGCTCAGTCTACTGTCACCTTTTTAGGACAAAATGTTTCAGCAGAACATAAGGTCATTATACCGGAAGTTATATCTATTTTAAATGAAACTCCGGTACCGCAAACAGTTACCCAGTTACTGCTGTTTTGGGAATGTTAAATTACTGCAGACAATGGATACCAAATTATACACAAAAAGTAATGAGACTGTATAAACATTTGAAACTGCCCGCAGCCACACCAAAGAATACACTAATTGTATTGGAAGAACAGGATAAGATGGTATTGGCTAAGATTGTGAGGGATTTGTTATCTCCAGGACCGTTAGCAGTAATAGATATCCAATCACCTGTGCATTTGTGGGTAAAAGACATGGGAAATAGTTGGGCAGCTATGATTAATCAAAACAATGAAGTAAATACACCAGTAGCTTTTTTGTCAGGCTCTTTTAATCATGTGGAAAAAGGAATGAAAGAAATACCAAAGTTACTGACAGCTATAGTGGCTGCAGTAGGTAAATGGAGAGCACAAATGCCTTTTGTTCCTATTGTAATACATACTAACCACACGATTAAAACGCTGTTGAGCCCTAGCCAAACAGCATTGACAGCCACTAGATTTGGAAAATATCAAGCAGTACTTTTAGGACAAGATATAAGAATAATACCATTAACTAAAGAACAGAGAAATAAGATAGATCTGCTTTTTCCTGTCGATCAAGAGATTGAGATTGATACTATAGAAATCCCTACATTTCACTGTCTTACTTTTGAACCCTTATCTGATGGGTTAATATGGTTTACAGATGGAGCTTGTGAAAGGACTGTTGCAGGCTTTGCCTGCGTGCAGGTAGATGAGAATCTAAGAAAGATAATGCAAGTACAATATAAAACCCCTCCTGATCATACTGCACAGCATGCTGAACTTTTAGCCGTTATTACGGCCTTACAACACACTGATATGACTCAAAATGTCACTATATATACTGATAGTGGTTATGTTGCAAGTTCACTACAGTATCATATATTAAAATGGCAGCGTAGGGGGATGATAACCAGTGCAGGTAAAAATTTACAACATTACACATATTGGAAATTGCTGTTTGAAATTTTGGCAAGAAGGGAACGTGAAGGTAGAAAAACTGCAGTTGTGTGGACCCCGGCCCACACTGAAAAGCCAACCTTTGAGGCACTAGGTAATGCAATGGCTGATGCAGCAGCAACGGAGGTGGTTAAGCAAAGTGAAAAGATTTTGTATAATACTAGACAGACACAGGAAGGGCCACTTACGAATGTAGATAAGATTGAAATGTGGCAGCCAGAGGGACAGGAAAGTGAAAAATGGTTGAAGAGAGGATGTATGAAATTGGGAAGTGAATGGTTTAATGCAGAAGAAGGATTACCTTGTATGCCAATGAGCCAGGCGATTAAGGTATTGGCTGAGTGGCATGCAACCATGCATTGGAATAAGGAAACAATGAGGCAACAATTTGAGCAAAGATTTTGGACTTTAAAAATTGATAACTTGATTCAACAGGTTGTGCAGAATTGCATGGTATGTAATATTAACATACCTAAACGAGGTCCTAAAATATCGCCTGGGACACTTCCAATACCAGAAGGCCCAGCAAAAGAATGGTATATCGATTTCACTGATATGATTGTTCCAGTGCAGGGAAAAAGGTATTTGTTAGTTTGGGTGGATGCTTTCTCAAGGTGGGTAGAAGCATTTCCATGTAAAAGGGAGACAGCACATGAAGTGGTACAATGCCTGGTAACTCATATTATGCCAAGACATGGGTGTCCATCTAGAATAATTTCTGATAACGGGACACATTTTAATAACAGTGTTTTGAAAGAAATGGCAACGATTATGGGTTTAACACACAGAAAAGTATCAGTGTATCGCCCCACCTCCAATGGTTTGGTGGAACGCTACAATGGTATTTTAAAAACTAAATTGAGAGTATTACTGAAGGCTTTAAACAAGGAAACAGCAGGTAAACCATATACCTGGCTTGATTTGTTACCATTAGCTTTGATGGTTATAAGGGCCCAACCTAATGGGCGTACTAAATTGACCCCATTCCAAATTCAGACAGGACGTCATTTCTTCCCGATGCAGACAGCAAGTACTGATAGCACAGCTCAGTACTGGCAAAAGCTACAACCTATGTTGAACCTGACAAGTGATATGATCCGAACAAATGTAGCATCACAGGCAGGGACTACTAATGATGTTTGTGCTTTTAAAGTAGGTGATCTAGTACTGCGAAAGAACTTTACACATAAAACATGGAAGGATCCTGTGTATGTAGGGCCTTTTGCTATCACGGCCCTTACTCAGACCTCTGCCCGTTTGGAAGGTCATACTTCTTGGATACATTTAGCAGATATTCGACGAATTAATAACATTGAAATGGACAAAGAATAAACAAACATCATGTCCCTAAACATGATGGTATTGGACTGTTGTTGTTTGTTAATGGACAATGAACACATATGAGAATAGACTTGTTACAGTGGCCAAGATGTTGAATTTGACTGATTGTATCATATGTGCCCACTGACTGACATCATCCTTGTCCTTGCCAGCTATGATATATGGGACTACAATGATAAAATCATGTCTGTTATCCCAATAATACCTGTGTAAGGGACTTCATTGGACAAATGAGACTATTTATAAGCAAGCCTTGCTTATGGACAAGTACCCACAGACATCATGTTGGTGTCTGATTAATAGTATGACAACTGAACACATTCCCCTGATAAAGTGCACTTACACGCAGAATGTTGTAACAACTGATTCAATGAATGTTATGCTTTTAATTTGTGTAATTTTTAATGCCACATCAGCTAATGAAAAGTAAGAATGAATGACAGTGCACTTCCCTTTAATGAAGCTCACTGTCCTATAAATTATATACCTCAAGAGATATAAATTTTGTACCCTAGTACAATTGAATCTGTTTAATGCAACATGTATTAGCATGTTTGCAAAGATGTGCCAGGATGCTTTTAAAATGATAATGGTAACTGAAATCAGGAATGAATAGAACGTTAATATGTCAGCAAAAATATTGAAAGATGTATAAAGATGATGAGAAGGCAGAGCTTGCAGGCACAGCATATCATAAATAACAAGGGGGAGGAGATTTAGAAGGGAGGTAAGGAAACAGACTGGAGCTGAAACAGATGTGTTGAGGCCTGGAATATCAGTCCTCAAAGGGAGGATGTTGAATAAAAGCATAAAAATGTTGAATAAAAGTATAAAATAATAGAAGTGGAAAGCTTCAAAGATCATGCAGAACAAGCTGTTTCAACACTAAACTAAATCTCCTGAGACATGAGGCCCACATCAGCCAAAGGCAGGCTCCAGAAAGTCTGTGGGATAATGGGAACCAGATGCAGCATATGTTCTGCTGTAGGATTTATGGTATGTTACAGCCTGCCTGCATACAGCCTGCAAGCACGTGATATCAGGAGAAGATTATAAGGAAAGGGAACAAAGAAATAAGTAAGCATTTTGAATTTGTCTTTGTCTGTATATAGATTTCTCTCTCTGCATATAGCATTCTGATTTCTTTGCTTTACATTGCTTTGTTTTGATCATTCATTCTGGCTTGTATATTGCTTATCAAAAAATGCTTCCTGCAATAGCCCATTGAGCTATGCAGAAAAATTGTAAATACACTGTTTATATTAAATATCGTCTAGCCTTCTCTACAAAAGTGGCGGCATCCTTCTCTTCAGAACTCTCTGAATTCTTCTCAAGAAGCCAAGTGCTAGTGAGGCCAGGCAGAGAGTATGTGAGACAGGACAAGAGCCACGTGAGAGACCCCTGGGGGGTTTACAACAGACAATGACCTGATCCCTTGCTGTGTAGCCATTCGCTTGTGTCTCACCACCAAGCATCTCAGTTTGAAATATGTAAGCACACATCCCCTTGAAACCCGGGCCCTTGTTCAAAACTTGTCAACAGACTTTACCACCACTTGCCATAATGGAGACCGATTCACATACCACAACACATACCACAAACGCTCATTAGAACAGGCACAGACTGAGAGATGGAAAATAATCCAATCCATGTTTGAGATTTGGTCGCAGTCCAGGATTTGTAAGCAGACAATCCAGGTGCATTATGGGACATGCTGTACTGATTTCAATGGGCAGGAGCAGGCACTACCAGTCCCACACTGCTCTGGAATGTAAGGTCAAAGCCATGTGTGTCCCAAAATCTGGAATCTGAAACCGGGAATTTGTCATCTCTGCACACTACAAACTGCAATAGTATCCATACAGTTAGGGAACAACTGAGGGAGTGGCTTACAGACCACACTGCAGATGTGGGTTATCTGAAAACCCATGTTTCTGAATTGGGCTATATTAACATGCAAAGACATATGATTGACAGGGAGCAGGACTACATATGCATCTCCAAAACATGGAAAGTGGCAAATCTTCCAAATGCTCTTCTACCTGTGTTCCAAACTGTGACACTTCACACCCAGGGCCAGTCAAACCTAGTAAGCAGGCTGCATTGCAGGAGGGCGTCTGCCTTCAAGGGCGCCTGCTGAGGCTTTTGTTTATCTAATCTCTCCTGCTCATCTCAGTCTGGCTCCAAAGCAGGAGCTGTCAGCTCTCTGTCCAGTCCCCTCCCCCCTCCCAAGCAGAGAAATATCCTCCTGTTGTGTTTGTCAGAGGACCTCACTGCTCCAAACACATTGAGATTGAAAGTGAAACCAGGAGCTGGAATCCAGCCCAGAGAGGGCTCAGAGACAGCACAGCACAGCCTGGACCCTTGTTTTGTCAGAGACTGCTGTTTAGTGCTGCACCTGACCCACCCTTTCCCACCCCCACCCCAACACAGCAACTCACAGGACAGGAGGGCTAGATGGCTGCTTTCAATTCCTAACCATCACCAATCTCCTATCTCTCATTCCCACTTCAGTAACTCCTGTTAGTCTGTCCAACTCAGATTGTAGAATATGTTAGTTTACGCTGATGAAGTCTGCCCTAGCTAGATCCTAAGCTGTGCTGGATGGGAAGGCTATTGTGCTGCATGCAGAGTCTAACTTCTTAGGATTTCAGGTTAATATTTGAAGAATTTGAAGAGGGGCTATCTCTGTTCTACATGTCACATGTGTGACTGCAAGGCCAAGTGTCTGAATAGGGATCTGTTTGTTAGATTCTGAAATTTTGATAACACATTGTTTTTCAGAGTTGGCAAGACTGTCTGTTCTCCTAATTCCTGGTCTGTGTGCTAAGTTATTTTTCTTCTATACTGGTGTAATATTTTCAATGATGCCATGGCTGGTAAAAGGGGTGTGTCTACTATGGGGGCGGAGCCATAGTGATCCCGCCCCTGGATGGGTAGGGGCGCCGACTAATAGACTGCAGGAGGGCGCTAGAAACCCTAGGGCCGGCCCTGTTCACACCCTTGACCTGTGATTGTCCAACACGGTCTGGGAATGACAGCAATCAGTTCCGTTTTCAGGATCACCACAATGAAGAGCCATGAGAGAGATTTGCATGCTGTTTGCAGATCTCTCTCATGACTCATCATTGTTGAGATCATGAAAACACAAGTGGATGGCGTGACTCCATGACCAGGGTGAGGAACCACTGGAGGGTGCCCCAAGACCGACCAGTCAGAACGTAGATCTTTGGTCCGCTCGCTGGAAGCGGATGTCTATCCGGGTACAGACCGCAGTGAGCGCGTCCAGCGTGGTGGGAAGCTCCCGACCCATGAGTTCATCCTTAATTCTGCTGTTCAGTCCCTGCCAAAAAATGGCCGTTAAGGTCTCCTAGTTCCACCGGCCGCGAGGGTCCGGAACCGAACAGCATAGGTCCCAACGGACCTGGCTCCCTGCTATCAGGACTTTTGGGGTGACACCTTGGAGGAATTGGGAGCCGCTCTGTTCCCACATCCCTGCCACAGTGTGCCCCCCCCCCTGTTGCCTTAAAGACTTTTGTCTGAGTACTTGTACCCTTCCTCCTCATTATTATGGGTGACAGAGTTGAGTGACTGGCAGAACTCAGCCTCCAGCAAACAGAATGGCACCATTCCTTTAATACAGTACTTCATGTGCCAAGATGTCCAATTATAGAACTAAAGGACATGATAAGAAGCTGCAAGGAAGTAAACTAAAGCAATACCAGGTAATACTTTTTCACAGAAAGGGTGATGGAGGCCTGGAATGCCCTCCCAGTGGAGATAGTCACTGTTCCCTCTAAGCTGAGCAGGAGACCTACTACTACTTAACACTTCTAAAGCTGGCCCATTGGTATTTGGGGAGAAGGATAAATCCACCCCAAAATTCAGAACTCGGCAGTGGCCCAAGGGCTCACGAACTCCAGTCCTGCCTCGAGGACCTGACAGAATGCCAAGGCCCTCGAGAACGCGACAGTAGACTTGGAGAAATCCCGAGGCAGATAAGTGGAGGACAAGATGGCGGCACCTGGGAGCCCAGCAGGCCCCTCTGTGTCATCTGCCTGGATCATAGAGATAACTACAGAAATAACCACAGTACTGGAGGATTTACTGGAGTGCCGCTTGGCTCTCATCGATACAAAATTGGAGCGGCTACAAACTCAGCTAGAGGAACTGACCTGGGACTGTGTGGCCTTTCAAATATGCACGAGCGCAGTAGAAGACAAGGTCTCGACTGTGGAGGGGACTCAGGAGGCGTTAAAGACACAGCTGGCGACTCTGGAAGTGAAAGTAGACGACCTGGAAAACAGGTCATGGAGGAATAATCTACGCTTGGTGGGATTGCCCGAATCAATTGGTGACAAGGAGCTTGGAGGCTTTCTGGAATGTTGGCTCCCCAAAGAACTACAGCTCTAGGCCCTCTGAGTGTGGAGCAGGCTCACCGGGTGGGCCTTCGGTGACCTAATTCAACTAAACCCCGAGTGGTCATTCTTTGGGTGTTAAACTTTACCCACAAGCAAACTATAATGCAAAGCTTATGATTGGGGAAGGTCCTGACCTATGAAAATCAAAGGATTATGTGCTTCCAGGACTATTCAGCTAGTGTGGCGGCGAAACATAAGGTCTTTACACCTCTCTGCTCCAAACTATTCTCTTTGAAAATTAGATTTGCCTTGCTCTACCCTGCCACACTGAAAATTACCCACAATGGGTCTGTTAAGATGTACAAGTCGGTGGAGGAAGCACGGAAATTTATGTCGCAATTTGAAGATGGGAGAGCTATGGAAGCAGCATCTGAGGAAGCATCACAGTGATTGATAAGTTGTGCTATCCCTTTTTTCAGTATTCAACTGGCCATGATGGTCGATTTTGTTGGAAACTGTCAGTAGTCGTTGTCTAGGGATGGTCCCAGGTCCAGTTCACAGAGGCAGTGGGTTCGTAGAGGCAGTCGGGTCCAGTTCACAGAGGCAGTGGGTTCCCAAAGAATACACAATCCACACGGGTTTGGATATATATAGAAAGTATATTGTATTTGCATATATATGATCACAGCACTTAGTACAGGTAAATATTCCGATGCTGTATCTGTATGTGGGCTTAGAGGGGAATCAAAGGAGAGACAGGTAAGAATGGGGGAGGGGGGGTGCAGCGAAAGAGGGAAGCCTTGAGGTAGGGCTGGAGATGTGTGTGTGTGTGTGGAGAAAGAAGGAAAGAGCCTAAGAAAGCAGAGCCATGTGCTCTGGGAGAGAAAGCTTTGGGGTAGAGCTGGGGAAGAAAGGGGGGCCAGAGCCGGGGCTCTGGTGGTGTCTTATCCACAAGGAGGGTGAGCCCTTAGGTCCCGCAAGGCCCAGAAGGACCTCAAAGGACAGCCGTGCAACCCCAAGTCTTCACCCAAGGCGACCGCCGTTCACCAAGGGTTGAGCCCCCAGCTGCAGGCGGTCAACGGGACTTCAGGAACCGCGGGGTTGACGGACTGACCTGGCTGGAACCGGGAGAGAAGCAGGCAGGTGGCAAGAAATGTCCACAAACTGGCAGCAGATCAGGGCTGACAGCAACTGCGAAGTCGGAGTCAGGCAAGAGGTCAAGGCAGGCGGCTAGTAGAGGGGTCAAAGTCAGGCTAGAGGTCTAGGCAGGCAGCTAGGCAGGGATAACCAGGAAACAGTCCAGAAACAGCAACACCAGGGAAACGACGAAACACAGGAACCACGGGGAATGGCCTCGGGAACAGAACCTGAAGCAAAGTGCTAGCTCAGTTCCCTTCCTTAAATACAGTACAACATCAGCCGCCCCACCCCCGTAGGTGTAGCTGAGCAATCCAGCCCTGGGTATAGGCAGAGCCCCTCTGATTGGCTCTGTCCGATTTCCCAGGCGGGACCACCAACTTGGCCTCCCAATCCAGCACCTCAGAGGCGGAGCTCCGGGCCCTCCCGCCCGGGAGGGAAGAAGACGCCGACCATCGCGCCTCAGCGGCGCGAACATAGCCCCCACAGCCGGCGACCGAGAGACCGGCGGCCGCAGTCGCTGGCCTCTGGCCTCGGTCCCGGCCGGCACGGCCATCACTGCAGCGGCCCCCGGCTCCCCGCCGAGGCCTCCGGACCGCTACCCCTCGCCGCGGAGGACGCTGGCTCCCGCCCCCCGCGGCGGAGGAGCAGGTAGGAGCGCGGGACGCGACAGGTGGCTGGAGATGGGTGTGTGCAAAGAGAAAGAGAGAGAAGTGCCCTGAGCAGAACTGTGTGCTTCTGTTTTATACCTCAAGAACAGAAAGAGATTAAAAAAAACTTATCTTCTTCCCAGCCTTTGATTTCAGCTCTTTCCTTTACCAACTCCAGTTTGTTTTCTGAAGTCAGGAAGGTGACCATTTTCACAGGTTCTCCTCTGAAGTCCCTAGTTATGGAGCCTCTCTGTCTGGTTTCCTTTGTTCTCACAGAGAGCCCTGCTCCCAGATGCCCATAGAGGACAAAAGGTATGTTAATTGAGACAGGCAGCTGGGCAACATTTGGTCCATTTGCTATCCTCAGTGATTCCTGAGGGGAGGGGGAGTTATCAGAAGTCAGAAGCTGGTTTAATATTAATCTAAGTATGTCCAGCAATCCTGACATCTCCACCACTTTTTTTTTCCTCATGGAGGCAAGATTGAAGTGATGTAGTGATGACTGTTCCTGTTCCCAAACCTCCAGTTATATAGCTCCTGCTAGTTCTAGCAGGTCCCCTGTCCTGTTTATTCATACCTCCACAATAGTGAGATGTTTAAGACCTCTTATGCCTTATGAGTCCAAGCCTCATGCCTTAGGTTGGGCACTCACTAGTGGGTGGGGATAACCCAATATGATACCTCTTACCCATCTTAGAGAATGGACAGTGCATACAGGATGCAGACATTTTGGAGGTTAAGGCCTACAGGTACCAGGATGCCCGGTATAAAAAGCTCAAATTAACCTGCCAGACTAGAGTGGCTCCAAAATAGATGATGGGACTGTTAAAAAACCCCAATTACCATGCCAGATTAAAATGTAAATGCTGGGAAGAAAGTAGTTAAAAACAATTTCAGATGGGAAGGAAAGTAGTGTGTGTGTTTATAGCTGCCTTATAGGGGTGAGGGTATTTTATAGGTTAAACTTTGCAAAGAGTTGTACATATGTCTGTTTACAGCACATGAAAATCATAACAATGCTTAGCAATACTTGTACGCCAGTTAAAATGATAGGGTGAATTAAAACATTAAAGACATGATCAGCTGTAGGTGAATATCCAAAGAATAATTCCCATACTGAGACATGGGAGTCTTGTAGCAAATTTTGAACAGTTTGTCTAATTTGTCCATTCTCATAGGTGATGGTATGATTCACTTCTGTGGAGGTTGTTTTCAGATGGTCCATATAGGCATGAAGTTCAGTAAAGTTCATTAGTTTGTGTAAAGTCTCTTCTCCCATGCCCAGAGGGAGCAGCGTATGGAATAAAATCTGGAATGTCAATAGAGTCATTGGTAACCAGAGGTGCAGAATATGTTGTCTCATTAATGGTGATGGAGACCAGCGGTGTATGACTACACCAAGTATTGTTCTGTAAATAGTTCGAACTGTACAGCAAAGTGTTCTTAGGGAGGCGGATGTCATGTACTTGGGGAGCAATGGAAAAAGAAATATTTTGAAGAAAGAACAGATCAAAACAAAAGTGCAGAACGAAGATCAGCTCAGCAAGCCTTCATTCTGTGAGTCTGACGTCCTGCACGTACAACATGCAGGACATCAGAAACAGAAGGTGGAAGCCTTATGCATGAAGAAGACGACCTCGGCTGGTGGGGGTTGGGGTCCCCCGCCAGCAAAGTTGGCAACGGCGGGTTGGTGGCAGGAGGCTTGTCGGCGGGGGGGGGGGGGGGGTGCAAAGTTAGTGGTGGTGGCAGTGGCAGGGGAGGGTATCATGCGAGGGGCGGGCCTGTGGGCAGCTATATGAGTGGTGCTGAGTGAGGTTACAAACACTACAGGGCTTCAGGGCTTTAGGGCTTCAGGGCTTTGGTAGAACGGAGTGAACTTCAGAACGTTAGAGTTGTGAATTATGCAGGGGGTGGGAGGGGCTGAGGGTGGGGCTATGAGTGGTGCTGAGACCCTACGAACACTACAGGGGAGGCTTCAGGGGCAGGCTTCAGGGCTTCAGTGGCACGGAGTGAGCTTCAGAACGTTGGAGGTGAGAATTATTTATATAGATTAACTTGCACACCAATGTTAACAACAGGGTGAATAACTGTATGTTGTCCTGACCATGGGATCAAAGTACAAATAGAGGGAGGGAGGGAGGGACTCTGAAACTCGGAGGGAGGGAGGGGACGACCCTGAAACTCGGAGGGAGGGGATGACCCTAGAACTTGGAGGGAGGGAGGGAGGGGATGACCCTGGCACTTGAAGAGAGGGACGGAGGGGGGGGGATGACCCTGTAACTGGAAGGGAGGGGGGCCCCTGGCACACACTCTCATTCTCACACACACACACTCTCTCACAGACACACTCGCACCCAGTCTCACTCTCTCTCTCTCTCTCTGTCACACACACACACTCGCACATTCACTCTCACTCTCTCATAGAGTCACTCTCTCACACACTCTCTCAAACATACACACTTCAAGGAAAACCTTGCTAGTGCCTGTTTCATTTGTGTCAGAAATGGGCCTTTTTTACTAGTGTATATATAAAATATATACAGCTGCAAAGACATTACTTTCACCTTCCCCCCTGGAAACTACTGATAACAAAAACTAGCTGGGTGGATACCTAAGCCCATCAACACATCTCCAAAGAACAAAACTCTGAAGATGGACAGTAATCACAGAGACAGTGAAACTCCACCTATTCTCAGACAAAGACCCTTGCAATCCTGTCAGATACCTTATGGATGTGTATATCACAGCAGATGTCCAGAGAGAAAGTCTTATGATGTCATTAAACATGTGACCAGTTACCATGCCCCTTCTCAAAACCAGATGAAGCCAGTTCTCAGACACCCCACCTGAATTCAGCCTAGGGTCCAGCAAGAAAATATAAAAAGCCTGGAAAATGCCCAGCTCTCTCTCTTGGGATCTGGTTCTCTTAGGGATCTGGCTCTCTGCGCTCTGCCTCCTGCCTCTCTGCTGGACTTCACACACACCCTGATAAGACTTTCTCCAAGCTCCAACAACTACAATTCTGTAACAAAAGACTCCTGTTTCAGCAAGGATCTTCATCACTCCACCCAGCAGCCTCTATCGAAGTGAATTACCATTATGCAGCATAATTTATAATTCAGACTTGATATCTTGAAAAGCACATTTCCCTTGTGAAAGATTCTGAAAAACTGCCTCTCTCTTGTAACATTATTAATGACCCTTTTAAAGTTAAATATATGGTCTTTATGTTCTGAGCACATGTCCTTAAACCTTGCAGTTCAGGTTAATGTAATTCAACAAATATAGTATTTAATTCCCTCTTTCCTTACGTATTCTTATTCTTATCATATTACCTTATAGGTAATTTGTGGAGAATAGCTTAACCACCATGGCAGCAATGCAATGGCACTTCTGAATACATAATCTGAATCTAAGATTATCTGTATTTCAGGGTGGGGGTCTTGATATTGCTGCAAACAGGCCACAAAGGCAGTCAGTTCACAGTATTGTGCCAAGGTTGACCCACAGGAGTATTGCCTCTGCAGAATTACTTGGTTATCTGGGCCCAGTTGTACAATTGCAAAACCTGCTAGTCTCCTTCCTCCCTCACATTGGCCATCAATATATACTGTTGGAAGAAAAGGGGATATTCTGTCCAGTACCAGTTCTTTAAATATCAAATGATTAGGGGTACTGGGTGAAGACTGACATTCATGAGGTTGTCCCTGCAACCTGCACTTTAGGCTCTTTTCGTAATTCAGACTTCACATTCTGTGCCTGCAACATCAGGGTCCAATGGACTATTCTCTCCATTCTAATTGTACTACAAGCCAACTTGACCTCCACAATGAATTTAAGGGGTGTGTGGTGGCTACATATGTAAGTGGTTTGAGCACCAATAATGTACATAAACTTTTGCATAGCAGCATATGCAGCCAGAACATGTTTTTCACAGGTTCCCATTTTAAGTTCTGGAGAAGTGAGAACTCTGGAAAATAAAGCAATTGGCCGGTCTGTCCCTCCTAAGTGCTGTGTTAGGGCAGCCCCTATACTGTTCTCACCAACCACTGGGTATAGGAAAACATTCTGCTTGTGATCTGGGGGAGCAAGGACAGGAGCCGAAGTCAAAGTCTGCTTGAGTTTAGTCACTGCCTCTGTGTGCTCTGCCTCCTAAACATATTCTTTACATTTAAGCAGGGAGTATAGTGGAGCAGCCACTTCAGCAGAGTTGTGCATAAAATCATGGTAGAACCCTGTAAGCCTTAGAAATGATTGGAGGGATTTCTGATCTGTAGGAAAAGGTAACTTTTGTATGAAATCTATTCTCTGAGAATCTATGGATTTACCTTCCTGGACAATAGTGACTCCTAGAAAGGAAACCTGTGGTTTACACAGCTGAGCTTTGGCCGGATTTACTTTAAGTCCAGCTTCCAAAAGAGCTTTTAAAATCTCTCTTACATGGGCCCAGTGGTCAGATTCAGTTTCAGATTGAATTAGAATGTCATCAACATATTGGATTATATTGTCTCTACAAGACACTTGGGCTAGGGCTTCCTGCATGTATTTGTGGAAAATGGATGGAGAATCCTTATAACCCTGAGGTAACACAGTTCATGTGTACTGTTTATTTAGCCACTGAAATGCTGTTTTGTACTGGCATTCCGGGGCCAGGGGCAGGCTCCAAAACCCATTTGAAATGTCTAGGACAGAAAACAATTTACAGTTGGGGTTTAATTTAGAGATAATTTCCGGGTATGAGGCTACCACCGGTACCACAGATTTTGATACTTGATTTAGGGCGCGGAAATCTATGGTCAGTCTAAAGGAGCCTCCTGGTTTAACTATTGGCCATGCTGGTGAGTTGCATGTAGAAGAGATTGGTCTAATTATGCCCCTCTCTTCCAGTACCTGTATAATCTTAGCTACGGGTTCTATTGCCTGATGAGGTACTGGATATTGCTTTTGTGGCAGAGGATCCTCACATTCTAACAGAATTTCTGTGGACATTCTGCCACATTCTAGTTTGTCTTGTGCCCAGACAGGGATGTCTGTAACCTCTGTGGGAATTACACTCAGATCATACAGATCAATGCATTTGGTCAGCTTTTGTGCATTGTGTGACCAAATGCATGGGAATTGCTTCATGCACCAAAATTGTAGACATTTTTGGAGATCCAATACATTGCCACAATGTAAGATTAGCCATATCCACCAGGGCCGTGCCAACACGGTAAGCGGGATAAGCACCGCAGGGGGGCACCGACCTCTGGAGGGTGCCGCCCAGGTCCGCTCACTTGCAAAATCTTTTACCTGAAGTTGTGATTCTCCTCTCTCCCCTGCCCTTCCCTCTCTGCGTCAGGAAGTGAAGGTAGTCCAGCAGTGCTAACTGAGGCAGACATGCTCTGCTAAAGTTGTTTCAAAGAGTACAAGCAGTGCTATATATGTCTTTGGTGTGGGAAGAACTCCTCATTCAGGGTGAGCTTGAACAACATTCAAATTAAAGAGAACAGCCAGGTTTGGAGGGAGGTGTGCAAGTGAGACTGGGGAGAAATAAACAATAAATAGTGTAATTGTTTGTTAAAATCTGCAAGTGGTTCAAAGTTTTTGAGGAGGGCATGACTGCAATGATGTGTGCATAATTATCAGGTAACCTGGGATAGCCACAGCTAAAAGCCATTTCATTGGCTGATGGTTCAAACAGTAGGTTCAAAGGTTCTGTGTTGAAGAGCTGGTAAGTGAAAATCTGATTGCTTTTTTTGTGTGTAATTACTAAATGTTTATTTCTTATATATCTCCACCATTCATGATGTATTGTAAGCCACATTGAGCCTGCAAAGAGGTCGGAAAATGTGGGATACAAATGCAATAAATAAATAAATATAAACCATTCTGCTTGGATAGGAAGAGTTTGTGATATGTGAAAATACATTTTGCTTTAATGAAATTGCTAAACTTTAGAGTCAGTGCTTTTTTGTGTTTGTTTTTATATAAAACATTCTCCTTGGATAGGAAGAGTCTGTGATATGTGAAAATACATTTTGCTTTAATGAAATTGCTAAACTTTAGAGTCAGAGACTTATCAATGAGGGATACATACAGTGCTTTTTTTGTGCCGGTACGCGCCGGTACAGCGTACCGGCACCTTTTTCCTGAGGTCCGGCTCATTTGCCCTCTCCCTTCTGTTCCTGTTCTTGCGCTCCAAAATCTTTTACCCAAAGTCGCAATTCTCCTCTCTCCCCTGCCCTCCATGTCCAGCAATTCTCTCTCCCCTCCCCTGCCCTCCCCTCCATGTCCAGCATGTCGCCTCCCTCCCCTGCCCTCCCCTCTCCTCTCCATGCTGGACATGGAGGGGAGGGGATAGGAGGGCAGGGAAGAGAGAATTGCTGGACATGGATGAGAGGGGAGGGCAGGGGGTAGAGGAGACATACCGGACATGGAGGGGAGGGGAGGTCAGTGAAGAGAGACTCGCTGGACATGAAGGGCAGGGGAGAGAGGAGAATCGTTGGACATGGATGGGAGGTGAGGGCAGGGGAGAGAGGAGAATCGCTGGACATGGATGAGAGGGGAGGGCAGGGGAGAGAGGAGAATCGCTGGACATGGATGAGAGGGGAGGGCAGGGAAGAGAGATTCTCTGGACATGGATGGATGGAGGAGTTGGCGGGGAGAGAGGAGAAATGCTGGTCTTGGATGGAGGAGAGGGGAGAGAGAATTATTGCTTTATATGGATACAGGGAGGGACGAGAGAGGAGAAATGCTGACATGGATGGAGGGGATGAGAGAGGAGAAGTGCTGAACATGGATGGAGGTGAGGAAAGAAAAAAGAAGAAGATGCACATGGATGGAGATGAGGGAAAGGGAAGAGAGGAGAAAAACTGCACATGGATGGAGAAAATAGGCAAAAGCTGGATTCACGTTATACCTCCTCCAGTCAATTCCACAGAGGAGAACACAGCTGTTACTTATGGATGGAGGGCAAGAAATGAAGATGAAAGGAGGAAAGTAAAGAAATAAATGGAAAGGAAGCCCTGGAAACGGAGTTAAGAGAACAGATAGAGAGCAGCAGAATCAGAGACTCGGACCAATATGGATAGAAAAACAAAGTTACCAGACAACAAAGGTAGAAAAAATCATTTTATTTTCATCTTAGTGTCTGGAATATGTTCACTTTGAGAATTTACATCTGCTATCTTATTTTGCA
Organism: Microcaecilia unicolor; assembly: GCF_901765095.1. Taxonomy (NCBI): domain Eukaryota; kingdom Metazoa; phylum Chordata; class Amphibia; order Gymnophiona; family Siphonopidae; genus Microcaecilia; species Microcaecilia unicolor. The sequence goes on along the minus strand of NC_044034.1, from coordinate 195,127,766 downwards.
ATGTATAGCAATTGTTTTCTAAGAATATTGCTGACAATTCCTGTCAGTGTGGCAAGTGGTGAGCGATCATTTTCACGGTTAAAAATCATAAAAAATTATTTGCCATCAAGTATTTCGCAAGAAAGGCTTGTAAGCCTTGCCAACTTGTGCCACACGGGGGGGGGGGGGGGGGGCGCCAACTGATAGTCTGCAGGAGGGCACCAGAGACCCTAGGCATGGCCCTGATATCCACTACCAAATTTAACTGGTTGAGGACATCAATTCCAGTTATCTCCTTTTCTGTGCTACTATAGTGGCGGCATGGGTTTCCAATAATTTCATCATCATGGTCCCTCTGCATCTGCACCGGGATACCCATTTAACTGGGATAGCCACACAGTTGGTAACTGTGTCATTGACCCCTTGTATTTTATATTTTTGCACATTTTCCTGGTCTGCAGTAGAAGCCCTACTTGTAAAACTGATTCCAGCCCCTGTGTTAATCAATGCTAATTTATCCTGACCCCCTATCCTGGCTGTTCACATTGGGGCGTCCACAAGTGTCCAAAATCAAGGGTACCAACAAACTTTAATTTATATTAGAGTTGCACGGGGACAGAAATCTTACCCGTCCCCGCCCGTCCCTGCTGGAATCTTACCCATCCCCACCCGTCCCCACTGGAATCTTACCCATCCCCACCCATCCTCGCAAAAATTTAACCCATCCCCACCCATCCCCGTAAAAATTTAATGGTACATAAAAGAAATTCCAGTCAGCTCCCTCAGTCTGTCTCTCTCGATTTGAGCCACAGCACTGTAGGCAAGGGAGGAACTTGGAACACTCTGGTGCGCACATGTAAGATTTGTCTCTGATTCACTGGCATTGTGTGCTGAGAGGTCGCCACATGCACATGCCAGTAGGTCAGGTGACATCTGATTCTCGTGCCTGTGTCAGAGCTGAGGTTCTGTGCACCAGCCTGGGAGGCAAGAGGATTAATAGTAACATAGTAAGTGACAGCAAATCAGGGGCGTATCTGCGTGGGGCCACAGGGGCCTGGGCCCCCACAGATTTCGCCCTGGACCCCCCTACTGCCGTCAACCCTCCCCCGCCGTCCCCTACCCCGCCGAGGGTTCGCCTTCCTCCTGCCGGTGCCTTTAAAATATTACTTCAGCTGGCGGGGGAACCCCAACCCCCCGCCAGCCCAGCCGAAGTCTTGTTTAAGTTCTTCTTCCTCGTGCTGTTGAAAGCTGCAGCCTGCATCCCTTCAGTTTCAGACGGAGTTTGACGTCGCAGCACGTTGTATGTGCAGGACATCAACGTGCTGCGACCGTCAGACTCCGTCCGAAACTGGAAGGGATGCAGGCTGCAGCTTAAACAGCACGAGGAAGAAGAACTTAAAACAAGACCTCGGCTGGTCTGGCGGGGGTTGGGGTCCCCCGCCAGCTGAATTAATATTTTTAAAGGCACCGGCAGGAGGAAGCGGACCTCGGCGGGGGTAGGTGACGATTGGTAGGCGGGGAAGGGTTGGACAGCAGTAGGGGGGGCGGCGGCCGGGGGGGGGCTATAATGTGCCCTCACTCTAGCCTCAGATACGCCCCTGCAGCAAATAGCCTGAACGGTCCATCTACTCTGCCCAATATTCCACTCATTATCAATTCATCATTAAATCAACGAGTGCGATATTATATACTTGATATGGTCTTTCTTCGTGTTTCTGGAACAAAGACCACAGAAGTCTATCTGGCCCTATCCTTATGTACAACTACTGGAATTGCCGTTGAAGCCCACTCCAGTCTATTCGTCTTCTCATTTGTGGGACACAGACCGTAAAAGTCTGTCCAGCACTGTCCTCATGTTCCAACCACTGAAGTTGCTGTCTAAGAGCCCTTTCCAGCCCATCCTAACCAGATTGCCATGTATGAGATACAGACCATACAAGTCTGCCAGGTATAAGTCTTAGTTCCTCACAGCCAGAGTCGCCATCTAGCGTCACTTGACACATCCACACACATGCAGCCATTTAAGGTTAGGTTTTATATAACTTCCATTTTCTAATTATTGATCCTCTGTGTTCATCCCATGCCTTTTTGAATTCCATCATCATTTGTGACTCTACCACCTCCTTAATGGAAGACTTTCCACATTTGTGCTGTTAACGTAAAGAGGAAGAGAAGGAGACAGCACTCAAAGAACTTGGTATTCGGTAGATGAGAGGCTGGTGCAGGTGCAGCTTATACTTCCACGGGAATCCTGCTGACCTGCTTCCATCCCCGTGGGAACCCCGCAGAACTGCTTCCATCCCCGTGGGAACCCTGCAGGAACTGCCTCCGTCCCTGCGGGAATCCCGCGGGTTCCGCAGGATTCCCGCGAACCCCGTTCTCGTGCAGCTCTCTAATTTATATTCCGAATCTGTCTCCTTTCCCCTTTCCCAAGGTGCTGGAAGTGCGTACTCAGGTAAGTGAAAGCAGGGCCGGCCCTAGGGTTTCTAGCGCCTTCCTGCAGTCTATTAGTCAGCGCCCCTACCCATCCAGAGGCAGTATCACTATGTCTCCGCCCCCACAGTAGACACACCCCTTTTACCAGCCATGGCATCATTGAAAATATTGCACCAGTATAGAAGAAAAATAACTTAGCACACAGACCAGGAATTAGGAGAACAGACAGTCTTGCCACCTCTGAAAAACAATGTGTTATCAAAATTTCAGAATCTAACAAACAGATCTCTATTCAGACACTTGGCCTTGCAGTCACACATGTAGAACAGAGATAGCCCCTCTTCAAATTCTTAAAAAATTAACCTGAAATCCTAAGAAGTTAGACTCTGCATGCAGCACAATAGCCTTCCCATAGAGCACAGCTTAGGATCTAGCTAGGACAGACTTAATCAGCATAAACTAACATATTCTACAATCTGAGTTGGACAGACTAACAGGAGTTACTGAAGTGGGAATGAGAGATAGGTGATGGTTAGGAATTGAAAGCAGGCATCTAGCCCTCCTGTCCTGTGAGTTGCTGTGTTGAGGGTGGGGGGTGGAAAAGGGTGGGTCAGGTGCAGCACTAAACAGCAGTCTCTGACAAAACAAGGGTCCAGGCTCTGCTGTGCTGTCTCTGTCTGAGCCCTCTTTGGGCTCCCACAAGTTATTTCAGAGCCTGTGACGTCCTCTGACAAACACAAGGAGGGTATTTCTCTGCTTGGGAGGGGGGAGGGGACGGGACAGAGAGCTGACAGCTTTGGAGCCAGATTGAGATGAGCAGCAGAGATTAGATACTCAGCAGAGGTTGATTGCTTGCAAAATGACGCCCTTGAAGGCATGCGCCCTCCTGCAGTACTTACCCTGCTTACCGGGTTTGACTGGCCCTGAGTGAAAGGATTCAGGCTGGGCACAAAAGACCTGGGATTGTTTGATATATGGACACTGGAGATCAGGACAACCCGAATCCTTTTTTTCTTGATTATCCTGGGCAGCTATCAATTCACTTTTTATTCTGTCGCAAGACTGGGGGATTGGGCGTCCAAGTGGCAGATGAAGTTCAGTGTTGACAAGTGCAAAGTGATGCATGTGGGTAAGAGGAACCCGAATTACAGCTATGTCTTGCAAGGTTCCGCGTTAGGAGTCATAGACCTAGAAAGGATCTGGGAGTCATCGTTGATAGGACGTTAACTTCTGCGCAGTGTGCTGCGGCGGCTAGGAAAGCGCACAGAATGTTATTAGGAAAGGGATGGAAAACAAACACGAGGATGTTATAATGCAGTTGTATCGCTCCATGGTGCGACTGCACCTCGAATATTGTGTCCAATTCTGGTCGCCGCATCTCAAAAAAGATATAAAAGAATTGGAGAATGTGCAGAGAAGGGCGACAAAAATGATAAAAGGTATGGAACAACTTCCCTATGAGGAAAGGCTAAGATGGTTAGGGCTCTTCAGCTTGGAGAAAAGGCGGCTGAGGGGTGATATGATAGAAGTCTACAAGATAATGAGCGGAGTAGAGCGGACATATGTGAAGTGTTTGTTTACACTTTCAAAAAAATAATAGAACCAGGGGACACAAGATGAAGCTAGAATATGGTAGATTTAAAACAAATAGGAGAAAGTTTTTCTTTACTCAGCGTGTAGTTGGACTCTGGAACTCGTTACTGGAGAATGTAGTGATAGCAGCTGGCCTTACAGAGTTTAAGGGAGGTTTGGACAGATTCCTGAAGGAAAAGTCCATTGAACATTATTAAAAATATATATATGGGTCACGTGATGCTCTAAAGAGAGGAAGACGTGGTCCCGCGTCCTCCTAGGCCCTGACTCCCAATATTGCCTTAAAACGCTGGAATCATACCCGAAACGCACCTTTAATAAAGCGGGAAACCTTATGGACAGATTTCTGAGCTCACCAAAAGCATCTATGGCGAGCAGAACTGGGAAAAAAGATAAAGAAAAGCTAAAGGCGTCAAGCAGCGCGGAGGAAGGCCCGAAGGCACATGGAGGTGGATCATTTACGGAAGAACAACTACGGCAGTTGGCAGAGGTAGTGAGCACAGCATTGGACCAAAAATTAGATAAACTTTACTCACAAGTATCGAATCTGGAAGAGCAAGCGGTGGACACCGTACAGAGGCTGGGAGAACTTGAGCACCGGATGTCGGAGGCAGAAGACACAGCGGGTCCAGTAACACAGAAGCTACAAAATATGGCGACGGTGGTTGAGAACTTGCAGGCGAAAATAGATGATCTTGAGAATCGATCGCGCCGTGGCAATCTCCGGATCGTGGGACTCCCTGAGACGGTAACCGACAAAGTATTGTCCACAGTTTTAGAGAAGTGGCTGGCAGAAGAATTCGCCTTGTCTGATCACGCAGGGAAACTGTGTCTGGAGCGAGCCCACCGTATCGGCAGAAAACAGGAAGGAAAAACGGCCCCGCGAACAGTGATAATAAAAATACACAACTATGTACACAAGGACGAAATACTACGAGGAGCCCGTCTCAAACGGAATGAACTGAAATATGATGGACATCAGATACGTATCTTTCAGGATTATTCGATGGCCCTGCAGGAGAAGCGCCGACGTTTTACACCACTCTGCCAACAGTTGCATGAGGCACAAGTGCCTTTTATGCTGATATACCCAGCCATATTAAAAGTGAAGACAGAAGGAAGATGGAAGCCGTATGATAATTTTAAAGAGGCACAAAAACATGTGCAGGAGCTAATACATGCGAGTAAGACCGGCTCGCCAGAAGAAAATGACTGAAGGTGTCAAGGAAGACCAGGCTTCATGAGGTACACACACTAAGGGCATGGTAAGATTACACAAGGAATATAGGCAACGAATTTCATCGATGTATAATTTAATTAACACTCGGGGGAGCTAGGGGCGGGGGATGCGGGAAACCCCAACAGCCCATAAAATATCATGGGTAAGGGACATGGGGAATCAAAGGGGACGAGGGGGGAAGGGTTAGGTAGAAGGGGGGGAGGGGGGAGGGCGAAGGGAGGGATATACAGCGGATATAAGGTACACAAAATGTGGTTGGTAATCAGGATACGGCGGCATTTGATAAGGGTCCAGGAGACGAAACAGCAGAGGATGAGGGGATGGCAGGCGACAGACCTAATATGGATCCCTGGAGGGAGGCTGGGTCCTCTAGGGATAAGGGAAATGATTAGGCTGGGTTTCTTCAAAGTGATAACAGGTAATGAGTAAGCAAGTGAGTGGCGTCACACGTGTGATCTCGTGGAATGTGTGTGGGATAACATCCCCAGTAAAGCGAGCGAAAATTCTTAATGCACTTAAACGACATCGGGTGGATATAGCTTGTATTCAGGAGACCCGCTTGTCCATGGGAGAACTTCAGAAATTAAAAAGACATTGGGTAGGAGAGGTTTTTGGTTCTCCAGCGGCGGGTAGACGGGGCGGGGTAGCAATCCTAATTCACAAAAATGCTATGGTACAGGCCAAGCTATTATTCGTAGATAATGAGGGGCGATATGTAGGGGTCCGTTTAAATCTCCAGGGGCAGTTATATTTATTAGTAGCAGTATATGCACCTCAAACTGGCGGGAAAAAATTCTTTGCAGACCTTTTTGCGCAGTGCCAGAGACAGGGGGAAGATCCCATAATAGTGGCTGGGGACATGAATCAGGTGCTAGACCCCTTATTAGATAGATCCGGAAGTCGGCGGGATGGGGGGGCTCCCGGGTCGGGGGTGCTTGAGACCTTTTGTGACGGACTGGGTTTGGTGGATCCTTGGAGATTGTTGCATGAAGAAGAACGTGATTACACACACACCTCGAGGGCCCACGGAACCCAGTCTAGGATTGATTACATACTGGTGACATCTGGAGTGTTTAATCAGATTACAGGTGCAGAGGTGGGCCCAGAGGAGCTCTCGGATCATGCCATCATTTGGGTAGATATTGAGCCCCGACCGTATTATCGCGGTCTGGGAGGCTGGAGATTTCCGACATACCTGCACTCCTCCCCAGAGTTCATAGAATTTTTGGCCAAAAGATGGGAGGATTTTTTGCAGAATAATGAACAACACCTCAGTGCCCCAGCCTTATTTTGGTCCACCGCTAAGGTAGTGATGCGGGGAGAAGTAATTGCGTATGTTTCCGGAAGGAATCGAACGATTGCACGCAAGATAGTGGAATTGGAGGGGAAGGTTAAAATAGCTAGGAAGAAACATGCAGAGACCCACACCAGGACCACCTTAGACTCTCTGATTGCTGCGAGGGTGGAATTGAATAGCTTATTACAGGACAGATATCATAAGACAATGATTACACATAGATATAATCTCCGCCGTTATGGGGATAGACCGGGTGGTATGCTGGCGCGTTTGATAAAGGGCGTTCGCAGACCGCAGGTCATCACACAAATACGGACACCCTCAGGCACACTCACATCGAGCCCGGAGCAGATAGCAGATACTTTTCATAAGCACTTTACTCGTCTTTACGCAGCGGAGGAAATGGGACTTGGGGCTCAGGATAAAATAAGAGAGTACCTGCAGCGATCGGACATGCCCAAATTGACAGTAGAACATTTGAACACTTTAGACTCTCCTTTGGGAGTCAAAGAAGTGCTGAAGGCTATACAGACATTAAAACTGCGTTCGGCTCCGGGCCCCGATGGTTTTTCGGGGGAATTTTATAAATCCCTGAAAATGCAGGTCGTGGGACCCCTTATGAGTTTCTACGAGTCAGTGATGAAAGAAAGGAAATTCCCCAGATATGCTAATGAAGCACTGATCAGTTTAATACCGAAGCCTGGACGAAGCTTAGATGATCCAGCAGCGTATAGACCCATATCTTTAATAAACGTCGACATTAAGATCTTGACCCGAGTTATGGCAGAGCGCCTGGCCCAGGTACTACCCGTTTTAATTAAAGGGGAGCAGGTTGGCTTCGTCCGGGGCCGTCATTCGGTTATAAACGTAAGGAAACTTATAGCAGCGGTAGCAGAAGCTCCAGAAAGGGGCACCCAAGGGTTAGTGATCAGTTTAGATGCAGAACGTGCCTTCGACAGGTAGCATGGTCTTTCTTACAAGGAACACTACGCTGGATTGGAGTGCAGGGTTGGTTTGCGGGAGCACTGGGAGCGCTTTACACAGATCCGAGAGCCCGACTGGTAGTGAATGGGGTAAGAACAGAAGAATTTTGATAAGGAGAGGGACACGACAGGGATGCCCCCTGTCCCCATTACTTTTTCTATTGGCCTTAGAACCCCTTCTATGCCATATAAGGCAAAACCCCGGGATCAAAGGAGTGGGGGTGGGAGAAGATGTACTCAAGCTTTTAGCATATGCAGATGATTTATTGCTGATGGTAGATGACCCGCGGAACTCGGTACGAAACCTGTTGAAGGAAGTGCAGCATTATGGAGATCTGTCAGGATTCTGCCTGAATCTGTCAAAATCTGTGGCAATGGGGATGACAGAGGAAGGCCAACAGGGTTGGGTGGGGCCATTTCCTTTCCGATGGGCAGAGGAGAGACTGAAGTATTTGGGGGTAGAGGTGCCGGTCAAATTATCTACACTCTATAAGATAAATGTGAGACCCCTGTTGGTAGAGACCAGGCGCCTGCTGGGAGTGTGGGGCGCTTGCCTGCTTTCCTTGTCGGGGCGCATAGCTCTCTTCAACATGCTCATAGTACCTAAATGGTTATATAAGTTTCAAGTGTTGCCGCTGCACCTGAGGGGAAGGGAGGAGAGAGAGTTGAAGGTTATGTTAAGGAAATTCTTATGGAACAACAGACGACCTAGGCTGCCTCTAGAAGTATTATATAAGCCTAAAACACATGGGGGAATGGGTTTACTGAATGTTAGATATCTCACCATTTCTTGCACCATGCGACATGTAAGGGACTGGCTGGTAGGTAGTCAACACTTCACGAACACGCAATTGGAGGCTTCCTTGACACCTGGATTACACTTGAGCTGCCTGCTGCACACCACCAAAAAGATGGTGGGGGTTAAAACCCCCATAAACTGGTTTGTGCGTTCAGCTAGAGCAATGTGGAGATGGCTGTGTAAAAGACATGATTTCTCGGCAGCGGCGACACCTTTTGTCTCTCTGAGGCTGAATCCAGATTTCCCGTCGGGGACAGTGGACAAAGTCTTTGTACGTTGGAGACAACAAGGAATTCTTTATCTATACCAGCTGGTAGATGAGGAGGGGTGGCTTAAACCTATGGAGGAATTGAAGAGAGAGTATGGCATCTTGGACACAGACTTTTTTGCGTATGCACAAGTAAAACATTACGCCCATGCATTGGGAGCGTTTAACTTAAGTGAGGATGTACAAGACGTGCTCTCAACAGCACTAACACTGGGCTCACAAAATATAGTGCCCCTGCGCTTCCACCATCGAAATCTTCAAGACACCACGCCAGATATAGACTATTGCAAACTAGCGACAAGTTGATCACAGGACTTGGGGACTGAGCTAACGGTAGAAGACCTTCAGAACTTTCTGAGGGCAATCCTAAGGCGATCCTTCTTTATACGACAGTGGGAACAGCAGTACAAGGTTGCCCTGAAACTTACATAGCACCGATTAGAGCGCAGAAAGCAGGCTTTGGCACTGGGACATGCCTCAAATGTGGAAAGGCAAAGGCGACCCTGGGCCATATGTTTTGGGAGTGCCCAGGCACCCAGAAATTCTGGATACAAATAATAACAGAATCGGGGCAGTACTGGAAACGAAAACTGTCGGTGGGACCCTTGCTTTTGTTTGATATATTCCGTATGGGGCAACCCATGCCATCGGGAATGGCGGGATTTTTACAAAGAGCAACATTGGTCAGAAAGCAAGTGATTCTCCTCAAATGGCGAGAAGAGCAGCCCCCTACCAGAGAATTATGGAGGACAAAGATGACTGAGCTAATGCACCAGGAGCTATGCGGGGTAGTTTCAGTAGTTAACCATGTAAAGACCCCGATGTGTTTACACAAGTCTGGAGAAAATATTGGAACACTTTACACCCTGTCATTCGACGTCACATTCTCCAGAAGCTGACAAACAAACAGGGGAAGAGAGAAGCACCTGGAGTAGATTGAATAGTGGTGTACTGATGCCAACCACAGCTATATTTGAAGGACTGGGAAGGGAGGGGGGGAGGGACTGCTCTTAGGGTAAATACGTTTTAACATGAAGGGTGGAGAGCTATAAGATCTAAAGCTCTCTATGTTCCAGTTTATCTGCTAAACGTAAATGTATATATAATACACTGACACTTATTGGTTCCATTGATTGCAAAGTTACACAATAGTGACACAGTAGAGTGTTGTAAGAGATGGGAAGGGGGATAGGGGATGGGAATGGGGTAATGAGGATAAATGATGATGAAACAATTGTATTCTAGTCATTTGTACCGTGGCTTGGTAAATTATCAGAATTATGCTGTAAACGGTGGTTACATGTTTTGTTATTTCATCAATAAAAATATTGAACTAAAAATATATATATATTTTTTTTTTGGGGGGGGGGGGGGGGGGGGGGGGGGGGGGGGGGGGGGGGGGAGAGGTTACCGGGTTCTTGAAGCCTGGATTGGCTGCTGTTGGAGACAGGATGCTGGTCTTGATGGACCCTTGGTCTTTTCCCAGTATGGTGGTGTTTATGTCTAATTCTAGCTGCATGGTATATTTATCTTGCTCCCACTTAATTGCTGCTGTGCTAACTGGTCTCTCTGTGCTTTGAGTTCATGAAACAGGATGTAGCCTGAGGCATTTCTAAAATTACCTCTGCCCTGCCCTCTCCAGGGGGCCTGTCCTGTGTTTCTTGACCTATTGCTTTGGGAGGACCCTTCTGCTTGCCATTTCTTCGCTTCTGACACAGTAATTACCAGGGATGGCTGAGTTTTCCACACAGATCCAATCCTGAGCATTAACGTGTCAAAAGGAGTTTCTTTGGGGTCCTCAGCAAACAATTGGAGGTGTTTAGTAATCTCAGGGGATAGGATTTCCAATAAAAATGCTTTATGCTGTTCCTGACCATAATCTTCTGTTTTGGGCCAAGCCTCCTGGTCTCGAAAGGCTGCTTCCAGCACCCACAATCTGTACGCAAATTGTTCTAGTGTGTCATGGGGCAGGGGTACAAGTGTTGCATTTGAGTACAGCAAAATAATTGCTCAAGACCCTTTTCACCAACTGGTATGGGTGGGTTAGAGATCTTACTTTAAAATAGTGGGGTCCTAAAGCCACGTGCATAAGTCTGTCAAAGTCAAACGTTTTCCTCTTATACTTTCTTATGCCCCAGTGAATCAGAATATCAGTGGCCCATTTGCAGCATTAATTTATATTAAAAGGCATAGGGCCGACCTTCTGTATTATCCTTTCAATGTCACTATCCTTTAATGAGTCATACAGTACCAGGTTTACTGTACTGGACTCAGTCTCTGTGTCTGCAGAATCCTCCCTGCCCCTCAGGTTAGTGCTTGAGCCTGGGGTTTTCCTCATCTGTGCATGTCTGAGTGCTTAATTCAGTGTTTTCAGTCTTAGATTTGTCCCCACTTCTCAACTCCACTACACACACTTCTGTGGGCTTTTGTGGTTCTATGAATTTAAAACCTGGCTTGTAGGGTGTCTCATAGGCTGGAGGTGCTGAGGGAGAAATACTCGGGGCCTGCCAGTGCACAGAGTTAATCTGGTCCATTGAGGCATATTTACTTTTTAAATGTTTTAATTCTGTTTTAGCCTCGTCCAATTGTTCATTTACATGTAAGAAGGAGTTTGTGGCTTGCACAACTTGTACCCGTTGCATAGAGATGCAAACTTGTGCTTCCTGTAGGTCCCTGGTTAACTGAGTGCACCGAGTGGTCAGTTCCACATTTTCCTGTTTCAAACTAATGAGCCCCCTACACAGGCCTTGTATAAAAATACATTTCCGTTTATTTGTTTTCTTTTTCAACTCTTGGGAATGGTGTACCATTTGTTTTTGGATGTTATACCAGGAATCCTCTGGGAATTCCCCATCATAAGGCCTCCCTTTTTGTTACAATAAGTCTGTACCATTACCTTTAGTTCTTTAAGATCAAAAGCGTCCATGGTTGAGGCTGCTGAAAATACTTTATTGGTAACCGGGGCTTGGCTAGTTTAATTATAGATATAGGTATATGGAACTAGCTCTGTGTGGCTCTTGGAGTTGGAAATGCTCTCTTTTATAAAGAAGATGGACTGGAGAGACAGTGCAGAATGAATATAGATTAAGCAAGGCAGGTGTTAAAAGATTAGATATGCCAACTGTCAGTTCCTGTCCGGCTGAGCTGACTTTCACCAAGACAGAGACTGGCAAGATATTTATTTATTTTTTGTCTATTAGATTGTAAGCTCTTTGAGCAGGGACTGTCTTTCTTCTATGTTTGTGCAGCGCTGCGTATGCTTTGTAGCGCTATAGAAATGCTAAATAGTAGTAGTAGTAGTAAGTGACAGAAAATTAAGTGATTACCAAAGACAGATATGTAGTGTTTTTTTAAATGTGGGCCTGTTCCACTTTGTACCCCTTCCAATACAAAGTTGGAAGATATATCAGTCTTTTCTGAGCAGCCCCAAACACAGCATTAAATTAATTCAACTTTCAATCTCCCCTAACATATGAAAAACATGCAAAAAAATGTCCATACTTACCCAGCTGAAGATCTTCTTGCAAAACCGAGACAGAGCCCCCATTTGTCAGCAATCATTGTCTAGGGATGGTCCCAGGTCCAGTTCACAGAGGCAGTGGGTTCCCAAAGAATACACAATCCAAACGGGTTTGGATATATATATGCATATTTAGGATCACAGCACTTAGTACAAGTAAATATTCCAATGCTGTATCTGCTTAGAGGGGAATCAAGGAGAGACAGGTAAGAATGGGGGGGGGGGGTGCAGCGAAAGAGGGAAGCCTTGAGGTAGGGCTGGAGATGTTTATGTTGAGAAAGAAGGAAAGAGCCTGAGAAAGCAGAGCCATGTGCTCTGGGAGAGAAAGCTTTGGGGTAGAGCTGGGGAAGAAAGGGGGGCCAGAGCCAGGGCTCTGGTGGCTGGAGATGGGTGTGTGCGGACAGAAAGACAGAGAGAGAAGTGCCTAGGAAAGCAGAGCCATGTGCTCTGGGAGAGAAAGCTTTGGGGTAGAGCTGGGGAAGAAAGGGGGGCCAGAGCCTGGGCTCTGGTGGCTGGAAATGGGTGTGTGCAAAGAGAAAGAGAGAGAAGTGCCCTGAGCAGAACCGTGTGCTTCTGTTTTATACCTCAAGAACAGAAAGATATAAAAAAACTTATCTTCTTCCCAGCCTTTGATTTCAGCTCTTTCCTTTACCAACTCCAGTTTGCTTTCTGAAGTCAGGAAGGTGATCATTTTCACAAGTTCTCCTCTGAAGTCCCTAGTTATGGAGCCTCTCTGTCTGGCTTCCTTTGTTCTCACAGAGAGCCCTGCTCCCAGATGTCCAGAGAGGACAAAAGGTATGTTAATTGAGACAGGCAGCTGGCAACATTTGGTCCATTTGCTATCCTCAGTGATTCCGGAGGGAGGGGGGTAGTTATCAGAAGTCAGAAGCTGGTTTAATATTAATCTAAGTATGTCAAGCTGGTTTCATATTAATCTAAGTATGTCCAGCAATCCTGACAGTAACATGGTCTGTTTATGATGGGAAGACTAAGGTTTATACCCATGGAGGACTCCTGGGAATATGAGAATGGATTGCCTGAATAGAGAATAGATGTTCAAAGATAGAGGCCAGACCATGATGATGTGGATATTCATGGACAGCTGAACTATTGGACTGGTAACATAGTATGATGCATAGCTTCTGGCCAGATGACGGGTAATCCTTGGGACATCCATAAACCATATACAATGCTGTTTTTTAATTGTTTGTTTATATATATCTCTCTCTAATCTAAAATGCCATATCGTTTATTGTTGTTTGGGGGGAACACAGGGAGGTGTTAGATGTGATGGTTCCCATAGGGGGAACATTAACCATAAGGGTTGAGGGCAAGGGGGGGGGAGGGGGGGTTGGGAGAAAGGGGGTGGGGGGAGCTTATTGGGTTTACATTTTCATGGTTATGTTAGGAAGGGCCTGGGTGTGAGGTGGTGGGAAACGGATCATTGGAGGACGAAGATCATATCGAGTACTATTGACCTCGAGGTAATGCTTGCTGGGGAGGGACACTGGCTGGGACATCCTTCCAGACACTCATATCTGTGTTTTGTTCTCATAGACCTTTTTTTGTTTGTTTTCAATGGTGAAAATTGTAACATTGAATGTAGAAGGGAAAAAAGAGGTCAAAATTTTTGCACCATTTACACAGACATAAGATTGATATTGCTTTGCTGCAAGAGACACATCTCAATCAGTTGGAACATGACAAGCTAAAAAACTGGTGGGTGGGAGAATGTTTGGCGGCCACAGCCCAGGGATAGAAAGGGGGGGTAGCAGTATTAGTTTAGGAAAGGCATAGCAGAGGCCGTGAAGCCCATTTCGATAGACTCGGTGGGTAGGTACCTACTGGTGGAAGCGGTAGTAAATCTTCAGAAGATAATTTTATGTAACCTGTATGCCCCTAATCCAGGGTAGGCAACTCCGGTCCTCGAGAGCCGCAGGCAGGTCAGGTTTTCAGGATATCCACAATGAATATGCAGGAGATAGATTTGCAAGCGCTGCCTCCATGGTATGCAAATCTATCTCCTGCATATTCATTTTGGATATCCTGAAAACCTGACCTGCCTGCGGCTCTCGAGGACCGGAGTTGCCTACCCCTGCAAATCAATACGATAAAAAATTCTACCAAGTGGTGATTAATCTTCTAATCCAACATCAACATAGTGCCTAGGTGGTAGGCGGAGACTTTAACACAGTTTGGGATCCTCTACTTGATAGATCCGAGGCTGGGCACACCACTCCATATTATTCTAACAAAGGCTTACTCCGCATGGGTCAACTGTTAGATCTAGTAGATGTCTGGCGGGTGTTGCACCCACTTGACAGGGATTTACCCATCTCTTGCGAGTGCACTCCACTCAGGCCCAAATAGACTACCTCTTAGTTTCGAGCCAGTTGTTCTTGGTGTGGAGATAGTGTAAGGTTCTATCTCAGACCATGAATGGGTATGGATAGACTGGGTGCTGTGAGCAATGGCAGTAGAAGATGGGTATTCCAGCTAGATTTGCATAATAACCCTGCACTTCGAGAAAAGCTTTTAAATTGTTGGAAAACATATAAGCTCTACAACACAGCACATGTTGTAGACCCCCTTTTATATTGGGAAACCGCAAAGGCGGTACTGCAGGGTGAAATTATAAGTTACTCTCATTTTATTTAAAGCCGCATGTGACAGAGATTTTGCGATGGAGCTCACAAATTTGTAGAGCTAGGAAACAATATGGATTGACCCTTGCGAAGGTACATAAACAACAGTTGTTAGATCTCCAGGTGGTGCTCAATGAGTGTTTGCATAGGCGAGCCCTCAAATCTCAAACTTATTACAGGTATAAGTTGTACAGGCATGGCAACAAGGCAGGCCATTTATTAGCCAGACTGATTCGTCTTAAGGGAGGTGACCAAAGAATTATAACGCTTAAGAATGATAGGGGGGTGGACGTTCACTCAGATAAGGCCATCTATGATATCAATGGCTGCATGGACAGTTATTCCTTGGTAACATGTCTCTTCCTGTGCTCAGTCAGGCTGATAAAGACTTTTTGAATGCCCTAATACAGGAGGAGGAGGTAGAGCTAGCAATAGCTCGTAGCCCCCTACTCAAGGCTCCAGGACCTGATGGGTTTAGAGTCGAGTTCTATAAGCTCATAGGTAGATCAATCTGTGACTACCTACCCTTCCGGAAAGCACTAAAAACTCATTTATTCAAGGAAGCCTATCCAAATGACCCAGACTAATCTTATGAACCCATCTACCTAACACATACCCATATGATAACGACATTGAACCTGACTATAACTCCCACCTTACTCCCCTCTCCGTTGCCTATCTCTACCTACTCAGCTCTTTTATTACTCTGGTACCTACTCATCTCTTCTATTATTCTGATATTCTTAACTTTTACCCTCTCTAACAATATTCTGTATTCCTGTTACTATGTAAGCCGCATTGAACCTGCTTTGAGTGGGAAAGTGCGGGATACAAATGTAATAATAATAAAAAGCAATCATACATTTGATTACTATTTTTTATTTTATTTATTTTATTGCATTTGTATCCCACATTTTCCCACCTATTTGCGGGCTCAGTGTGGCTTACAATACATTGTAATGATGGAAGTACAATTTGTTACAACACAATTATGGTTACATTGTGAGGGGTTAAGTTAAAACAAGGTCCAGGTATCGTTAAGGGGAATAAAACAATGGAGAAGAACGACTGAACAATAGAAGAACAACGGATACTGATAGGGCAACAGAACATTAGCAAGAGAACGTTCGGGCTTGATATTTTTTCTACCTGTAAAATTAAGGTTTAAATGTGTTAAAGTTACGGGAGATAATAGTACAGAAGAGAATGTATTGATGCATTGTTAACAGTGTGTGTGGACTTCATGTGTTTTGATCTTTTCGATAGATTTTTTCAAAGAGATGAGTCTTTAATAGTTTGCGGAAGTCGGTTAGTTCATAGTTCGTTTTCAGGTTTCGTGGTAGTTTGTTCCAGAATTGCGTGCTCATATAAGAAAAGGTTGATGCGTGCAGCATTTTGTATTTTATGCCTTTGCAATTAGGGAAGTGGAGGTTGAGGAAAGTTCGGGATGATCTTTTAGCATTTCTGGATGGTAGGTCTATTAAGTCATACATGTAGGCTGGGGCTTCACCATGAATGATTTTGTGGACTAGTGTGCATACTTTAAAAGTGATGCGTTCCTTGAGTGGGAGCCAGTGTAACTTCTCTCATAGGGGTTTCGCACTTTCGTATTTTGGTTTCCCGAAAATGAGTCTGGCTGCTGTGTTCTGGGCTGTTGAAGTTTCCTCAGTATTTGCTCTTTACAACCTGCGTATAGTGAGTTGCAGTAGTCCAGATGGCTGAGTACGAGTGATTGCACTAGGCTGCGGAAGACGGATCTTGGGAAGAATGGTCTTATTCTTTTCAATTTCCACATGCAGTAGAACATCTTTTTGGTTGTGTTGTTTGCGTGGGTTTCAAGTGTTAGGTGGCGGTCAATAGTGACTCCAAGGATTTTTAGAGTTTCTGAAATTGTGAGACATTTTTTAGACATTTTTCTCTTTTGAAAATGACACATAACTACCGTATTTTAGTCGTTCATATTGAAATTTGAAGAGTGCTCTTCAGTGCCAGGTTTCCTGGTACTAGCCTGTGAGAGCAGGAGCTTGACCTTAATAGCATACCAAAAACATACCTCTTCAAACGAGCCTATTCAAATGACCCAACTTAATCTAATTACCTAAACCACATCTCTAAACCAAACCACTAGCATTAACCATACCTTATCCTGCCCCCATATTCCTTCGTCTTCTATTTCTCTTTAAATGATGTATCCAGAGATCACGTGACGCCATGGCGGAGAGCAGACGCACCTGAAGAGCTCTCCGGCCCCGATCCTCCTTTCCCGTTGAGCGGCACAACTACGGACACAGAGAGCGTACTACAATAGATCGGAACATAGATAAAACCCCAACAAGTGAATATCAGGCAGCATACGCCGGGGATGGCTGCGAAAACGGCTCAAAAAGAGAAGTTGCGGCAAAAACAACCAGACCCCAAAATGGCGTCCTCGCCGGAAAAGTCCAGCACGGCAGTTTCTTCGGCGTGGGTGGCGGAGATAACGGCGGAGATGTCCGCCGTTATGGAAGAGCTACTAGACCGCAGATTAGCCCCCATTGACTCCAAATTGGAGAAGCTGCATACGCGAATGGAGGACTTGGCGAGAGAATGCGTGGCCTGCCAAACCCGAACGAGCATGGTGGAGGATAAATTAAAGGAGGTGGAGGCCGAACAAAAAACATCCAAAGGACGCGTTGAAGCGCTAGAGCAAAAAGTAGAAGAATTAGAGAATCGTTCTAGGCGCAACAATTTGCGTCTGGTGGGACTTCCGGAGGCCATGGGTGGCAGGGACCTAATTATGGAACTGGAACGTTGGCTTACTGCAAGAGTGGCCTTCCCTGTGCACATGGGCCCCCTGAGAGTGGAGAGGGCTCACCGTCTGGGGCCTCGAGTAGATAATACCAATAAACCCAGAGTACTCATTATGCGGGTTTTGAATTTCCAGCACAAACAATATATTTTGCAAGCCTCCAGGAAAGACAATGTGCTGATGTATGAACAGAAAAGAATACTATGTTTTCAAGATTATTCGGCGGGGGTGGCGGGGAGACGCCGCGCTTTCTCCTCAGTGTGTACAGCTCTGTTTAATCAGAAGATTAGATTCAACTTGATGTACCCAGCGCAGTTGAAAATCGTGTACAAAGGATCAACGCATGTATTTGACGCAGTGGAGGAGGCGAAAAAATTTGTGACCCAGATCGGAGCAGAAGACGGGGAAAACACTGGGAGAGACGCCCCGGCATGATCCAGAGGAGAGGATGGAGTGCTACGCTATCTCTCAGCTAGAGAAAGGTCTCCTAGACATCAGTCACAAGCTTGCAAGGTTTGATTAGACAACAGATCAGCTTAGCAGCGGATGTTAATGACTGTTAACTACAGAGAGATCTCATGGACATCAACCACAGTTTTGACAGGTTTGACTAGATAATAGGCCGTTTGAACAGTTGAGGTTAATGTTTGTTAAAGTCGCATAAGATATAAGGATTTTGGCTACCTGGAGGGGTTCACACCCGCATAATTTACACCATTGGGACAGACCTCAGGAATCTAAGGACAAACCTAGAGATTTAAGACAGATAGGAGATGTGATACCTAGGACTGGTGGTGGAACCTGAAAATAGGTATTGATTGAGGCCTGCCCATATCAAAGCCCGATTGATGATATAAATGACCTTATAAAAGGATTTTACTATGTATTACCATATGAGGGGAGACACAATGTGAGAAGTACAAGGAACCTATACCAGGGGTGTATATTGTTTGTTGCGGGTTGATTGCTAAGGGGGTTACAAAATAAATGGGATGGGCCTTAAAAGTCCAGAATACATAACGGATGAGAGCATGAAGGGGAGGGAGGTCGGGAGGTGATAAATGTGATCGGTTCCCATTTTGGGAAACATGGAACAAGGGGGGAGGGGTCAGAAGAATGAGATGGGGGGATGGGCAGGGGGAGGAGTGGAGATTTGGGTGGGAGGGATAACAGGGAACAAGGCCAACCAATACGTTAGGGGGAGAGGAAGAACAATGGAACAGAGACAAGGCAAATGTCGAGAGCGGGATTGGGGGGGCATAGGCTGGGGTGCCCACCTGACACAACAACAAGAAAAGAGAGCTACACTACAGAACATAGTAGGCCCGACAGATTATGGTTAGGCTCGTTACTTGGAACGTGGGGGGGATACACTCACCCATAAAGAGAACAAAAATTTTGCAACAGTTACAGAGAAAAAATATAGATATTGCCTTGCTGCAAGAAACACATCTTAGCCAGGAGGAACACGCAAAGCTTAGGACCTGGTGGGTGGAGGAATGCGTCTCAGCGGGAGCACAAGGGAAAAAAGGAGGGGTAGCGATATTAATTCGTAAAGGTCTGACCACAGCGGTACGACCCATGGTGACGGACGCAAGAGGCCGTTATGTGCTTGTGGAAGTGGAAATATCAGGACAAAAACTGCTAGTAGGCAACATCTACGCCCCTAATCAATATGATAGGTACTTTTACAACCAAATACTACACCATTTACTCTCATATCGTGGGGAACAGATGCTGGTAGGGGGAGACTTTAATACGGTATGGGATGCTTCGATTGATAGCACCCAGGGTAAAAGGAATGATTCGGCGGCGTCTAATAAGGGCTTGAAAAGACTAGGACGAACACTACATTTGATAGACGTGTGGAGGGTGTTACATCCCACTGAAAGAGATTATACTCACCATGCGAGAGCCCACGCATCCCAAGCCAGAATAGATTATATATTAACTACTGAAAACATGCTAGGAAAAGTGAAGGATACCCATATAGGACCTTACACGATCTCAGATCATGCTTGGGTTAGCATAGAATGGGAATGGGAGGAACGCAGACACAAAGGGGGTTCCTGGCAATTTCCACTAGAATTGACTGGCGACGAGAAATTTAAGACCAAGTTAAAAGAGAGTTGGGAAGATTACATAGCAATGAACCGGCAACACATGGAGAACCCAACTTTATTTTGGGATGCAGCGAAAGCTGTATTGCGAGGCGAAATAATTAGTTACCATCACCACCTGAGGTCAGCGAGAAACAGGGAAATTATACGACTAAGTAAGCTGATATGCAAAGCTCGGCAGGCCTACGGCCGGACACACACAGAATCACATCGCACTAAACTCATGGAACTTCAAGTCACATTAAACACATTGTTGCATCAACGGGCTTCGAAGTCTCAAACATACTATAAATTTCACTTACACAGATTTGGGAATAAAGCAGGACGTCTATTAGCAAGATTAGCCAACCCGAGAGGGAGCACGAGACAGGTCCTACAAGTGAGAGGGGAACAAGGGAAACTGGAACGTACAGCAGATAAGATATGTGAGGCGTTTGCTAAATATTATGATAATCTATATATGATGCCGGAGGACAGGGGGCTATCAGAGTCTCTCTACCTAGACAATTTAGACTTACCGGCCCTCAACCAGGGGGATAAAGATAAATTGAATGAACCAATCACGGAGGCAGAAGTAATGCTGGGTATAAAACAAGGACAATTGCTGAAGGCGCCTGGCCCAGATGGGCTCCGCATAGAATTTTATAAGATACTGGGGGAACACGTTGCTCCGACATTAACTAAATACTTCAATAACATAGTTGACAAGGAACAACCCCCGGAAGGCCTATCTTTAGCACATATAGTGGTGCTGCCTAAGCCAGGTAGGGATCCGCAATGTGTAGAGTCATATCGCCCAATTTCCCTATTGAATGTGGAAATAAAATTGCTAGCAAAAATCCTGGCAAACCGTATGAAACAGGTCTTGCCGAAGCTAATACATGAAGCGCAAACGGGATTCGTAGAGGGCAGAGTAATAGTGAAGAACTTGCGAAAAATCATAGGGGCTCTAGAAAAGAGGAAACATACAGATACGCCATCCCTAATAAGTTTTGACGCCGAAAAGGCATTCGACAAAGTGCACTGGGCATTCCTGTTCGCCACATTAAAAAAATATGGGTTTGATGGTCGTTTTATGTCAGGGATCCGAGCCCTCTATCATAGACCAAAAGCTAAGATACGGGTCAACGGATTGGAATCAGAGGAGTTTCAGATATATAGAGGAACCCGACAAGGATGCCCGTTATCCCCATTACTATTTGTTTTATCGCTTGACCCACTGATCAGAGACATCGAGGCTAGTCCAACGATACAGGGTATGCACATAGGCCAGGCCGAATTCAAAATAGCAGCATTTGCAGATGATCTTTTAGTAATGCTTACAAAGCCTAAGGCATCGTTCACGGCTCTGATGGAGACCTTGGAAGAATATGGGGATTTTGCAGGTCTAAAATTGAACCTGACTAAGTCAGAAGCCTTGGCCTCCTCAGAAGAAGTGAAGGCCCTATGGGGTCAGGGGTTCCCTTTAAGCTGGGCGGAAGGGTCTTTTAAATACTTGGGGATTCAACTGACCATGGAGCTAGGAAAACTGCAGGACTTAAACGTACGCTCCCTGTTAGAGGGGACAAGACAGCGACTAGATGGATGGGAGGGCCTCCCGTTATCATTAGTTGGCAGGATAAATTTAATACGCATGGTAATATTCCCTAAATGGTTGTATCTCCTGCAGACACTTCCCCTTCGACTGACACGCAAAGAATTAATAAACATTAACCGGGCCTTCAGCAGGTTTTGTTGGGCGAGAAAGAAACCCCAAATAAAGGCTACAGTGATGAGAGGGAGATGGAATCTGGGAGGATTGGGAGTGCCAGATCTTGCCCTGTACAACCAAGCTTGTCTCCTTAGACATATAGGAGACTGGGTAGGCCACTCAAATGTCTTCACACCATTGAAAATGGAACGGGAATATTTTGCTCCGTACGATGTTATCACATTATTACATTTAGAACAGGGACAAATTCCAGCCCAGTTAAAACATTGTCATTTGCTACAATCCATGCGAAAGGCATGGAAAGAGCTAGTTAGGACTTTGGGAGGAATGCCAGGAACATCAGAACTTTTAACATTTAGAGGGAACCCGAATTTTGAGCCTGGACAAACTAACTCAGCCTTCCTTCGATGGGAGGCACAGGGAATCACGAAAGTGGAACATCTGCTAGGCAGGGATGGAGCTATCCTGAAATTCGAAGACCTGGAAAGTAAGATAGGGAATACATGGGGGGACTACTTTGCATTTGTACAAGCTAAACACTATATTTCTAGCCTTAACCAATCAACACTCCAATCAAAAATAGGAGGTCAGATACAAAACTTCTTCCTGACATTGGAAGCAATAGGAATGACAGTATCTTCTATAAGCCGAGCAATAGAGAAAAACACCCCCATAAAAAATTTGGACTATATTAAACAAAAATGGGAATATGAATCGGGAGGGTCATTAGGGAGGTGGGATATAGGGGCCACGCTGAGACGCATTCCGATGCTCACCATAGACGAAAGGCTCAGGGAGAGTGGATATAGAGTGGTAATGAGAGCATATATGTCAGGGAAGCAATGGGGACGCATAACTACTGGGGGGAATGTGAAATGTGTTAAATGTGACCAAGAAAACCCCACGCTATTTCATGCCTTTTGGGGCTGCCCTGGAATTCGTATGTTTTGGAGACGAATACAATGTTTTTTAACCACCACGACACAGACACCGGTAAGGGGGGTATGGGAACACTATGTGCTGGACACACAACCAGCGTTTGCGACACTGGCGAAAGGGCCTAGGCTTTGGTGCCGTAAGGTCAGCCTGATAGCGCGCAAGACCATACTGCAAAAATGGATATCCCCTGATCCACCTGCCTATTGGCATTGGCGGAACCAAATACATGAGATGGCCACATGGGAGGCCAGGGAGGCAAGAGGTAATCCAAAACGGAAAAAATGTTTCATGCAAATATGGGGACCTTATTTACAAGGGCTTAACCCAAGGGGCAGAAGTCTAATACTTAACACGTTGTGACACAGTTCCGGTTAATCAAATAGGGAGTAAATCTCTTCCCGAACAAAGGTTGGCAAGTGGGGGGGATGAGAGACTGATGAGATCTTGTATCATTAGGAAAGGGGAACAATTAATATACATGTTACCAATGTACTATGCTATTGATAATTAAGATTTGATGGACATTTGGGCAATGCTAGACAACGCCGGAGGCTCAGCCGGGAGGGGACCACAAGAACAAGGGTTCCCTCCCGGGATAATGGAAGCCTACCTGCAAATAATGGTTCTATACAGAGACGAACTAAGAGATATGACCAAATAAGAAACAGGAGAATGAGAACTATTGAACATACACCATGAAGCTCATGCCTTTCTCAAAGGAAATAAAATATGTAATGTCTAGCCTAAGTCGCATTTGGGACATGTGGGAGGGGGGAAAAGGAGGGGGGAGGTGGGGGGGAGAAAACGAAATAAAATAATGATGGTAAACATTACTCACCTTGTATAGATGCATAACACTTGTATTTTATAATTGTTTTTTGGAAGCCACTTGGTTGTATGTGACAGAGTGTTCCATCAATAAAAAAGTTGAAACATAAATGATGTATCCATATCTTATATTATCTCTGATACACCTTATTCCCATTTATTGTAAGCCGCACTGAGTCTATGTCATCTCTGTTACACTTTGTTCCCATTTATTGTAAGCCGCACTGAGCCTGCCATCGAGTGGGAAAGAGCGGGGTATAAATGCTACAAATAAATAAATAAATAAATAAAAAGTTCTCTTAAGATTCTCACTATTGTGAAGAGACAGGGGACAGATCCTGAACTAAACTAAAACCCAACACAAAACACACACTCTTTCCCTCCTCCACCCTCACACTCACTCACACACACACACACACACGCACCTACCCCCTTTCCCTTGTCCACTCTCTCAACCCTCTAATACAGCATATAGACACGCTTTCCCTCCTCCGCTCTCAATCCCCTGATAAACCCAACACACACATACTCCTTCCATCCTCTACTGTCACTGCTTCCCTCTGATGGAGCACCCACTCTCCCTTAATCTGGGGTTGTCCTTTCAGATTACAGGACAGGCTCCGGAAGGCCACCAATGGAGCCAGGGGTGGAACTTTTAGCTGTGATGAATACCCAAACCCAGGTGAAGTGGCCACCAAAGAAGGAACCGCTGTGCAAAGGATCAGGGGCTGAGAAAGCCAAAGGTTAGGGCCCTCACCTGGCCCTATGGGCTTCTAGGACCCACAACTAAATGGTGCACCATAGCAATAGTGACATCACCATTGGGGATGGGGAGGCAGAGAAAAATGCTAGAGCCTTGGGAAGAATGAACTCCTTAGAGAGTGGCCCCTGGGCCAAAGTGTTGAAATGTAATTGTGAAACAGGCACTGGATCTGAGCTGCTCCCCAAGACTTGGATCAAGCAGTCGACCCACTTCAATGTTCAGAGCATCCTGTTTGACCCAAGGTCAATCACTGCAACAGTATAGTACAGTGAAAGAACATTACCACTGGCTGCTGCCTACTCTGGAGGCTCCTTCTGATCCATCCCATCTTCCCCCTGTGTATGCACCATTGATTTTAAATGGTGTTCACCTCTGTGGGGTGGGTTTGGTGCTTTATAAAGTACTGAGCCATTTAAGGTAAGAGGCAGGGCTAAGGGAAGTGGAATGCCTGTGTAAGTAGTGGAAAAATTTGAATTAAAAATTATCCATAGGTTACTATCCAGCTTATTTTCGAAAGAGAAAGACGCCCATATTTCGACCCAAATCGGGAGATGGGGGCCTTTCTCTCATGGGCGCCCAAATCGGTATAATCGAAAGCCGATTTGGGCGCCTCCAACTGCAGTCTGTCGTGGGAATGAACAAAGTTGAGGGGGGCGTGGTGAAGGCAGGACTGGGGCGTGTTTATCAGCCAAGGAGAGATGGGCGCGCTCGGCTGATAATGGAAAAAAGAAGGGCGCCAGAAGTGAGAATTTGGGTCACTTTTTTTGGACCCTTTTTTGTCATGAACAAGTTCCCAAAAAGTGCCCCAACTGCCAAGATGACCACCGGAGGGAATCGGGGATGACCTCCCCTGACTCCCCCAGTAGTCACTAACCCCCTCCCACCAAAAAAAAGAACTTTAAAAACTTTTTTTTCCAGCCTGTATGCCAGCCTCAAATGTCATACCCAGCTCCATCACAGCAGTATGCAGGTTCCTGGAGCAGTTGTTAGTGGGTGCAGTGAACTTCAGGCAGGTGGACCTAGGCCCATCCCCCCCTACCTGTTACACTTGTGCTGCTAAATGGGAGCGCTCCAAACCGCCCCCTAAGATGAGTAGGAATCCTCCAGCTGCAGTGCTGCCAGTGGGAGGTGGTGCTTCAATATTGTGTTTTCAATTGCCTGGGAATCAGATCCTGCAGAGCTTGCCTATCTCTCTCACAATTGAAGATGTGATAGTGAAACACCACCCCTTACTCCATCCTCATCCTCCTTGACCTATCCGCCGCTTTTGACACTGTCAATCATAATTTACTTCTTGCTGCAGTGTCCTCATTTGGGTTCCAGGGCTCTGTCCTCTCCTGGTTCTCCTCTTATCTTTCCGACCGTACCTTCAGAGTGCATTCTCATGAATCTTCCTCCACCCCCATCCCGCTCTCTGTTGGAGTTCCTCAGGGATCTGTCCTTGGACCCCTTCTTTTTTCAATCTACACCTCTTCCCTGGGCTCGCTGATCTTATCTCATGGTTTCCAATATCATCTCTATGCTGACGACACCCAGCTTTATCTCTCCACACCAGACATCACTGCGGAAACCCAGGCCAAAGTATCGGCCTGCTTATCTGACATTGCTGCCTGGATGTCCAACTGCCACCTGAAACTGAACATGGCCAAGACAGAGCTTATTGTCTTTCCACCCAAACCCACTTCTCCTCTCCCTCCACTCTCTATGTCAGTCGATGGCACCCTCATCCTCCCCATCTCATCTGCCCGCAACCTCAGAGTCATCTTCGACTCCTCCCTCTCCTTCTCTGCGCATATCCAGCAGATAGCCAAGACCTGTCAATTCTTTCTCTATAACATCAGCAAAATTCGCCCTTTCCTCTCTGAGCAAACCACCCGAACTCTCGTCCACCTTCTCATTATCTCTCGCCTTGATTACTGCAACCTACTCCTCGCTGGTCTCCCACTTAGCCATTTATCCCCCCTTCAATCCATTCAGAACTCTGCTGCATGTCTTATCTTCCGCCTGGACTGATATGCTCATATCACCCCTCTCCTCAAGTCACTTCACTGGCTTCCGATCAGGTACTGCATACAGTTTAAGCTTCTCCTACTAACCTACAAATGCACTCAATCTGCAGCCCCTAATTACCTCTCTACCTTTATCTCCCCTTACGCTTCTACCCGAAACCTCCGCTCACAGGACAAATCCCTCCTCTCTGTACCCTTCTCTGTACCCTTCTCCACCACCGCCAATTCCAGGCTCCACCCTTTCTGCCTCGCCTCTCCCTATGCTTGGAATAAACTTCCTGAGCCCATACGCCAAGCCCCCTCCCTGCCCATCTTCAAATCCTTGCTCAAAGCCCACCTCTTCAATGTCGCCTTTGGCACCTAACCATTATACCTCTATTCAGGAAATCTAGACTGCCCCAATTTGTTGACTGCACATTTTGTCCATTAGATTGTAAGCAGGGACTGGCCTTCTTTGTTAAACTGTACAGCGCTGCGTAACCCTTGGGGGAATTCCTGCAGCAGTTCCAGATGGTGTTTGATGTCCCCGGTCGGCCCTCATCTGCTGCGGGCGAATTACTACGAATCCAGCCACCCGTAATTTGTGAAATAAATCACCCAAGGCTACGTGTAGTTGAGAAAGCAATCAAATTCTTTTACTAGTAACTTACCAAATACAGGTACAATTGGTAATTGCTTTGGGGAAAGCAGTTGCTATACAAAAGTATTTTAAACCTAGATCTCCCCAGAAGTAGGAAATACAATCATTTTCATACCTTCATTATGTCAACAAATTATTCATAGGAAATATGACCATAATCCCACTTACTGGCTATGATAATATTGTGGTTAGCACTTATTGGATATCTCTCTATATAAAACGCACCTCCAACGTTCTAATGAAGCCTCCCAAAGTCCCAACGTTCTAAATCTGTGGTGGTGTAGATCGAAGTTTGCCCATGAGTGTTTGCCCCGCCCTCGCATCAAACGTGATGACATCGAGGGCGGAGCAGAGACACTCAACGAATTGCATCGCGCAACCATTGCTATGTGACGAAACGTGACATAATATGCATCGCGGATCAATGAGAACGAACTACATGAAAGAAGAAAGGACTACCAGCAGCTGACAATTAAGGGATCGCCGAACCGTTGCTACGCGATGTACCGTGACGACGCATCGCGAAACGGACCAATCACGAAAAACAGCATAGGAACAAAGGAGCAGAAAGAGCAGCACAACCGGTCACTTTCTGAACAGCAACGAAATGACGAATATCGCTGGAAGGAGATTACAATTTCGAGACCCATGCTTCAGCTCCCGGTATGTGCAGCCTCCTTAAAAAACGCCCTACTAGAAAAAACTACCCACTGACCCAACGTCTCCAGCACATCAAACAAGTTGCCTACCACTTCAACCCCCCCCCCCCCCCCCACAACAAACAAAATGCAGCCTTCCACACACACAGCCACATAGCCAAAACTGACAAATGCAAAATAAAAATCTCTAACACTCACACAGACACACACGCACTGAGCCATGCACAGACAGCATCTCTCTCACACACACACACACACACACACTTCCCCACCCCAAAACCCCTTCATTCACAAACTGAAACAAGGCAGCCTACCTAACAAATGCCCTCCAAGACAAAACTAACCACTGTCCCAACGTCTCCGGCACCTCAACCAAGTTGCCTCCCACTTCAAACACCCCCCCCCCCAAAAAAAAACGCAGCCTTCCACACAAACGGCCACATAGCCAAAACTGTCAAATGCAAAATCAACATCTCTCTCACTCACACATACACACACACACACGCACTGTGCCATGCACACACAGCATCTCACTCACTCACACACAGACACTACCCCCCCACAAACCCCTTCAAATACAAACTGAAACAAGGAAATTACACACCTATGCACCTCAAAGACACACACACTGCCTTTAATCAACCAAACCCCTCAAAAAACAACAGTAACACATTAAATGATGTGGAAAACCAGTACCCCCCCCAGAAAAAGCACAGACAGCATCTCTCTCACTCACACACACACACACACACACACACACACACACACACTTCCCCCCCATCAAAACCCCTTCATTCACAAAGTGAAACAAGGCAGCCTCCCTAACAAACGCCCTCCCAGACAAAACTAACAACTGTCCCGACGTGTGCAGCACCTCAAACAAGTTGCCTCACACTTCCACACCCTCCCTCACTCACACACACACACTCCCCCCCCCCCCCCACCTACTACAACAAAAAAAAAACAACAAATTTTAAAACACGGAAAAACATTTCAGAAAATACAATGTGCAACATTAATGGCAGAAACTCATCACCTTGTTAGCGCCCGTTTCATTTGTTTCGGAAACGGGCCTTTTTTACTAGTATTATAATAAGCTGGTTAGTACTCAGAAGGGCTAATAATAATCCTTACCTAGAAATGCTAATAATAATGCTGGTTCTTCTAAGAATACAAACAAGCACATTTTCAAAGCACTTAGCCTCCCAAAGTTCCATAGAAACCTATGGAACTTAGCCTCCCAAAGTGCTTTGAAAATATGCCTAAAAGTCACCTTCCTCTGGAGACATCTGGCTCTGCAACTGCAGAACATCTGTAACCACCATGTTGCTGCACCGTGTTAATCTATCTTTCCACCTACGCCCCCGTTCCTCATTCTGGTTTGTACCAAGGTGTCTCAACAGATCACGTGCCTTGGTACTGTACTGAAGGTCAAGCTAGTGTCACACTGGCCTGTCATTTCAAAGGAGGATTTGAGCCCTGAACCATAGTACTGTCAATGTTTCATAATACACAGTTCACACAGTTCTTATTTGGTTAAAATAATATAATTCAATAGCTTGTCCATGGTATAGATTCTTGCAGCACAACTGACCTGGCAAAGAATAATTTTGTGCTCTGCAGCTGAGTAAAAGCACAAACCATCATATTTAATCTAAAAGAAGATCCTAGGAATGGACTCAATTCAGAAATGGACCTATCTGTGTTCCTCTGAGATGGTAGATTACATTTTATGTCTGTGCTCAGTATGAGCACTAGGACATATGACATCCCTGAGAATATATTTAAATTGGATCTTTGGTAAAATTTTAAGTACTGTATAGAACTCTATTGGACTCTGATTAGACTTACCTTTCCCTTTTCTTCTCTTTGGATGAGCTTTGAGCATTTTTTCACATCAGCAGTGATCAATAATAGAAAAGATTGATCTTATCCCATTTGAAATGAGAATGGTTCTTTTTAATATTTTAGGGATATTAGCCTGATGAATTCAATCTTTTGATGAGTATAGTTTATAACCACATTTCTAGAATCAGATGTTGGTTTTTGATTTTAAATATTAATTACACATTGGTATGTGTCATGTGGCAGCGATTTGTTTTATATTGTTATTGTCAACCATGTTTTATGCTTTAATGATGATATATGCATATGACGTCCTGTTTACGAATGATAAGTGGGTTTATGGATATTATATTTACAAACATATATTGAAATTTTAAATAGTGATATGTCCCCCTTTTTATTACAACATGTCTGTTATGTGACCCCACAAAAATGCATGTGATGAGGTTAATCATGTCTTTATTTTGAAGAATGTATAATTGGACGAATGGACATGAATGGGGTATTTAGCTCCAATGACTTTAGTTCTCTGTTCCTGGATGGAACCAAAAGTAGGGCACTGCGAGTGTTTTTTCAGTTTTTTTAGTATTTCTTCAGTATATTTTCTGTTTTAAATGTTGAAAATCGCCCTATGACGTTGCTATAGAGAATATAGGCTGAATTAATCCTGTGCGCACGCCCCTTATTATGGGGATTTTGGTGCAGAGTCTATAGTGGGCGATTGTGGAGATTCCCGAAGGACTACCTTAAATGTCGGACCCCGCCCCGTTACGTCACTGTAGGAAGTATATTTTTGAAAACTTGCGTGCGTACGCTACTACTTTTGGCGGTTGTCAGGTTTGAAGGCGTTTTTCTGAATAGAGACGAGTTGTTCAAACAACGGGTAGGCATTGTTTTTTTATCGCTTGGGGACCAGGCTGGTTTTAGAAAGTTTTAAACCCACCGTCCTTCCCCCCCTTTTTTATGCTGTGGGTTGTATCAAAACTGTGCTATAAAGACCCTTTGATTTTAAAAGACGGATCTACGAGAGTTAGTTATATAATTTTTATGCATGCTCTCTTGCACTTACGGATATTAAATGGCCTTGAGGTGAGGCAAAGCAGCCCCAATCCGGGTTTAATATAGAGAATATTATTGAATCTGGTGCTGCATACAAGCACTTGTATTTTAAAAGTCTTTAGGGCTCTGGCAATAACTCTCTTTCACTTGTCTATTTGTTTTTTTTGGTATAAGAGATGTTGAATATGGCCTTATCATGATATACCTCATGTTAATATATTGTTTACGATATAAGGGAGTTCTTTTGAGACAGGGGGCGTTACTTTCTTTGTTTGAAAAATCTATTGTTTATGATTTGTCCACTATTAGATGATTGATTATGAACACCCCATTTTTTTGCTCTCTTACATCAGGAGTTTTACCCCGATCGGTTTACTCACCTCTTGTGCTACAGTTTGCAAGTTGACCGATAGGAGTTTATTGGTAAGAAAGGGTCATTCATTATATGTGATTTTATAGTGTCTAGTAGACTCTGACAATGCTCTATTCAGAAACACGTGACATGATATGATTATATGGGTGAATTGGCATGTATGTATATGCAAGGGTTCAATTAAGAAAATATACATATTTGGGTGTATATATGTATATGTATATACATGCACATGTGGATATGGACATTTGAGCTTATAGAGATATATACACAGGTGGGCATATATAGATATCATCTAGGAGTATACGTTTTTTTTTTTTAAGTTTTTTTCAAATGTTTTTTAATGCTTTTTAATGTTCTTTTAAACGTTTTCTTTTATATATATACATATATTTGTGCGTGGTGTGTATATAGTATAGTAAATATAAGTGTATATGTATATGGTTTGAAGATATGACAATGATGTGCAATTATGGTTTATTGATATTGTTGAACCAATTTATGGTTTTTATTTTGATTTATTTTTATGTATCTTTATGTCAGACCCCTGATGCAGGCGTTTGTACGCCGAAACACGGCCCGTGTCAAAGGGTATTTGTGAAATTAAAGGACTGCATTTTTTCTCAATCCTGAAGGCCCAGTTTCTGCTTCTTTTTTGTTTGCTCATTGCAAGTAGAAAAGCTTCATATAAGTTTCCCTGATTTATGCATTTACTTTCTCCTCTATTTTATGATTTTGTATAGCTTCTCCTCGCCCTTTTTAAATGTTTACTGGTCATTTTTTAAATATATTATTGGCCATTTTATTTATGTACACCATCTTGATTGATCCACTTTTAGACCAAGGAGAGGGTATATAATATTTTACAAATAAACACCTTGCATAAGGGAAAGAATTTACCTTGTACAGTAGTAGCTCAAGGTGTGTTACATTCAGGTACAGTATTTATTTTATTTATTTATTTGTTACATTTGTACCCCACATTTTCCCACCTATTTGCAGGCTCAATGTGGCTTACATAGTACCGTAAAGGCATTCGCCAGTCGGTTGATAACAAATACAGGTTATATTGTGGTCGAGTGAGGTAGGTGTGTGTCAGGCACCATAAGGGTCGAAGGGAATGAAGTTTGTATATTGTCCAGTATGATCACTCTGTGTTTCTGGGTGTGGGGATTTACGGTGGATCGGTGGGGTAAGCCTTTTTGAAGAGGTTGGTTTTTAGTGATTTCCTGAAGTTTAAATGGTCATGGATTGTTTTCACAGCTTTTGGGAGTCCGTTCCAGAGTTGTGTGCTTATAAGTACATAAGTACATAAGTAGTGCCATACTGGGAAAGACCAAAGGTCCATCTAGCCCAGCATCCTGTCACCGACAGTGGCCAATCCAGGTCAAGGGCACCTGGCACGCTCCCCAAACGTAAAAACATTCCAGACAAGTTATACCTAAAAATGCGGAATTTTTCCAAGTCCATTTAATAGCGGTCTATGGACTTGTCCTTTAGGAATCTATCTAACCCCTTTTTAAACTCCGTCAAGCTAACCGCCCGTACCACGTTCTCCGGCAACGAATTCCAGAGTCTAATTACACATTGGGTGAAGAAAAATTTTCTCTGATTCGTTTTAAATTTACCACACTGTAGCTTCAACTCATGCCCTCTAGTCCTAGTATTTTTGGATAGCGTGAACAGTCGCTTTACATCCACCCGATCCATTCCACTCATTATTTTATAGACTTCTATCATATCTCCCCTCAGCCGTCTCTTCTCCAAGCTGAAAAGCCCTAGCCTTCTCAGCCTCTCTTCATAGGAAAGTCGTCCCATCCCCACTATCATTTTCGTCGCCCTTTGCTGTACCTTTTCCAATTCTACTATATCTTTTTTGAGATACGGAGACCAGTACTGAACACAATACTCCAGGTGCGGTCGCACCATGGAGCGATACAACGGCATTATAACATCCGCACACCTGGACTCCATACCCTTCCTAATAACACCCAACATTCTATTCGCTTTCCTAGCCGCAGCAGCACACTGAGCAGAAGGTTTCAGCGTATCATCGATGACGACACCCAGATCCCTTTCTTGATCCGTAACTCCTAACGTGGAACCTTGCAAGACGTAGCTATAATTCGGGTTCCTCTTACCCACATGCATCACTTTGCACTTGTCAACATTGAACTTCATCTGCCACTTGCACGCCCATTCTCCCAGTCTCGCAAGGTCCTCCTGTAATCGTTCACATTCCTCCTGCGACTTGACGACCCTGAATAATTTTGTGTCATCGGCGAATTTAATTACCTCACTAGTTATTCCCATCTCTAGGTCATTTATAAATACATTAAAAAGCAACGGACCCAGCACAGACCCCTGCGGGACCCCACTAACTACCCTCCTCCACTGAGAATACTGGCCACGCAATCCTACTCTCTGCTTCCTATCTTTCAACCAGTTCTTAATCCATAATAATACCCTACCTCCGATTCCATGACTCTGCAATTTCTTCAGGAGTCTTTCGTGCGGCACTTTGTCAAACGCCTTATGTAGGAGAAGTTGGATGTGTAAGTTGTTTTGTATTTAAGTCCTTTGCAATTTGGGTAATGTAGGTTTAGGTATGATCATGATGATCGGATTCTGTTTCTGGTTGGTAGATCTATGAGGTCTGTCATGTATCCTGGGACTATGCCGTAGATAATTTTGTGGACCAAAGTGCAGATTTTGAAGGTGATCCGTTCTTTGATTGGGAGCCAGTGCAGCTTTTCTTGGAGGGGTTTAGCACTTTTGTTTTACCAAATATCAGCCTGGCTGCTGTGTTTTGGGCGGTCTGGAGTTTTTTTGTGAGTTGTTCTTTACATCCCACATAGATTCTGTTGCAGTAATCTGCATGGCTTAGGACCATTGATTTAATTAGGTTTCGAAAAATATCCCTCGGGAAGAAAGGTTTTACTCATTTAAGTTTCCACATTGAATAGAACATTTTCTTTATTACGGAGTTTACTTGGCTCTCAAGGGTAAGGTTGCGGTCGATTGTGACGCCAAGTATTTTTAGGCTGTCTGAGGTAGGGAGGGTGTGTCCTGGGGTGTTTATGGTTGTGGGTTTGTACTTGTTATGTTGAGATGAGAGGATGAGGCAGTGTGTTTTTTCAGTGTTCAGTTTCATTTGGAATGACTTTGCCCAGGAGTCCATGATGTTCAGGCCGTCATTGATTTAATTGGTTATTTCTGTCATGTCTGTAGATTGTAACGTCATCTGCATAGATGAACGGGTTGAGGTCTCAGTTGGATAGGGACTTTGCCAGTGAGATCATCTTCATGTTGAAGAGTATTGGTGATAATGGTGATCCTTGAGGTACTCCGCAGGTTGCTTTCCACGGTGGTGATGTGTTTGAGTTTGATTTTACTTGGTATGTTCTGGTGGTTAGGAAACCCTTGATCCAATTAAGTACATTTCCATCAATCCCAAAGTGACCAAGGAGTCTTAGTAGTATATTGTGGTTTACCATGTCGAATACGCTCGACATGTTGAATTGGAGGAGAAGTATGCTTTTACCTGTGGCTATTTCCTGCTTGAATTTGGCCAGGAGAGTGACTAGGACAGTTTCAGTACTATGGTGGGGGCGGAATCCTGATTGTGAGTCGTGTAATATTAAGAACTTGTCCATGTATTCCGTAAGCTGTTTGGTCACCAGGCTCTCCATCAGTTTGACTACTAGTGGGATAGACACAACTGGGCGGTAATTGGTAAGATCGTTTGTGTTTTTCTTAGTGTCTTTTGGTATTGGGATGAGTAGGATGTTACCATGTTCCTCGGGGAAGAGACCTTGTTGTAGCATGAAGTTTAGATGGGATGTGAGGTCAGCTATGAAGCGGCCGGGGGCGGATTTAAGTAGATGGCTGGGACATATATCCAGTTTGCAGTGGGTGTTGGCAAACCCATGAGTCACTTGTATAACTGTTTCAGTGGTGAGGAGATGAAATGTTGTCCAGATATGGTCAGCTGGGTTTCCGCCAGGGATTAGGTCCAGGTCGTTGAAGAAGTTTTTGATGCCGGTGTTGTGCTAAGTGTGCTGCGTAGTTTTATTATTTTTTTCATTAAAGTAATTAGCAAGTTTGTCTGCAGGTGGGATGTCTGTGTTGGTTGTGGTGATAGGGGTGGTGTCTAGTAACTTATTTACGAGTTGAAATAGTTTCTTCAGATCTTTGTAATCCGATCCTATTTTAGTTTTGTAGTAGGTCCTTTTGGTTTGTCTTATTGCATATTTGTATTTTCTGTGTCTTTGTTTCCATGCATTGAGTGTATGTTCATCTTTTATTTTTTTCCATGCTTGTTCAAGTTTCCTGGATTGTGTTTTGAGTTGTTTTAATTCATCATTGAACCATGGTATCGAGTTTTGTCTTCTTGATATTCTTGTCTTTAAGGGTGCTATTTCGTTTAGTACGCTTCTGCATCCATACATCCATACATTATCCCAATGATTGAGATAATGTATGGAATCCGTTCATGTTTTCCATTCGTCGTCATATATCAGTTGTCAGAATACTTGCCCTCTCGTAGTGTAAATTGTGTGTTCTGGTGTATGGTTTAATCCCTTCTTATTCCAGTTTAGGGATAGGTTCCATTTGTAGTGGTCGGTCCAAGGTGTTTTTGTCCATTTGATGTCTGTTATTAATAGGTTATGATCTGTGGACAGTTTATGTGCTAAGAGGTCTAGTGTGTGTCCCTTGGTGTGGGTAGCCTGCATGTGAGGCCATTTAAGATCCAAGGACTGTAGGAAGTCTTTGTATTCACATGCATTGGTAGAGTTGGGGTAGAGTTGGGGTTTATGTCACCTAGTATTAATGTATTGGAGTTGTTTACACAAGTAGATATTACAATCTCAGTTTGTACCTGAGGAATAGAGGATTAAGTGACTTGCCCAAGATCACAAGGAGTAGGTTATTCCATCCCCCTTTTTAACTAGGGTTAAGTCCCACAGCCTTCAATACAGAGTCAATCTGTCAGCTATGTTAGACGCTGTCGGACAATTTAATGTTATGTCTCCCTTTCCAAATCTTTGTGCTAACACTCTGTCCATCCCCCTTAGGGATACCATCAGTTCTCTTTCAGGAGGACAAGTCTTCTTTTGGGCTCTTTCAGGTGTGTCCTTCAAAATTTTTAAAGCAAATGTCTTCTTTTTCATGGGAGAGGAATCCTTTTTGTGGCCATGCCAGCATACCAACTACATAATAAGACACCATCTCCTATTAGTCAGTTTGGATATATAGGGTTGTTGATGTAGGAATATGTGAAAGACAAGTGCTGCATGCATTAACTGTCAACAATTCTATGAGCTATGATGTAATTGGATATAGTGTAATGTCTTGTGGGTGTGTCCGAGTCACTCTAGTTGCTCTGAGAGTGAGTCAGTCTGTGTCAGCATAAGATGGTGTTAGCAATCTCTCTTCAAGCTGTATGATAACCAACTGACAGAATTTTTGTATTCAGTAGTTTTACCATGTCTACTGTAAGTATGATGTAAATAGTTATCTGAAGAAACTGTAAGTAAACATCATTTTTGTTTGGAAGTTAAAGAAGAGAGAGTAATTGAATCTTTTATTCAAGAGTCTGTGAGAGAGAGAGAGAGAGAGAGAGAGAGAATAAATAAATAAAAAGAATGGGAGTTAACACTTCTAAAGCTCTGCTGCGTATGGGCTAAATCTGCTGAAGTAAAAGTCTATTTTTTCATTTCTCCCCATCATATTGGGTTATGGGCCCAGACCACTAAAATACAAAAAAAAAGAAAACATTAAGAAATTTTTTTTATCTCTCCACACAAAAGACAAGATGGCAGCTGCACCATTACTATGTTCTCTCAAAGTGCCCCAACTGAATGAATATAACTATATTCAGTGGGAGATGAGATTTAAATGTATTATTGAAGCAAAGAAGCTAAATATATGTTTGGATCAAGTAAGAAATGCTGACAATTTTTAAGAATGGAATACTGCAGACTGTTATGTCAGAAGTATGCTATATGAAGCTCTGACAGAGAAACAGGCAATATTGATTGATGGAACAGACACCTCAAAAGAAATATTGCAAAAATTGAAAACCATGTCTGGTACTTCATATACAAAACAACAGCCTATATGGTTATCAGAAATAATTCAATTGAAGTTGAATGACAAGAAAAAATGTAATGATCATATAACACATTTAATGTCATTATTTAAGAAGCTAGAATTATCGGGTATACCTATCTGCGATGCTTTAAAGAGAGCTTTTATGTTTACATCTCTGTCTAAAAGTTTTGAAGTATTCAGGACAGTGAATGAAGCAATTGAAGGACAATCTTTTGAACAGGCTGTCTCTAAGCTTAGACAAGAATGTATTATAACAGAGGAGATCTATTCACCAAGAGAGATTAACCAGAATGAAACATTTTTCTCAGCAATGCATAGTAGGAGGCGGAGCTATAATGAAAAAAGCCTGCCCAGAAACAAGCTGATTTGCTATTCATGTGGTAAAGAGGGACATATATCAAAATACTGTAACAAGAAAAACCACACCCCTTCTAGCTCATTTAAGCCAATGGAGAATAAGCATGGTCAAAGATTCTACAGACTGACAACGGTGGTGAGTTTACTTCACAAACCATACAAACATTTCTAGAACAAGAAGGTATTCAGCACATAAAGACAGTTGCATATACACCAGAACAAAATTCTGTAGCTGAAAGAAAGTTCAGATTGCTTGTAGAAATGACAAGATGTATGCTATCTGATAGTAATCTTCCAAAGAGATTATGGGGAGAAGCAATTCTCATAGCAGTATACCTACAGAACAGACTACCTACAAAAGGGACTGATCGCACCCCACATGAAATGTGGCATAGTAAAAAGCCAAATCTGTCACATATAAGAATATTTGGAAGTACAGCATATGCTCATGTGCCGAAACAGAAAAGACATAAGCTGGATTCCACAACAGAAAAAGGAATTCTAGTGGGCTATGATTCAGGTCACAAAGGTTATAGAATTCTGAATCTAAACACTGGATTTGTTGGTGTAAAACACATCACATATTTTGATGAAAATAAAAAATTGATAAAGACTGGAAAATTCCAAATGAACCTTATCATCCAGAATATGAAAAGAAACCAATAATCAATATCCCGGTGATTATAAACACTAACACACCAGAATTGTCTGATAATAATTTTTCTGATTCTAATGAGGAACAGGAAAATGAAATAGATACAGAAAGTGTTTATACTGAAGACAGTACCACTGATGAAGGGGAAATGATTGGAGATAGAATCTCGATCTCAGATGACATGGAGAGGTCAGACCAACAAAATGTCAGACGCTCATCCAGAGAAAATCGAGGTAATCCACCCCAAAGACTATCTTATTTAACAACTTCTGATGATGCACAAGAACCTTTAACTTGGGATGAAATTGATCAAATGTCTGAAAAAGAAGCAGAAAAATGGAAAAAAGCTGCACAAGATGAAATCGACGCGTTGCATAAAAACAAAACATGGAACTTAACTGAATTACCCCATGGCAAAAAGGCCATAGGATGCAAGTGGGTATTTAAGTTGAAAAGAAATGCACAAGGACAAGTAGAAAGATATAAAGCCAGACTGGTAGCAAAAGGTTATCTTCAAAAATATGGTGAAGATTATGATGAAGTATTTGCACCACTAGTGAAACACACAACAATCAGAACTCTCCTAAGCATAGCTGCATCAAAGAAAATGCAAGTGAAACACATAGATGTTAAAACAGCATTTCTTCATGGAGATATATCTGAAGACTTGTATATGAAACAACCAGAAGGTTTCATAGATACAAATAACTGTCATTTAGTGTGTAAACTGAACAAAGGTTTATATGGTTTAAAGCAAAGTGCAAAATGCTGGAATGAGAAAATGCATGAAATGTTAACTGATTTAGATTTTAAGCAAGGAGAAGCAGATAAATGCTTGTATACTAGACAAAAGGAAGGTCATTGTGTGTACATTTTAGCATTTGTAGATGATTTGCTTATAGCAAGTGAAAGTGAAAAAGAGTATAAAGACATTGTAAAGTGTTTAAATCAGAATGTTGAAATAACTGAACTTGGAAATGTGTCATACTATTTAGGTATGAATATTGAAAAACAGAAAGATGGTTCTTATTTAATAAGTCAGAAACAAAAGATTAATGATCTTATTGAAAGTATGGGTATGCAGGAAGCACACTCAGTAGGTTCACCTATGACCACAGATTTTCAGAGGGATGAAACTGAAAGGGAACCATTACCAGATAATATTCTATACAGATCTGCAATAGGAAAACTTTTGTATCTAACTACCACTTACAGAGTTGATATAGCGAATGCTGTAGGAATTTTAAGTAGAAGAGTGAACAAGCCTACTAAGACTGACTGGACTGCTGTAAAAAGAGTGGTAAGATATTTGAAAGGTACAATTGACTGTAAATTGGTGATTCCGGTAAATAGTAATCAGAAATTGATTTGTTACTGTGATTCTGATTGGGCTGGAGATCATTCACATTACAAATCCACAAGTGGGTATGTGTTTATGTATGGAAAAACATCTATTTCATGGGCAAGTCATAAACAAACCATTGTAAGTTTATCATCCACAGAAGCAGAATATGTTGCTGTGTCTGAAGCATGTCGTGAACTAATGTGGATAGAAAAACTGTGTACAGATTTTGGTATAGAACAGCAGAGACCGATACAGATTTTTGAAGACAATCAAAGCTGTATAAGGTTGTCAATAAATGACAGGGTACAGTCTAGAACAAAACATATTGCAACAAAATTCCATAATGTCAGAGAATTGTCAAGGCAAGGAGTAATAAGTTTGCAATATAAACAAACTGACCAAATGATTGCTGATATCTTGACGAAACCGCTAGCTGTAAGAAATTTTGAAAATCTACGAGAAAAGCTAGGACTGTATGTATATAAATAAATATATAAGAATTGAATTGTTGGACAATAATGCATGTGAAGGGGTATGTAGGAATATGTGAAAGACAAGTGCTGCATGCATTAACTGTCAACAATTCTATGAGCTATGATGTCATTGGATATAGTGTAATGTCTTGTGGGTGTGTCCGAGTCACTCTAGTTGCTTTGAGAGTGAGTCAGTCTGTGTCAGCATAAGATGGTGTTAGCAATCTCTCTTCAAGCTGTATGATAACCAACTGACAGAATTTTTGTATTCAGTAGTTTTACCATGTCTACTGCAAGTATGATGTAAATAGTTATCTGAAGAAACTGTAAGTAAACATCATTTTTGTTTGGAAGTTAAAGAAGCGAGAGTAATTGAATCTTTTATTCAAGAGTCTGTGAGAGAGAGAGAATAAATAAATAAAAAGAATGGGAGTTAACACTTCTAAAGCTCTGCTGCGTATGGGCTAAATCTGCTGAAGTAAAAGTCTATTTTTTCATTTCTCCCCATCAGTTGAGAGGTATTGGACTCCATAAGCAGTGGGTCTTGCTCTGCATAGCTGAACTCCTCCCTGTTTCTCCCATGCATGTGTATCTCAAAAAGCACATATTTCACAGCAGTGCTTGATTAGTTAACTATCATGAAGGCCTTTGTATTTCTTCACTGAAAGGGATTATGCTTATGCAGCACAGCCTCAGAGAGGCTTCATGCAAAGACTTTCACGGATACTTAACTAATAATCAAGCTTTTGAGATAAATATACCTGGGCTCCAAAATCAGAACTAGGGCTAGATGACCAGGCCTTTGCACTGGGCACTGTATTTTTAAGGGCATTTCCGATGCTGCTGTGTGGAGAGGGGATGGAGGACATATTTATTGTTGAAGACCTCAGGGCCCTTTAAAGCACCCCTTGCCTCTGAGGGGAGCTAAACACTTTGGGGTGGGGGTGGGGGTGGGGGGTTAGAAAGCCCTTCTGGCAAAGGAAACACACTCCAGAGTATATTTTTTCTCTTTTATAATAATGCTAAAATTTATTACAGTAAATAAATGATTACAATAAAATTATTTTATCCCAGTGTTACAGAAAATTGAATTCTTATTTATATAAAACTAAATTTCAGCAAAAGCAAAATAAAATGTCTCTCTGGTGGCGTCTCTACGTGTTTCCCTGGAAGCTTTCAGGTCTGAGTGCTACAAGGTGTGCTTAGTCAGATATCTGAAGCTTCCCTTTGTCTTATCTCTTAATGTCTTTTATATATTTTTTTCTATCTTATCTGGATTCTTCAACCCTGACCTCTAAGGTCACCTTATCATACCTCTGCTTTTTCTTTGGTATTTTTTCCATTATTCATCATTTGCCCTTTGTAACCTCAAAATTCACTGAATATTTACCACTCCTATGGCAGGGATATGGCAGCAGCGTAGCTCTGCTTCTGGTTCCAGGGCTGGTCTTAGGTAGGGGCGACAGGGGCAATTGCACAGGGCCTCATGCTCCCAGGGGCCCCGCGGCAGCCTTAGCATCTCCCTCCCGCTCCCTGCTTCAGTAGTCATGCCGACATGCCGTCTCCTGTTCTTAATCTAACCTTCCGGCTCCCTGCAGCGCTGCCTTCTTCAATTTGGGATGATGGCAGTGTGAGTGAGTTAAACACACTGCGTTCGGTGGCTCGGAAGCTTTCTCTCTCCTACAACTTCCTGTCCTGCATAGATGGGATGCTGCAACGGAGAGCTTCCAGGGCCATCAAAGCCAGTGTGCTTACCTAACGCTGCCGGCGGCCCAGAAAATTTAAGAAGGCAGCAGTGCTGCAAGCAGGAACTAAGGGAGCTGAAGGTAATTAGATTGAGACGGCTGCTGAAGCCCACGAGGTTGGTCTCCCTTTCTTTCTCCTCCGCACACCCCTCGTCCCCTTACCCAAACAAAGCAAGTAAATCTATGAGCTGCTCTATCCACGTTGTCGTTCTTTATTGTTTGTAGCATTTTTATTGAACCTCACTTATATTTTCAAAGATGCCGGCTTGTGTAGTGAACACAGAGGAAATATTGGTTTAATCTAATTAGTTCTAAATTGTAATCATTGTGTCAGGGCCGGTCAAACCCGGTAAACAGGGTAAGCACTGCAGGAGGGCGCATGCCTTCAAGGGCGTCACTTTGCAAGCAATCAACCTCTGCTGAGTATCTAATCTCTGCTGCTCATCTCAGTCTGGCTCCAAAGCTGTCAGCTCTCTGTCCCGTCCCCTCCCCCCTCCCAAGCAGAGAAATACCCTCCTTGTGTTTGTCAGAGGATGTCACTGGCTCTGAAATAACTTGTGGGAGCTCAGCTAACCTCTGCCCAGAGAGGGCTCAGACAGAGACAGCACAGCAGAGCCTGGACCCTTGTTTTGTCAGAGACTGCTGTTTAGTGCTGCACCTGACCCACCCTTTTCTACCCCCCACCCCCAACACAGCAACTCACAGGACAGGAGGGCTAGATGCCTGCTTTCAATTCCTAACCATCACCTATCTCTCATTCCCACTTCAGTAACTCCTGTTAGTCTGTCCAACTCAGATTGTAGAATATGTTAGTTTATGCTGATTAAGTCTGTCCTAGCTAGATCCTAAGCTGTGCTCGATGGGAAGGCTATTGTACTGCATGCAGAGTCTAACTTCTTAGGATTTCAGGTTAATTTTTGAAGAATTTGAAGAGGGGCTATCTCTGTTCTACATGTGTGACTGCAAGGCCAAGTGTCTGTTTGTTAGATTCTGAAATTTTGATAACACATTGTTTTTCAGAGTTGGCAAGACTGTCCGTTCTCCTAATTCCTGGTCTGTGTGCTAAGTTATTTTTCTTCTATACTGGTGTTATATTTTCAATGATGATGCCATGGCTGGTAAAAGGGGTGTGTCTACTGTGG
Source organism: Microcaecilia unicolor (assembly GCF_901765095.1). Classification (NCBI taxonomy): domain Eukaryota; kingdom Metazoa; phylum Chordata; class Amphibia; order Gymnophiona; family Siphonopidae; genus Microcaecilia; species Microcaecilia unicolor. The sequence continues at coordinate 195,085,438 of NC_044034.1, read as the reverse complement.
GGGCGGAGCCATAGTTATCCCGCCTCTGGATGGGTAGGGGCGCTGACTAATAGACTGCAGGAGGGCACTAGAAACCCTAGGGCCGGCCCTGCATTGTGTCATTTAGAGGGGTTGGTTATAGGGCCTCTATTCTGATGTTTTCACCTCGTATAGGGCAACCAAATCAGACATTATGAGTATCAGGTGTTTAACAATCAGACTCACTATTTATAAGTACAGTTAAAAAAAAAAAATCATTAATTAGGTTGAGACCTGGGAGCATTTAACATCTTTTTTTTCCCTGTGCCTACATTAAAAAAAAAGATGGTATATGGGAGCATGCTCCTTTTGCTTTGTGGAATGCAGTGGTATATTATAAAAATGTACTGGCCTTTTTTATTACTACTATTTCAGAGAAGATATTGAATAATGAGGGAAGGGTTTCCTTTGTGCAGAACTATCCAGAGTCGGTCTAAATGTTTTCAGCAAACTGTTAGCCATCAAGTTCATACGTTAATTATGTTCAATGGAAAATAAATCTGTTAGCTTAGACTGCTTGCTATGTGAATATTCAATCACTGTTTCATTATTGCTACCAAGTATTACATATAAAATGCATTTGTTTTAATTCATTTAGCCAGTCCTTGCTTTGTTTTGCTTTTTAAACCCAAAGGTTTCCTATGAATAGAATTGTGAATATTTGAATTAGTTTTTCTGTTAAAATTTCACTTGATTTACTTCTATTTGAAATTAAAAAAAATTTAAAAACACAGCTTATCAGGGGGGATCGGGGTGGATCCACGCTGAACTGGTCTGTACGGGACCTCGCAATTGCTAAGACCGGCGCTGCCTGGTTTTGCCCTTAGATGTCAGTGGCGCCATTTTGCTGAAAGCAGCTGCCAGACAGGACGGGCCCCCACCCCCCTCGGAGAGTGAGCAATACAGGAACTATGCGAGGTAGCTGGAAGGCAGCAGATGCACCATTTGCCCCCACCCCCAGCTGCCTTCCTGCTACAGAGGAGAGCTGCTGGCATCGAGGCCGAGCTTGCACTGGTCACTCCCCTGTCTCCCTCCAGTCCCCACGCACCGGACGTGATCGCAGGCACATCTCGCCCCGTATGCAAAAGAGGCATGACGTCATGCAATATGGGGGATTTAAGGCTGGTGGCCGCTTCAGTTTTGGGCGGTACTGCAGCAGATCTAAGAGTGAGTGGTGAGTTGGGGGGGGGGGGGGGGAGATGTCTAGGTAAGCACTGCGATTATTGTTATTTGTGCGTGTGTATTTTCAGATGTAAAACTGTACTGTAGGAAATTTATTTTAAAAGAGCGAGAGATAGCCCTTCCTTTGCAGAGTTTTAAACACGCATCGTATTTGCTGTTCTATGTTCCAACTTCTCCGTGATCATTCTTAAATTCTACAGAAGCATGCGTGTAAAACATTCGGAAGATTTTGTAGAGGGCCGTTATAGTGGACAGCAACGTACGGCTTCTGACAGCTAGGCAGGTGCCAATAAATGTTGCGCAGTGGCTGACCTGCCAACATTGGTGGCCTCACTCCGGTGTTTTATTAACGGTGCTTTTCCAGTCCTGCTAGAAAATGGTGTTGTACAGACATGAGACAGTGTGTCGGCCGCCTGTTGCAGAATTTACAGTAACTATTTCTTTTGTGCCCGTAACTTAGTAATGGGTTGACGTGCCCTGTTATCAGCGGTGAGGCGATGCTTCTTCCCCAGGAAATGAGTCATTGCCGCAGGGAAGTGGATGCGGAGTTCTGCTGCTGCTTGGAAAGAGCCTGAAGGAGCCACGATGTGGCCTTAACAGCGATAGTTAAAAGCAGCGGTGGAGGATGCCGTAAACGTTTGGGATTAGCCTGTAAAGCGATAGGGGTCTCTGTAGAAGGAGGGCAGTGATCTAGATGGACCAAAATAGATTCCGATTGCCAGTAGCGACTCCCCTTCCCCCAACCAGTTTAGGTTTCTGAAGTCTCCGTGGCCTGTGGGTGCCGTCTTCCTTTGTATTTACCGAGGTCAAAAACTTAACAACCCCACCCTTTTCATTTTGAGAGGGGACAATTCTGAATTACTGGTAGTCCTTGGTATTTTTCCACCGTCAGACTTTTCAGCTCCATCACAACCAACCTCTTGGGCTAAAGCACTATGACCTTTTCTTTCACAACTTGCTGGAGGGTTTCCCCCCTCTAAGATTTTACTGCCCCTACAAATTCAGATTCAGAGTGAGTTATGTTCAGGTACAGTAGGCATTTTCCCCAGAGGGTGGACAAGTGATCTAAGCTAGATTTCCTAATGTGAACACACCTTAATGTGAATTATGCACATGGTAAATAGGCCCCATTGACCGTAATATGCATTAATATCTTAACACAGTTGGAAATTTTATTTCATTACTGGCTAAAAATTTAATAAGTGCAGCTTTTTATTCTGTATGATCCTGAACACTAAATCTAAAATAGCTTCCAGAACCCCAAAATGAAATGTTTTCTCACAAGTTTTATTCGTATAGCAGTCAATGTTCTTCTGTTGCTGGATGTTGGTGCTGTTCTTCTTCTCTGACAGACAATGTTTTTGTACATATTGATAATCTAATTCACCTTCTCTTGTGATTGGCAAAATGTGGATAATTTTCTGTTTTGTCATGTACTTAGATACCTTGTAGCTATGTTTATATTTTGTGTAGGTCAGAAACAACAAGCACCTTCTAATCAAAATACAAGATACATTGATTACAATAAATCAAATCAATTCTTGTATAATGCTAATATCCCCTTTTCATGGTTCAGTGCGATTTACATTCTAGGTGAGGTAAAACAATTGAAGGAAAGTTACACCTTTCTGATGGACCTTAACAGATATGAACTTTTACTTATTAGGATTTATTTACCACTTTTTTGAAGGAATCCACTCAAGGTGGTGTAGAGTAAGAATTGATCAAACATGAGCAATAGGCAATTACAGCAGTAAAAATATTCATACTTGCCACTGGTTCTCAAGCTTTTTACATACTGTAATTTTGTATCCAGTGCTACAGGCCTTTTTCATCTGGTTTTTGGACCTTCTTTAAAATTGCGCAGCTACTTGCAGTGCAGCAACTTTGTAGGGGATTCTGGGCATTTCAGATCTTCCTAGCAGGGGGTTTTAGGTTTGCTATAGATTACACAGTGGGAAGCATTAAACGATCTCAACTTGAAGTAGCAGTTCTTTGTTATGAGAACCGTACACTAGTCTCCTTTAAGAGTCCTGAAAGTGTCAGCCTTAAGTTTGGCCTCTACTGTATGATTTTATTCCCCCCCCCCCCCCCCCCCCCCGTTTTATAATATCATTCTACTTTAGTTTAATTCAGCTATTAAATCAGTGACTATTCTCTGCCTGGTAGCATACACTTGCAGTCATAGCCCCCAATTCTGGCTACTAGATGTAGACATTGTGACAACTTGACTCCTCCCCCTAGGAGATGTGAATTCTGCTCTCTGCTTCAGTCAGAGTTAGAGATGCCATGGAGGAAGTATGCTTCCTCTCCCCATCCTCCAGTTCCTTATGCTCTTTATAGAAGCTGCCTGGTCAGAACTGCTTCCTACTACTACTTATCATTTCTATAGCGCTACTAGACGTACACAGCGCTGTACACTTGAACATGAAGAGACAGTCCCTGCTCGACAGAGCTTACAATCTAATTAGGACAGACAAACAGGACAAACAAGAGATAAGGGAATATTAAGGTGAGGATGATAAAATAAGGGTTCTGAACAAGTGAATAAGGGTTAGGAGTTAAAAGCAGCATCAAAAAGGTGGGCTTTTAGCTTAGATTTGAAGACTGCCAGGGATGGAGCTTGACATACCGGCTCAGGAAGTCTATTCCAGGCCTATGGTGCAGCAAGATAAAAGGAACAGAGTCTGGAGTTAGCGGTGGAGGAGAAGGGTGCAGATTTACCCAGTGAACGGAGTTCCCGGGGAGGAATGCAGAGAGGTACTGAGGAGCTGCAGAGTGAATGCACTTACAGGTCAATAAGAGGAGTTTGAACTGTATGTGGAAACGGATAGGAAGCCAGTGAAGTGACTTGAGGAGAGGGCTAATATGAGCATAACGACCCTGGCGGAATATTAGTCGTGCAGCAGAATTTTGAACAGATTGAAGAGGAGAGAGATGGCTAAGTGAGAGACCTGTGAGAAGCAAGTTGCAATAGTTAAGCGAGAGGTGATAAGAGCGTGGATGAGGGTTCTGGTAGTGTGCTCAGAAAGGAAAGGGCGAATTTTGCTGATATTATAGAGAAAGAAACGCCAGGTTTTAGCAGTCTGTTGAATATGTGCAGAGAAGGAGAGGGAGGAGTCGAAGATGACCCCAAGGTTACGAGCTGATGAGACAGGAAGGACGAGAGTGTTATCCACAGAAATAGAGAATGGGGGAGGAGGAGAGGTTGGTTTAGGGGGAAAGATAAGAAGCTCAGTCTTGGTCATGTTTAGTTTCAGATGGCGCTGAGACATCCAGGCAGCAATGTCAGACAGGCAGGCTGATACTTTGGCCTGGGTTTGGCTGAGATTTCTGGTGTGGAGAGGTAGATCTGGGAGTCATCAGCGTAAAGATGATACTGAAAACCATGGGATGAGATCAGAGTACTAAGGGAAGAAGTATAGATGGAGAAGAGATGAGGTCCCAGGACAGATCCCTGAGGTACACCAACTGACAGTGGAATAGAAGTAGAAGAGGATCCACTAGAGTATACACTAAAGGTATGCTGGGAGAGATAAGAAGAAAACCAGGAAAGAACAGAGCCCTGAAATCCAAGTGAGGACTGCGTATCAAGGAGTAGGCTGTGATCAACAGTGTCAAAAGCAGCAGATAGATCGAAAAGGATGAGGATAGAATAGAGACCTTTGGATCTGGCTAGGAACAGATCATTGGAGACTTTAGCAAGCGTTGTTTCAGTTGAATGAAGGGGGCGAAAGCCAGATTGAAGTGGATCAAGAATAGCTTGAGATGAAAGAAAGTCAAGGCAATGGCAGTGAACAGCGTTCAAGTATCTTGGATAGGAAAGGGAGGAGGGAGATGGGGCGATAGTTGGAAGGACAGGTAGGGTCCAATGAAGGTTTTTTAAGGAGTGGTGAGACTACAGCATGTTTTGAAGGCATCAGGCACAGTCGCAGTGGACAGTGAAAGATTGAGGATATGACAGATAAACGGGATGACAGTAGCAGAGATAGTGTTAAGTAGATGGGTGGGAATAGGATCAGAGGAACAGGTAGTTAGTTTCGAGGAGGAAAGAAGATGTGTAGTTTCCTTGTCATCAAGCAGATGAAGCCATTACGTATGGGTTGTGTCCATCAACCAGCAGGGGGAGATAGAGAGCACTCAACTTTTCACAGTGGCTCATGGCCAGCCAGCTCCACTGCCTCTTCAGTATTCTCTATCTCCCCAAGCAGGGTGGCTGCAGCTTCTTCGAGCTCCATCAAAAATCTGCCTGGGGGTGGCTCCTGGCTTGCCAGTTGTTAGCCGGGGTGTTACAGGCTATAGAAGCTTCACTTTGAAGTCACATAGGTTAGCCCTTTCCCTGCCTTACCCATGCCCCCGTGGATGTGGACATATTAGCTTGCTTTTCCCTGTCCTTTCCCACTCAGTGGATACAGGCACATTGGTTCGCCTTTCCCTGCCTTTCTCACTCATCTGAGTCTCCGGAGTTCTTATTACCTCTGCTTTCCTCACAGCTTTAAAAAAAAAAAAAAAATGGTTTTCCTTTGATTCTTCTATGGGACCGGAGCTGTGATACTCGGTCCGGTGAGGTAAGAGGTGGGCCCGCAATCGGGGCGTTTTTGGCGCGAAACCGCCATTTTGAATTTTCCTGCCATTTTCGGCGATGGCTGCAGAGAATGTAAAGCGCTGTTCCCGGTGTGGCAAGCGCAAATCAGCAGCAGGGCTCTGTAAATCATGCTGTACAGGTGTAAGAGCCGGCCTGAGCATGGCGAGCGATGATTCTTCCCGCTCAGAGCTGGCAGCGGACGCCATTTTGAATTCTCCACATGGCGCGGCCTCTGTAGAGAGCCCTGAGCCCGGGGGGGGGGGGGGGGGGGGGGACCTCGAATTGAGGCTATTCAGGGAGTGGCTAGCCCCGGACGGGATCTGGGTGCCCAGGGTGAGTTTTTCTCCCCTGATTTTGTGTTATTATTGCATAAAGCATACATGCTGAAAAGAGCTCTCCCTCAAGGGTCGCCTGAGGCCCCTTCTATTGTCCCCCCCCCGGTGGATTCTGGCCTGGGACTGCCCGCTGAGGCTATTTTCCCTGATAATTGGCATAAAGAAAAGCGTAGAAGGGCTAATTCCCCTTCAGATTGTGGTGCACCTCCTTTCCCCCCCCCCCCCCCCCCCCCCCCCCCCCCCCCCCCCCCGTGGTTGGGCTGTGAGGATTCGGAGAGTTCTGGCAGGCCTTCGTGGTCTGAGGAGCCAGTCAGGTGCAGAATTACCACAGGATCTGGATGATCCCTCCGCGGTGAGGATTTTCCACCGTGATGAGCTGCCAGCGCTTATTTCAGATGTCATACAGGTCCTTTCTGTTGAAGAGCCTGACAGTGGCACAGCCTCCTCTGTGAATCCTAGGATGGCTAGTACCATAAAGCCTGCTCGAGCCTTTCCTTTGCATGACTCCATCCAAGAGCTTATTTCCGTTCAGTGGGCTGACCCCGAGGGACCTTTGAAAGTTTCCAGGGCTATGGGGCAATTATACCCTCTGCGTGAGGAGCATTTGGCTCGCTTTGCAGTGCCTAAAGTCACTGCGGTGACAGAGAACTACCCTTCCTGTGGAAGGAGGAGTTGCCCTGAAGGATATACAAGACCGTAGGCTGGAAGCAGCACTTAAACGGTCCTTTGAAATTGCAGGTCTTACTGTTCGGGCGTCTGCATGCAGTTGTTCTGCTGCTAGAGCCTGCCTGGCGTGGTTGCAACAGGCAGTGGAACAGCCCGGAGATGGAGCGGAGCCCTTCTCGGATGTGGCTCCGCGAATAGAGTCGGCCTTGTCCTTTTTGGCTGATGCCCTTTATGATATTGTCAGAGCTTTGGCTAAACAAATGGCAGTAGCAGTGGTGGCTCGCCGTCTTATTTGGCTACGACATTGGGCAGCGGACATGGCCTCTAAGCAAAGGTTGGTGAAGTTGCCCTTTCAAGGCCTTCTCCTATTTGGTGAGGAGTTGGGAAAAATGAAATTGTTAAAGGCCTGGGAGATCCTAAACCCCAGCGCTTGCCCAAAGATAGGCCGAGGCCTTCCTCCAAGGGCCAGGCGGTCCACTCCTCTTATAGACCTTGCTTCCGTGAAGCTAGAAGGTACCGCCTGGGGCGTTCTGCTGGGTTCACTTCTCGTGCCCGTTTTTCAGCAGAGGAACTCCTTTCGCTCGGACAAGCGTTCCGCAGCCACTGGCTCTAGGCCTGGAGTTCAGGGGCGACCCTCTCAATGATGGTGCGCCGGCCCCCTCCTCGCTTCCTGTCATCGGAGGACGTCTTTGCCGAGGAGTGGGCCAATATTTCCTCAGATCAGTGGGTTCTGGACCTGATCAGAGATGGCTACAGATTAGAATTCAACGCCCCAGTAAGAGACGTGTTTGTGGAGTCCCGATGCGGTTCTGCCGCCAAACGGGCGGCGGTAGAGGAGACTTTGCAAGGTCTGATTCAGTTAGGGGCCGTGTCCCCGGTACCTCCCGCTGAACATGGCTACGGCCGATACTCCATCTACTTTGTGGTGCCGCGAAAAGGTGGGTCTTTTCGCCCTATTCTGGACTTAAAAGAATTAAACAAGTCCCTGAGAGTCCGGCATTTCCACATAGAAACCCTGCGCTCCGTCATTGCTGCGGTAAAGCCAGGAGAGTTTCTCACGTCTCTAGACCTGAAAGAAGCTTACTTGCACATACCAATTTGGCCCCCGCACCAGAAGTTTCTGAGGTTTGCGGTGTTGGGAAAACATTTCCAGTTCCGGGCCTTGCCTTTTGGCCTCACCACAGCTCCCCGAACCTTTTCGAAGGTAATGGTGGTAGTAGCTGCTTTGCTCAGGCGAGAAGGTATCAGGGTTCACCCGTACCTAGACGACTGGCTCATCAGAGCAGACTCTGTAACAGAGCTATCAAGCTACAGCCAGAGTGGTCTCAGTACTTCAATCTCTAGGCTGGGTCGTCAATATGGCCAAAAGTCACCTGACCCCCTCACACTCTAGAATATTTGGGGGCCAGGTTCGACACAGCCTCGGGCTATGTATACCTACCCGAGCTAAGGCGGTGCAAGCTTCAGAATCAGGTCCGTCTGCTCCTGAAGATGCCCCACTCGCGAGCTTGGGACATTGTCCAGCTGCTGGGATCGATGACAGCCACATTGGAAGTGGTGCCCTGGGCGAGAGCGCACCTGAGACCTCTACAGTATTCCCTACTTCAAAGATGGTCTCCAGTTTCTCAGGATTATCAATGCAGACTTTCTTGGCTCCCTGCGGCCCGACTCAGCATGGAGTGGTGGCTCTCAGACAGCATGCTGCGGCGAGGAATACTGCTGGCGCTCCCCGATTGGTGTCTAGTAGTGACAGATGCCAGCCTGAAGGGCTGGGGCGCACATTGCAAGGGGAAGCATGCCCAGGGTCTATGGACACCCGAGGAGTCGGAGTGGTCCATCAACCGCCTGGAGTTGAAAGCGGTGTTTTAGGTGCTTCTGGCCTTTCAAGTGACCCTGGAAGGATTGGCTGTCAGAGTGATGTCGGACAACACGACAGCAGTGGCCTAGATAAATCGACAAGGCGGCACTCAGTGCAGAGCACTGGCTGCGCAGGCCGAACAGATTTGCCACTGGGCCGAGCTGCATTTTCAGTTTCTGTCGGCAGCTCACATTGCAGGTCAGAGCAACGTGCAAGCCGATTAAGCAGGCATCAGAGCGATCCAGCAGAATGGGAACTTGCAGACGAAGTATTCCTGCAGATATGTGCCAAATGGGGCAAGCCCGTGATGGATCTTATGGCGACAAGTTCAAATGCCAAAGTCCCGTGCTTCAGCAGAAAGAGAGATCCTCGCTCGGCAGGGTTGGATGCCTTGATTCAGCCCTGGCCTCCGGGTCTACTATATGTGTTCCCTCCATGGCCCTTGATAGGGCGTGTGCTCCTGCGGATTCGGCTGCACCCAGGAGAAGTGGCCCTCATCGCCCCGGATTGGCCCAGGAGGCCTTGGTATGGGGACCTCCGACAGATGCTAGTGGAGGCTCCCCTTCCTTTACCTCTGGTACCGAACCTGTTGTCACAGGGCCCAGTAGCCATGGAGGACGCCTGCCGCTTTGGTCTTATGGCATGGCGATTGAGAGGGCGCAATTGAGGGACAAAGGCTATTCAAACACAGTCATTTCCACTCTCCTGCAGGCCAGCAAGCGTTCCACTTCCGTGGCTTATGCCAGGATTTGGCGCCAGTTTGAGTCTTGGTGTGCTTCAAAAGCGATCACACCCATGCGGGCTCCTGTCTCGCCGATTCTGGACTTTTTGCAGGATACTGTACAAATAGGCTTGGCCTATAATTCCCTGCTGGTGCAAGTGGCAGCGTCGGCCTCCCTTCGTGGTAAGGTTGAAGGCGTGTCTCTTTAGCTGCTCATCCAGATGTAGCACAGTTTCTTAGTGGGGTGCTTCGGCTCCGGCCTTCCGTGCGAGCACCCTGTCCAGCTTGGAACCTGGGGCTAGTTTTGAAGGCCCTGCAGGCTTCTCCTTTTGAGCCACTTCGGCGAGCATCGGAGAAAGATTTGACCTAAAGGCCGTTTTTCTTGTGGCCATTACTTCGGCGAGACGGGTGTCAGAGCTCCAGGCGCTGTCCTGTAGAGACCCATTTCTGCAATTCTCAGAGTCCGGGGTCACGGTTCGGACTGTGCCTTCCTTCATGCCTAAGGTGGTTTCAACGTTTCACCTAAACCAGCCTATTTTCTTGCCCTCCTTTGATAAGGAGGAGTTTCCAGAATCTTTTGGGCAGTTGCACCTGTTGGATGTGCGCAGGACTCTGCTGCAGTACCTGCGAGTTACTATCTCTTTCAGGATCTATGATCATCTGTTTGTTTTGCTATCAGGTCCTCGCAGAGGCTCTCCAGCGTCTAAAGCCACTAATGCCCGCTGGCTCAAAGAAACTATCTTTTCAGCTTATCTGCTTGCCGGCCGGTCTCCGCCTACAGGCCTTTAAGGCGCATTCTACCAGAGCAATTTCTTCCTCTTGGGCTGAAACTGGAGCACTCTCTCGTCAAGAGATATGCAGCAACATGGGCTTCTAAGCTCTCTTTTGCCCGACATTACAGACTGGATGTGGCTGCTAGGAGGGATGCGCGTTTTGGAGCTCAAGTGCTAGCGAGTGGTGTGACCTGTTCCCACCCTATATAGGGATTGCTTTGTTACATCCCATACGTAATGGCTTCATCTGCTTGATGACAAGGAAGGGAAAATTAGGTTCTTACCTTGGTAATTTTCTTTCCTTTAGTCATAGCAGATGAAGCCATGAGCCCTCCCTGTATGATTGTCTGTATGCTGTGAATCTGTTTCAGGTTCTGTTCTTGTTTCCTGAAGTTCCTTCCTTGGGAGAAAGTTGGAAAACAGTCTTCAGGATTCATGTTCACTTATAGGAGGATGAGTCCATTCCCTCCAGTTTGTTTTGGAGGATGAGTTTATTCCCTCTAGAAGGTTGCGTGTATCCCCTCCAGTTATACAATAAGGAGGATGAGTTTATTCCCTCCAGGAGGATGTGTTCATTCCCTCCTTTTGAGTTCATTCCCTTGTTAAGGGGCCATCGTTCGCTGTGAGGAAAGTTCATGTCATTCCCATTGCGGTTTGCCATACTGCTATGGAAGTTTCAAATACTGAAGAGGCTGTGGAGCTGGCTGGCCATGAGGCACTGTGAAAAGTTGAGTGATCTCTATCTCCCCCTGCTGGTTGATGGACACAACCCATACGTAATGGCTTCATCTGCTATGACTAAAGGAAAGAAAATTACCAAGGTAAGAACCTAATTTTCCCTTCCTCTTCAGTGATTTCAGAAAAGGAAGAAAATGAGGCAGGGGTTGGACTACCTTATTGTGAAACGTCTTCATTTACAATCAACTAGGGTTAACCTCCTATATTTTATTCTCCAGCAAGCAAAGAAGATGCAGGCGTACCTTCAATCACCCTGTGCAGCAGCATTTCCATGCTGTCTGCAGAGGACCCCCCCCCCCCCCATTACAGATAAATAGCTCCACTTCATACACCTAACCCAGGTATCATAGTGACAAGATTCAGTCAGGGACCCAGATTGAATCTCTCCAAAACCTGGTAATGTATGCATATTAAATGCAGCCATTATGTAGCATAGATTAATGGCTATTCCTCTTGCACAATTATACACCCCCTCCCCCGGTCTTGTGGCCATTGCTTTTGCAGGGAACAAAAGCTGGGCACAGCAAAAACTTTGAGGATCCTGTTTGCTTTCATTTTATAGCACTAATGACCATGATGCTCAAGACTTTTCGTGGCTACATTTTAAGGTTGATTCTTTACAAACATGAATAATTAATGGACAGATGTAATAATGTGACAGTTGATTGAATTGATCAGTATGCATTTTTAGCCTGCTTTTTGATGATCAGAATCATGGTGTTTCTGATTGCAAATTACAAGACTTGTTAACGTACTGTTTCACATTAGTCGGCATAGAGTGAACATGGGTTCACCTCAGGAGGCTGGTTCATGCTTAACAAAAGAGGAGGGAGTAGCCCTCTGTTCCTGAACTTGAACCCAGTCCTCTGGACTATTTGCAGCTATAGTAACGTGCTGATATGTGTTGTTTCCTCTGTACAGCTACTGTTTCATCCAAGAGCAAACAATATTGGCTAATGTGTAGCTGAGTGATGTAAGATGGAGCAATATTTTGAAGTACTAGTTACAGCATTTGCATTGTTTTGCTTTTGTGACTTCAGGTGTACAAGATGGCAACTGTTAAGGACAAACTGATCCATAATGTGCATAAGGAGGAGCACAGCCATGCCCACAACAAGATCACAGTTGTTGGGGTCGGGGCAGTGGGCATGGCCTGTGCCATCAGTATACTAATGAAGGTAAGTGTCTTAGAAACCAAAGGAGAAGTGGGAAGTGGACCAATAACTCCAGAGACTGGGACAACTGAGTCTCAAGTTAATGGTCCACTTCCCACTTCTCCTTTGGTTTCTTTCACTTTCGTAGGATTTTGCTGTTCATCCACCTAGGTGGATTACCCATCCCTATTTTACGGTGTCTTAGAAAATGTTCATGCTCTGCTCTGTGTAGTCCTGGGAGGTCAAAGCTTGGTGCCTTTCTTCAGTGGTAATAAGACAGGGCAAATACAAGGGTATGGTAACCTTCAGTTTTGCATCCCCCCTCCTTAACTTTCAGGCTTCTATAGCTCTCTTCTGAAATTGTGATAAAACTCAAGAACAATCCTCCCAGAATAGGAAGCATAGAATACTCAAAAGAAACGTGTGGCTACTAAAAACAATTTAAAGCTGGGGAAACTTAAAATAGTATGTAAAAACATAATGGGTCCAATTATTCAAAGCTGTGGCTCCTGACCAGTTAAATATCTGGTCTTAACTGTAGGTATTCAGGAATTAACCGGTTATCTCCCATGGATTATATCCATGGTTAGCGGCTAGCCAGTTGCACACTGATATTCAGCGCCAAACTGGCTATGTTTAGTGGTAAAAATAGGCAGCATAATCTAACTACTAAGCACTTAATTGGTTGGCGCTGAGTATCGGCTTAACCAGTTAAATTGCTACGGGCAGAAATGAAACCAGATATTAAATGCCGGTCGCTAGAAACAGCCCATGAATATCTGGGTTTAATCTGGTGGCGGACAGCAAAGCGCTGAATAGATGGGAGGAATGTGGCTACTAGAAACTAAGGGCCCTGTTTTCTAAGGTGTGCTAGTGTTTTTAGCGTGTGCTAAAAATGCTACCGTAGCTTAGTAAACGGCCATAAGATTTAAAAACAAGAACATAAAATAAGCTTTAAAAACTTAAAAAAAAACAATTCTAAAGAGTGATAAAACAAATCAAAATAAACAGCACTCTTACAATATATGACTCTAAAGGAACCTTTTTAGAAAGTAAATTGTACAAATGGTAAAATAACCACATAAAAAAATTAATAAAACGAATAACCAAAACTATGTAAAAGTGGAACAAAAGAATATAAAAACTGAGGTAAATGTTTGACCTTTTTAAAGAAAGAACTTGTGAACACGAACTCACTGTAGACTTCAGATAGTAAAACTGAACCTTAATCACAGTTGGCAAATCATAACATAGTGACTAATTTGGAAAAACACAGCAAGATCTGTTGAAGGTAGAACAAATTATTTAGGGCCATGCTAAGGGTGCGCTAGCGTTTTAGCGCACGCTAGACAATAAGTCACCCATTGGAACATATGGGCGACTAGCGCCCTGAGGGCCCTGTTTACTAAGGTACATTAGCGTTTTTAACATGCCTACAATTAGCACGCATGCTGTGTAGGTGCCTATAGGGATATATATATATATATATATATTTTTTTTTTTTTTTTATAATTTTTTTATTTATAACCATTTAAATTTTTACAAGCGATAAAACAACTTGCTGGAAATACAGAGAAAATAATATGTAGGAATTATTTCAGTCAGGTAATTCTATTCTCTTACTTAGACCACTATATAGGGAGAGTGAAACAAGATAAGGAGATCAATTAAACAGTAAACAGAAAAAAAACCCCGTGGTATTAACCTGATTATCCCCAGATATTTCTCGTCTAATATATTATTCCACATTGATCATCTGGTTGGCTTCTTCAAGGCCAATACGGTGTATAGTCAAATCATTTCATTGAAAAACATACTTATTGTCCAATATTAGTTAGAATGTAATCACATGTATTTATTTCTTTCTCTTTTAAAAACCAGAAGTTATTTAACAATACATATACTTAAATCTCTAATTCAAATCCCACTGATTAAAGTAATCCCAGTTTTCACAGGCTTCACTCCTTTTAAAGTAATAATTTGAGGAAATATTTCTGAGGAAAACTTTAGGAGTCATACCCGGAACTCTGGGAAAAACAATAATCTCGATATTAATCATCTATAATAATAATCATTCTATTATTCAAAATTTCTGGTCTATTATCATACCAACTTCTTGCTCATGTAGAATCATTTGTTATATCAATTTTTTACTCTCAAAGGGTTCAGTTGAATTGTCCATGTAACTCTCTAATAAAATTTATATCTGAAACAAAATTATTTACTGCCACTGTTAGGTCCCGAAGCGCCTTCCAGATGGTATTCAATGTAACCTCCATGGGAGCCAAAAACTCCAAGTTGATTTCTCATAGGTGTTTAGGAGTGGTTCCGCCGATTCGGGTTCTGCTGTAAACGTCCTCCGTTTCAGCATATACCTCTAACTCACTCCTCCACTCCTTTGGACATGGTGGTTGAATAATTGGGGAGGGATGGAGTTGTTTTTTCCAGGTCCAAGAGCGTCGATGCTCCTTCGCCGGCGCTAATCAAAGGACTCGCCAACCCTTTCATCTGTGGGCAGTTCGTTGCGCAGCGGTCCCGCACTTGCTGCTCAGGGGATAAAACGCTGGCCATCGGTGGCTGACCGTCGGTTGTCCCCTTCCTCTCAGTTAAGGTAACTGCAATTGCAGAGAGGAAATTTACGTAAAGAAGACGAAACTTCAGAGGGCAGCTGGGCTGTCTTACCACTCTCCGAGTTTGGGACACTCTTTATCTGGTTTCTCCTCAGAGGCCTGTCTGATATGGGTAACCCTTCAGCATAGCCCTCTAAGTCATTGAAACACACAAGCCCCTCCACCTCTACAAGGTGGTGTCCCTTCAGAGGGGACCTATAGGGATATTGTAGGCACGTACATGGTTAACACGCATTAAAGACCGTTAACACTCTTATAACGCGGCTTAGTAAACAGGGCCCTAAAACTGCTAGTGCACCCTAGTGATTTTTAAGACTGTTTAGTTCAAGAAGATCTGGAATTTTGCTATTGTCCTTACATTACTGGTATGTATTTGGACTAATGTCCTTTGGCGTTAATGTCACTATCTTAGAAAATATGCATATTTGACATATGCATGTTTGTACATACGTTTGTACATATGTTTCTTTAGTTTCAATTATTCAAAAATCATTTAAGCTTTTATAACATCTGTTACATTATAAATATTTTTGATTTTGTGTATGCTTTTGTAGTTTGCATAGATTTCAGTTATTTATAATTTTTATGATATATTTCAGTTTTGTCCCCTGATGCAGCCCCAAGTTGGGTGAAACATGGCCATGATGGATGTTTTTCAAATAAAATCCTTGTGATATAAAGAGACCTTATTAATATGAGAATACATAATTTACAAAAACATTTATTTTAAAACATTTAAACCACTTTTTTTTTCTTTGTGGCTTTTTGGGTAACATTTTTATAGCTTTTTTGTTTTGCCGATTATTTTATAAATATAGAGTAAAGGTACATTTACACCTTCTTGTGCAGGTGTAAATGTGAGCATTGTATGGATGCAGGCTGGACTTGGGAGTTTAGTTTGTTGTATGTTTAAAGAATTTAATTAGGGTCATGCAAATCACAACAAGTATGCAGAAGAACAGGTTGACATTATTACATGAAGGCCCCCACGTTTTCCAATTAATTCAAACACCACTCCCTCCCCCACACCCATAAACCCCTCACCCAAAACTGGTGCTAAATCTGGAGGAGCTAAAAATTTAAAGTCATACTGCAAGTCAATGGGGTCAGAGGGACCATGTCTGAAAAAAAATATCCCCCTTAGAAGAGGATAGATCACCAACTTCCCTACATTCCAACGCACAAAAAAGAATCATGGCAGACCGCCAATGCTGTAAAGAGGGAGCATCTGCTAATAACCAATATTGCAAAATAACCCTTTTGGCAATAACTACCCATTTTAAAAAGGGCCTCAACCCCTTGAGCAAAAATGGAGAAATAGTGAAGAGATCAAATAGTTGGTGAGGATGGGAATGCCAATTTACCCTCCAAAATACTGACACATGGGTGCACACTTGCCTCCAAAATTCCAAAATGGAGGGACAAAACCAAAACATCTGACCCAGGTCTGCAGGGGAGTTGGAACACTTCAGACATACATAATTGGCTCTTAATGAGGCTTTGAAGGCTCTGTGTGGGGATATGTACATTCGCATAATAAACTTTTAGTGAATTTCTCTATATATAACACTTTCCGTTAATTTCTGGATACCCAAAAGACAAGTTTTCAATTTATAACCATGGAGAGTAATAGATAATTCTCTGCCCCATTTACTAGCTAAGATTTCATAATCAAACTCCCCTAAATTATCCCAAAGCCCAGCATGATAGTATTGAAATGGGATAGATAATTGAGCATCCAGTCCCAGGATGTTGAGGAATTTTTTCCAAACCCTAGGAGTTAGCGAATTGGAAGGGAGCGACCTAATATAATGGCATATCTGAAAAAAAAGTGATTGCTCTTCCCCAGCCTATATTGTTTTTGCAAACATTCTAAGGACTTAAAAGAACCATTTTCTGTATATAACTGCCCAATCCAAAAAAATTCCTTGAAGTGGAGCCTACCGGGAATTCTACATTACCTCGCAAAGGCAACAAAGGGTAAGACACTGCAGAAAGGCCATAGGTACAACACACCCAACGCCAGACCTGCCTTCAAGGTAACAAACGCTGCGAATGGGGCTGGGGTACGCATCCGACTGGGCAGAGAATGGAGCCAAGAACTAAAGTGAAAAGGCGAGAACAGATACATCTCCACCTCTGTACACGAGAAATACGAGGTATTACAAAACCAATCAGTGAGATGTCTCATACTGCTGGCTGCTGAAAACCGTTTAAGATTCAACAACCCCATCCCACCCTTAAGTCTCTGGAGAAAGAGTTGAGAAGCTGGTATTCTAGCGCTTTTACCCTGCCACACATAGCACGTAAGCATACAAGTCAGTAACCTATCATCTCTATACTTGAGAAAAATGGGTAGCATCTGCAAAACATACATCCACCTCGGAACCAACACCATATTATATAACGCTATCCAACCCGAGATAGACAAAGGCAACGATTGCCACGTCTGAAGCATTTGCCTAGTTAAAGAATGAAAAGGAGCAATATTCAACTCATACAGATGAGTTAAATCTGAGGGGATAAGAACACCCAAATATTTTAGAGTACCAGTCGTCCATGTAAGAGGAAAGTCCCCTACCCAAGACTCCCGTATCGAGGGAAAACCACGGATTTATACAAATTCAGTGTAAAACCAGAAAAGAAGCTAAACTCCTCTATTGCATTGAGTAAACCTAAATAAGGATTGTTGAGGATTTGTTAAAACCACCAGCATATCGTCCGCACACGCTAAAGTTTTAACCGAAAGAGAAGACAGAGTAATACCCGTTGGATTACCCGTTGGATGGTGCACAATAAAGGCTCCAAATAGAGGAGAAACAATAAAGGAGACAACGGACAGCCCTATCGTGTGCCCCTATCTACCGAGAAGGGAGAGGTGCGTATTCCATTTACAATTAGGGATGCCCTTGGTTTAGAGTAAAGTGATTGAATAGCCTGTAAAAACCAGCCCCCAATGCCTACATATTCCAACACAGAAAAAAGGTAGCCCCATCACACCTTGTCAAAAGCTTTCTCTGCTGTGGGGGAAGTGACGTCACGCTCAGCAATGGAGGTCTAGAAGCGGAGCTCCCGAACTCCAGCCTGGAAAAATGAAGCATATAGCTACAATTTGCATCCTAGAGCAGCCCAAAGCCACGTATTAGAAAGGCGAAAGTACAGTGCCAATGGGGATGTCTAGCGCTAAAGCGAAAACAGGCTTAAACACCTTTGCCTACCTACACATTACTAACTGTATCCGATATCCTGCAATGACAATGTTAACAAATCTATGTAAGCCACATTGAGCCTGCAAATAGGTGGGGGAATGTGGGATACAAATGCAATAAATAAATAAATAAAATAAATACGAGAACCAGCGCCAACAATGCAGGCCGCAGATCTGGGCGCAAACGAGACCGCCACGCGATTGCGGCCACCACCACATCTGAAAGAGCGAGGAGAAGAAGGAGACAGCGAATTACCCCCAGATAAATGGGAGCAGCTTAAATCATGGTTCCAAGATATTAAATCAGAAATGAAAGAGATGCGCAGGGAGTTCGCGCAACTTGGCGCAGAACTCCGAGGAGAAATCACGGAACTGGGCAATAGAGTCAACGAGGCTGAAGCAGGGTTAGAAGAACACGCAGACTCCCTAAATGCCATTGAAAACCACATGCTGGAACAGCAGTCGGACTTGCGTTTTCTTACTGATAAAGTTGAAGACCTAGCGAACAGGAGTTGGAGATCAAATATCAGAATACGGGGGTTACCGGAATTGCCAAAGCACAACAATTGTGAGCAGGTGGTAAAGGCCCTGGCAGCCCAGCTCCTGACCACGCCGGAACAAGCTACTTCCCCCGATGACATAGAATAGAACGAGCTCATCGGACGCTGGGCCCACGTCAGGCCAATGTGCCTAAAGACATCGTGGCATGCTTCTCTGACTTCAAAATCAAGGAAGAACTCTTGCAAAAAGCAAGGGCGAATGGCCCGATTATATGGAACACCTACCCGCTAGAACTGTTCCAAGATATATCAGCTACCACCCTCAAGCGCAGAAGAGTGCTATGGCCACTCACTGAACAACTACGAGCAGAGGGCATAAAATACAAATGGCAGCACCCCTTTGCCTTGGTATTTTATAAAGCAGGCAAACAATGCAGAATAGCATCGCTGGAAGAAGCCCGAGAGCACATGGAACAGGGAGCAATGGCGGAATCCGTGCACCCAAGCAATCCAGCAGACGCCCCAAAGTCCAACAAAGCGAAATGGCAACGAGTCTCACAGGGACGAGGACGTCTGAGAAGGCAGCAATCAGGCCACACAGGGCCCAACCATTGCTAACGGATTATAAAAGACGGGGCTGGTAAATTGATATGAACGACAACATTTGAGAGGGCTGCAACATTGCATGACTGAGAGACAGGCGAAAGCAACAGGCTGGTAATGTTTACAGGATATAAATCACTATCCTACCGGACATGTCCCATCCGGTGAAAAGGGCATGTTATATATGGTTACTGGGGAAGAGGGGAGGGGGGTGGGAAGTAGGGAAATGGGAGAGGGATGCCAGGGGTGGTTATGCATATAGACACTCAATTGACTATGGCCGATAAAGAACTGAAATGTGTTACACTGAATGTGAGAGGACTCAATTCGCCCACAAAGCGAAAGCTAATGTTTAAAGATATGATGCGTTTAAATGCTGATGTTAATTCTCTTACAAGAAACTCATCTGAAAAAATGCCATGAGAAACTAGTTTGCCATGGAAGGTACCCCATCATTAAATTCTCATCTTGCACAGTCACACCTAAAAAAAGAGGGGTATTGATTGCACTTTCGGCATCGCGTCCATGGCAAGTCCTAAAAACTATAAGTGATAAAGAAGGTAGATATGTGATGATGGTGGTCTCTATATGCAATAGCCAGTATACTATTCTTAATGTGTACGCGCCCAACCAGGGTCAAGGGCCATTCTGGGAACAGATAGAACAGCTTTTGCAGCAGCACCAACAGGGCCATTTATTAATGGGAGGAGACCTCAATGTCACCATACATCCCCCCACAGACAACTCTACAGGCTCAGCAAAGGCAGATAGGAAGTTGTTGAAAATGCTAATGGCCCGATGGGGATTGATAGATTTATGGCGGGGAAAAGCATGGAAATGAGAAAGATTAAACATATTACTCCTCTAAATACAAATCGTATTCTAGAATAGATGGTTGGTTGGGAGATGTCAATATAGCGAATAAGACACAGGAAGCATACATAGAACCGCGCATGTGGTCTGACCATTCCCCAGTAGTGCTGGTAATTAAAGTGGGTGCTAAATTTGTAGGCCCGAGATACTGGCACCTGGATGAGAAGATGAGAAGAACATTCTGGAGATAGAAAAATATATCGTTGAGTATCTTAAATTCAACGATATAGGCGAGATCCGGGCAGCAAGCCTATGGGAAGGCCTTAAAGTAGTGATCAGAGGACAACTAATAGCTCTACGCACACACACAATAAAAACTCGCACAGGAAAATAACATCAGAAAGGAACTTAGAAGGCTAGAACAGAGCCATAAAGAACAGCCAGCAGACGATAAGGGGGCAGAGAAATTGCATCAACTGAGATTAAAGCTCAATGAACTCCAACTGGAAAGCTTAGCTACACAATTACAGCATGCCCAACAAGAACTTTGAATTCGGGGATAAAGCGGTTAGGCTATTGGCCAATAAACTCAAAAAACAAGCCCAGCGAAACCATATAGGGGGGGATACATTACGCAGATAGAACAAATACAAAAAGCCTTCCTAGATTACTACACATCCCTATATGAGAAGGAACCAACGTTAGGGCCAGTAATAATGGAGCAATACCTACAAGGTAGCGGCATCCCACAACTGAAAGGAGGAGGGAGTGAGTCCCTGTCGGCCCCCATAACGCTTGGGCGATAGCAGATAGTGCACATGGTAAAGCTCTGGGTCCTGATGGGTACCCTATAAGATTTTATAAACTATTTACGAAACACCTGACACCAATCCTATTGCGGTTATTTAACAAGCTAGATGAAGCCCAAGAACTTCCACAATCTTGGAGACTAGCAGCAGTCACTTTACTATTAAAGCCAGGAAAAGATCCCAAACAATGTAGCTCTTACCGCCCGATATCACTACTTAACGTAGACTATAAGCTCTTTACAAAAATACTGGCCCATAGATTACAAAAGCACATTTAGTACACGAAGACCAAGCTGGCTTCATAACAGGGCGACAAACATTTGACAACATTCGAAGTCTCATCCATGCAATCCAAATACCGGCACTGCTGCTTTCCATCGATGCGGAAAAAGCGTTTGATCGAGTCGATTGGACATTCTTGTTTGCAGTATTGAGGCAGGTGGGGATCACGGGAAGGTATATGTTATGGCTACAGCTATTATATAAAGGCCCGAGGGCGGTGTTAAAAATTAATGGGTCTAGGGCGAGGAACTAGGCAGGGATGCGCTCTCTCCCCACTCCTTTTTGCTCTATCTCTTGAACTGCTAGCATGTATATTGAGGAATGACGGGGAGGTAAGGGGAATTGTGAGAGGACGAAAAGAGCAAAAACTTATGCTATTCGCAGATGATATACTGCTAACCCTCACGCAACCTGCAATATCAGTACAAAAGGTAATAGACCATATGGTATACTATGGAGCGATGTTAGGATTTAAGCCCAACCTAACCAAATCCGTCCTGTTAAATATCACAATACTGGACGAAGAGCTTGCGGGCAGCATTCCCCTTCGTCTGGGCACAAAAATCCATCAAATATTTAGGAATACAGATAACTCCCAAAATAGAAGGACTGTTTCAGGCTAACTTCCTCCAAAAGATAGATGAACTCTTTCAAGAACTAGATAGATGGGAAGGTCTCAACTTATCATGGAAAGGCCGTATTCATTAAGACGATGTTGCTCCCCAAGCTATTATACTTGTTCCTAGCGCTGCCTATCCCAATTCCTACTTCTTTCTTCACACAAATACACAGGAAGATGTTTCGGTACATATGGAGGAAACGCCCACCGCGAGTGCGAAGAGCCATGATGTACCAGACAACTGAGCGGGGAGGTTGGGAGTACCCAACTTCTATCTATATTATCAAGCATTGCAATTAAGAACTCTGGCAGAGTGGGCCCCCGGGGCAGTAAAGAAATGGATACATTGGGAGAGAGCATGGATAGGCAGGTATGCACTAGAGGACATTTTATGGATACCAGGGGGAGAGTTGGCACATATAATACAGGGGCTGCCTCTAGGCCTAAAACATCTGCTCCAGACATGGCTTCATATCAGAAGGCGCATGTTTCCAGAGAGGAAATATTACCGACAAACAGCAATAAGATGGGCGGCGGGTTTCCCGCTAGGGGGATCGGAAAAGATATTTGATTTATGGGCTAAAGCAGGCCTACACACACTAGGCCAAGTCTGGTCAGAGGGGAAAACGATCAATTTTACTGAACTTCAGGAAGAATATGGGCTGGCAGAGAGAGACCTTGTATATTACTGTTTACGCAGCTTTATGAGAAGGCGTGCACAAGACGAACAAGAATTAGAAGAAACAACACTAGAACTAGCAATGCGTAGGGGAGGGGGCAGAGGCAGCATATCCCGGATATATCTTGCATTCCGCCAGAGGTCTAGTTATATCATCTATTAAAATTTTGTAATATTCAGGTCCGTACCCATCTGGCCCTGGGGCCTTAGTCAGCTTTAATGCCTTAATGCTTTGCCTGACCTCCTGTACAGAGATAGGAGCACTCAATCTTTGTATCTGGTCTTCACTAAATTGCGGCATAGAGAGACCTTCAAAAAAGGCATCCCTCTGCAACGGATCCAGCTCTTTCACTGCGTATAACGACTGATAGTATTGAATAAATTGTTTATATATTTGGGCCTCTTGAAGATACACGTGGCCTGCATAATCCCGGATTGATGTTACTATCGGTCTCTTCCTATAGGGCCGTACTAAATTCGCCATAAGTCTGCCCGCCTTGTTTCCCCATTGAAATAATTTAAATCTCTGAAGATATATCTCCCGCTCTGCCCTTGTATTAAGCAGTTGGTCAATACATTTTCGAAGCCGCCCCAAGGTCTCCCTGTGCTCTTTATGTTTCCCCCCCATGTGGCTAAACTAACACATAGTACTTCTACCCCAACAAATAGGACTTAACCTTCCCTCCCTTTCCCTTGCTATGGCATCAAATGAACATAATAACACAGGGTACAGGGCAATATCTAGAAGTTTACCAGTCTACTCCTGGCAGTTGGAGTCAGAGTATTTCAAAAGGGAGTCCAAGTGAGTTGGAAACGCACTCCAGTCTTCGTTTTAAAGTCTGTAATTCCCACCCTCTCTACCCGCAGTAACGTTATCATACGCACACGCCACTGTGATACTGTAGGGTAGTTGTATGTAAGCCATTCTGAGAGTATTGCTTGTTTAGCCACTACAATAGCTTTGCGTACAAAAGCGGTAAATCCTGATGGGACAGGGTGTATGAGAAAGGATGGCCCAGGAGCAGCGCCGAGTCATACTTCCAGCCCGCCTTCCACATCTCAGAAACATATTGTACTAGCTCCTTCCAAAATCGGACTATGCCCTTGCAGGACCAAGGTGGCCCCCGAATCCCTGCATTTGAGGCACTCTCCCCAAGGCGAAAGTCCCATGTGAAAGGCTCTTCTGGGAGAAATGTAGAGTCGAAGAGCAAATTTGTATTGTAGTTCCCAGTGCTGCGTCACGTTCATTGTTTTGCGCATTGTAAGCACATGGGACTTGAACTGAGGCAATGTAAGAGCCATGGGGATATCTTGTTTCCAGGCAGGCCAGTAACTTGGCATAGTCCAGTTCGGTAACTGTGTCTCTGATGTGCCTGTGATGGAACGTGAGGGGCACCTTTTGCTGTGCCTCTAAAGAGAATGCTGTTGCCAACTCTTCCTGGACATCCTCTGCCAGCGCCTCCCAGGACAAGGAACGTATATAATGCTTTAGCTGTGCATAATAGAACTCATTGGAGGGCGGCAGGGCGTATTCAACACAGAGCTCCTGAAACGGCTTTATCTGTCCTTCACGGGTAAGTACATGTAACAAGTATACTATCCCTTTCCTTTTCCATCTGCGGAACACCGAATATAGCCTTCCAGGTGCAAAGGCAGGGTTCCCGCATATTGGCAAGTATGGTGTAACATTCGAAGAAAATCAGTGTAATTTACAGATCCATTTCCAAGTTGCTTTTGCTGATGTCATTATTCCTGTATGGGTGGCAATGGTAATCCCATCGTGTGCAAATAGCTGCTGAAGTGCGTTTCTGGGTATAATTGTAATTCCAGTTCGGTATTTGTAAGGTCCTGTGTTCTGCGAAACCAGTCAGTGATGTGGCGCATGCCACTAGCTATTGTTAGATATTTCACGTTCAGTAGTCCCAAACCCCCTTATTCTACCGGTATACTCAGTGTTGGAATGGAAAGGCGGGGTTTCTTCCCACTCCACAAAACTTTTTGCATTAACCTCATTAATTTCTTTTCCTCCCCCCTCTTTAAGTAAAGCAGGAGAGTTTGAAAAATATAGAGCTACTTTGTAACTACAATCATGTTGTACAATGCAGTACGCCCCAGGAGAGAGAGTGGAAGGGATCCCCATGCCTGCAATTGTTTTTCAGTGTCTTTTAATAAGTGTTGTATATTTAGCTCATATAACTGGGACAAATCAGCTGGCATACATACTCCTAAATACTTAATCATGCCCTGCGCCCACTGTAAGGGAAACTGTCCAGGCCAAGATGTTTTGACGTCCGGTAGAATGGGAAGTGCAATGGACTTGTGTAAATTTAATTTATATTAATCATACAACTGAAGTCACTATGCATTTTACATTTTCTCCCCGCTTCCCATCTTCCTCCCTCAATCGCTTTCTTATTCTATGGTTTCAGCGTTTTAATGGAGAGATTTTGTGATGAGACTCCATATCAAAACAGTATTATTATTTTGTATAAAACTCGTACTAATAGATCTATCATGTAAACAGTCTCAACTTTAGCCTCATCTGCATGCTTTATATAAGTATGTCAGTCATTTTTGTTACTAATATGTGCAAGTAATAACCAAGTACCATACAAGACACCAGCACCTTTGGCCATTAACAGGTATCAAATTCAACACGTTTAAACCATCATAACAGTTTTTCCCCTCCCCCTCCTCCACACTGCTACTTCCCAATGCATCTAAAACTCTAATGGTCCCCAATGGGCACTCGACTCAAGTAACCACGAGTCATTTTCCAACTAACCAAAAATTCCCATCAGGGCATCAAGAGTCATTGTCATCAAATGGTCTAAAGTCTCTTCCCCACCAAACCTCCCAATCCCCCCCTCGCCCCCCCCGGGTTTCCATGGTGTACTGTCAACAATTAAGAATTCTGCTACGCGCTACCGGGGTTAATGAATCCCAGAAAGGCGACCACCTCCGACAATAAGCATCCCCTTCGGATGAGGCCAGGTCTCCCACCCCCCTACGCTCTAATGCACATAAGGAAATCATTCTAGACCTCCATTGCTGATAAGTGGGGGCTTCTGCCGTTATCCATTGATGCCGTTACCCATAAGAACTGCCAGTTTCAAAAAGGGCCTAAGTCCCACAGCCCCTGGGGCCGATAGCTTGAACTGGTCAAATAAAAGAGATGCATAGGGGGTCCAGGTCACTCCACAGAGAGCCAACACATGCCCAGCCACCCGTTTCCAAAACTCTAGAACCCTCGGGCACTGCCAGAACATGTGACCAAGACCCACTGGGGAGCGAGCACACTTGGCACAGGCGTCATCAGCTCTCATGGCTACCCTCATCGCCCTGTGTGGGGAAAAATACATTCTCATTACAAACTTATAAAGAGTTTCTGTCAGTGTTACGTTCTCCGTCATTTTGGGAATATTTAACACGTAAGTTTTTAATTGCTTGCCCTTCAGATTCAAAGATAACTCATTATTCCACTGGGTTGCCAGTTTCTCATAATCTACCTCTCCCAACTGCTCCCTCAGACATGAGTGAACGTACTTTAGGGGGACTGCCAATTGCATCCAGGGCAAACAGAGCGAGCAACTTCTCCCACGTCTCAGAAGTCAAGGAAGCTTGCGGAATCGACCGGATATAATGTTGTAACTGATGCCAAGCGAAAAAATCCCCCGTCACGGTCACGAATTCCAACCGCCAATCTCCCAATGTCTTCCCTCCTCCGTATAGAGCTGATGTAAATAATGAGCCCCTCGATCTCCCCAGGCCACAAATTGAACCGAGGTTGAGCCCAGGGAGAAATCCGGGTTGCCCTGCAACGGTAACAAAGGAGAATATCTCGACAGAAGCCCAAAGAGACGACACACCCATTTCCACGCTCATCTCAATGGCGAGAATAACACTGCATAGGCGCTAGGTACCCGGCGCCCACATGACTTTATATGTAGCCAGGCGCTAAAATGTATCGGTGTCAACAAAAGCCGTTCCTCCTCTGAGCAAGTGAAGTAGCTCGTTCCTCTAAACCAATCGGAGATGTGCCTCATGTTCCCTGCTACAGAGTAAATTTAATTTAAAGCCAGAAAATTTCCCAAATTGTTCAATTATCTGCAGCAGCCTGCTTAAGCTCTGGGTAGGGTTTTTCAATAGTACCAGCAGATCATCTGTGTAGGCCAACACCCTGATGTCATGACCTGCCAAGGTGACCCCCTCAAGATCCTGTGTAGATGCAATGATCCTCAGCAGTGGTTCCAAGGACAAAACAGAAAGTAGCGGGGAGAGTGGACACCCCTGTCTCGTTCCACGACATATTTGGAACTCTGACTTTCTTGTGCCATTTACAAGAACCCTCGCCGTGGGCTGGCAATATAGAGTACGAACAGCCCGGAGGAACCACCCCGCTATACCCATGCTTTCTAAGGTCTGAAACAAGAAGTCCCACCCGACCCGGTCAAAGGCCTTCTCCGTGTCTAAATTTACTACTAAGGAAGGCCCTCCATCTTGTTTACATGCTGCAATTGCCAGCAAGAGTTTCCTGACATTGTGTACCGAATGCCTGCCTCTTACAAACCCTACCTGTTCTGCGTTGATCAACTGCGGTAAGAACTGGGCCAATCTCTCCACCAACATTTTAGCTATTATTTTAATGTCTATATTGAGGAGAGAGATTGGCCTATAAGACTCAGTCCTGTCATTGGGTTTACCCGGCTTAGGTATTAATGATATGAGAGCCGTGTTAGCATATCTTGGAAATTGTCCCGTTTCTATAACCTCATTGTAATATTCTAATAGAGCTGCCAGGGCTTCCCCAGGTAGACTTTTGTAATTATTGGGAAGGACTGACCCCCAGGTAACCTATCACAAGAAGTGGGAGAAAGAGCTGCAAACCACCTATCCCAAAACAGTATGGATGAGTAATTACAAATATTTACTTAAAACATCCCCAGCGCAATCTATAAACGAAAATGGGTTCAAAATATTATACTGGTGGTATTATACCCCAGATAGACTGCAAAAGATATATCCGGGATCCTCGGGGCAATGTTGGCGAGAGTGTGGCCATAGGGGCACATTCTAGCATATATGTTGGGAATGTGAGAAAGTAAAAGTGTTCTGGGATGGGGTGGTGAAGCTGGTAAATACAGTGCTGCAACAACCATACCCGAAAAGGGCAGAACAATGTCTTCTCCACTTCAGGCCCCGATCAATATCTAGCGGACAACACAGATTGGCTACCCAATATTTTGTAGCGGCCAAACTAGCGGTAGCACGAGCCTGGAAGCAAGTAGAAACACCAGCATTACATACAGTGACTCAAAAAGTAGACTTCCTATACCAGATGTCGAAACTGACGGCCAAGCGGAAAGGCTCCGTGATGACCTTCACAAAAATATGGTCGTCATATGAACAATTCCAAGATCAAGAGCCAACACCACTGGACTGAGGGAGGGAGGGTAGGTCAAGGGAACAAGGGGAAGAACTTGGTTGAAGATATATGTAACTGGCTTGATATGTTTATACATTGTTGTATTATCAATAAAATACTTAAAAAAAAAAAAAAGCTTTCTCTGCGTCCAGGCTCAAAAGAAGTAGAGGCTCTTTGATATTATGACTTTTTGAGATGGCCAGACTTTATGTACATTAATCGAAGATTGACGGCCCTGGACAAAACCCACCTGGCCATCCCCCACTATAGATGGAATATAAGATGCAAGCCTATCTACTAACACCAGAGATAAGATCGTTAAATCCATATTGATAAGCGAGCCAGGGCAGTCCAAAGACTTACCTGGTTTAGGCAATAACGTGATTAAAGCTTCATTCGAAGTTATTGGGAGGGAACCCGATGATATCGAAGCATCAAAAAAAGCCGACAACAGGCCACACACTTGCAAATTCATAATTTGACAGTATTCAGCCACGAGCCCATCAGGTCCTGGTGCTGTACCCCTTTTAAGAGATTTGATCACTCTCTGGATCTCTTTTGCTCTTAAAGGTGCATTCAATTGCTACTGGGCCTCAGAATCTTCACAAACCAGAAAAAAGCAACACCGGGCCTTCAAGATAGAGATAATTGCCGTCCTTTATTTAGAAAGAGACCCTACACGGGCCGTGTTTCAGCGCAGAAGCGCCTGCCTGAGGGGTCTAACATGAAAACACATAAAAATATAATGTAAATTCGGACCATACATAAATGTACATACCGTAATATAATAGATGATTGAATTATAAAAACATTATAAAATATGGTAAAATGAAGTCAATGACATAAAATAATAATTAGATCAAGATAATGTAAAATATTATAAAATAAAATAAGATAATAAAATGGATGAGAAATAGACTTAAGTCAATGGTAATCAAGAAATTTTAAAAATCATAGTATGCAATCATATACACTTGGAAAAAACATGATGGTGTGTTGACATATCGTGGTTGGGATTAATTTATCTGTAAACTTTGATTTGTGAATTATCAAATGAATTCCTTATTGTAAAACGACACTCTCTCTCACTCTCGAAATGTCATCACATCTTGGAATGAAATCAAAAGGGAAGATTGGACTTACCAAGAATGGTCTTCACTTCTTTCTGAAAGTGTGGCGGAGTAATCCTGAAAAATCCGTATGTGAGTTCCTTCATAACGTGTTTTCTCTCTGTGAGATTTTTAATAATAAAAGAATCTTTCTGCGCTAAGCTATGGAACTTTGCTATCACCACACGTGGCCTCAGATTTCCTGGACGCTGGACTCCAAAACGATGCGCCCGCTTCAGTCGAATAGAGAGAGCTCCTTCCGCCGGTAGAGAATTAAGCCAGCATTTCAGATCTTGTTGCAAAGTTTTGCCTGAAACTGACTCTGAAATGCCTACAAAACGTAAATTATCTCTCTGTGCGCGGTTTTCTAAATCCTCCAGCTTAACTTGCTGTACATTCAACTGTTCTACCAGCTGTGAGATCTCTGAAGTGTAGGTCTGCGTCCCATCTTCCAAGTTAGACGCTCGACACTTGAGCTCACCCGTTCTTCGGGTCAAGTCAGACACCAGCTGGGAAACACCTGCAATCTGCTGTGAAAGCGGGGGTTCAAGGCCTGTACCACCGCTGAAGTAAGTTCTTTAATCAGTGTTTCCGTGCACGGCAAATGCGGGGCCTGAGTAGGATCTGCCATTTTGTCCTGTCTGCAGCGATTCTGCCCTTTTTTAGGCGCTTTAGACACCATCCCATCCGATCGAGTAAAAAATCTGTCCATAAAAGTTTGTTACCTCAATGACAACAAATTTGGCAATTGCAAAGGATAATGCGGAGGATTAAAGATGATAGAGGAGGAACCCCCGAGGAGCACTAGGCACTCGTGTCCGACACTCTTCACCACATTACGTGATCCCTCCTGGGAGTTTGTTGTATAAAGGCATAGATGATTGTTGCATTTATAAAATATGTGCGTCTTTGGACTTCTCACATACAAGCCTAATTACAAATCGAGCCGATGAGCGTAATTTCCATGCTTAAGTCAATGATAAAGGGGATGGGACAACTTGATGAGGAAAGGCTAAAGCGGCTAGAGCTCTTCAGCTTGGATGTAATTAAACTCTGGAATTCATTGCCAGAGAATGTGGTAAAGGTGGTTAGCTTAGCGGAGTTTAAAAAAGGTTTGGACTGCTTCCTAAAGGAAAAGTCCATAGACCGTTATTAAATGGACTTAGGGAAAATCCACTATTTCTGGGATAAGCAGTATACAATGTTTTGTACTTTTTTTGGGATCTTGCCAGGTATTTGTGATCTGGATTGGCCACTGTTGGAAACAGGATGCTGGGTTTGATGGACCTTTGGTCTTTCCCAGTATGGCAGTACTTATGTACTTATGAACAGACAGATGCAGAAATGTTAAAGGAAATTAGGGACGCAAACAAACTGGGCAACACAATAATAATGGGTGATTTCAATTACCCCGATATTGACTGGGTAAATGTAACATCGGGACATGCTAGGGTGGTAAAATTCCTTGATGAAATCAAGGACAGCTTTATGGAGCAGCTGGTAAAGGAACCGACGAGAGAAGGAAAAATTCTAGACCTAGTCCTTAGTGGAGCACATGATTTGGTGTGGGAGGTAATGGTGCTGGGGCTGCTTGATAAGAGTGATCATAATATGATCGGTTTTGATATTAGCTTTGAAGTAAGTATACATAGGAAATCAAATACGTTAGTGTTTAACTTTAAAAAAGGAGACTTATGATAAAATGAGAAGAACGGTGAAAATAAAACTTAGAGGAGCGACTGCGAGGGTCAAACATTTACGTCAAGCGTGGATGCTGTTAAAAAACACCATCCTGGAAGCCCAGGCCAAATATATTCCGCGTATTAAAAAAGGAGGACGGAAGACCAAACGACAGCCAGCGTGGTTAAATAGTGAGGTGAAGGAAGCTATTGGAGCTAAAAGAAAATCCTTCAGAAATTGGAAGAAGGAACCGACTGAAAATAATAAGAAACGGCAAAGCGCTGATAAGGAAAGCCAAGAGGGACTTCGAAAAAAAGATTCCATTTCAGGCAAAAACACACAGTAAAAATTTTTTTAAGTTTATTGAAAACAGGAAGCCGGCAAAAGAATCAGTTGGACCGCTAGATGACCGAGGAGTAAAAGGGGCGATGAGAGAAGACAAAGCTGTAGTGGAGAGATTAAATGAATTCTTTGCTTCGGTCTTCACCGAGGAAGATTTTGAAGCTGACGAGTCAGAGAAACTTAATGAATTCTCTGTAAACCTGGAGGATGTAATGGGGCAGTTCTACAAACTGAAGAGTAGCAAAGCTCCTGGACCGGATGGTATTAATCCCAGAGTACTGATAGAACTGAAAAATGAGCTTGCGGAGCTATTGTTAGAAATATATAATTTATCCTTAAAATAGAGCGTGGTACCGGAAGATTGGAGGGTGGCGAATGTAACGCCGATTTTTTTAAAAAGGTTCCAGGGGAGATCCGGGAAATTATAGACCGTTGAGTCTGACGTCGGTGCCGGGCAAAATGGTAGAGACTATTATTAAGAACAAAATTACAGAGCATATTCAAAAGCATGGATTAATGAGACTTGGAGGCATATTTTCAAAGCACTTTGGGAGGCTAAGTTCCATAGGTTTCTATGGAACTTTGGGAGGCTAAGTGCTTTGAAAATAAGCCTCAAAGTCAACATGGATTTAGTGAAGGGAAATCTTGCCTCACCAATCTACTACATTTCTTTGAAGGGGAGAACAAACGTGGATAAAGGGGAGCCGGTTGATATTGTGTATCTGGATTTTCAGAAGGCGTTTGACAAAGTACCTCATGAAAGACTCCAGAGGAAATTGGAGAGTCATGGGATAGGAGGTAGTGTTCTATTGTGGATTAAAAATTGGTTAAAAGTAGTGGGGTTCCCCAGGGCTCTGTGCTGGGACCGCTGCTTTTTAACATATTTATAAATGACCTAGAGATGAGAGTAACTAGTGAGGTAATCAAATTTGCTGATGACACAAAGTTATTCAAAGTTGTTAAATCGCAGGAGGATTGTGAAAAATTACAAGAGGGCCTTACGAGACTGGGCGTATAAATGGCAGATGACGTTTAATGTGAGCAAGTGCAAAGTGATGCATGTGGGAAAGAGGAACCCGAATTATAGCCACGTGATGCAATGTTCCACATTAGGAGTCACGGACCAAGAAAGGGATCTAGGTGTCATCGTTGATGATACGTTGAAACCTTCTGCTCAGTGTGCTGCTGCGGCTAAGAAAGCAAATTGAATGTTAGGAAAGGAATGGAAAACAAAAATGAGGATGTTATAATGCCTTTGTATCGCTCCATTGTGCGACTGCACCTCTAATATTGTGTTCAATTCTGGTCGCCACATCTCAAAAAATATATAGTGGAATTAGAAAAGGTGCAGAGAAGGGTGATGAAAATGATAAAGTGAATGGGACGACTTCCCTATGAGGAAAGGCTAAAGCGGCTAGGGCTCTTCAGCTTGGAGAAAAGGCGGCTGAGGGGAGATATGATAGAGGTCTATAAAATTAATGAGTGGAGTTGAACGGGTAGATGTGAAGCGTCTTTTCACGGCTTTGCAAAAATACTAGGACTAGGGGACATGCGATGAAGCTACAATGTAGTAAATTTAAAACGAATCAGTAGAAATCAAACAAAATAAAACATGGAAAAGAAAATAAGATGATACCTTTTTTATTGGACATAACTTAATACATTTCTTGATTAGCTTTCGAAGGTTGCCCTTCTTCCTCAGATCGGAAATAAGCAAATGTCTGAGGAAGAAGGGCAACCTTCGAAAGCTAATCAAGAAATGTATTAAGTTATGTCCAATAAAAAAAGGTATCATCTTATTTTCTTTTCCATGTTTTATTTTGTTTTCTATTGAAAACGAATCAGAAAATTTTTCTTCACTCAACGGTTAGCTTAGCGGAGTTTAAAAAAGGGTTGGACGGCTTCCTAAAGGAAAAGTCCATAGATCATTATTAAATGGACTTGGGGAAAATCCACTATTTCTGGGATAAGCAGTATAAAATGTTTTGTACATTTTTGGGATCTTGCCGGGTATTTGTGACCTGGATTGGCCACTGTTGGAAACAGGATGCTGGGCTCGATGGACCTTTGCCTACCCTCCTTGCAGGGAAAAATGTGTGTCTGATTCTTTGAGTTTTGTATGGTTGAGGCCTACTGTAGCTTTGACTGCATTTGCTTGTTGCCGCTCTAGGTGACTGCATAGTCTGCCTAATGCTTAGATTGGCCCTGTTTGCATATTGCAGATGTTTGTAGTAGTTATGACATTAACCTGGGGGAAAAAAAAACAAGTAGAAAAAAATCATTTTCCAAACTGAGATCCCTTCTTTTTGAATGACTAGGGTGGCCAAAAAAGCAAACAGGATGCTAGGAATTATTAGGAAAGGGATGGTACATAAGACCAAGAATACTAAAATGCCTCTTCAGTGCTCCATGGTGTGACCTCACCTTGAGTACTGCATTCAGTTCTGGTCACCGTATCTCAAAAAAGATATAGTGGAATTAGAAAAGGTTCAAAGAAGAGTGACCAAAATGAGGATAAAGGGGATAGAACTGCTTCCATATGAGGAAAGGCTAAAGTGGTTAGGGCTCTTCAGTTTGAAAAAAAGACAGTTGAAGGGCGATAAGCCTTGTCACATGCCTTGATAGGCAGGATAGCAAATTCTTAATAAAATTTGAAACTTGTGTACAAAATCTTGAGTGGTGTATTAGTGAATTAAAAAAAAATGTATTCTTTCAACAAGTACAAGACCGGGACACTTAATGAAGTTACATGGAAATAATTTTTAAACAAATAGGAGAATAGTAAAGCTCTGGAACCTGTTGCAGTTAGCATATCTGGGTTTAAAAAAGGTTTGGACAAGTTCCTGGAGGAAAAATCCATAGTCTATTGAGACAGACATAGGGAAGCCACTGCTTGTCCTGGGATTGGTAGCCTGGAATGTTGCTACCGTTTGGGTTTCTGCTAGGTACTTGTGACCTAGATTGGCCACTGTATGAAACAGGTACTACTACTACTACTACTGGGGTAGATGGACCATTGGTCTGACCCAGTATGGCTATTTTTATGTTAAAACTAGGGACAGGCACCCAGAGAAACTTTATTTTTGTATTCATTTTGTTTGTTTTTTTAAACAAGTGTTAAGAGTGCGCCCTATGCTCACATAACTTTCCAAGTTCGACTGGAATGCAGATGTGTGCAAGCAGCTTATAAAATAAGGTCAGTTGTGTGTAACGTAAGGCCAATTGGCTATAATTGGTGTAGGCACTAATTGACAGCAATTGGCCTTAGTATTCTTTAAGTTGTGCGCTCAAATCCTAGAGCAGGGGTACTCAAAGGGGTCTGCAGGCCATTTGGGGTTTTCGGGATATCCCTAATGAATATGTATGAGAGATTTGTATACAAATCTCTCTCATGGAGATTCTGACAACCTAACTGGGCAGTGGACCCTCAAGTCAGGTTTGAGTACCTCTGTCCTAGAGTGCACAACTCCAAAAAGAGCATGGACTGGGGAGGGGCATGTCAGGTTGTAGAATGTAGGTTATAGTATTTGTGCACCAGCCATTGAGGTAGCGCAAATGCTTGCACATAAAAGTAGACTTGTGCACACAACTGCCATTCTAGAATAAGCACGTATCATCCCACTACCTAACTGCAGACAATCCATATCAAATTACAGTCATACTATCTCCTGATAGGACATGCATATGAACTAATACACACACATGTGCTAGTTCATATGCATGTCCTATTAGTGAACGCTCTTTCCTATGTGCAAACAGTGCACCCTTGTACCAGCAAATGATATTCCATCCTTACTCAAGATATTAGGGCAATTAGGGCAGGGTTAATGGGCAGCAAAGTGAAAAAGGTTTTCTAATAGATGCCCTGTTTGATTAGAGATTACAGCATATTGCTAATACTCTGCATACTTGGAAAGAGTCAAGATTGTGCTGGTAGAGGTAAGCCGTGATCTATTAGTAAATCAAATACACGTGCAATCACTTTGGTTTTGCTAGTTAAAGAAGAATACAGACAAGTGGTGAAAGCATGCAGAACATAACTCCTGGAATTCTTTCCAACTTTCCTGTAGGTATTGTCTTTGTAAATCTCTGATGTGGGAGGGGAAGAGCTAAGCCATGATCTATTTGTAAATCAAATGCATGTGCAACCAATTTGGTTTTGCTAGTTCAAGAAGCCTGCAGCCAAGTGGTGAAAGCATGCAGAACACAGCTCCTGGCATTCTTTCCAACTTTCCTGTAGGTATTGTCTTTGTAAATCTCTGATGTGGAGAAGGGAAGGGCAGTTAGAATGGAGTGATTCCCAGTCCTGCTTTGGTATGGAAAATAAAATCAAATCAAAAAGTATGGTGATGTCTCACCATTAGAGGCGCTGTCAACAGAATTAAAAATGATGCATGGTTTAGTCACAAGGTTTCATTGTAGAATTTACAACAAACAAATTGAAAGGCACATTTGAATCACTAAGAACCAGCTCAGAAGGGGTAAAATAGTAAATGGCAGATAAAGACCTACAGTCTATCCAGTCTACCTAACAACAGAAACTGATAGTATAAGGTATGCTGTGTGGTAATCTACACAGCATACCTTATACATATGTATGCTTGATCTCAGTTTCAGGGCATAGACTGTAGAAGTCTGCCCGGCACTGGCCTTGTTCTCCAAATACTGCAGCTGACTCTGTCCAGCCACGATCAGTGCACTGGCCTTGTTCTTGAGCTATTGAAACTGAAGCTGTCCAGCCACAATCAAGGCACAGACCATAAAAGTCTGGCCAGCACTTAAAGTGCTTCCCAATTACTGCTATTGCCATCTAATTACCACTAAGCTTGTTTGGTTCCATCCCTTCTATATAGGATTCCTTTGTGTTTTATCCCACACATTTTTGAATTCCGTTACACTTTCATCTCCACCACCTCCTGCGGGAGGGCATTCCAGGTATCTACCACCCTCTCAGGAAGTATTTTTCACTAAGTCCCTGCAGCCACTCTTTTGAATAATCCATTTGAGTTTTACTGTTTTTTCTGTGAATAATACTCAGCTTCATGGTACTTTAGGAGTCGGTGGTTAGATGCAGATAAACCAACACATTAACATACTGTAATCAAGACTCAACAGGCCAGCTGTGAGCAACCTGACAGTGGGAGCTATCCATGTGACATTGAACAAAGCAGCATACTTTCTTCTCATTTTCCTCAAAGGCTCATAAGAAAATATCTAAGCGGTTTACATCTTCAAATAAAAACTATTGAGAAAAAGAGGAAGGTAAACTACATAGTTACAATGGAAGCAATATTATAAAACAAAAAAGTATGAGAAAAAAAATTACTGTAAAGCACAAAAGTAGGGAGGAAGGTAGTATCAGAAGGAGACATGGACGAGGTGAAATTGCTGCTTAGACCCACAAATGGAGGGTCAGGTTATGATTAAAGTGAGAAACTTTGAAATTCTTGGAACGAAGTTCAGAATGTAATTCTAAAGGAACTGAATTTCATAGGGTTTGGGTCAAGACAGAACAGCATGATATTCTAGCATATGAACGAACTTGAAGATATGTGGGAATAACTTAAAAATGTTGGTCCAAAGTGCAAAGGATGCAAACAGATACATAGAATGAGGCCTGTAGAGAAATAAGGGTAGTTCTGTACTCAGTATCTGACAGGCCAGAGCTAGAATCTTAAAATAGTTCTGTAATGAATAGGAAGCCAGTGTTCATCTACTAATAAAGGAGAAACAGTATCCTACTTCTGAGCCCCATAAATTAGTTTAAAAGCAGCATTTTCAATAATCTGTAGTCTCCACCTAGATTCTAGCTCTCCACATTTTAGAAATGGTTGCATATTGCAGGTGTGTGTTGTAAAGCAGGATGAAAGAGGAGCTTTGTATGCATAAATATTTGGGAGATTGGTACAAAAGAGACCAGATAGGCTTGCCAAATGAAAACAGGTTTTCTCCAGAGCTTCCCATTATTTCAGATCTAAGAATAATGCCCACATGCAGGTGCACTAGCCTAAGATTACGATTTTTGCAAAAAGGGAAAACAGTTGAATCAGATGTATATGAGAATGTTGGAATTTTTCAAAACAAAATATTAATGCCATAGCCACAAATACCTAAAATTTTTTAATGAAATTACTGTAAACATTTAAATGCATGCTGCGTTACAACAGGCTCATTTGTTCCTCCTCTTACACTGTCTTTAATTTAAATAAAATCTACAAACAAACTGACTGGTGGCTTGCGTAGGTTTGTATAGTCCTCAGCGGCTGTAGTGCCCAACTTTTATAATAACAGTACTTTGTTGTGCAGGACTTGGCTGATGAACTTGCCCTTGTTGATGTGATTGAGGACAAGCTGAAGGGAGAGATGATGGACCTCCAACACGGAAGCCTCTTCCTTCGAACACCAAAGATAGTCTCTGGCAAAGGTTTGTGCATGCTCTTTTTTTCTGATGGTGCTCACCACCATTTGAAGAGTTTTGCAAATAGATCTCTTTATTTTAACAATGCAGATCCCACAGAAACTAAGAAGCTTATTGTAACTATATGAAAGGTAACAAATATAATGTGGGTGTCACATTTACTTATTGAAAAGGTTAGCTTAGATTTCCAGTCTTGTTTCAAACCTCTTTAGTTTGACAGCAGACCATAAAGCCTAACTAGCCTACCTATCCAAACCAGGTGCTCATACGTACAGTTCTTCCTGTATGCCTGGATCGTGCCTTCTTGAATTCAGGTACTGTTTTTGTCTCCACTGGAAGGCTTTTCCATGCATCCACTACCCTTTTTCTAATATTCTTTCTATTTCATCCTCCTTCCATGGCCTCCTTGTTCAGCGCTGTATTTATATATTCTAGAGGTATTTAAATATCTGTCCTATCTTACCTGTCTTGTCTTTCCTCCAGATTAAACAAATTTAGATGTCTGTCTCATCTCACTTCAGATGATAACTAGCATGTAATAAAGACCAAATGGCCTGCTCAGTTGAGTTTCTTTTCCTTTCAATGGTTGGGAATGGGTGACCTCCTGTTTCAGTAAAAGGTGTTGAGTTGGGTTGTACTCCATAGGACTTATGCCGACTGCAGTCTGTGTGTAAGAGGGTGGGTTGGTAGCTGCAGGTCTTTTTTTGCCACCTTGCATGGTTGACATATTAATATTCCTGCTCTTGTTCACTGACAGATTACAGTGTAACTGCACACTCCAAGCTGGTTATCATCACTGCTGGTGCTCGTCAACAGGAAGGCGAGAGTCGCCTTAACCTGGTCCAGCGCAACGTCAACATCTTCAAATTCATCGTTCCTAGCATTGTGAAGTACAGCCCCCACTGCATACTGCTCGTCGTCTCCAACCCAGGTCCATCTACTTACAAACTAGCTCTTTACCCTATAGAGTTTACTGCTACAGTAAAATCATTATCTACCAAAATGCTGCAGTTCCGACCCTTGTATATTCCTTCCACTCCTTTATTCCAACGGTAAGTCTGTATTTTGACTTGCTGTTGGAATAAAATTTGTTCATTGTAGGTTGTCAGAGGATATGGGCTTGAAAAACAAAGGTACCAGTAACCATTCAAAAAAACTCACGGCCACATAAGGATATACAGGTGCTCATTTTCAAAGCACGTAGACTTGCAAAGTTCCATAATAACATTATGTAACTTTGTAAGTCTATGTGCTTTGAAAATGAGCCTCTAAGTGCCCTAGGCAAACTTTCAGCCTGGTTGTCTCCCCCCCCCCCCCCCCCCCCCCACCTTAACCTTCAGGCCCCTTACTCACTCCCTCTGCCCTCCCAAAATCATAACCCTTAACACTTCTAGAGTCGTCTAGGTAAATGGGCTACTTGAAAACTGCCCACTTTTCCTATTGGTAAAGTGCTGTATGGTGGCTCCCCCGGTCCTGAGAGCAGCTGAAAACCTGATTGCCGGGTGTTGCCTAATAATTGGGCTGGCCCTGCTTAGATTATGTAATAGTTACATGGTGCTATACAGTGGCAGTGTAACCTTAGTTTAATTGAACCTTTATTTGCCTCCATTCCGACATACCTAGCTATAAACACCATAGGAAGGTATGAAAAGCATAACTTAGCCAGGTAAATCTATTTTGACATTGGACAATAGTAGGTTGATGAAGATTAGATTGAACTGCTTATGGTCATACCTTGACAATATGAGGACACTATTGTATATGAAAACTAAATTACCTGCTGCTAGGGGTGTTGGAGAGTTTTAATGATCTATCCATCAAGTCAAGCGTGTGTGGCTATAAAGTTGTCTTTTTTTTTTCCCCCCTCCTCTACCACCCTCCCCCCCCGGCCAGTGGACATTTTGACCTACGTGGCCTGGAAACTCAGTGGTTTTCCTCAACACAGAGTTATTGGCAGTGGCTGCAACTTGGACTCTGCTCGTTTCCGTTACCTGATGGGGGAGAAGCTTGGAATCCATTCACTGAGCTGTCATGGTTGGGTGATCGGCGAGCATGGAGATTCCAGTGGTATGTATACATCAATTTACCATGTTACATTTTAAAAAGTGTGTTTTACCATATTCTTCCCTAGCACCAAAATACTGCTCTGCATATCCCCCATTTATTTATTTTTTAACGTTATAACTGGCTGTACATAAATTCTCCTTTGACATCATAACACAAGTGTGAATAAGATTACAAGGCCTCCCATTTGCTAACATCCAGTGATATTATAGACAATCTATATTTGACTTAAGTTCTGCTTTGGAAAGGTTAGCAGTGTAACTGGAGTATGTAAAATAGTGCAGGCATAGCTTCTGTGTATAATTTAAGAATCTCTTCAGTGTACTGATGCCTAGTTCTTGCCCATAGCATAGAAAGTCAGGTTAGCTGCACTTAGGAGTCCTTTTACTAAAGGGCGTTAAGGACTAGATAGATATCTGGAGAGATAGATAGTGGCGGAGTGGCCTAGTGGTTAGAGCACTGGTCTTGCAACGATGGCCGGTTCAAATCCCACTGTTGCTCCTTGTGATCTTGGGCAAATCACTTAACCCTCCATTGGCTCAGGTACAAACTTAGATTGTGAGCCTTCCTGGGATACAGAAATACCCAGAGTGCCTGAATGTAACTCACCTTGAGCTACTACTGAAAAAAAGGTGTAAGGAAAATCTAAATAAATATATAATGTGCATAGTACCTGTTCCTGCAACTAAATTTAGTTGAGGCCACTTGCGGCCATTTATGCCAACAAAAACCTGGTGCAAAAGCACACAGCTAATTTAGGCACAGATCGGGCATATTCTATAATACAGTATGTAAATTTTAGGAACACCCACGATCCGACCCACCCCATGCCCATGTGCAGTCCAAGTTACGTGCATCACTTTATAGAAATATGCTTAGCGAGCTATGTGCGTAAATCCCAATTAGTACTGATAATTGCTACATCCAGTTATCGGCACTGATTACCTTGTTACTCAGTTAAGTTCCACGCACAAAATGGCTGTGCATGCTAACTTATGCATGGAACTTTAATCACCATTTATAAAATTGGGGGTGGGGGGGGGGGAAGCCCTTAATTTGTGGTTAGCATATGTTAACAGACTATCACAGGAACGATTTAAAACATTTTGCAGTATTTTGCCTTTTTGTGCACATTAACCTGCATGTTTCCAAACTTTTTTTTTAAGTAGCATTGGTAATTATATATATATATATATATATATATATATATATATATATATATATATATATATATATATATGTATACAGTGCACTCCATTTAAGTGCACATTGGATAAGAGCATGCTCTTTAACTGCATGCTGTACTTCGGTCCCATTTTTGGCACCATCAATTTCTATGGGGACAAACTTCATTTTAGCGCACCACTGATCAGTGCAAGATTCGCTTATATGCATGGTTCAAGACCACTCCTCTGCAGGAAAGACTCCGCATAAGCGCGTGCATGGAATATGGAAGCCGAGTGGCACGTGACAACCGAGATTTCAAATTTACCGACTCTTTAACTGCCCCAGGCACATTAGGGGAAAGAATGTTGTTGGAGCATGCACCGGGGTTCTTGTCGTCACGGCGGCAGAACTGTAAGACTTTAACACTGGCTGAACGAATAGAAGTTCTTAAATTAGAAAACCAAGCATCTATTGCTAAAGAATATGGTGTCAATCCCAGTCAAATTTCACGTGTCTTGAAGCAGAAAGACCAGCTTCTAGAAGACTGGCAAAACAATACAAATCCACAATGGAAACGAAAACGTGTGGGAAAAGCTGAGGAGGTAGAAGATGCTTTTCTTCGGTGGTTTTTTTGAGTCAGGAGCAGTTTCCTGTCAGTGGTCCACTGCTTATGGAGAAAGCTAACCAGGTAGCAGAAAGTCTTGGACTGACTGAATTCAAAGCCACTGTTGGATGGTTGGAAAGATGGAAGGAAAGGAACAGCATAAAATTCAAGAAACAGCATGGTGAGAAACAAGACGCCGATGACTTTGGTGCTGAAAATTGGGTTGTTTCAGTTCTTCCTACCATCTTGAAGGAGTTTGCACCTCGTGACATTTTCAATGCTGACGAAAATGGTCTCTACTGGCAAGCGATTCCTGATGGAACACTTGCATTCAAACATGCCGAAACTACTGGAGGTAAAACATTGAAGGACCGACTGACAATCCTCTTTTGCTGCAATATGGATGGGAGTGAGAAGTTGGAACCCCTCGTCATTGGAAAGAGCAAACAGCCCCGTTGCTTCAAGAGAGTTAAGCGACTTCCTATGTCATACGAGGCTAACGCAAATTCGTGGGTGACTGGGGAAATTTGGAAGCAGTGGCTAAAGAAGTTAGAGGCACAAAAGCATCAGATTTTGCTGCTTTGTGATAACTGTGCTGCACACAGGGATGATGTCAGGCTGTCTAATGTCAAGGTGGTCTTCCTGCCACCAAACACCTTTCTGATCCAACCTCTGGATCAGGGCATAATAGCCAATTTCAAACATTATCGGGCTCTTGTGCTGTGTCATCTGATGAGCGTTATGGATGACCAGACTGGGAAGGTTAAACGTGCTGTTGAATTGGCTCGTAATCTATCACTGTTGGATTCCCTACATATGCTAGAAATGGGGGGAAGGCCGACAGTCGCTCAAAAGAGCATGGTTCGGGATAAGGTATCTTTCAAAGATATCACCATAACAGGGAAGATAGAGTATCCTGATAGTGAGGTTGCAAAAGAGATTGTAGTAGATTGGGTATCTTTAAATAACAATAAAAATCAGACAAAAGATTGCCAATTAATACTGTCAAGTACTAAGCATGATGTACTTAGGAACAACAAACATAGTTTGAAATGTCTATATGCGAATGCCAGGAGCCTAAGAAATAAGATGGGGGAGTTGGAATATATTGCACTAAATGAAAAATTAGATATAATAGGCATCTCTGAGACCTGGTGGAAGGAGGATAACCAGTGGGACACTGTCATACCGGGGTATAAATTATATCGTAGTGATAGGGTGAATCGGATTGGTGGAGGGGTAGCATTGTATATTAACGAGAGCCTTGAATCAAATAGATTGAAAATTCTGCAGGAAACAAAACACTCCTTGGAATCACTGTGGATTGAAATTCCATGTGCAAAGGGGAAAAGGATAGTGATAGGAGTGTACTACCGTCCGCCTGGCCAGGACGAACAGACGGATGCGGAAATGTTAAAGGAAATCAGGGACGCAAACAAACTGGGCAACACAATAATAATGGGGGATTTCAATTACCCGCATATAGACTGGGTTAATGTAACATCTGTACACGCAAGGGACATAAGATTTCTTGATGAAATCAAGGACAGCTTCATGGAACAGCTAGTTCAGGAGCCGACAAGAGAAGGAAAAATACTAGACTTAGTCCTTAGTGGCGCTCATGATCTAGTGCAGGGGGTAACGATACGAGGGCCGCTTGATAACAGTAATCATAATATGATCGGTTTTGATATTGGCATTGAAGGAAGTGAAACTAGGAAATCAAGTACGCTAGCGTTTAACTATAGAAAAGGTGATTACGACAAAATGAGAAAAATGGTGAAAAAAAGACTGAAAGGAGCAGCTCGCAGAGTAAAAAACTTGCATCAGGCGTGGATGCTGTTTAAAAACACCATCCTGGAGGTTCAGGACAAATATATTCCACGTATTAGAAAAAAGGGAAAAAAGACTAAACGTCAGCCGGCGTGGCTAAACAGTAAGATAAAGGAAATCATTAGAGCCAAAAAACAATCCTTCAGAAAGTGGAGAAGAGAACCAACTGAAAGTAACAGGATAGATCATAAGGAATGCCAAGCCAAATGCAAAGCGGAGATAAGGAGGGCAAAAAAGGACTTTGAGAAGAAATTAGCGTTGGAAGCAAAAATACATAGTAAAAATTTTTTTAGATACATTAAAAGCAGGAAACCGGCCAAAGAGTCGGTTGGGCCGCTGGACGAAAATGGTGTTAAAGGGGCGATCAAGGAGGACAAAGCCGTAGCGGAGAAATTAAATGAATTCTTTGCTTCGGTCTTCACCGAGGAGGATTTGGGGGGGACACCGGTGCCGGAAAGAATATTTGAAGCGGGGGAGTCGGAGAAACTAAACAAATTCTCTGTAACCTTGGAGGATGTAATGGGTCAGTTCAGCAAGCTGAAGAGTAGTAAATCACCGGGACCTGATGGTATTCATCCCAGAGTATTAATAGAACTAAAAAATGAACTTGCGGAGCTACTGTTAGAAATATGCAATCTGTCCCTAAAATCGAGTGTAGTACCGGAAGACTGGAGGGTAGCCAATGTTACTCCGATTTTTAAGAAGGGTTCCAGAGGAGATCCGGGAAATTATAGACCGGTGAGTCTGACGTCGGTGCCGGGCAAGATGGTGGAGGCTATTATTAAGAATAAAATT
This sequence comes from Microcaecilia unicolor, assembly GCF_901765095.1. Classification (NCBI taxonomy): domain Eukaryota; kingdom Metazoa; phylum Chordata; class Amphibia; order Gymnophiona; family Siphonopidae; genus Microcaecilia; species Microcaecilia unicolor. The sequence continues at coordinate 195,041,828 of NC_044034.1, read as the reverse complement.
GCAGAGCATATACAAAAACATGGACTGATGAGACAAAGTCAGCACGGATTTAGTAAAGGGAAGTCTTGCCTCACCAATCTAATGCATTTTTTTGAGGGGGTAAGCAAACATGTGGACAATGGGGAGCCGGTTGATATTGTATATCTGGATTTTCAGAAGGCGTTTGACAAAGTGCCGCACGAAAGACTCCTGAAGAAATTGCAGAGTCATGGAATCGGAGGTAGGGTATTATTATGGATTAAGAACTGGTTGAAAGATAGGAAGCAGAGAGTAGGATTGCGTGGCCAGTATTCTCAGTGGAGGAGGGTAGTTAGTGGGGTCCCGCAGGGGTCTGTGCTGGGTCCGTTGCTTTTTAATGTATTTATAAATGACCTAGAGATGGGAGTAACTAGCGAGGTAATTAAATTCGCCGATGACACAAAATTATTCAGGGTCGTCAAGTCGCAGGAGGAATGTGAACGATTACAGGAGGACCTTGCGAGACTGGGAGAATGGGCGTGCAAGTGGCAGATGAAGTTCAATGTTGACAAGTGCAAAGTGATGCATGTGGGTAAGAGGAACCCGAATTATAGCTACGTCTTGCAAGGTTCCGCGTTAGGAGTTACGGATCAAGAAAGGGATCTGGGTGTCGTCGTCGATGATACGCTGAAACCTTCTGCTCAGTGTGCTGCTGCGGCTAGGAAAGCGAATAGAATGTTGGGTGTTATTAGGAAGGGTATGGAGTCCAGGTGTGCGGATGTTATAATGCCGTTGTATCGCTCCATGGTGCGACCGCACCTGGAGTATTGTGTTCAGTACTGGTCTCCGTATCTCAAAAAAGATATAGTAGAATTGGAAAAGGTACAGCGAAGGGCGACGAAAATGATAGTGGGGATGGGACGACTTTCCTATGAAGAGAGGCTGAGAAGGCTAGGGCTTTTCAGCTTGGAGAAGAGACGGCTGAGGGGAGATATGATAGAAGTGTATAAAATAATGAGTGGAATGGATCGGGTGGATGTGAAGCGACTGTTCACGCTATCCAAAAATACTAGGACTAGAGGGCATGAGTTGAAGCTACAGTGTGGTAAATTTAAAACGAATCGGAGAAAATTTTTCTTCACCCAACGTGTAATTAGACTCTGGAATTCGTTGCCGGAGAACGTGGTACGGGCGGTTAGCTTGACGGAGTTTAAAAAGGGGTTAGATAGATTCCTAAAGGACAAGTCCATAGACCGCTATTAAATGGACTTGGAAAAATTCCGCATTTTTAGGTATAACTTGTCTGGAATGTTTTTACGTTTGGGGAGCGTGCCAGGTGCCCTTGACCTGGATTGGCCACTGTCGGTGACAGGATGCTGGGCTAGATGGACCTTTGGTCTTTCCCAGTATGGCACTACTTATGTACTTATGCTAACTCCAGACTCCGCCCCTTCTGCCTCGCATCACCTTATGCCTGGAACAGACTTCCTGAGCCCATACGCCATGCGCCCTCCCTGCCCATTTTCAAGTCCTTACTCAAGGCCCACCTCTTCTCCCTTGCTTTTGGCGCCTAACCACCTTCCCATTCCTGATACCTACACTGACTACATAGTTTTTACCTTTAGATTGTAAGCTCTCTTGAGCAGGGACTGTCCTTCCCCATGTTTAAACTTGTACAGCGCTGCGTAACCCTGGCAGCGCTATAGAAATGCTAAGTAGTAGTAGTAGTATGCAGAAAGAAGCCTAGCAACCATTGTGAACTGCTACAGGCGGGCAAGCTTTAAGGATGTGGAGAGGGAAGAAACAGGTGCAGCTGTTGCAAACACGTCAGCTGAAGATGTTATTGACATCCCAGCCGGTTTTACTGAAGAGGAGTTCCATCACTACGTAGCTGTTGATTACGATCTGCAAACAGCTGAAGACAGCATTGATGTTGAGATATGCTCCTACATGCAGGCAACAACGGCTGATGATGGAACATGAGCAGCGAGGCATATGCTGATGAAATTCAACAACCTCCTCCTGTCACTTTTGCTCTTGCTGGAGAGTCCCAACACTGTGCGGGCCTATCTGGAGGCCACTGGATGTCAGTGCTATGACTGTCTGACAGACGTAGTGTTTGGAACTCACAGACCCAAGAGTGTACAGAGGACTATAACTGATTACTTCAAGCCAGCCTAATGTCAGTTAACTGAGACTGTATACTGTACATATAATAATAAACAGTACTGTACATATGTTAATCAGATGTCAAGCTTCTTTGGGTCACAACGGTTAAGTGCAAGCTCTGGTTAACTGCATGCATTTCTTTGGTCCCAGACCCTTGCACTTAAGCGGATTGCACTGGTTAACTGCATGCATTTCTTTGGTCCCAGACCCTTGCACTTAAGCAGATTGCACTATACGCATTTTTGTTTTGGCTAGCGTGTTAAGATTAATGCACGCTAACTGGATAAGCCAGAGTTAACATGGGAGCACTTACTGCCTCCTATTTTGGAGGTGCTAAAAGCTACTTTGTTAGTAACTAAAAACTGGGCCGAAAATTTTAAATAACCGTTCGGCCAGAACCATGCAGAAAAAGGATTTTGGGTCATTTTGGCACCAACCAAAATTTGGTCAGCTTCTACTTGGAGGGGGGTTAAAAATTAAGTTATGCAGGCCCCAGCTGAGTATCGGCGAGGACCTGCATAAGCTTCGGCAGTCACTACTTCTGGAATTAGCCCTGGATTTTCAGCGCTGGTACTTGCAGATGGCCCAACACTGTCCAGGGCTAATTTAGCTGGCGATGGTCAGCATTTTTAACTTACCAGCTCCGGCTAAGTATTGGTTAGTATGGGGAATATCAAAACATCACTAAGGGGGTCTTTTAGTTAGGCACACTGGCATTTTTGACGCTCGTTAAAAATAGGCACACACTAAAGACACCAATGTATTCCTATGGATGCCTTTAGAGTTCAGCACGTTCCTATTCTTATGTTTCAACAGTTTTTATTGATGACAATTCACAATAATACGTACCCACTAATATAGGCAAACAGCAATTCAATTCAAATCATATGCAATGCCAGAAAGAACCAGTCATCAATCTTTTAACATTTTTCTCCCCTGACTCTTACCCTCTCTACAACCCAACAATTTAAATTACTGTATAGACTTTGCAACAATGCCCCCCCCCCGTAATAAGCTAACCTGCAATGCATTTCTAAGTTGTACCCTATAAAAAATAGTCATAACATGTCTATTAATACACATTTACAGTGTATTGCATTCAAATTTCTCCCCTTTTACCCTCCCCCACCTACCCACCCCAACTCCCTTATTATCCCCCCTCCCCCCCCCCCCCCCAGTCCCTAAGCACTGCTCAATACTCCTACCTATGTCTCATTTATCCCATGGAAGCCTATTCAGAATTTGACTCCTCGCCTGTGGAGAAATGGTACTTATATATGCCCCCCACACTTCAAGAAACCTCCGTTGCCTTCCCAGCGACAGACCCGCTCCTCTGGCCTCCCAAGTCAGCAACTCATGAAGCCTATTCCTCCAGTGCCAGAAGGAGGGTGGGCAATCCCGAGTCCAGTAAAGGAGGATACATTTCTTCCCTAGTATACAAGCTTTCCCAAGGAACAATTTCTCCCCCCTTGTAGCTCCCAGCCACAAGCTCGGAGCACTAAATATAGCTCTTTCAAAAGTTAATATAATCTTTCGCCCTAACACCCTATCCAGATACCTTCCAATCACCGACCAAAACAGTGAGATCTTTCTGCATTGCCAAATACCATGAAAAAATGTCGCCTCTAACCTCCTACACTTTCTACAACATTGTGTAGCCGTGAGCCCCGCACGATAAGCTTGTCTCTGAGAAAAATACGGTGTAAAGTTCGAAAGTGACACTCCTGCAATTCCGCACTATGCTCATGCCACTCTGAAGAGCCGCTGATAACAATTGTGCTGAGATATTTTTACCCACCTCTCTACTCCAGCTACATGCGACTTCGGTCAGATCCTACTACTACTACTATTTAGCATTTCTATAGCGCTACAAGGCGTACGCAGCGCTGCACAAACATAGAAGAAAGACAATCCCTGCTCAAAGAGCTTACAGTCAAATAGAGAGCTTACAGTCTAATAAGTTGTGATAGCCTACCTAAAGAGCCATAAGTACATAAGTAGTGCCATACTGGGAAAGACCAAAGGTCCATCTAGCCCAGCATCCTGTCACCGACAGTGGCCAATCCAGGTCAAGGGCACCTGGCACGCTCCCCAAACGTAAAAACATTCCAGACAAGTTATACCTAAAAATGCGGAATTTTTCCAAGTCCATTTAATAGCGGTCTATGGACTTGTCCTTTAGGAATCTATCTAACCCCTTTTTAAACTCCGTCAAGCTAACCGCCCGTACCATGTTCTCCGGCAGCGAATTCCAGAGTCTAATTACACGTTGGGTGAAGAAAAATTTTCTCCGATTCGTTTTAAATTTACCACACTGTAGCTTCAACTCATGCCCTCTAGTCCTAGTATTTTTGGATAGCGTGAACAGTCGCTTCACATCCACCCGATCCATTCCACTCATTATTTTATACACTTCTATCATATCTCCCCTCAGCCGTCTCTTCTCCAAGCTGTACATATGTTAATCAGATGTCAAGCTTCAAGACATTGATATTTACCCCGCTGCATCTCCTTCTAGCAATTCTCTTAACTGCCTCCCAAACCTCGGTTGCAAACTGCCCTTTGGCATGGCTTGAACATAGTGAGACAACTGCCTATAAGCCAACCATGTGTATGCACCCTGCCCACAACGCGCAGAAAAATCTAGATACGATAGTAAAGATCCATCTTCATTTATCAAACTCTCTAACTGGGTCACCCTTCTGTCTACTAAAGAATGAAAGGCTCCATTCTCATCTTCCGGCCTAAATGATACATTTCCCCTTAATGGTAACCAGACACTACTGAGAGGACTCTTGACCCCAAAGTGGAGCACATGCCTATTTTTAATGAGCGCTAAAACACTAGCGCGCCTAAGTAAAAGACCCCCTAAGGCTTTATTCAAAAGCTATGGGGAAAAATATTTATTGACAATGAACCTAAATTTCTTCAAATAAGAACCAGAAAAGGGTAAGCACCTGAGCCTCCATTATTTATTTCATCTTTACTTAGATATGTATAGTACACAACCTTCATCCCTAAGGATGTGCTATGTGAAGGCTTTCTGATAGTCCAGGATATGACTTTTAATAGAACTATACATTAAACCTTTTAAGAAGCCTGCAAGTATGTATGGTTGCTTTTGGATTGTGCAGGTGCAAGTGATGGATTTCTGCTTTAGGGCTTGTTTAGGTTTCACTGACTCGTTTCTTTCATTTAATTTAAGACATGTACATCAGGGCTAGTTCCAGTTCTATTTGCAGTTGATGCCTGTTAAAATACTTGGGTCTTTCTAGCCTTGCCTTTTGTTTATAGTGAATATTTGGCAGCAGTAAGAGCCATGGATCCTATTTTTATTTAAAATGTTTTCTAATTCTCTTGAACTTAATTTATAACGATGGGCTGCTAAATAAGATTTAAAAAAAAAAAAAAAAAAAAAGGATTACTGGGAAACATGTCTAAAACAAGACTGTTGGAATAGGATGATGGGGGTCTTACTCCCTTTGAGGCACTTACTAAAAATGTTTGTCATCACAGTGCCTGTGTGGAGTGGGATGAATGTCGCTGGGGTCTCTCTGAAATCTCTGTGCCCAGAGATGGGAACTGATCATGACCCAGAAAAATGGAAACAAGTTCACAAGCAGGTGGTAGACAGGTACATGAGGAATTTTTTTTTTAAACTTACTGTGTGGCAATAGTCTTTCCAGCATGTTAGAACCCCTTTCTTCAGTTGACAAAATAAATTTGTGTAATCAAGAGAGCCTGTGTACAGTCTAGTCTGTCTTAACTAGAACAAGTTTTAGCCTTCTCTAGGACCATCTACTTTTTAAAGAATGGGCACTAGAATTGAACAGGCACCATCCAGAAGCTGCATATTTATTGTGGTAATCCTGAAAACCTGACTGGCTAAGTGCTGCCAGGACAGGCTTGAGAAGCACTGTATTGCCTGGGAAGGCTGCCCTATCCGTCCACATCTCAAAGTCTTACCTCACAACTCTAAGACTTTGAGATGTGGACGGATAGGGCAGCCTTCCCAGGGAGGCCAGACAGTGACACACACGCAGTGACTCAAGCTGCACATACTGCAGTAGGACATTCATCCACTCCTACCCTAGCTGAGATATTTAGCCATCTCTCTGACCTCATGTTTAACTTTCTTTAAATCAGTCACCTTACTTTCTAACTCTTTTTACTCTTACCTATCTATATGTTACATCTTTGCTTTACCCTTTAATATCAATTAAAAGGTGAAATTAGGCCTTACCTGATAATTTTCTTTCCTCTAGATCCTCCAGACCGTTCAAGACGCTTGGGTTATGCACTCCTACCAGCAGAGGGAGACTGAGAACACTAAAACTTCTTATACAAGTAGCCTGTGCAGACCTTCTACTAACCAGTAAAACAGTAACAAAGCAGAGGAACAAAACACCTCCACCTAAACAAAACCACTGAATCCACACTCAGATCTCCTCCCCTTAAGACGGGGAATTCAACTGCAGATGGGCACAAACGGTACCACAAAACTGCCCTTAGTAAAACTCCAGGACCCAAATCACAGGAGCTACTAGAAATATCAGCAACTGAAGTCTAAAGAAATTATCATACTGAACTGTCCGATACACTGGGTGGGCTCTTGAATGGTCTGGAGGACCAGGTAAGGCCTAATTTCACCTTCCTCAGCAATCCTCCAGACCGTTGAAGACACTTGGGACGTACCAAAGCAGTAAACACATCTGAGGGTGGGACCTGCGAAGCCCAGAGGGCAGGACTGCAGCTCCAAAACTGGCATCCTCCCTTGCCTGTACATCCACTCTGTAATGTTTGACAAAAGAATGCAGGGAGGACCACATCGCCGCTCTACAAATGTCCACCGGTGGAACAAAACTACTCTCTGCCCAAGAAGCCGCCATCCGCCTAGAGGAATGTGCCTTGAGCCCCACCGGCACCGTACGGCCATGCAATATGTAAGCCGAAGAGATGGCATCCTTCAACCACCGAGCTATAGATGCCTTAGAAGCAGCCGCTCCCTTCTTGGGCCCCCCCATGAAGGACAAATAACCTGTCCGAAGACCTGAATTCCTCCGACCTGCGCAAGTAAACCTTCAACACTCTGCGCACATCCAATTTCGCCAAACGACGCTGAGAAGCATCCCCTGTCCGGACCCCCAAGACCGGTAACGAATCACCTGATTGTCATGAAAGGAGGATACCACCTTAGGCAAAAACGAAGGCACTGGACGCAGTGAAACCTTTTCCTTAGAAAACCACAGAAACGGAGGCCTACATGAAAGAGCCTGAAGTTCCGAAATCCAGCGAGCCGACGATATATACCAAAAAGACCACCTTCATAGTAAGGTCTTTTATTGAACAAGACTCCAAGGGCTCAAAAGGAGAACCTGCCAAAGAGTCAAGAACGATGTTAAGATCCCACTGAGGAACTACTGGCCGCTGAAGAGGACGAAGCAACTTCACCCCCCTCAAAAAATGGACCACATCCGGGGAAGTCGCAACCGACCTGCCCTGTACCTTACCCCGAAAACACGCCAAAGCAGCCAGCTGCACCTTCAAAGATGACAATGAAAGGCCCTTCTCAAAACCATCCTGCAAGAAATCTAAAATGCACGCCACAGAAGCTGTCGAAGGGATACATGCCCGGTCCCCACACTAATCTTCAAATATGCACCACACATGCACATAGGCCAAAGACGTCGAACGTTTGCAAGACTGCAGCATCGTCTGAATCACCTGAGGGGGAAACCCTTTCCTTCTCAACCGTTCCCTCTCAAGGGCCACACCGTAAGAGAGAACGGATCCGGCATGACAATTGGACCCTGACACAACAGCACCGAGCCCCCCAGCCACAAAGGCTCGCCTTCTAACAAGCGCATCAGATCCCCGAACCACAGCCAACGCGGCCAATTTGGAGCCACCAACAACACCGGACCCACATGACATTTTACCCTCTGTAGGACTCGACCTATCAAGGGCCACGGGGGAAACACCTACAGCAATACCCGCTGAGGCCACGCATCGATCCCTTCTGCTCGCGGATCCCGACGCTGACTGAAATACCGAGGAACCTGAGCATTCGGTGCCGATGCCATGAGATCCACTACTGGCATTACCCACTTTAGAACTATCTGGTCGAACACCGACCGGTGCAGAGACCATTCTCCGGGGTCCAACATGTGTCTGCTTAGAAAATTGGCGTTCACGTTGTCCACCCCGGCCACGTGCGCCACCAAAATCTGCACTAGATGCCTTTCAACTCAGCAGAGCTGTCTCGATTGCCAACCGCGCTGCAGGTTGACATACGCTACCGCTGTCGCATTGTCGGACATGACTCTTACCGCCTTAACGACCACACTTGAGCGAAACGCCAGCAGAGCTAGCCGAATCGCCCTCGTCTCCAACCGGTTGATAGACCACTGAGCTTCCTCCGTCGATCACCGCCCCTGTGCGGACCGACCGAGACACTGAGCTCCCCAGCCCAGCAGACTGGCATCCATTACCAGAATCACCCACTGCGGAGGTTCCAACGGCATGCCCTTTTTCCGATGGGCCGAGCACAGCCACCACTGGAGACTGCGCCGAGGAGCCCCCCTCAATGGCAACCGCAACTCCAAACTTAGGAGGCCACCGGGACAACAGAGCCGCCTGAAGCTGACGCATATGCGCCCTGGCCCATGGTACTACCTCTGTTGTCGCTGCCATGAGGCCCAGAACCCGAAGGTACATTCGAACAGTCGGACTCTGAATGGACATTAACAGCCGGACCTGCTGCTGAAGAGAGGCGATCCGAGAATCCGGCAGAAAAACACGACCCACTGCCGTGTCGAACCGCACTCCCAAGTACTCCAGACTCTGCGTTGGGATCAACTGCCTTTTGACTACATTCACTACCCATCCGAGCGATTCCAGAAACGTGACCACCTGAGCCGTCGCCGCCACACTGTGAGCCCGAGACTTCGCCCGGATCAACCAGTCGTCCAGATACGGATGAACCAGAATTCCCTGCCTCCGCAAAGCTGCTGCTTCCACCACCATTATCTTGGAGAAGGTGCGTGGAGCCGTTGCCAGACCAAAAGGCAGAGCACAGAACTGAAAATTCCTCCCCCTAAAACAGCAAAACGAAGGAAACGCTAATGGGCCTCTCGAATCGGCACATGCAGATACACTTCCGTGAGATCCAGTAACGTGAGAAGTTCTCCCTGATGAACCGCCACTATGACCGAGCGGAGAGTCTCCATGCGGAAGGATGGCACCTTGAACACCCCATTGACCCTCTTGAGATCTAAAATGGGTCGAAACTGGTCCTCCTTCGGCACCACAAAGTAAACAGAACAACAACCCATTCCCAGCTCGTGCCGAGGAACGGGTACCACGGCTCCCAACTGGATTAAGCAACCCAGAGTCTCTTGAATAGCCTTTAACTTGACTCGAGAGTGACAAGGAGAGGGAAGAAACAGATCCGGCAGCGGGTGCTCGAACTCGAGCGCATAACCATCGCGAACGACCTCCAGCACCCACTAATCTGAAGTAATTTGGGTTCACCCCTGATAAAACAGACGAAGTTGCGCCCCGACCTTCGCCAGAGGCTGGACCCGCACACCTTCATAAGGAGGACTTATTACCATTTCCGGCACCTCCAGAGGAGTCCCGACCTCCTCGACGACCCCCTCAAAAGGACTGTGTCCGCTGGAAAAACTGGCTTTTAGAAGGAGACAAATCTGCCCGGCCTGTACCGCCTCGCGTCCTTAAACTGACCTCTAGCCGAGCCACCTCGACTAGCTGCCTTAGGCCGTAACTCCGGCAACCGTGAGACCTTGGTATCCCCAAGACCACTCATCAGTTTATCCAAGTCCTCTCCAAACAACCTTTAAAAGGTAGAGAACACAACTTTGCTTTACAGGCCACATCTGCCACCCAGCCCCTAAGCCAAAGAGCCCTGCGAGCCGTCACCGCCAGAGCCATATTCTTAGCCGAAGCCCTTAGCAAATCATAAAGGGTGTCTGCCAAAAACGAAGACCCCATCTCCAGTTTAGCCAGGTCCTGAACCAAACCAGTCCTATCTAACGCAGGCTCATCCAAGAGCTTCTCCGCCCAACGGAAACCCTCTGAGGCTTGCAAGGCCAAAGCCGACAAATCAAAGCTGGGCTTCAGAAAGGACTCTAGCTTCCTATCCTGAGGATCCCGTAAGGCTGTACCGCCGTCCACCGGAATGGCTGTAGCCTTAGTAACTGCCGTAACCACCGCATCCACAGTAGGTGGTTTCAGCAGGGCCAAATCTTCTGGAGGCAAGGGATGCCACGCCATAGCCCTAGAACCTTACAAGCAGCCTCCGGCACAGACCATTCCTGAAAAACCATGTCCCTAATGTCTGAATTCATGGGAAAGGAACGGGAGGCTCTCCGAATCCCCTTAACCAAGAGATCTACCTGGGGTCCCTCCGCAGAGGGAGTGGCCACCGGAGCAAACTTCAAAGTAGAGATCACCTGATCAATAAGCTCTAACAACTCCTCCTTATGAAAAATGCGAACCACTGAAGAATCTTCCCCAGGCCTTAGCCCACCCTGATCCTCAGACACATCTAAGAGATCCTCCTCTCCTGGGTCACTCCAAACGTCCGACCCAGGCAGAGAAAGTATCTCCATAGGCTTCGAAATATCCACCCGTGGGTGCTTAACTCCCACTGAGCTAGCAGCCTCTGGGGAACAAACAGCCTGAGAGGGGCCAGCTCTCCAGGCATTATACAGAGACCAAACAAACTCAGGGGGGAAGCCAGACCCCCCCCCCCCCGACGCTGAAGCCCCAACACTTCCTGCAGTCTCCGTGACAGACCCCCCCTCGCTCCCGAGGTGGCAGGTCCATCGCGTGATCCGCGGCTAAACTAGGCGCGCTTCCTGCCACACACGGGCCCTCCGGTGCCGGTACGGAATGTTTTGGCTGCGCTTCCCGCCAGAAACGGCTCCGTCGAGGCCGACCTGCGCAGCCAAAATGGCTGCGTTTCCTGCCAAAAACGGCCCTGCCGTTGCCGGCCTGGAAAGTGCGGTCAAACCACCGCCCAACACCTCCGCCGACTCAGGGGAAAGCACAGGGGGCAAGAGCGCTGACAACATAGGCTCCCCATAAAATTTACATTGGCCACCTTTCAGTTCAACGCCGCGCTTCGCACAAAACCGACATCACGCCGGCTTAGACATAATGGCCGTGAACACAATAAAAACAAACAGTTGCTTTGTGCTCTGACAGACTAGGCAAAACCGCCCTTGAAGACGTTTTATCTCTGGACTGCCACAAGAACGGCCAAAATAGCCGCCTTTTAAAAACTTTTTTTTTTTTAAACCTCGTTGCTGATGCCTAAACGCCTCAAGGGTACAGAACGAGGTCTGTAGTCGAGGTCAAGCAGTCCTCCAGAGGAAGAGCACAGGGGGGAGGGACCTGGCCACCCGGGTGTGACACCCCACAGGGAATAAGAAGCCCCTTAGGACTTACACCCTATAATAGAGATCCAAGTGTAGGTTCTCTAACATTTACAACCCAACATAGAAACCCCAAACGGGCCTACCAGACTGAGGACACTGCACAGGCTGCAAGCATCTACCCTCTGCTGAGACTGAGAAAATACTGGTTAGTAGAAGGTCTGCACAGGCTACTTGTATAAGAAGTTTTAGTGTTCTCAGACTCCCTCTGCTTGGGGAGTGCATAACCCAAGCGTCTTGAACGGTCTGGAGGATTGCTGAGGAATGTTCTATTACTTATTGTGTTGACATTGTAAGTAGACTATGCCATACTTTGTATTGTTTTGTTTTGAATATTTTTACTGCCGTAATTGTCTATTGCTCATGTTTGATCTATTCTTACTGTATATCGCCTTGAGTGAATTTCTTCAAAAAGGTGATAGATCCAAATAATATGCAACTGTTACTGTTAATCCTCTCTGCTCCCAGGCTGATGCACAGACCTCAGCTCTGACACAGGTACAAGCATCAGATGTCGCCTGACCTACTGGTGCATGCATGTGGCAACCTACTACTATTTAGCATTTTTATAGCGCTACAAGGCGTATGCAGCGCTGCACAAACAGTCCCTGCTCAAAGAGCTTACAATCTAATAGACAAAAATAAAGTAAGCAAATCAAATCAATTAATGTGTACAGGAAGGAGGAGAAGAGAGGAGGGTAGGTGGAGGCGAGTGGTTACGAGTCAAAACCTCTCATCATACAGGGCCAGTGAATCAGACAAGTTTTATATGTGCACACCAGCGTGTTCCAAGTCCCAACTTCTGTTCCTTCCTTGCCCACAGTGCTGCAGCTCAAACCCAAAGACAGATCTGACTAGAATTTTTTTTATGTACCATTAAATTATTCTTGGGGGGGAACTGAGTGGGGACAGGTTAAATTCTTGCAAGAATGGGTAAGATTCCAGTGGGACAGGTGGGGATGGGCAAGATTCCAGCGGGGATGGGTAAGATTTCTGTCCCCCGTGCAACTCTAGTGATAAGCAGAAATTAACAAGCATTAGATACAGTTCTATGCAGATGAGTGGCTGCACAAGGGTGGGGGTTGGAATTGCTGCACAATTCAAACTAGGGACAGCATAAAACCAAGACAGAGAAAATGGACAACAACTTCGAAGAAAATGAAGGAAAAGAGGTTAGAGCAGAAGGTCTTAGGGCTCGTGTTCTGGCCTACTAGAGTGGAGCAGTTTGTAATTTACTAATAGAATAGTGAGTCAGTAATAGAAGGTATGAATGGTATATGTGCAACGTTTTACACAAAAAAATTTACTAAATTCAGAATCATGAAGGAGAACACTTAACAGAAGGAGAAAGCATGGTTTAAACAAAACTACATACGCTACAAACAAGAATAGCATACTATGAAGCTAGTGAGATGAACTAGGCATAAAGGGCAGAGAGGAATAGAAGCTTGGACAAGGTAAGAATACAGGACAGATAAGCGGCTGCAATTAGAATTTTATGAGATTGAGGGTTGTGCAATTACGTGGCACTCTTATCATTTCTTGATTGATACAAGTGTCCAGAAGCTTCTAACTTGTTAACAAGTTGTTTAAATGTCTGTCTGCAGTGCTTATGAAGTTATTAAGCTGAAGGGATATACATCCTGGGCCATTGGCCTTTCTGTTGCGGACCTCGCAGAAACTATTATGAAGAATCTAAGACGGGTGCACCCCATTTCCACTATGGTCAAGGTAGGCAGCAGTTGCTGACATGTCTTAAATGTGTGTTTGTGTAGTGCTAGGGAATATTACCGATTCCCTCTTCAACTTAACATTGCAACTTAAAGTATGGTGTTATGTATTTAATAACCTACTAGAATCTACAGAAGCATACACTTCCAGAAATGCTTTATAATGCATTTGAAAAAAGGTGCTCAAAGTTTATACTGAAAGCGGTTTAGAAAACTTCTGTATTTGATATTCTTCCGCCCTGTTAAAGGGATTTTTTTTAAATACCTGCCTTTGCCCTTTTCAAGTGTAAAATAATAAAAATAAAAAAACCCAAAGCTGACAAAACTCCTTGTAGAAGTGTGTGTGTGTGTGTTTTTTTTTTTTTTGGGGGTGGGGGGGAGGTGGGGTGGGGGGGGGGGCACTAGTGATGCAAGTTCTAGGTTAATACTGCAGTACCCTACATCCTCTTTTTAAAACTATTGTTGTACAGTACTTCGGCGTTGGCTGTGGTCCAGTATTTAACAGTATATAACCCTGCTAAATGTTTGTGATTCTTCTGATGAAAGAGAGAATGGTGCTCATTTTCAAAGCACTTAGATTTACAAAGTTCCATTGGTTACTATGTGATTTGAAAATGAGCCTCCACGGCTACTACTACTATAAGCTCCTTGGATCAGGTATGAATGAGATACATGTTTTTCTCTTCCAGGGCATGCACGGTGTGCATGATGATGTCTTCCTTAGCCTCCCTTGTGTGCTGGGCAACACTGGCATTACCGATGTAGTGAACATAACCCTGAAGCCTGATGAAGAAGCTCAATTGAAGAAGAGTGCAGATACACTGTGGGGCATCCAGAAGGAGCTCCAGTTTTAAGTTTGCCTCTTGTAACACAGTTTTTGTGTACAGTGGATTGTATGTTGCACATTTTCAAGTAGGTCAAAGCTGAAACCCTGTATTGTCTGTGTAAAGACAGTTGTTGAATTAGCTGAACAACCTCCATGTGCAGGGCAGTAGATATCATTCTCTTCGACTTATTAAACTAGGTTTACCTGTGCAGTCTGCTTCATTGTATGTACCATATACCAGCTCACAGCAGCACATGCTGCTTGTCCTGGAGGGCTCTGAATTCACTTCATTGGGCTACCTTGTTGGTAATGGTACAGCCTTGTGATCCTAGCTGTCCTTGTGACTTCCAGGCTGTTTTTCCTTTCTTAAAAGATCACTATATGCTCAAGCTGTAGTACCAGTCTGAACACCCAAATAAACTGCTGCTGTTTGTGTGTGGTAGTTAATTTTTATTTATTTAGATTTTGCTCACACCTTTTTCAGTAGTAGCAGTACGGTGGATATTTCTCTGTCCCAGGAGGGCTCACAATCTAAGCCTGTACCTGAGGCAATGGAGAGTTAAGTGACTTGCCCAAGATCACAAGGAGCAGCAGCGGGATTTGAACCGGCCACCTCCACTGTACAAATCTAGCTAGTTTTATAATCTATTACTCCTGTCCTTGCGTTTAACTCCATCATGGATACACTATGGAAAACTGTTTAGCTATTTTAAGGGGTTTTTAGAGAGAATTCAGATTTAGACTGTAAGCTCTTTTGCTTTTCTTCATGTTCAGTTGTGAAGCGCTGCGTACGACTGGTAGCGCTATAGAAATGATCTATAGTAGTAGTAGCAGGGGAAAATACATATCTTAAATTGAGGTGATATGCAGCTTAGGAAGAGAGGGATTTGTATACAGGGTCTTAATAGACATTCATTACAACTCTAATCCTCATATCATAGCATGAAGATTCAAAAAGGGGGCTTTCTAAAAGTCAAGTACTGACTTCAACTTCTGAAATATGTAGATCAGTTAGTTGACAGTCTGGTCACTTATTTACAGAATTACATGGTCCTAATCCAACTTGCAGTATAATTATAGATTAACTGATAAGCACTATGAAAAGCAACACAAATTCCTCTCTGATCTGCACAGCTTGAACTCACTAAACAAAGTAGCAAACAGCAAGTACCAAGTTCCATCAAAAATCTAGATCCAGTTTTATTTCAATACAAGGTGCACATCAGCCCTTCTTCACTTTATAGGTCACAGTATCTGCATCAGGAAGTAATTTAAACCACCCCATAGCTGTTTTGGGAAACTGGTTTAATAGAGGTCACTTAATCCTGCTGTCTTTCGGGCCTTCTGCATTAATGCCCTCAACTGGAACTGTTTACGAGAGAGAAGACGCACATGCTAAGAAGACAAAGGAAAGAACCAATGTTAGTCATCTAAACATGACTGCCTAATTCTGACAATCCTAAAACTTTACTACCCTTATCTATGTTAGCCAGACTGTGTTCTAGGGTTACCTTTTTTAAGATTTAACAATCTTTTATTAAAAAAGCAGAACAAGAAACAGTTAAAAGAGAACATGAGTTTTCAACATATATAAATAACTTCTCCCTAGGGTAATCTTTTTAATATTCTCGATGGAGCCTACTTCATGCAAATACCCATGCTTCTGGGAGTTCACCAGACCCAAACCTGAGACATATCTTTCATACAGTAAACTACTAGTGCTATCCGCAACCACTCCAGCACACACTCTGCTCACTCTGATTTAAGTGAATACAAACATAGGAGGAGGGAAGAGTTTTAAACTTAAACCTAAGCTCACTGGGTGAGTCCAAGCCCACCCCGTAGCCACACCTATGATGTGGCTGACAGGGATTCCCAAGCCCTGCCAGCCAAAAACTTTCCCTCACGCGTACCTTTTAAATAGATATTTGTCAGCAGCACCTGATGCACACTGCTCGCACAGCCTTCCTTCGGACGTAGTCCCAGCCTATACAGAAACAGGAAGCTGCTTCAGATGGAAGGCTATGGGGATGGCACGAGCAGTGTGTATTGGTTGCTGCTATTTAAAAAGCTTCGTAGGTATGTATGTGTGTGTGTGTGTGTGTGTGTGTGGGGTCTTCTGCCCACCCACTTTAGGCCCAGGCCCACCCGAAATTGGGTGTCTGGTTAAAACCCCTGCTTTAGCTGCCAATAAATGTAGAAATGCTACAATGCACACACTAATTGGATAACTGTCTCCTCTTACAGTTCAAGATTACCCTGATCTGGCTACAATGGTTATTTTTATAAAGAACCTTACATGCACAAAATGGCTGTTATAAAATTGTGCACAGGTTTAAAATGGTAAGCACCCAAACATGGCATTTACTTTTATACGATCATCATATAAGCCTTCCCAGGGGCATATTTTGAGTGGAGTTGCTATGTGAATACAAAAATATACATGTATTTACACTTACAAATCCATTCCTGCCCCCCCCCCCCCCCCAAAAAAAAGCATATGGTCATTTTACAAATCTATCTATAAAGGCACTTAAGGTACCCTATGAAGAGAAAACTGTGATGGAGAATAAACAAACCCTTTTTATGGATAAAATGCTGTTACACCCTTACATTTTTATTTTAATTTTTTGTTAATTCCTCACTCTATATGCAAATAAAAATTTAAGCATGTATCAATGACTGTAATTTGTACCTGGGTACTATAGGAGGCATTCTCAGGGCAGGGGAGAAAACAATACACCTTAGAACATTATTCACGTTAAAAAACCCCCAGATACTAATTTGATTATTGTTATCATAAAAGTGCTTGCATAATTTTAACTTAACTTTATGCAGGCACTTTGGGCTGGATTCTATATATAATGACTAAAATCTAGGCACATCTGATTTACATGCCTAGCAGTATTCTATAAGCCATGTCTACATTCAGACATGGTTTATAGAATAGCGCATAGGATGGGTGGTGTAAACGCCTCCACCTAAATCTAAGCATGTTCCCCTGAATTCTATAACCACACACATAGATTTGATGAGGGCCCTGACGTGTCCACACTCCTCCCATTGCCATGCCCTCTTTTTCGGCTACGTGTGCTGATATTTATGCATGCCTCTTTTTAGAATACACCTAAAAAGATGCATGTGTAAATTCCCATTATTGCCAATTAGTGTTTAATTGGTCATTAGACAATTAAACACTAATAGGCTCATTGAGTAGTACACATAAATTGGCCGCATGCACAATTTAATATGTGCTACTCTGAACACCACATATAGAATCCGGGGGTGTATGTATAACACAACATAACCCACCCCCTGCAGTCACACAGCTTGTGCCTTCTCTTGAATGCACTGAAAGCCTTAACCATTTTGTAATAGAATGTTTACCTACTTTGTAAGGCCTTGTAAAACCTTAAAGATGGACTATGGCTTTGCTTGAAGAAAATCTTATCTCTAATGCAGATTCCGTTCCCTTTACTCAGGTAAACTATAGCATATTTCTTACTACCTTAAACTACTTTAGTGCTTCATGAAAATCTACCTTTAGGAAAACTTCAAGGTCTAATACTCCACGTCTCAGTGCTTCTCCCAAGTAAAAGATAGTATCTTCAATGGCATTTTCTTCTGCATACAGGTTCAAAATCTGTTTATAAAGAGGGGCTGTAGGAATAATAACTTCATCTATGTCACTCTGCTCTGACTGGTTCTCCATTTTCTCCAGAGCAGCAGCGAGTTCTTCATCCTTTTTTTTCAGAAGTTCAATATTGTTGTCAACATCTGCCTGCAATGAGAGGGAAAGCTTGCGTGCCAAGATATTGCTGTAGACAATGCAAGGTTACAACACAGCTCAAATCATATCACCAATATTGGTATCCCCCAACATCTGGAGTTCCTTATTATAAAAGGTTAGCTTTCTATAGGGTCCTTTTATGAAACTGTAGTAAACAATAGCCTGTGGTGGTGCCGATGTCATCTTTTACTGCTGTCTGCAAAAGGGCTTTTTTTTAATGGTCAGTAAATGACCATGTGGTAATAATAAAAAAAAAATTGACGCACTGCCATTTACTGCTGGCGCCCTTACTGCCTCCTATTTAGGAGGTGGTGAGGGCTCCAGCGCTGCCCGATTACCACTGGGCATGCCCCTGGCGTTAGAAAAAAAAAAAAAAAAAGGTTTCCTAGTACCGGAAGCCAGAACAACTACTAGGCTCCCGAGCAAGCCCGGTGGTAGGGCTCATTTCCTGTGTGCAAATCTAGCGGTAACCCTACCACCAGGTAGTAAAAGGGCCCCTAAGTTTTAGTGTGAACACAGTAACCTCAAATTCTTCAGAAATTCTGCCACAACACGTTAACCTAGAAGGAACAGGTCTGGCCCAGTACCTGACACCACAAAGACTGCATGACTTTTTGACCATAATATAATTTTGGCCAGTGGCAGTGGCAAGTCAGCTGCTAACTGTATTTCTGCTGTCCTTTAATCCCACAAAAGGCTTCCTGATCATGCAGAGGACACATAGCCTTCACTTCTGCAGTCTGGGTAAAGCATATATAAGTGAGTCAATAGAACACACCCTAATTGATTTTTTTTTTATAGTAGCTTCAAGGCTAAGCATCTCTCTATATAAAAGGCAACACCAACGTTCTATGAAGCCTCCAACCGGAAGTCTGAAGGGGACGAGATATCCGGTTTCCCTATGAGTGTCTGCCCCGCCCTCTCTATAACACAGTCAGTGAAGGAAAACAGCAGAGCACGAAATCAAATCGCTGGCTCTGTAACAGTGAAGGACTCAGAGGGGGGAGGGGAGAGAGGGCAGGGACACACACACTCCCACATGCACACAGAAGAAAACATTGCTAGCTCCCGTTTCATTTGCATCAGAAACGGGGCTTTTTTACTAGTATTTAATAAAACCCAAACATACATTTCATTCAAGTCAGAAAGAACTACTTGTGGTCCCCTTTCATTATGGTATCTCAGAAGGTTGGTACAAAAGCCTGAGCACAATTTTGGAACAAACTTCCTCCAGAGATGCATTTGGAAAAATTCTTTGTAAGCAACTAAAAACCTATTGTTTCAATCTGCTTTAGTCAGTTTGTTCTAGGAAGTTTTATACTTTACCAATTTATTACAGCAATTGATTTGTATTGTTTTAAGTAGAATACAGTTTAAAGTTTTGACATTCATACATCAGAAGATATATGCAACTGCCCCTTTTTTATTTGTCACTGATATTGTGGTTATATCAGGCAGTGTGCCCTTTGAGATCAGAAAATGTGAAATGTTTGACAGTTTCAAGGTGAAGCCAGGTGCATTATGCAGACACAGGCAGCTGCTTTCTGAGTGGCTGCTCCATTATTATGGAATTAGCTGCTTGGGTACCTGCATTTAAGTGCAAGTTTAATACAATTTAAGAAATATTTGACAACTCATTTATTTCTTCTTGCCTTCCCTGCTGTTTGGGGAGGCAAGTAGAGTTAGTGCAGCATATTTTAGTTCATAGTGGGGTATGCATTTTTAAAAAAATTCTTTAGGATGGTTTTTATTGTGATCCGCCTAGTTATAGGTGGAGCATAAATGGGGAAAAATAAATACATTTTGATTGGCAGGATACAAATTAAGTAGAATGAAAATGGGTCATTTCTATTGAACTTTTATCCTGCCAATCAAATAAGATAAATAAAATAATATAGAAAACAAATCTAATTTCTCACCATCCTCCATGCACTACGTTCTTGTAAATACCAAAGTTATTGCAATAAACTACATGGAGTTAACTAGGCTCAAGTGGGCTTAGTTTCTTGTATGTCTCAGTAGTTGGACTGCGGAACATATCTTAAACAGAAGACCAGTTACTGTACTATTGTTATAGTTTGTACTGCTGAATGATACCTACGTTGGCAGATTAGCTATATAAGGAGTGGATAGAATCAGAGTTCCATCAAGTCCAATCTTCTCATACATATTTATCCAGAAATAGGAAAAAAAAGAAAAACCCACACACATCTGGAGCTGGTTCTGTGTCCATGAAAAGTTTCTTCCCGAGCCTAAATACAGGGATCTATACAAAAATTGCTGGATAAGCAATAGTAACTATAAAATCATAACCACCATCTTTTACCTCTAAAATCTTTGTCCCATTCACATCTGAACTGACTCAGTATTGTAGTCTTAATTACTCTAGCTAGCAGAACAAGATACAGAAGAAAAAAAATATATATGGAAATCCTTACTACTAATAACACATACCACTTCTTGGTCCAGGCGTGTTACCATCTCTTCAAGCTTCTGGTGACCTTTCTTCAGGTCCTCTTCTGTTCTTTTTAAGGCATTCAGCTCTGCTTGTGCACGATCCATCTCCTCCTTCATTCGCCATCTCAATTTATCGCTGACAGCGGAAATAAGAGAGGCTCGTATTGTATCCTCGCTGATGGTACCATCTCGAGTAGGACCTGCAGTATTAAATGCATAGATTTATTAGTAACTATTTTTTTTGTACTTAATGAAAGGTGCTGAGATCCACTATGTGGAAATGATGAGGAACAAGCAGACAGTTGGGCAGACTGGATAAACCTTGTGGGTCTATCTGCCATCATATACTATACTACTATGTTAAAAGACCATTCTCCCTCTGTATTAAATGGTAATTTCTTGGATCAGTCCAATTCATCTGATCTCAGTGATGAGTAAATTAGAAAAAAAATACTTATGCAAATTTTAATCTTACATAAAGAAAATTACAACTTACTTGAACACAGATCCAACAAAATAAAAAGAAACATAGGGATAATTCCCTCAATAAGAAATACTAAATTATTTAGCCCACAATATTTATTTATTTATTTATTGCATTTGTATCCCACATTTTCCCACCTTTTTGCGGGTTCAGTGTGGCTTACAATACGATATGAATGATGGAAATACAATTTGTTACAACTTGTTATGGATTACATTGTGAAGAGTTATACAAGACAATCGGAGTGTTGTTAAGGAATATAAACACTGGGACCAAACCTTGAGACATTGGAAGGAGACAGCGGGAGGTTAAAAGGGCATTATGTATGGTATACATATTTCTGTGAGTAAGGGTATGAGTGAGGTGAGACTACGGGGGATGAGAATTCAGAAGTGGATGTATTGATGCATTAGTGAACAGTGAGTGTGAGCTTTATGTGTTTTGCTTCTTTCCGTAGATTTTTTCAAAAAGATGGGTCCAATAGTTTGTGGAAGGAGGTTTGCTCGTGGATCATTCTCAGGTTGCGCGGCAGTGCATTCCAGTACTGCGTGCCCACGTGAGAAAAGGTTGACGCGTGTAGCGTCTTGTATTTTACGCCCTTGCAATTAGGGAAGTGGAGGTTGAGGAAGGTTCGGGATGATCTTTTGGCGTTTCTGGGTGGTAGGTCTATTAACTCAGACATGTAGGCTGAAGCTTCGCCGTGGATGATTTTGTGGATTAACGTGCATACTTTAAAAGTAATGCGTTCCTTGAGTGGAAGCCAGTGTAGCTTCTCTCGTAAGGGTTTTGCACTTTCATATTTTGGTTTCCCGAAGATGAGTCTGGCTGCTGTATTCTGGGCTGTTTGAAGTTTCCTCAGTGTTTGCTCTTTGCAACCTGCGTATAGTGAGTTGCAGTAATCCAGATGGCTTAATACGAGGGATTGCACTAGGCAGCGAAAGACGGATCTTGGGAAGAATGGTCTTATTCTTTTCAGTTTCCACATGCAGTAGAACATCTTTTTAGTTGTATTGTTTGCATGAGTTTCAAGTGTTAAGTGGCGGTCGATAGTGACTCCAAGGATTTTTAGCGTTTCTGAGATTGGGAGGTTTAATTTTGGTGTGTTTATGGCGGTAAATTCATTCGTGTTGTATTGGGAGATGAGTATCAGGGATTGAGTTTTTTCTGCATTTAATTTCAGACGAAATGCATTTGCCCATGTGTTCATGATGTGTAGACTTTGATTGATTTCGTTATGGATTTCTTTGATGTCCTGTTTGAAAGGGATGTATATTGTTACATCATCGGCGTATATATATGAGTTGAGGTTATGGTTTGATAGGAGTTTTGCCAAAGGGATCATCATTAGGTTGAAAATGGTTGGTGAGAGGGGTGATCCTTGTGGTACTCCACATTCAGGTGTCCATGCATTAGATGTGGTTGAATTTGATGTAACTTGATACGAACGCTGTGTTAGGAACCCCTTGAACCAGTTCAGGACATTTCCTCCAATGCCAAAATATTCAAGTATGTGTAATAGGATTCCGTGGTCAACCATATCGAAGGCACTTGACGTGTCAAATTGTAGGAGGAGTATGTTCTTTCCGGTTGCTATTGTTTGTTTAAATTTGGTCATGAGGGTGACTAGGACCGTTTCTGTGCTATGATTTGATCGGAATCCTGATTGGGCATCATGCAGTATTGAGTGTTTGTTTAGGTAGTTTGTGAGTTGTTTTGTTACCATTCCTTCAGTTATTTTGGTTATTAGTGGTATGGATGCTACTGGTCTGTAATTGGTTATTTCGCTCGTGCTTTTCTTTGTGTCTTTAGGAATTGGGGTGAGTAAGATTTTTCCTTTTTCTTTTGGGAAAAGTCCGTTTTGTAGCATGAAGTTTACGTGTCTCGTTAGGTCTATTATGAATTGTTGAGGAGCAGATTTCATGAGGTTATTTGGGCAAATGTCTAGTTTGCAGTGGGATTTGGCAAATCTTTTAAGTGTTTCAGAGATGAGGTCTTCTGATAGTAGTTCGAATTCGGTCCAGGTTCTGTCTGCTGGGTATGTTCCTTCTTCTGGATCTAGACAATCTAGAATTGTGGCGTATTCAATAGGGCTAGCGGGTATTTTGAGTCGTAATTGTATAATTTTCTCCTCGAAGTATTTTGCAAGGTTGTCTACATCTGGTATGTCTTTGCCGTTGTTTGTGACTGGTGTGGTGTCTAACAGTTTGTTTACAAGGTTGAAGAGTTTGTGTGTGTCTTTGTAGTTTGGTCCTATTATTGTTTTGTAATGTAGTCTGTTTTATGGTATATTTGTATTTTCAAAAACAAAGAAACATAAAATGTACAGAGGTACAGCAAATTTTCAATATGCTAGTGATGAGTATTTTAATGAAAATGCTGCTAAAAGAGGCTAGTGCTGTTCTTGGAATACAGCAGATTACAGTATCTAAGGCAGAATGGCATTACTAGAGGTAGATCTTGTCAGGCAAATCCGATTCATTTTTTTGACTGGGTGGCCAGAAAGTTGGATCAGGGGAGAGTGCTAGATATAGTATACTTAGATTTAATCAAGGCCTTTTACATGGTTCCACATAAGCAACTCATAAACAAACTGAATACCCTTTATATGGGACTAAAGTAACTCACTGGATCAGACACTGGTTGAGTGGGAGGCAATAAATGGAATGTACTCTGAAGATAAGGGTGTTACCAGTGGCATGCTGCAGGGATCAATCCTTGGCCCAGTTCCTTTTAACTTTTTTTATAAGCAATATTATGGAAAGGCTGTTTCTTTGTGAATAATTCCCAAAATCTGCAATAGGGTAGATACCTCGGAAGGCATGGATAATATGAAGTGGGAATTAGTGAAGCTTGAAGAAAGGTCTAGAATTTGGCAGCTAAGATTTAATGCTAAAAAATGCAAGATAATAAAACTGGCTGCACAAACCCAATGAAGTGGTACTATACAGGAGGTGAAGAACTTCTGTGAACAAAGGATGAGTGGGATTTGAGGTGATCATATGTGACAGAGGCCCCCGAGAACCACAAGATTGGTGGATTTGCTGAAGAAAGACAGAAGGCAGGGTAGGAGTTCCTGATCTGAGAATATACTATGTGGAACAGGTATGCACTCAAGCCATGGATCCAGATAGAGCGTAACTAAGAGATGAGAAACCCTGGAGTATTGGATCTGGCCACTCAGGAAGGTAGAACTAGTAAACCCTATTCCCTTACATACTATCAGAATTTGGATAAGTCACCAGGGGGTTTCAAGAGCGGTCAAGGTATTTTGCCATCAAACATCCATCTGTCAAACTGCAGACTTTAAATCGGATAGGGGGAGTAAGATTTTTCAAATATGGGAACAAAGGGGGCTTACCCAGCTAGGGCAGTTTTTCCAATGGGGAGATGGTGAGGTACCTTGAAGAACCAGTTTGATTTGGACCTTAGCAGCTTCTTCCAC
Organism: Microcaecilia unicolor; assembly: GCF_901765095.1. NCBI lineage: Eukaryota > Metazoa > Chordata > Amphibia > Gymnophiona > Siphonopidae > Microcaecilia > Microcaecilia unicolor. Next base: position 195,017,511 of record NC_044034.1, on the reverse strand, counting down.
TATTTGCAAATTCAACATTTCTTAAATAGTAGGAGGATAAAGCAGGATACCAATTCAATTTTAGATGCTATGTCGAGGGGATGATGACGTAAAGAGGCTGATGTCGATTCCCACTTCAGGCACAGGCAGCTCCTTGTGACTCTAGGCAAGTCACTTAACCCTCCATTGCCCCATGTAAGCCGCATTGAGCCTGCCATGAGTGGGAAAGCGCGGGGTACAAATGTAACAAAAAAAACCCCAACAACTATATAGCTTTCTAACAAAAGGCACAAATAGGAAAGTGAGGCATATTAGTAAGTGGGAGGGGGGCCCTGGCTTTATTCCTAATAGAGAAAAAGTGGGTGGGGATTGATGAGAATATCCCAAAGAGTATGGTGGATAATGGATATCAACTATTATTATAGTTACTATTATACCCCAGAGAGATTAAATAAGAACTATCCATCGCTATCTAAACTCTATTGGAGGGGCTGCAGACAGGTAGGCTCAATTTACACATATTGGTGTGCCTGCCAAATGGCTAGTTTGATTTTTATTTGGGAGGTGCAAGTATCCAGGTAAACAGAACCCAAAACTGTGTCCACACTACATTATAAACATCTGGGGTGGGACAAGAGTGAATAGATTTTCATAAGTGCCTGTCAGATGAGAGATTGTGAGGGGCTGGAAAAAGAGGTTAACTCCCAGAGTTTGACCAGTTTCTAGAAAGGCTGTGGAAAGTTATTTCTTCACCAAGTCAACAGTGATCAAGAGGTGTTCTATTGATTAGTTTCAAGAAGCATGGGAACCCTACATACGGTGAGTGGGTAAAGGATCAAGGAAAACAAGGCCATTGTGATATTTGGATATGAATGTCTTTCAGATGCTGTATTGTAAAATTTTGCCATATTATTTTGCTATCAAGTAATAAAGGTGCCTACGTTTAAAGACAGATGAAGGGAAATTCTATATACAGTGTCTTAAATATTGCTGCTGTAAAACCATGCAGTTAGCATGATTCTATAAACTACATTTAAAATTTAGGCATCTTAAATATTGCTGCTGTAAAACCATGCAGTTAGCATGATTCTATAAACTACATTTAAAATTTAGGCAAACCCATCTAGGACACCTAAAACTAGGCCTAAATACCTGCATCTAACTTATTTATTTGTTGCATTTGTATCCCTCATTTTCCCACCTATTTGCAGGCTCAATGTGGATACATAGTAGCGTGAGGCGATTGCCTTTCCGGTATGACAAATACAGAATGATATTATGCTATAATAAAGTGCATGTGTGACAGACACATAAGGGAATAGAAAGGAGAAAGCGTTAAGTTATGTCCAGTTCAAGTATTAGTATCATTGTTTTGCAGGATTCAGGCATTTAAGTTGGATCGTTAGGGTATGCCTTTTTGAACAAGATAGTCTTTAGTGATTTCCGGAAGTTTGGTAGATCATACGTTGTTTTCGCGGTGTTTGGTAGTGCATTCCAAAGTTGCGTGCTTATATAGGAGAAGCTGGATGCATAGGTTGATTTGTATTTGAGTCCTTTGCAGCTTGGGTGGTGAAGGTTTAGGTATCAGCGTACTAATCTTGTTGTGTTTCTGGTTGGTAGGTCTATAAGGTTTAACATGTATCCCGGGGCTTCGCTGTAGATGATTTTATGAACCAGAGTGCAGATTTTGAACGCAATATGTTCTTTAATTGGGAGCCAATGCAGTTTTTCTCGTAGGGGTTTGGCGCTTTCAAATCTCATTTTACCAAATATAAGCCTGGCTGCAGTGTTTTGAGCAGTTTGGAGTTTCTTTATGATTATTTCTTTGCATCCCGCATAGATTCCATTACAGTAGTCTAGGTGGCTCAGTACCATTGATTGTACCAAGTTGCGAAGATCAGGTGTATTCGATAATAGTGCACATACTTTTTTAAAATGCCCACAACCTGCCCATTCCACACCCCCTTTTCAACTGCACACATTAGAATTACAGAATACTCCTAGAAAGTTGTGCATGTAAATTCTAATTAAATCCAATTAGTGCTGCTAATTGATTAGCAAGCCAATCAAGCACTGATAATTCGTAAGCCGACTGCCTTATCAATTGTTGGCACACAATTTGGCCACGAGGCCAAATTAGTGCACAACAACTTAAGGTGCCATATACAGAATTGAGTTGGCAATGTGTTGTTTGTTATGTTCAGATTTGATATTGTAAAAAAAAAAAAAATTGTGGAAAAATTAAAATCTATTGGTGAAGATTTCAAAGGTATTTCAAGCCATAAGCTTAAAGTTCTTATTGAAAGGATGCATTTCTGACCTATTTTGTTTCATAGCTTTATCATTTTCTAAAACCAAATGATTTCATTTTACTATTGCAGCCCATGAGGACAAACAGAAGAATACACTCATGTGTTAACAATATTTTACACAATAAAGGCAGAATGATGTTTAATTCTTCTTCTGAATATTGGCTTAGAATCTCTCTCTTTCCCAGAGCTCCCACGCTGAACAGATTGTGTGATCTTGACAATCCATCAAGACTTTTTGCATGTGTCAAGAAAAGGTTATATTAAAGACACAGACTTACTTTGTACAGCACTTTAACAAACATGAACCCTTCTCTGGCAAATCTATATTTAGGTCAGGCCAGGGCAGGCTTTGTGGCTTGCAGCCATGATGATCCCAGAGTGCACTCAAGACACCTGACCTTTAGCAGAACGATTCTGGTTACAACAGTGACCTCGCAGTCGTTTCAGATCAGTAACAAAATCAGAAGGGCAAATGAATGGGGTGGCAGTAAATGGGATAGCTCTGATGTGAAGGTCACATTCCTGATTAAAAGGGCACTAAAGGGCAGGAGGTATGTACAATGCCACTTTCATAACCAAATACCTGGCCCCATGGCACGGATTCAAATAAATGCTGCATTCTACTTTACTGTACTGAAGATCTGCAGGATATTTCAAAAACTGTCGTCATTTTTTTAAATTGAATAAAGGCAAGACAGATCTCAACAGAGTAAATAAACCATAGGCACATGAATATTCTTACATTTTATGAGTTCGATAGCATAACCATTGCAACATAGTAAATGATGAACAGATAAAGGACTAAACTGGCCCTTCAAGTCTACCCAGGTGATACCTAGTGGCTGGATTAGAAGAAGCCCTGGTGTATAGCCCCCATGATGAAGAACATAGCTGCAAAGACTGAATTGGAAGGGGATGTAAAACAAGGGAATACAAAAATCCCTGGGTAGCTGAAAATGAAAGCTCAGGGAATCAAATCTAAGCTTCCATTCTTAATGATCTGGAAGCCCAAAAGGAGCTAAGTAAAAAAAAAAAAAAAAAAGATACACACAAGGATCAAGAACCATATGGTTTGCTGCAATGATCTGCGCATGAAACAGACTTTGTAGATAGCCTGTAATCAAAAAATAAACAGAAGCATATTATGCTTTCACCTGGTCTACAGAATGGCTCCAGAAGTCTAAGCCAGTAGCGCTCAACCTTTCTTCTATTGTGAAACACCTGACAATGTTTACTACAGTTCATGGCTTAAAAAAATGTCCTTATATATCATTCATTATTGCTTAAAATGATGCAAAGAAAGGTGGTGATTACTGGGTGGGGAAGAGCAGACTTGAAACATTTCCAGTTAGGGCTGATATAAAAAAACAAAAACAAGAGGCACTGATCTGCCTCCTGAGATACGAACAAAGTAAAAGCAGATCACATACAAAATACCAAAACAAGTAAATAAAAAAGTGATTTATTAAACAGTTACCCGACATGGCCACGTTTCACCCTCAGGCTGCGTCAGGGGTAAAAGAACTACAAAAAAAAATCAGAACATATATATAGTAAGCTTCATATAAAATATACAATATTCCTTAAAACTTAAAAACATGAATAATAGGTAACATTAAAACTAATACATTTGGCTCCTAAAACCATAAAATTATTACAAATCAAAATCAAATTATCACTTTAATAAAAAGTAATCATAAATTAATAAAAACAGAAATTAAAAACCATGTGCATAACACACTGATAACAGGAGGGCACAAGGTGAAAACATGTGAAAGCAAAAGTAGACAAAAATGTCCAAGGGGGCAAAACATGCTCTACAGCCAAAGTTAAGTTTGCAATTAAACAGCTTTGTTTTTTTAAGGACTCCTTTGCATAAAATGAATATGAAATGTTATAACCCAATCAATGACATATATTGACATCTTACCTAGAATTTTACTTTTCAGATGGTTTGATTTTTACTATTAGGGATATACTGTGTTTTTACCCCTCTTAGGTATGTAGAAGTCTATTTCTCAATGTGAGCACACTAACATCTACGTTACATTGACATACTAGCACACCAATTTGTCTGCTTTTGCTTTTACATATTTTTTCACCTTGTGCCCTCCTGCTATCAGTTTGTTATGCACATGGTTTTTAATTTCTGTTTTTATTAATTTATTACTCTTTATTAAAGTGATGATTTGATTATGATTGTAATAATTTTATGGTTTTAGGAGCCAAATGTATTAGTTTTAATGTTACCTATTATTTATTCATGTTTTTTAGTTTTAAGGAATGTTGTACATTTTATATGAAGCTTACTATGTATATGTTCTGATTTTTATTTTGTAGTTCTTTTACCCCTGACGCAGGCTGAGGGTGAAACGTGGCCACGTCAGGTAACTGTTTAATAAACCACTTCTTCTTATTTACTTGTTTTGGTATTTTGTATGTGATCTGCAGTTAGGGCTGATGGCAGCAATGAGCATTGTGGGTAATGGTGATGCAGAAAGGGCCAATTATGCAGATTTCAAGTACCTGATTCCCTGCTAGAGACCTGCATGGGAACAAGGTTCGTGGGAATCCGCGAGATTCCCGCAGGGACGGAAGCAGTTCTGCAGGGATTAACAGGGACGGAAGCAGTTCCTGTGGGGTTCTCATGAAAGTGTATGCTGCACTTGAGCCAACCTCTCACCTACCGTGTACCAAGTTCTTTGAGTGCTGTCTCCTCCTCCTTGCTTTAACAGCACAGATGTGGAAATTCTCCATTAAGGAGGTGGTAGAGATACAAATGGTGGTGAAATTCAAAAAGGCATGGGATGAACACAGAGGATCTCTAATTAGAAAATGGAAGTTATAAAAAACCTAAAACAAATGGCTGCATGTGTGTGGATGTGTTGCGTGACACTTAGATGGTGACTCTGGCTGTTATGAACTAGGGCCGATACCGTGAGAGCTGTACGGTCTGTGTCTCATATATGGCAATCTGGTTTAGGATGGGCTGGAAAGGGTTTAGATAGCAACTTTAGTGGCTGGAACATGAGGACAGTGCTGGACAGACTTTTACAGTCTGTGTCCTGCAAAAGAGAAGATGAATAGGCTGGAGTGGGCTTTGAGGGCAACTCCAGCAGTTGGAACATACGAATAGGGCTAGGTGCACTTCTATGGTTTGTGTCCCAGAAATGCCACAGAAAGACCATAATCAAGTAAATAATATCACATTCATTGTTGATTTATGCATGAATTGATAATGATTGTAACTACTGGGCAGACTGGATGGACCAATCCGGTTTTTATCTGCTGTATTTACTACGTTACTATTAACCCTCTCTGCTCCCGGGCTGATGCGCAGACCTCAGCTCTGACATAGGCACAAGCATCAGATATCACCTGACCTACTGGCACGTGCATGTGGTGATCTCTTGGCACACAGTGCCAGTGAATCAGAAGTTCTCTTGAGGCTAGAGTAGCAGACTTGGTGGAGCTGAGGGAGACAGAGAGGTACATAGAGGAGACCTACAGGGATGTTGTAGAGAAGTCTCACCTCCAGTCTAGTAGCCCTTGTGCTACCTTGGAGGAGGGAGGTCTCCTAGAAGGAGAGCATCACCCTGGTGAAGTAGGAAGTACTCCTGTAGCCAGGACCTGCCCACCAGGGGCTGTACTATCCTCTCGCACCAAGGATATGTCTCCAAATGCTGCCTGGGAGGGAAAGGTTAGGACAGCTGTTGTAGTTGGTGATTCGATCATTAGGCACATAGATAGCTGGGTGGCTGGTGGACGTGAGGATCACCTGGTGACTTGCCTGCCTGGTGCAAAGGTGGCGGACCTCACGCGTCACCTAGATAGGATTCTAGATAGTGCTGGGGAGGAGTCCGCTGTTTTGGTACATGTGGGTACCAATGACATAGGAAAATGTGGGAGAGAGGTTCTGGAAGCCAAATTTAGGCTCTTAGGTAGAAAGATCAAATCCAGATCCTCTAGGGTAGCATTTTCTGAAATGCTACCTGTTCCACGCGCAGGGCCCAAGAGACAGGCAGAGCTCCGGAGTCTCAATGCGTGGATGAGACGATGGTGCAGGGAGGAAGGTTTTAGATTTGTTAGAAACTGGGCAACATTCTGGGGAAGGGGGAGCCTATTCCGAAAGGATGGGCTCCACCTTAACCAGGGTGGGACCAGGCTGCTGGAGTCAGCATTTAAAAAGGAGATAGAGCAGCTTTTAAACTAGAAATAGGGGGGAAGGCTGACAGTCGCTCAAAAGCGCATGGTTCGGGAAAAGGTATCTTGCAAAGATACCTCACAAACAGGGAAGATAGGGTTTCTGGATAGTGAGGTTGCACAACAGACCATGGTAGGCCAGGTGCCCTTAAATACAACTAAAGATCAGACAAAAGATGGCAAATCAATAGTGTCAGGTACTAAGCATCATGCAAATAGGAACAACAAACATACTCTGAAATGTCTATATGCAAATGCTAGGAGTCTAAGAAATAAGATGGGAGAGTTGGAATATATTGCACTAAATGAAAAATTGGATATAATAGGCATTACTGAGACCTGGTGGAAGGAGGATAACCAGTGGGACACTGTCACAAAGTATATCGTAGTGATAGGGTGGACCGGACTGGTGGAGGGGTAGCTTTGTATATTAATGAGAGCCTTGACTCAGATAGATTACAAATTCAGCAGGACACAAGTCACACCTTTGAATCATTGTGGGTTGAAATTCCATGCATAAAAGGGAAAAAAAAAACGGTGATAGGAGTGTACTACCGTCCGCCTCGCCAGGATGAGCGGGTAGACGCAGAAATGATAAAAGAAATCAGAGACGCGAACAAAATGGGCAATGTGATAATAATGGGTGACTTCAATTATCCAAATATAAACTGGGTAAATGTAACATCAGGACACGCTACAGAGGTACAATTCCTTGATGAAATCAAGGACAGCTTTATGGAGCAGCTGGTGCAGGAGCCGATGAGAGAAGGAAAAATTCTAGACTTGGTCCTTAGTGGAGCGCATGATCTGGTGAGGGACGTTATGGTACTGGGGCCGCTTGATAACAGTGATCATAATATGATCTGTTTTGATATCGACCTTGAAGTAACTGTACACAGAAACTCAAATATGTTAGCGTTTAACTTTAAAAAAGGAGACTATGATAAAATGAGAAGAACGGTAAAAAAAAAAACTTAGGGGGGCAACTGAGAGAGTAAAAACGGTACAACAGGCGTGGACGCTGTTCAAAAATACCACCCTGGAGGCCCAGGCCATACATATTCCGCGAATTAGAAAAGAAAGACGGAAGTCCAAAAGACAGCCGGCCTGGTTGAAAAGTGAGGTGAAGGAAGGTATTAGGGCTAAAAGAAACGCCTTCAGAAAATGGAAGAAGGAACCGTCAGAAAATAACAAGAAGCAGCATAAGGAGTGTCAAAGCAAATGCAAGTTGCAGATAAAGAAGGCCAAGAGGGATTAGGAAAAAAAAAGATAGCATTAGAGGCAAAAAAACATAGTAAAAACTTTTTTCGGTATATTAAAAGCAGGAAGCTGGCAAAAGAATTGGTTGGGCCGCTGGATGACCGAGAGGTAAAAGGGGCGATCAAGGAAGACAAAGACAAAGCAGAGAGACTGAATGAATTCTTTGCTTTGGTCTTCACCGAGGAAGATTTGGGTGGGATAACGGTGTCGGAAATGGTATTTCAAGCGGACGAGGCGGAGAAACTTACTGACTTCACGGTAAACCTGGAGGACGTAATGGGGCAGTTCAGCAAACTGAAGAGTAGCAAATCTCCTGGACCGGATGGTATTCATCCTAGAGTACTGATAGAACTGAAAAATGAGCTTGCACAGCTAATGCTAGTGATATGCAACTTATCCTTAAAATCGAGCGAGGTACCGGAAGATTGGAGGGTGGCCAATGTAACGCCCATTTTTAAAAACGGCTCCAGGGGAGATCCGGGAAATTATAGACCGGTGAGTCTGACGTCAGTGCCGGGGAAAATGGTAGAGGCTATTATTAAAAACAAAATTACAGAGCACATCCGAGGACATGGATTACTGAGACCGAGTCAGCACGGCTTTTGTGTGGGGAAATCTTGCCTGACCAATTTACTTCAATTCTTTGAAGGAGTAAACAAACATGTGGACAAAGGGGAACCGGTTGATATTGTGTATCTGGATTTTCAAAAGGCATTTGACAAGGTACCTCATGAAAGGCTACGGAGGAAATTGGAGGGTCATGGGATAGGAGGAAATGTCCTATTGTGGATTAAAAACTGGTTGAAGGATAGGAAACAGAGAGTGGGGTTAAATGGGCAGTATTCACAATGGAGAAGGGTAGTTAGTGGGGTTCCTCAGGGGTCGCTGCTTTTTAATATATTTATAAATGATTTAGAGATGGGAGTAACTAGCGAGGTAATTAAATTTGCTGATGACACAAAGTTATTCAAAGTTGTTAAATCGCGACATGATTGTGAAAAATTACAAGAGGACCTTACGAGACTGGGAGACTGGGCGGCTAAATGGCAGATGACGTTTAATGTGAGCAAGTGCAAGGTGATGCATGTGGGAAAAAAGAACCCGAATTATAGCTACATCATGCAAGGTTCCACGTTAGGAGTTACGGACCAAGAAAGGGATCTGGGTGTCGTCGTCGATAATACACTGAAACCTTCTGCTCAGTGTGCTGCTACGGCTAGGAAAGCGAATAGAATGTTGGGTATTATTAGGAAAGGTATGGAAAACAGGCGTGAGGATATTATAATGCCGTTATATTGCTCCATGGTGCGACCGCACCTTGAGTATTGTGTTCAATTCTGGTCGCCGCATCTTAAGAAAGATATAGTAGAATTGGAAAAGGTACAGCGAAGGGCGACTAAAATGATAGCGGAGATGGGACGACTTCCCTATGAAGAAAGATTAAGGAGGCTAGGGCTATTCAGCTTGGAGAACAGACGGCTGAGGGGAGACATGTTAGATGTATATAAAATAATGAGTGGAGTGGAACAGGTGGATGTGAAGCATCTGTTCACGCTTTCAAAAAATACTAGGACTAGGGGGCATGCGATTAAACTACAGTGTAGTAAATTTAAAACAAATCGGAGAAAATTTTTCTTCACCCAACGTATAATTAAACTCTGGGATTTGTTGCTGGAGAAAGTGGTGAAGGCGGTTAGCTTAGCAGAGTTTAAAAAGGGGTTGGACGGTTTCCTAAAGGACAAGTCCATAAACCGCTACTAAATGGACTTGGGAAAAATCCACAATTCCAGGAATAACATGTATAGAATGTTTGTACGTTTGGGAAGCTTGCCAGGTGCCTTTGGCCTGGATTGGCCGCTGTCGTGGACAGGATGCTGGGCTCGATGGACCCTTGGTCTTTTCCCAGTATGGCATTACTTATGTGCGCACCAGAGTGTTCCAACTTCCGTTCCTTCCTTGCCTGCAATGCTGCGGCTCAAACCCAGAGACAGAGAGCAGACAGGAATTTTTTTTATGTACCATTAAATTCTTGTGGGACTGGGTGAGGACAGGTTAAATTCTTGCGGGGATGGGTTAGATTCCCCACAGGGACGAATGGGGATGGGTTGGATATCTGTCCCCATGGAACTCTATTCCCTACTCTGCTCTCCCCAGCCTGCAGGCACACGTGGTTGTTAAAGAAAGCAAGGACTTGCTGTATGTCACATTTTTGGTGACACTGGCTTCACTGGTCTTAGCATATTACACTAGTTTTTTTTTTAATTTTTTAAATTTTGAAGTAACATATAAAAAACACACTTTCAACAAATGGGGAAAGCATATGAAATATGGCTCATACAAATTTTTACATGTGTATAGGTGTGTCTGATCTAGAGGAATGGCTTAACGATTCCATTGGTTTGGAAAGAAGAATAAAACGCAACCAAATGTATCAAAGTATTAGATGTCACTGTCAACACATTTAAAAGGTGTGAACTGTCCCAAAGGAATAGATGTTTTCAAGCTTTTCCACCACTAATTGGCAGTACACGTAGCACCAGTAGCAAATTACACAGTTCAGCCAGTAGGTTTCACTCTACACAGAAAGTGACTATTAAGAAAGCTATAGGGTTCATTCACTAGGTTTCACAGCAAAATTAACATCAGAATCACTTAGAGCCATCCTAACAGGGATAGGGGTATGACAACAGTGAGAGGCAGAGAATTATTTTATCCCTCCCTGACAGACACTTTCGACTCTATAATTTCTTTCCAACATTCTACAGGGTTAGAAAGAATATAAACACATCCTCTATAATAATTCTCACCTCCAACGTTCAGAAGCTGCCTGGGATCCTGGCTTCCGCCGTGGTCTGCTAGGTGCTGTAAATCAAGATGACGTCAGGAATTCCACTGATTGGCTGCGCCTCAGGTGAAGTCACCAGCCCGACGCACAGCAACAAACCAGCAACAAACCACAGCCAGCAGCAAACAGTGACCCAGGCAGGGGGAGGAGTAGGAAAACACGTGGAGTGTGTTTCCCTTCTCCTCCCCCTGCCTAGGAATCGCTCGAGACTGGCTGCCAACCTCCCGAACCACCCACGCACACTAACCGCCCTCAAAACACCGCTGCCACCCTCCCTCTCCAAGTCCAGATTCGGAGAGGACAAAGAGGGAGGACGGCGAGCGAGCGGCTGCAGCGACTGTACGTCGAGGAGGCAGGTGAGGGCTCAGGGCGGGGGTCGGGGTCCACTGCCGACTCGGAAGACGGGGGAGGGAAAGGGCAGCGGGTCCAAATCCAGCGCAGCCGTCATCCCCGTTCACTCAAAAAACAACAAGCAAATCTATGAGATGCTGCAGGACGTTTCATACACAGGAGTGGAAGTGAGCAAAGCAAGTGTAAGGTAAGCAATGAAGCCCTTTGGTTAATCTCTGTTTCCACTACCCTACGCAGCCTTCATTCGTATACACTCAAAAACCAGCAAACCTAGGAGCTGCTGCTTCACATTGTCGTTTTTAAATTGTTGTTCCATCTGAAACAAGTCTAAAGCTGTTTCAACTGGAAAGACAGTGCCTTAAAACGTGGAGGACAAAAGGAGGGGGGAGACAGACAGACCCTGCAACTGGGAGGGAGGGAGGGAGGGGGGACCCTGCAACTGGGGAAAAAGCGAGGGAGGGGGGGGACTCCCCTGGAACTGGGAGAGAGGGGGGACTCCCCTGCAACTGGGACACAGACTGGGGGGGGGGGGGAACAACCCTGGAACTGGGAGGGAGGGGGGACCCTGGCACATACTCTCAATCTCACACACACATTCAAACCCAGTCTCACTCTCTCTCTGTTACACACACACACTCTCTCAAACATACACAGTCCGAGGAAAACCTTGCTAGCGCCCGTTTCCTTTAAAACAGAAATGGGCCTTTTTTACTAGTACATTGATAAAGATCATGGAACTGAATTGTGTGTTGTCTGTTCACAATACCGACTCAGGATAAAACAGCTCATTGTGCTTCAACCCAGGCCCAAATGATGCACAAAACATTTTTGAATTAAAGAGCTTGGGCCCTTATTAGTTATTTGATTTTCTGAATCACTTCATCTTAAGTAACCCTTGAAATGATGTACAGCAAACAAAGGAACACTCAACATTATACACACACACACACACACACACATATATATATATATATATACATACATACACACACACATACATATATATACATATATATATATACACACAGTATACAGTCTCCGCTAACTGACATTAGCCTTACTTGAAGTAATCAGTGATAGTCCTCTGTACACTATTGTGTCTGTGAGTTCCATAGACTATGTCTGCCAGACGGTAAAAACTGTCATAGCACTGACAAAGGAACACTCATTATATACACATATAAACACACACATATATACACGTACAGTATACAGTCTCCATTAACTGACGTTATACATTTCTTTGGTCCCAGACCCTTGCAATCCGTTTAAGTGCAAGGGTCTGGGACCAAAGAAATACATGCAGTTAACCGGAGCGTGCACTTAACCGTTGTGACACAAAGAAGCTTGACATCTGATAAACATATGTACAGTACAGCGAATGCTACATACCTGTAGAAGTTATTCTCCGAGGACAGCAGGCTGATTGTTCTCACTGATGGGTGACGTCCACGGCACCCCCTCCAATCGGAATCTTCACTAGCAAAGACGTTTGCTAGCCCTCGCGCGCCCATGCGCACCGCGCATGTGCGACCATCTTCCCGCCCGAACCGGCTCGTGTACGTCAGTCCCGTATGTAGCAAGACAAAGACAAGGGAAGACGCAACTCCAAAGGGGAGGCGGGCGGGTTTGTGAGAACAATCAGCCTGCTGTCCTCGGAGAATACCTTCTACAGGTATGTAGCATTCGCTTTCTCCGAGGACAAGCAGGCTGCTTGTTCTCACTGATGGGGTATCCCTAGCCCCCAGGCTCACTCAAAACAAACATGGTCAATGGGCCTCGCAACGGCGAGGACATAACTGAGATTGACCTAACAACTTATCCAACTAACTGAGAGTGTAGCCTGGAACAGAATAAAAAATGGGCCTAGGGGGGTGGAGTTGGATTCTAAACCCCAAACAGATTCTGAAGCACCGACTGCCCGAACCGACTGTCGCGTCGGGTATCCTGCTGCAGGCAGTAATGAGATGTGAATGTGTGGACAGATGACCACGTCGCAGCCTTGCAGATCTCTTCAATAGTGGCTGACTTCAAGTGGGCCACTGACGCTGCCATGGCTCTAACATTGTGAGCCGTGACATGACCATCACGAGCCAGCCCAGCCTGGGCGTAAGTGAAGGAAATGCAGTCTGCTAGCCAATTTGATAAGGTGCGTTTCCCCACAGCCACTCCCCTCCTGTTGGGATCAAAAGAAACAAACATTTGGGCGGACTGTCTGTTGGGCTGCGTCCGCTCCAGATAGAAGGCCAATGCTCTTTTGCAGTCCAATGTGTGCAACTGACGTTCAGCAGGGCAGGAATGCGGACGGGGAAAGAATGTTGGCAAGACAATTGACTGGTTCAGATGAAACTCCGACACCACCTTCGGCAAGAACTTAGGGTGAGTGCGGAGGACTACTCTATTATGATGAAATTTGGTGTAAGGAGTGTTGTAATGGTTGTGAACATTCGCGTGCATAATGACCGTATTGATGACAACGATAGCACTGGACATCTAGATATCGATCCGGACTAGGTCGGGAACGGTGGTCTCTGGGTCTTCTATTGGAATCAGACGGGCCCCTTGGGGGGCCTCTTTGAGGTTGAGAACGGCGACCACGTTCTTCAGGGTAATTAGTTCTACGGTCTGGGCGGTAGGGCCATGGGCCCTGATTTCGGGTGTTATTGTCATAGCGTTGGTCAGCATACATAACAATAACAGGGGGAGAGGTCTCGGGGGTATTGGGATCTGTGTCAGGGCTCTTGGAGGCTCTTTTCTCTTTGAGATCTTCAGTTTGTAGCACTTCTAAGTTAGTGCGTACTGTCTTACGATGTTGAGCTTCATCTTGCTTGCTTTTAATAAGCCTTCTACAATGATGTAGAATGTGTTCGCGAATTTTTGGCCATTTTTCCAATTGGAGACCAACTGTGTTTTCTAATTTATTCTTGATTTCTGAAGGTAAGGTTCCCTTAAGTAAATGTTAGAACACTGGAAGGGCATTATCAGAGTCAAATTTTTCCTCTGTCTCTTCTTTAAAGAGGTCTTGGAGTCTGAGTAAATAAGCCTCAATAGGCTCTGAGTCCATTTCCCATCTTTGGGAAGTGATAACTGAAAAATCTTTAAGGGCCGGATACATGGTCTGGATTTCCTGAAATACTTTGGTCTGAATCTCTGTTAAAGGGTTACCATCATATTGAGTATCAGTTACAAATTTGGCATAGCCCGCTTGAGTGAATATATCAGTGACACTGGCGTGTGGGGTTCTGCCCAATAACGCTTTCATGTCACCAACTGACAAGGTGGAGCCTAGTGTAATGTCCTGCAATTTCTTTAACCATCGGTTGCCTCCCATTGCAATATCTGAGAGCTGCAGTATAAGGCTATTTAGTTCAACAGCCGAAAGTGGGGTGTACTCCGTATGAGGGACACCACCTGACATCTTGTTCAGTAGGGGTAAGAGTTTAGCATTTGAGGATGGAAGGGTCCCTATTGCGGCAGGTGGGGGGAATTGATTTTCGTACTTTTTCCAAACTTGAAGACCCTGGATTAGGTAAAGGGTTGTTTTCTGATCCCAATGGGGGTCAGGGTGGTCATAAATAAGGTCTCGCACTAACGAGAGCTTATCAGACCGCAAGGATCCTTCACGTGGGAAAAGGGCGGACTGGGGCTGGAGAGCCTCAGACCATCCTGCAAGATTATCAATCCATGGCTGAACATAATGCCATGAATTCTCATGTAATGCCACATATTGGGCGGGTGTACTAGGTGGGCTAGGTAGAGCATGCTCTGCACTGGCATCTAGGGCAGTAAAAACTGTAGGGTTACGAGGACTGTCAATGACTGCAAGGCACCTATTGGTTCCTTCGTCAGTAAGGTAACTTTTAGGGTGCTGTTGTCTGGTGTTACGTGAAATAACATCATGTTGTTGGGGTAATCTGAGTGAGTGGGGTGATTCGGATTTTGGTGCAGCAGATGCAACAGTGTCCGGGATATCAGGACGCGGGTGTGCTGAAAGGGACTTGCGTAAAGTACGAAGTCCTTCTGAAACGAACGCAAGGCCGTCTCCCATGCTGGCCAATGCATGGCCATATTGTGGCAAACGGCATGCCCCTGAAGGAATCGGTGTGTCAAGGGGAAGGGTCTTGGGTAGGGTAAGGTGAGGAGAATCTACCTCAGGAAAGGAAGTGATTGCTTCACCATCCGCAGAGGAGGAAAAACTTAGCACCGGGGGGGGTTCGTTGCGAATATCCTCCATGTCAGACTGAGTTGGGAGTTGTCGTTGTAAAACTTCCCATGCTTCTTCTAATGGGGAGGGTCTAACTTTTGGTCGCGCACCCAAGTTATCCCATTTTGGAGGAGTAGAGCGTTCAGGTTCTAGAGTAGGCATGGAAGGGTTCATCGGAACAGGGGGCTCTTTAATGAAACCCCGATCATAGAGTTCCTGACAAATAGCCCGTGTCTGTGTAGCAGGACTACATGGAATAAAGCCCATCCGTCGTAAGTGAGACAGGGTGGGGCAAGGTAGGGATGCAGGGGGCAAGGGACCAGTTTGGCAGAGGTGTCCCAACGTGGTGGTGGAGGTGATGTTTGAGTTGTATGTCCCATGTGTGGGTAGGTAGTCGTTTGGGTGATCATGTGTGAGGTCAATCCTGATCCAAGTGCTGGACAGAGGGAAGTCTGGGCAGCCGCGTCAGTTTGACTGGTAGCTGGGCGTTGGATGTTGACCGGAACCGGTGGGTTCTGGGCACAAGGATATTGTTCAATAATGGGAGGGGGTATCTCAATCTCATAACCGTCGATAGTACGATAGACATGACGTGTCTGTGGGGTAAGAGTCTGGGTCTGGGTAGTTGCTTGCATCATTGGAGCAGTGGTGACCGTGAGCGACTGAGCGAGAGTCTGAGCCACTGGTATTGTTGCGGGGGTTATGTGCGGCTGAGTTGGTGCCGACCCCTGGGACATAGGGATAGGGTTCTTTTGAGATGAAACAGGAGATATATCAACAACCCCGGCAATGTGCACGGTGGTAGGTGGGTTGAAATTCGCAGGAGCTAGAGATCCCGCAGGTAGCAAAGGTGTCACTGTCTGTGATCCCTGGGAATTCTGTAGCAGAGGATCTGTGATAGGTTTATCACAATATCCTGGGGGTATTGGGGTATATCCCACTGCACATGGTAGCAGCTTGGTAGTGCTTGCGGCAGTAGCTGCATCATAAGGTGGTGGGGCGGTAGGTGTCACTGGATCTTGGTAAGGAGCTTGATCGCAATCGGACTTACCTAGATCCATGCAGAAACCTGCCCCACCGCGGACCCCATCTCCACCGCCACTGAGCCCAAGACCACCAACACCGCACCCAGCATCACTGTGTAATCATTTGGATCAACTAGATCAGAAACTTAATCAACTAGTTGCACAAGACCGACCATCTCCCGAATCGCACCTGCTAGATCTCGCTGATATCACCATCAAAACAATTGCTTGAGTCACCTGAGTCACCACCTGAACAACCACCAGTACTCGAACCTGCATTTGAGTGGCCATCCTCACCTCCACCTTCCACTGTTCCAGAATTCCCACTTCCCTACGTTGACCTTCGTATCCGTCTCATCAGAATCCGCAATTTTGCAGCAGATTTGAATCTGGGTGAACCAGAGTCTGAGCACTTTTTAACACTGCAGAATTTGTACAGCAACATCAGTGAGCTACTCGACATTTTACACTTGTACTTCCCGAATCAGGCCAGATAAATGCCAAGCCAAGTCCGGTCACAGTCCACTCCAGAAGAAACCATCCCCTTACAGACTATTCCCTTACAGAAGGTTCCAACCCCCTTACCACCTCCCTCCGCCTCTTCAGTTGCTATACTACTCCGCAGGGAATCAACCCTCCGTAGGGAACCAACATCAGAGAACCTTGCTGCCCTTGAGGACATCAAGGAACCAGATCCACAAAGAACCGAGCTTTACCCTGTTGACAAGTGTGACTCTGAGCAGTTATCTGAAACCAATACCCATTGGTCCAACGACTTTGACGAACCTTATCTGGAAGATGACACCATTCCAGACGACACGGACACAAACAGCACCGTTGCAAGTGTTGTTTCAGCAGCAGTTACGGTGTTACATCAGTACACCCTCTTCTTCTGCTTTCCATCTGCTCGATTGTTTGCTGTTGGACTCTTGTGTCTTATCATACTTTGTATAGGTTTGGTGTTGTTTCTCACTACCCTGTTTACCTATACTGCTGACAGAAACCTCTTTGATCTTTGGATCACACTCAGTGCCTTTCCCACTGGCAACGTTACTTTGCCCGTTGGAAACGCCTCAGTACTTGCAACTACCTCTGTACTTGCAACTACCCCAGCAGTACTTGCAACTACCTCTGTACTTGCAACTACCCCAGCAGTACTTGCAACTACTTCTGTATTTGCAACTCCTCCTGTTCCAACAACTACAACAGCAGCCTACACAGAACCCCAACAGTATACCACATTCACACGCTTGTTTGGACACACATCCCTCCAAACGATCAAAAAGATCAGTCCCCTTGCCACCAGGAATCCCACCCCTGGGCAGACACATCTGCCACAACAGACTTTTCAACTGGCAATCCTACAGTGCCTATTGAGAACTCTGCAACTACTCCTGTCCTCACTAATTCTCCTATTTTGCATTCTACAAGTGTTCCCTCTAATATCAGTAGCTCGGTTCATATTGTTCCCAATCGTGCAACTACTTTTGAGGATAATATTACCTTGTCTGTATTACGAACCACCCCTCCTCCTTATCGTTTGGTGCCTAATACTGACGCTCCTCCTCCCACGAATACTACCTTAACCACTCCAAGTACCAGAGTCCCAGCTACACGTCCTCCCAGATAGCCCAACACCCCTCATTGACTGTTACACCCGTGACATAATATATGTCCCATAGCAGACTAAACAACCAGCCTTCACCGCCGCAAACAGTTCCTTCCCTTGAATCTCCACTACCGTTGCCTAATTTAGATGATCAAGTAATCCCAGAGTACCTTTTAGATCCTCGAGAATTAAGATTTCCCCATTGGGACCCAGCTCCAGAAGACAATCCCAATTGGGATCCCCTCACTCGATATCAGACACTGTGTGAACCCTTACTTGAGAGTTGGACACTCGGTGCCAGTCGAACAGTTACTCATACTCTGGCATTATTTGGAGGAAGCTTGGGTTTACAGGTTGAACAGACTGATGAGCTCCTAATAAGACCAGAAACTGGTGACGTGGTGGATTTTTGGTTATTCACATACGCCATACTTGGCACTGACTGGATACCTTTTTTGTTTTTCAGAGAGGTTGGATTGGGACCTTTGGAAATATATAGTCTTTTTGAAGTACCCGATCCCACTGAGAAAGGGGCTATCAGAGATTACCCCCCTTACCCAAGTCATACCTAATGATATATCAAGCCTTGTTATATTTTGGGATATTGATTATTGTCATTGCAGCTCTTGCTAAAACCCTAGGGGTGATTCTGTTACTCACTTTTATTCTTAGCCGCCAATTGCCTTTTGTACAGTCCAGATCTAACATCTAATCATGAAAACTACCAACATGAAGTGCCTGGCCCTTTTCTTGTGTGTGCTCACCATGCCCATTGTACATGGAGCACAGGATTTAGAAAAATTTCTGCAAAAATTTACGACCACTTACGAAATAACATTACCCACCACAAAAGACACGACCACAATAACCCTTGATGTGTGTGCCTACACTATGTGTGGTGAACATCCTGTGCAGCAATATTTGTCAGCTTTTGAAATATACCTGTGTCCCTTCTCCAATTGCGGAAGTTGGGCACAAGTATGGTGGTACACAGGTTCATGGGTTCCCTACTCAGGTAGCGAAATTCCAGATCTCAAAAAGAGCATTTCCATTATGAAATTGCGAGTGACTGGCCTTTGTTCAATGACCAAATGTAATCAAGTGGCTATCACTTTCAGAGGAGTAACGGCTGTTACATACAGAACTTATTCCTTAGAAATTGATGCCACAGGTAGAGACCCCATTGGCAAATTTAAGATTGTTCCACCCCCAGCACAACTAGAAAAGAATCCTTTGATGCCAACAAAGATCCCAGAAGTAAAGATTCCTTATCAGATCGTGCCAATTAATAATTCCAAAGATTTAATGGCATTAGAAACAGGATTTGGAGAAACAAACTTGTGGCTCGAATGGGCGCATTATACTACAAAGAGTTTGAATGTCTCTAATTGTTATTTTTGTTCCCATGCAAGAGCAGAACCAACAGTAGTCCCCTTTCCTTTAGATCTCCACAATGACCCAGATGGTTTTTGGTGTATGCTAGAGTTACTTCAGGTAACAACTGAAGTGAATCAGTCTTGTCAACATCTTGACAAACACCACCCCTACTTACCCCCTCGGATGAGGGTTCCACCTGCATTCAGGATTCCAGATCCTGCTACCAGATATCATACATGTCTGGAACGATATGGGGTGAAAAATACACGGTTTCTAGGAAATTTGACTAATTGTAACACAACCCTAGAAAAAGGGACTCTGCGAAATCTGAACCTCACAGAGTTTTCACAGGCTAGAGCAGACATATGGTGGTACTGTGGAACCCATACTATCCACCATACACTTCACAGAAGTTGGACAGGCAGATGTGCTTTAGTCAAATTGGTAATTCCAATCATTATAGCATCCTTGCTCCCTCCTCATAGCAGCTCTTCCTCACGAGTGAAGAGAGATGCAATGCCTGGATCCTTTGATGATCGGGTATATATAGATGCAATTGGAGTTCCAAGAGGGGTACCTGATGAGTTCAAAGCCAGAAACCAGATAGCCGCAGGGTTCGAATCAGTTTTCTTTTGGTGGGCTACTATAAATAAAAATTTAGACTGGATTAACTATATATACTACAACCAGCAGAGATTTGTCAATTACACCAGAGACGCGGTCCAAGGAATTGCAACACAATTAGATGCCACCAGCAGAATGACGTTAGAAAACAGATTAGTGCTTGACCAGATTTTGGCAGCGGATGGCGGGGTGTGCCAAAAGATAGGTACACAGTGTTGCACTTTTATCCCCAACAATACTGCTCCAGATGGATCGATCACCAGAGCTTTACAAGGCTTAACCTCACTGTCACAAGAATTGGCAGAGAACTCTGGTGTCGACACTTCTTGGACTGGTTGGATGGATAAAGCATTTGGTAAATGGAAGACATTTATCATTTCTGCAGCCACTACCATAATCATAGTGGTAGCAATTTTTGTACTAGTAGGATGTTGCATAATCCCTTGTGCTAGAGGCTTAGTAGAACGCTTGATTGAAACTGCAATAACAAAAAAGACAACAGCAGGACAATATGTCCTGTATGAAAATCTCCTTCCCAACACCACTGGAGATAACACATTGGACTATCTCCCTTTGAGACGGACCAATCGCTATGCGAATGCTAGAGACACTATAGAAATGTCTGCAACTGTATAATCAGGTAATAGCACACAGGGATACAATATAATAACGTAATGCTTTATGGAACAAGGTAATCAATATTCAATATGATTATTTAATCTATGCAAATATATACTCAAGATATAATCAGCATATAACCAAAGAACTAATGATTGTTAACAGTATATACATATATAGGTAGAAGTAAGATAGAACCTGCATATTAATAGGTTGGAAAATATAGTTGTTAGTGCTTTCATTCAACTGCAGATAAGAGTAAGTCCCAAGAAGAATTGAAATAATAGAGTTCGGTAATTTAATCTCAATTCAAACAAGTTGGACTATACAGGTTTTTGATTAGACTCTCCAAATGCAATAAACCGATAGAATACCTTCTGGAATGGATGGTACCATGGTATGTTAACCCTGGTGTCACCCTATGGGATAGGGTGAAGAGGGGAATGTTAATATGTGTTGTAGCTTGAGGCCTATCCACTGGAATGGTGGTAGGCCAAGTTACAGGGCTTTGGCCAGCTGAGAAGTCCTGAATAGGCCTGATAACCCATTGATGGCCTTATAGTAGAGAACCTGCAGAAGCAGGATTGCAGGAAGAGTGTTAATAAAACCTGGTACAACTTACAAATTGAATGTAGCACATATGATGGTTGAAAAATGGATTAGAATGGATAAAATCTGGTTTTTAAAATGAAGTCTGTGCTTCTATGAGATGATACTCAGATCATAAGATGTTATGAAAGCTGATATGTTAATAATAGGAGAGAAAGAAAAAAAACAAGTGTTGACGAAAACGGAAGTTTCACAATCATTTGCAATAGCTAAAATAGATATTTTGGTATCAAGAAAAAAACAAGATGTTTACGAGAACGGAAATGTTTTGAAATAGCTAGAACCGGAAAAGAGATGGTACAGATGGTACAGATGTACACCTGCCGGAAAGAGTTGGGCAAGAATAAAAAAAAAACAGGGTCTTGCCATTAATTTGTATAGAGGTCTTCGCCTATAAAAGGAGATGAGATTTAGACAGAAAGTGAGAAGTTTCCTCCAACACTTGACCGACAGCAGAGCTCTGTCCAGTTGAACTCAGGATCTGTTTGATGATTGTACTGTCCTGAAGACCTTATATTGGTGAGAATAAATACTTTATCTCTGGAAACTATCTTTGTCTTCATTTCTATATTACTATCTACCTTCTATTTATCACTTGATCTACTAAGTAATCCACACACCAATAATACTGATTCCCTGAACTAATTTGGGTTGATCTTCAATATAATATATGTGGGAAAATAAAAGGTTAAAGATTTACTTTGATCCTAATGGACAGAAAGCTGTGGTCATGGGAATAAGCTTTGAACTCCGCCTTCTGATGCCTCCCCAGAACAGACCCCCATGGGACTGGGTAACCCTTGAGGTCAGGGAAACAATTCAAACCCTTTTGGATGAACTAACGCTCTTTAACCTTCCGTGTAGAGGGGACAAAAAGGGGTCTAAAAGGGGGGGCATTTAACCAGGAGCATGGGCTACCAGGGCCTGAAGCTCACTGACTCTACGAGGAAGTTACTGCCACCAAGAAAATGACCTTCCAGGTCAAGTACTTCAGATGGCATGAATTCAGTGGCTGAAAAGGAGGTTTCATCAGCTGGGTGAGAATGACATTGAGATCCCATGACACTGTAGGAGGTTTGATGGGGGGCTTTGACAAAAGCAAACCTCTCATAAAGCGAACAACTAAAGGCTGTCCCGAGATCGGCTTACCTTCCACACGGTAATGGTATGCACTGATTGCGCTAAGGTAAACCCTTACAGAGCTGGTCTTGAGACCAGACTCAGACAAGTGCAGAAGTAGTCAAGCAAGGTCTGTGTAGGACAAGAGCGAGGATCTAAGGCCTTGCTGTCACACCAGACGGCAAACCTCCTCCATAAAAAGAAGTAACTCCTCTTAGTGGAATCTTTCCTGGAAGCAGGAAAGACATGGGAGACACCCTCCGACAGACCCAAAGAGGCAAAGTCTACTCTCTCAACATCCAGGCCGTGAGAGCCAGAGACTGGAGGCTGGGATGCAGAAGCGCCCCTTCGTTCTGGGTGATGAGGGTTGGAAAACACTCCAATCTCCACGGTTCTTCGGAGGACAACTCCAGAAGAAGAGGGAACCAGATCTGACGCGGCCAAAAAGGAGCAATCAGAATCATGGTGCCTCGGTCCTGCTTGAGTTTCAGCAAAGTCTTCCCCATCAGAGGTATGGGAGGATAAGCATACAGCAGGTCTTCCCCCCAATCCAGGAGGAAGGCATCCGATGCCAGTCGGCCGTAGGCCTGAAGTCTGGAACAGAACTGAGGGACCTTGTGGTTGGCTTGAGATGCGAAGAGATCTACCAAGGGGGTGCCCCACACTTGGAAGATCCGGCGCACTACTCGGGAGTTGAGCGACCACTCGTGAGGTTGCATAATCCTGCTCAACCTGCCGGCCAGACTGTTGTTTACGCCTGCCAGATATGTGGCTTGGAGAAACATGCTGTGACGGCGAGCCCACAGCCACATGCTGACGGCTTCCTGACACAGGGGGCGAGATCCGGTGCCCCCCTGCTTGTTGATGTAATACATGGCAACCTGGTTGTCTGTCTGAATTTGGATAATTTGGTGGGACAGCCGATCTCTGAAAGCCTTCAGAGCGTTCCAGACCGCTCGTAACTCCAGGAGATTGATCTGTAGACCTTGTTCCTGGAGGGACCAGCTTCCCTGGGTGTGAAGCCCATCGACATGAGCTCCCCACCCCAGGAGAGACGCATCCGTAGTCAGCACTTTTTGCGGCTGAGGAATTTGGAAAGGGTGTCCCAGAGTCAAATTGGACCAAATCGTCCACCAGTGCAGGGATTCGAGAAAACTTGTGGACAGGTGGATCACGTCCTCTAGATCCCCAGCAGCCTGAAACCACTGGGAAGCTAGGGTCCATTGAGCAGATCGCATGCGAAGACGAGCCATGGGAGTCACATGAACTGTGGAGGCCATGTGGCCGAGCAATCTCAACATCTGCCGAGCTGTGATCTGCTGGGACGCTCGCACCCGGGAGACAAGGGACAACAGATTGTTGGCCCTTGTCTCAGGAAGATAGGCACGAGCCGTCCGAGAATCCAGCAGAGCTCCTATGAATTCGAGTCTCTGTACTGGGAGAAGATGGGACTTTGGATAATTTATCACAAACCCCAGTAGCTCCAGGAGTCGAATAGTCATCTGCATGGACTGTAGAGCTCCTGCCTTGGATGTGTTCTTCACCAGCCAATCGTCGAGATACGGGAACACGTGCACTCCAAGCCTGCGGAGCGCTGCTGCTACCACAGCCAGGCACTTCGTGAACACCCTGGGCGCGGAGGCGAGCCCAAAGGGTAGCACACAGTACTGGAAGTGACGTGTTCCCAGACGGAATCGAAGATACTGTCTGTGAACTGGCAGTATCGGAATATGCGTGTAAGCATCCTTTAAGTCCAGAGAGCATAGCCAAGCTTTTTCCTGAATCATGGGAAGAAGGGTGCCCAGGGAAAGCATCCTGAACTTTTCCTTGACCAGATATTTGTTCAGGGCCCTTAGGTCTAGGATGGGACACATCCCCCATGTTTTCTTTTCCACAAGGAAGTACCTGGAATAGAATCCCAGCCCCTCTTGCCCCGGTGGCACGGGCTTGACCGCATTGGTGCTGAGAAGGGCGGAGAGTTCCTCTGCAAGTACCTGCTTGTGCTGGAAGCTGAAAGACTGAGCTCCCGGTGGGCAATTTGGAGGCATGGAGGCCAAATTGAGGGCGTATCCTTGCCGGACTATTTGAAGAACCCAACGGTCGGAGGTTATAAGAGGCCACCTTTGGTGAAAAACTTTCAACCTCCCCCCGACCGGCAGATCGTCCGGCACGGACACTGTGATATCAGCTATGCTCTGCTGGAGCCAGTCAAAAGCTTGCCCCATGCTTTTGCTGGGGAGCTGTGGGGCCTTGCTGAGGCGCACGCTGCTGACGAGAGCGAGCGCGCTGGGGCTTAGCCTGGGCCGCAGGCTGTCGAGAGGGAGGATTGTACCTACGCTTACCAGAAGAGTAGGGAACAGCCCTCCTTCCCCCATAAAAACGTCTACCTGATGAAGTAGATGTTGAAGGCTGCAGGAGGGAAAATTTGTCGAAAGCGTTATCCCGCTGGTGGAGCTGTTCTACCACCTGTTCGACCTTTTCCCCAAAAATGTTATCCGCTTGGAAAGGGGAGTCCGCAATCCGCTGCTGGATCCTATTCTCCAGGTCGGAGGCACGCAGCCATGAGAGTCTGCGCATCACCACACCTTGAGCAGCGGCCCTGGACGCAACATCGAAGGTATCAAATACTCCTCTGGCCAGGAATTTCCTACATGCCTTCAGCTGCCTGGCTTGCTCAGAAGGGAGCTTGTCCACCAAGTCCGCCAGCTTCAGCACATTGTTCCGCATATGGATGCTCGTGTAGAGCTGGTATGATTGAATCTTGGCCACGAGCATGGAAGAATGATAGGCCTTCCTCCCAAAGGAGTCTAAGGTTCTGGGGTCTTTGCCCGTGGGCGCCGAAGCATGCTCCCTAGAACTCTTAGCCTTCTTCAGGGCCAGATCCACCACACCAGAGTCGTGAGGCAACTGAGTGCGCATCAGCTCTGGGTCCCCATGGATCCGATACTGGGATTCTATCTTCTTGGGAATGTGGGGATTAGTTAGTGGCTTGGTCCAGTTCACCAGCAATATCTTTTTTAGGACATGATGCATGGGTACTGTGGACGCTTCCTTAGGTGGAGAAGGATAGTCCAAGAGCTCAAACATCTCAGCCCTTGGCTCATCCTCCACGACCACCGGGAAGGGGATGGCCGTAGACATCTCCCGGACAAAGGCCGAGAAAGACAGACTCTCGGGAGGAGAAAGCTGCCTTTAAGGGGAGGGAGTGGGGTCAGAAGGAAGGCCAACAGACTCCTCGTCAGAGAAATATCTGATGTCCTCCTCCGCCTCCCACGAGGCCTCATCACCGGTATCAGACAGAAGTTCACGAACCTGTGTCTGAAGCCGCGCACGTTCCGACTCCGCGGAAACACGGCCACGGTGGGAGCGTCGAGAGGTGGACTCCCTGGCTGGCAGCGGCAAAGCTCCCTCCCTCGATGTCGTCGGGGAGTCCACCTGGGAGGCAGCCGAAGCCCCGGGGACCTCACCCCGTGCAAAGGGCCAGCCGTCGCCTCACTCGACGGCACCGGTGGCGCAAGCACCCCTGGTACCGGAGGAGAAGGGCGTAACAGCTCTTCCAGGATGCCTGGAAAAATGGCCCGGAGACTCTCGTGCAGAGCAGCTGTGGAGAAAGACTGAGAAGCCGGTGCAGGCGTCGAGGTCAGAATCTGTTCCGGGCGCGGAGGCGGTACCGGGCTGTCCGGGGTAGAGCGCACAGACACCTCCTGGATGGAGGGTGAGCGGTCCTCCCGGTGCCGATGCCTGCTGGGTGCCGACTCCCTCGGCGACCCAGAGCTCCCGGTACCAAGTTGGGAAGGTGACCGGTGATGATGCTTCTTTGACTTCTTCGAGCGAAGCATATCACCGGAGCTCCCCGGTACCGATGAGGACGTTGAATCCAGACGTCGCTTCCTCGGGGCCGGGTCCGAAGATGGTTGATCCCGGGGGGGCTGTACCGCAGGAGCCCTCAGCGTAGGGGGAGACCCACCCGAAGGCTCACCGCCACCAGCAGGGGAATGGACAGCCCTCACCTGCACTCCAGACGAAGCACCACCGTCCGACGACATCAGCACCAGCGGGGGTCCCTGTACCACCGACACCGATGCACTCTTCCGAAGTCTCGGTACCGTCGATGCAGGAGGAATACGCCTCGATGCCTTCGACGCCGATGTACTCCCCGAAGACTTCGGTGCTGCCGACGCCGATGCACTCGATGAATCCCGAGATGCTGTTGCCGTCGAAGCGCCGGAGAACAGAACGTTCCACTGGGCTAATCTCGCTACCCGAGTCCTCTTCTGCAAAAGAGCACAAAGACTACAGGCCTGCGGGCGGTGCCCAGTCCCCAGACACTGAAGACACGAAGCATGCCTATCAGTGAGCGAGATTATCCGGGCGCATTGGGTGCACTTCTTGAAGCCACTGGAAGGCTTCGATGACATGGGCGGAAAAATCGCGCCGGCGAAATCAAAATTCGTGATGATGACAATAGGCACCGAAAAAAAAAGGGAGAAAAACCCGTACGGGCGGCCAACAAGGCCGCTCCCGAAAGCGAAAGGACACTTACGCTGGAAAAAAACTAGAAATACGGGAAAAAAGGGGAACCTCTTTTTTTTTTTAAACACAGAAAAAAGTAGAAAAAACGCAAAAGACGCGCGAGGTCTCCTGAGGGGCACGAAACGGCGGCAAAACACGACCGTCCCGAGCGCGGACAAAAGACTGACGAACATGAGCCGGTTCGGGCGGGAAGACGGTTGCGCATGCGCAGTGCGCATGGGCGCGCGAGGGCTAGCAAACGTCTTTGCTAGTGAAGATTCCGATTGGAGGGGGTGCCGTGGACGTCACCCATCAGTGAGAACAAGCAGCCTGCTTGTCCTCGGAGAATGTTTATTATACGTACAGTATACAGTCTCTGTTAACTTACGTTATACAGTGTCCGCTAACTGACATTAGGCTTACTTGAAGTAATCAGTGATAGTCCTCTGTACACTATTGTGTCTGTGAGTTCCATAGACTACGTCTGTCAGACGGTAAAATCTGTCATAGCACTGACATCTAGTGGCCTACAGATAGGCTCGCACAGTGTTGAGACTCTCCAGTGCTTTTGCAAAAGTGACAGGAGGTTGTTGAATTTCGTCAGCATGTGCCTCGCTGCTCATTTCATCATCTGTTTCATCATCAGCCATTGCCTGCGTGTAGGCGCATATCTCGACATCAGTGCTGTCGTCAGCTGTTTGTAGATCAAAATCAACAGCTACGTAGTGATGAAACTCCTCTTCAGAAACACCGGCTGGGGTATCAATAGCCAGTTCAACAGCACGTTTATCCTTGCCAGTCTGGTCATCAGACGACATAGCACAAGAGCCCAATAATGTTTTTTGAAATTGGCTATTAGGCCCTGATCCATAGGTTGGATCAGAGAGGTAGTATTTGGTGGCAGGAAGACCACCTTGACGTTAGACAGCCTGACATCATCACTGTGCACAGCACAATTATCACAAAGCAACAAAATCTGACGCTTTTGTGTCCGCATTCTAGTGTCTAACTTCTTTAGCCACTGCTTCCAAATTTCCCCAATCATCCATGAATTTGCGCTAGCCTCGTATGACAAAGGAAGTCGCTTAACATTCTTGAAGCAACGGGGCTGTTTGCTCTTTCTAATGACGAGTGGTTCCAACTTCTCACTCCCATCCATATTGCAGCAAAGGAGGATCGTCAGTCGGTCCTTCGACGTTTTACTTCCTGTAGTTTCGGCTTGTTTGAATGCAAGTGTTCCATCAGGAATCGCTCGCCAGTAGAGGTGCAAACTCGTTCAAGATGGTAGGAAGAACTGAAACAACCCAATTTTCAGCACCAAAGTCATCAGCATGGGAAAATTAGGTTCTTACCGTCAGGGCCGTGCCAACACGGTAAGCGGGGTAAGCATGGCAGGGGGGCGCCGCCGCACCATGCTCACCTCGCTCGCCCTCCCGCTCCCATTGTTCAATTGCCCGCCCTCTTCTCCCCCCCTCCAACATCCCTTTTCTTTTTTTTTCTTTTTAAATTTACCTCCGTGGCGGTCCAGCAGCGCAGCGTCAGTGAAGGAGGCGGCGCTCCCGACGTCTCTAGCCTTCCCTTCGCTGTGTTCCGCCTTCTTCTGAGGGCGGGCAGTTGAACAATGGGAGCGGGAGGGCAGGGGAGAGAGGAGCATGGATGCGAAGGGGGGGGGGAGAAGAGGGCGGGCCAGGCCAACTGGGACATGGGAGCGGGAGGGCAGGGGAGAGAGGAGCATGGATGCGAAGGGGGAGGGGAGAAGAGGGCGGGCCAGGCCAACTGGGACATGATGGGAGCGGGAGGACAGGGGAGAGAGAAGCATGGATGCGAAGGGGGGTCATGGAAGGGAGAGAGGGGAATTGCTGGATAGGGATTAATGGAGGGTGACAGAGGAGCATGGATGGGAGGGGCAGGGCTCAGGGAGAGAGGGGAATTGCTGGATAGGGAATTAGGGATGAATGGAGGGGACAGAGGAGCATGGATGGGAGGGCAGGGCTCAGGGAGAGAGGGGAATTGCTGAATAGGAATGAATGGAGCGGACAGAGGAGCATGGATGGGAGGGCAGGGCTCAGGGAGAGAGGGGAATTGCTGGATAGGGATGAATGGAGGGGGACAGAGGAGCATGGATGGGATGGCAGGGCTCAGGGAGAGAGGGGAATTGCTGGATAGGAATGAATGGAGGGGGCAGGGGACAGAGGAGCATGGATGGGAGGGCAGGGTTCAGGGAGAGAGGAGAAATTGCTGGACATAGAGGGGAGGGAAGCGAGATGAAGGAGATGAAATGAGGGAAAAGGAAGAGAGGAGAAAAACTGCACATGGATGAAGAAAATAGGCAGAAGCTGAGGACCAGAAATGAAGAAGAAAGGAGGAAAGGAAAGAAATAAATGGAAAGGAAGCCCTGGAAATGGAGTTAAGAGGACAGAAGCAGCAGAATCAGATACTGGGCCAGCATGATCAGAAAAAGAAAGTCACCAGACAACAAAGGTAGGAAAAAAATCATTTTATTTTCATTTTAGTGTTTGGAATATGTCCACTTTGAGAATTTACATCTGCTATCTTATTTTGCAATGTATAGCAATTTGTTTCTAAGAATATTACTGACAATTCCTGTCAGTGTGGCAAGTGGTGAGCGATCATTTTCACGGGGGAAGGGAGGGGCGCCGCTGCCGCCAACTGATAAGTCTGCAGGGGGGGCGCCAACTGATAGTCTGCAGGGGGCGCCAGAGACCCTAGGCACGGCCCTGCTTACCGTGATAATTTTCTTTCCTTTAGTCATAGCAGATGCAGCCATTACAGATGGGTTGTGTCCATCAACCAGCAGAGGGAGATAGAGAGCACACTTTTTTCAGTGCCTCATACCAGCTTGCTCCACTGCCTCTCCTTCAGTAATTGAAGCTTCCAAAGCAGTATAGCAAACCGCAATGGGAATAACATGAGCTTTCCTCACAGCGAACGATGGCCCTACAACAAAAGGCATTAACTCAGAATGGAGGGAATGAAACATCCTCCCGGAGGGCATAAACTCATCCTCCCGGAGGGAATAAACTCATCCTCCAAAACATGAAACTGGAGGGAATTAAGTCATCCTCCTTTAATTGAACAAGAATCCTGAAAACTGTTTCCGACTTTCTCCCAAGGACGGAATCTCCAGGAAACATGAACAGAACCTGAAATAGATTTACAGCAGATAGCAATCAGACAGGGAGGGATCATGGCTCCATCTGTTATGACTAAAGGAAAGAAAATTATCACGGTAAGAACCTAATTTTCCCTTCCTTGTCATCAAGCAGATGCAGCCATTACAGATGGGATGTATCAAAGCAATCCCTAGATAGGGCGGGAACAAGCCACACCACGCGCCAGCACTTGCGCTCCAAAATGTGCATCCCTCCTGGCAGCCACATCCAGCCTGTAATGTCGGGCAAAAGAGAGCTTAGAAGCCCATGCTGCTGCACTACAAATCTCTTGAAGAGAGAGTGCTCCAGTTTCAGCCCAAGAAGAGGAAATTCCTCTAGTGGAATGCGCCTTAAAGGCATCAGGCGGAGGCCGGCCGGCAAACAAATAAGCTGAAAAGATAGATTCTTGAAGCCAGCGGGCAATAGTGGCTTTAGACGCTGGAGACCCTCTGCGAGGCCCTGATAGCAAAACAAACAGATGATCAGAGGTCCTGAAAGAGTTAGTAACTCCCAGATACTGCAGCAGAGTCCTGCGCATGTCCAACAGGTGCAATTGCCCAAAAGATTCTGGAAACTCCTCCTTGACAAAGGAGGGCAAGAAAATAGGTTGGTTTAGGTGAAACGCTGAAACCACCTTAGGCAAGAAGGAAGGCACGGTCCGAACCATGACCCCGGACTCCGAAAACTGCAGAAAAGGGTCTCTACAGGACAGCGCCTGGAGCTCTGACACCCGTCTCGCCGAAATAATGGCCACTAAAAGACGGCCTTCAGTGTCAAATCTTTCTCTGAAGCCGAAGCGGTTCAAAGGGAGCACCCTGAAGGGCTTTCAGCACTAGCCCCAGGTTCCACGCTGGACAAGGTGCACGCACGGGAGGACGGAGCCGAAGCACCCCTCTAAGAAACCGTGCCACATCTGGATGAGCAGCTAAAGATACACCTTCAACCTTGCCAAGCAGGGAGGCCAACGCTGCCGCTTGCACCCGCAGGGAATTATAGGCCAAGCCTTTTTGTACACCATCCTGCAAAAAGTCCAGAATCGGCGAGACAGGAGCCCGCAGGGGTGTGATCTCTTTAGAAGCACACCAGACTTCAAACTGGCGCCAGATCCTGGCATAAGCCACGGAAGTGGAACGCTTGCGGGCTTGCAGGAGAGAGTGGTAATTACTTTATTGGAATAGCCTTTGTCTCTCAATTGCGCCCTCTCAATCGCCAGGCCATAAGACCAAATCGGCCGGCGTCCTCTATGGTCACCGGACCCTGTGACAACAGGTTGGAAACCAGAGGTAACTGAAGGGGATCCTTTACGAGCATCTGTCGGAGGTCTGCATACCAAGGCCTCCTGGGCAATCCGGGGCGACGAGAACCACTTCTCCTGGATGCAGCCGAATCCGCAGGAGCACTCGCCCTATCAAGGGCCACGGAGGGAACACATACAGTAGGCCCGGAGGCCAGGGTTGAGCCAAGGCATCCAACCCCGCCGAACGAGGATCTCTCCGTCTGCTGAAGAAGCACGGGACTTTGGCATTGGTGCTTGTCGCCATTAGATCCATCATGGGCTTGCCCCACTTGGCACATATCTGCAGGAATACTTCGTCTGCAAGTTCCCACTCCGCTGGATCGATCTGATGCCTGCTTAGATAATTGGCTTGCACGTTGCTCTGACCTGCAATGTGAGCTGCCGACAGAAACTGTAGATGCAGCTCGGCCCAGTGGCAAATTTGTTCGGCCTGCACGGCTAGAGCTCTGCACTGAGTGCCGCCTTGTCGATTTATGTAGGCCACTGCTGTCGTGTTGTCTGACATCACTCTGACAGCCAATCCTTCCAGGGTCACTTGAAAGGCCAGAAGCGCCTGAAACACTGCTTTCAACTCTAGGCGGTTGATGGACCACTCCGACTCCTCGGGTGTCCATAGACCCTGGGCATGCTTCCCCTTGCAATGTGCGCCCCAGCCTTTCAGGCTGGCATCTGTCACCACTAGGCACCAATCGGGGAGCGCCAGCGGCATTCCTCGCCGCAGCATGCTGTCTGAGAGCCACCACTCCATACTGAGTCGGGCCGCAGGGAGTCAAGAGAGTCTGCATTGATAATCCTGAGATACTGGAGACCATCCTTGGAGTAGAGCATACTGTAGAGGTCTCAGGTGCGCTCTCGCCCAGGGTACCAGTTCCATGGTGGCCGTCATCGATCCAAGGAGCAGACGGACCTGATTCTGAAGCTTGCACCGCCTTTGCTCGGGTAGGTACACATACCCCGAGGCTGTGTCGAACCTGGCCCCCAAATATTCTAGAGACTGCGAGGGGGTCAGGTGACTTTTGGCCAAATTGACGACCCAGCCCAGAGATTGAAGTACTGAGACCACTCTGGCTGTGACATGCTGACTCTCTGCAGCAGAGTTTGCTCGAATGAGCCAGTCGTCCAGGTATGGGTGAACCCGAATACCCTCTCGCCTTAGAAAGGCAGCTACTACCACCATAACCTTCGAAAAGGTGCGGGGAGCTGTGGCGAGGCCAAAAGGCAAGGCCCGGTACTGGAAATGCTTTCCCATCACCGCAAACCTCAGAAACTTCTGGTGCAGGGGCAAAATTGGAATGTGCAAGTAAGCTTCTTTCAGGTCCAGAGACGTGAGAAACTCTCCTCGCTGTACCGCCTCAATGACGGAGCGCAGGGCTTCCATGTGAAAATGCCGCACTCTCAGGGACTTGTTTAATTCTTTTAAGTCCAGAATAGGGCGAAAAGACCCTCCTTTTCGCAGCACCACAGAGTAGATGGAGTAGCGGCCGCAGCCGAGTTCGGTGGGAGGTAACGGGGACACGGCCCCTATCTGAATCAGACCTTGCAAAGTCTCCTCTACCGCCGCCCGTCTGGCGGCAGAACCGCATCGGGACTCCACAAACACGTCTCTTACAGGGGAGTGAAATTCTATTCTGTAATCGTCTCTGATCAGGTCCAAGACCCACTGATCTGAGGAAATGTTGGCCCACTCCTCGGCAAAGAGGGAAAGACGTCTTCCGATGACAGGACTCGAGGAGAGGGCCGGCGCACCATCATTGAGAGGGTCGCCCCTGAACTCCAGGCCCCTGAACTCCAGGCCTTGAGCCAGCGGCTGCGGAACGCTTGTCCGAGCGAAAGGAGTTCCTCTGCTGAAAACGGGCACGAGAAGTGAACCCAGCAGAACGCCCCGGGTGGTACCTTCGAGCTTCACAGAAGCGAGGTCTGTAAAAAGAGTGGACCGCCTCACCCTTAGAGGAAGGCCGAGGCCTATCTTCGGGCAAGCGCTGGGGTTTAGCCTCACCCAGGCCCTTCACAATTTTCTCCAACTCCTCACCAAACAGGAGAAGGCCTTGAAAGGGCAACTTCACCAACCTTTGCTTAGAGGCCATGTCCGCCGCCCAATGCCGTAGCCAAAGAAGACGGCGAGCCGCCACTGCTACTGCCTTGTGTTTAGCCGAAGCTCTGACAATATCATAAAGGGCGTCAGCAAGAAAGGACAAGGCCGACTCCATTCTCGGAGCCACATCTGAAAAGGGCTCCGCTCCATCACCGGGCTGTTCCACTGCCTGTTGCAACCAAGCCAGGCAGGCTCTAGCAGCATAACAACTGCATGCAGACGCCCGAATAGTGAGACCTGCAAGTTCAAATGACCGTTTAAGTGCTGATTCCAGTCTACGGTCTTGAATATCCTTCAGGGCAACACCTCCTTCAACAAGGAGGGTAGTTCTCTTTGACACAGCTGTGACTAGGGCATCCACTTTAGGCATAGCAAAGCGAGCCATATGCTCCTCACTCAGAGGGTATAATTGCCCCATAGCCCTGGAAACTTTCAACGGTCCCTCAGGGTCAGCCCATTGAGCCGAAATAAGCTCTTGGATGGAGTCATGCAAAGGAAAGGCTCGAGCAGACTTTTTGGTACTAGCCATCCTAGGATTCACAGAGGAGGCTGAGCCACTGTCAGGGTCCTCAATAGAGAGAGCCTGCAGGGTATCAGAAATAAGCGCTGGCAGCTCATCATGGTGGAAAATCCTCGCTGCGGAGGGATCGTCCAGATCTTGAGTCACTTCTGCACCAGACTCTGGCTCCTCAGACCATGAAGGCCTGCCAGAGTCCTCCGAATCCTCACAGCCCGACCATGGGGGGAGGGGGGGGAAATGGAGGTGCAGCACTCTCTGAAGGGGAATGAGCCCTTCTGCGCTTCATATTCTGCCAATTATCAGGGAATAACACCTCAGAGGGCATACCCAGGCTAGAATCCACCGGGGGGGGGGGGGGGGGGGGCATTAGAAGAGGCCCCTGCAGGGCTTTGTGGGAGAGCTCTTTTAAGCATACATGCTTTATGCATTAATAAGACAAAATCAGGGGAGAAAAACTCACCCTGGGCACCCGGATCTCTGCCGAGGCTAGTAGCTCTCATATCAGCCTCACTTCGAGGCCTCCCCCCGGGCTCAGGACTCTCTGTATCAGCGGAGGTCGTGCCATGTGGTAAATTCAAAATGGCGTCTGCTGCCAGCTCAGAGCGTGAAGAATCGTCGCTCGCCATGCTCGGGCCGGCTCTAATGTCTGTACAGCCCGATTTACAGAGCTCCGCTGCTGATCTGCGCTTGCCACACTTGGAACAGCGCTTTACATTCTCGCCAGCCATCGCCGAAAACAGCGGTAAAATTCAAAATGGCGGTTCGCGCCAAAATCTCCCCGATCGCGGGCCCAACCCGGAGGAGTCAGAAAACAATCTTACCTCACTGGACCGAGTATCACAGCTCCGGTCCCACAGAAAAAGGCAAGGAAAAAACCTCTGTTCCTTTTTTTTTTTTAACGCTGTGAGGAAAGCAGAGGTAAATAGAACTCCGGAGGCTCAGGTGAGTGGGAAAGGCAGGGAAAGGGTGAACCTATGTGCCTGCATCCACTGTTGGTGGGGAAGGACAGGGAAAGCTAAGCAATGTGTCCGCATCCACTGAGGTATGGGTAAGGCAGGGAAAGGGCGAACCTATGTGCCTTTAAAGTGAAGCTGCTATAGCCTCCAACACCCTGGCTAACAACTGGCAAAAGCACAGGAGCAACCTCCAGGCAGATTTTTGATGGAGCTCGAAGATGCTACAACCACTCTGCTAGGGGAGATAGAGATTACTGAAGGAGAGGCAGTGGAGCAAGCTGGTATGAGGCACTGAAAAAAGTGTGCTCTCTATCTCCCTCTGCTGGTTGATGGACACAACCCATCTGTAATGGCTGCATCTGCTTGATGACAAGGAACTTGTTTTTAACCATGCTGTTTCTTGTTTCTTGAATTTTATGTTGCTCCTCTCTCCATCTTTCCAACCATCCAACAGTGGCTTTGAATTCAGTCAGTCCAAGACTTTCAGCTAGCTGATTAGCTTTCTCCATAAGCAGTGGACCACTGACAGGAAACTGTCTGCTCCTGACTCGAGAAAACCGCCGAAGAAGAGCATCTTCTACATCCTCAACTTTTCCTGCCCGTTTGTTTCCGGTGTGGATTTGTATTGTTTTGCCAGTCTTCCAGAAGCTGATCTTTTTGCTTCAAGATACGTGAAATTTGACTGGGATTGACACCATATTAATAGATGCTTGACTTTCTTTGTTTTCTAATTTTTTAAGAACTTCTATTTGTTCAGCCAGTGTTAAAGTCTTACAGCTGCGCGATGACGACGACGACGACTCCAGTGTACACTCTAACAACTTTCTTTCGCTTATTCTGCCTGTGGCAGTTAACCGAGATTTCAAATTTACCATCCCTTTGTCACGTGCCAATCGGCTTCCATATTCCGTGCGTGCACTTATGCCGAGTCTTTCCTGCAGAGGAGTGGTCTTAAACCATGCATATAAGCGAATCTTGCACTTATCAGTGGTGCGCTAAACCGAAGTTTGTCCCCATAGAAATTGATGGTGCCAAAAACAGGACAGAAGTATGGCATGCAGTTAAACAGAGCATGTGCTTATCTGATTTGCACTGTATATATACACACATACATACACACACAAACAAACAAACAAACACAAAAACGACATTAAATATAAATCATTTCAGTAGAAGCTGTTACTCACCAGCAGCTGTCACAGGAGGCTGGCTGGAGTAGTGCGATGGGCCTGTGGATGGTGGATATTGGCCACCGGAAGGATAGGGATAGCCTTGGTAGCCGCTAGAAATAAAATTAAGCATGTTAGCTACATTCTTTCCATGTCACATTGCCTTTATCGATGACCACTGCCCATAAATTTAAAATTTTTTAAAAAGGTGCATTTAGGCTACATTTAATTCTGTCAATAAAATGTCTGGCGTAATGGTTTTGGAGTTGCCATTCAGTAAAAAAAAAAAAGGGGAGGGGGAGCAATGGACCTTAGCTGATTCACATTACTTGCTTATGCCACAGGTTATCCAAATTAAACCATAGTATAATTTTAGAGGGCAGAGATGCAATGAGAGAGACAATAGAACTAGCTGGGATAAGGAGTGTTCTGAGGACAAGAAGGGCTGATTATTCTCACAAGTGGGTCGGCGATCTGTGCCGGCCCGGGAACCGGCATTTAGTATAGCAAAAACGTTTGCTGGAGCCGTCCAGCGCACTGCGCGTCCGACTACGCATGCACTGAGCGCCTTGCTACCCTGCCGCATGGCAGCGCTCCTCAGTTCAATTTACCTGGATCTGCTTCGTCGCCAGGGAGAGCCTCAGTGCCTTTTTTCGCCTCTCTCTTCATTTTTCTTTATTTTCTTCTTTATTTCCTTATAGATCTTAGTTTTTCAACCAGCGTATAGGTTTTCTTTTATTTTAGTTGCAACTGTTCTTAGGCCTGCTCGGCCAGGAGTTTTCCCTTTGTTTTTGGAACATTTCTTTCGGCACCATCGAGTCTTTTGATTTGACTACGGTAGTCTTCCCTTCCATGTCATCGAAGACTCCCAGTGGCTTCAAATGCTGTTCTCGGTGCAACCGGACTATCTCAGGCACAGATACCCATTCGTGGTGTATCCAGTGCCTTGGGCCCTATCATAGCCCAAGCCAGTTGTGCCCTTTGTCTTCATATGAAGAAAAGGACTCAACTGGCTCGAGAAGCCCAGACAGAAAAACATTTGGGAGGGTCTGTCCAGTCCTTCAACGTTGGCATTGACTTCGGTACCAAGGTCGGCGACGGCGGCGGCATTGAGGGACGCAGCGACGTCAGCAGTGGAGGTAGGCATGGCTGCTGAGATGCCACGACACACTGGGAGCAGCAAGGCATCGAGTGGGTCCCCACCTGCCTCGAGGCCTCCTGCTATGCAGACCCTTGGGACCGTCCATCGTCGGACCCAACCCAGAGGTACGTGGGGATTAGACGTCGTCCTCGTTAGCACCGAGGAGCCTCCATGAGGTGCATGAAGCGAATGTGAAGAAGCACCGACACCATTCTCCCTCGACAAATGGTGCCAAGAGCTCCAAGGCACCGAGGGCCTAGGCACCAGAGAAGCATAGACGCTGGGAGGACCTCTCTCCCTCCATACAAGAGGTGCTGGCACATCAGTCTTGCAGCAGCCCGGTTACTGCTCCCAAGCCCCAGGCAGATTTGTCATCGACTGCTCCACAGGCCCTGCAGACTCTTCCGATGGCAGTTCTCGAAGAGTGCATTCAGGCCTTCCAGAATTTCTGGAAGGACTGCTTTGTCAATCTGCATCGGCGTTGGGGGTGCTTGCGCCTAACTTGCCATCTGCTGCAGCTGTGTCTGGCCCTCCACTTGCAGTGAGGTCCCCGAGCTTGGTGCTGCTTGCCGGTATTCGCTGCCACCCAGGTTGATGCCCCATCGACGCAATTGGAGGAAGTCTGCGTGGGAGTCGGCTCTGTGACATCGCCATTGAGATCACTGGTCTTCTGCGTTGAGGCGGGTTCAATCTCGGAAGTCTCTGAGGGAAGTGCTCTCTGATACCGAGGAGGAACGCTCATGGGAGTCAGAGGAAGATCCCAGGTACTTTTCCTCAGATGAGTCCTTTGGGATTCCCTCTGATCCTTCCCTTCCACCTGAAAGGAGACTGTCTCCTCCTCTCTTTCTCATCTTTTGTGCAGGAGATGGCTCAGGTCATTCCATTCCCCGTAGAC
This sequence comes from Microcaecilia unicolor, assembly GCF_901765095.1. Classification (NCBI taxonomy): domain Eukaryota; kingdom Metazoa; phylum Chordata; class Amphibia; order Gymnophiona; family Siphonopidae; genus Microcaecilia; species Microcaecilia unicolor. Next base: position 194,979,621 of record NC_044034.1, on the reverse strand, counting down.
ATGGAGGTTGAGCCCAGGGTGCTCGAGGTCCTGGACTACACCTCTCCATCCAAGGAGGCAGTGACAGCTCCTTTGCATAAAGTACTCAGGTTAAACTAGGGGTCCCCTCTGTCTGGTCCCATAATCCCTAAGAAGACAGATTACCAGTATCGGATCCACGGTGAACCTGGGTTGATGAGGTCTGTTACCCCATAACTCCATGGTGGTGGACTCTGCCCTCAAAAGAGCAAACAGTTCTAGGGACTATGCTTCGGCGCCCCCAAGCAGAGAAGCTAGGCCCTTGGACTCTTTTGGGAAGAAGATGTATCAGGCTGCTATGCTCGCTGCTCATATACAATCATGCCAGCTCTTCACAAGCATCCACTTGTGGAACTTGGTGCGGCAGCTGTTTAGTTTGGTCAATGTCCTCCCTCTGGAGCAGGCCGAACCTTTTCGCCAGCTGGTCAGGCAGCAGAAGGCATGTCGTAAATTTCTGGCCAGGGGCGCTTACGAACACTTTTGATGTAGCATCCAGAATCTCTGCTCAAGGTATAGTGATGCGCTGCGTGTCTCTGACCTGGACCATTTGGTCCAGCAGAGGATGGTGGATGTTCCTTGCCGGGGGGGGGGGGGGGGGATAATCTTTTTGGAGAGAAGGTAGAATATCTGGTTGACCAGATCAAGAAGCACACAAATGCTATGGCTTCTCTCTCCCTCCAGGCGCCTTCTGCTACCACCTCCACAACTAGGAGGTTTTGGGGGGGGGCACATGGAGTGCTCCCAATTTCTTTTCTAGGCTTAGGTACACACCGGCATCTCGCCAGCCTACTCAGGCTCAGCCCCAGCACGCTTGTTCTCATCAACAGTGTGCGCCCAAGGCCCCTACTGCTCCCCAGCAAAAGCAAGGGACAGGCTTTTGCCTGGCTCCAGAGAAGAATAGCCAAATTAAAAGTATCCATACTGGACAACTTGCTGGTCGGAAGTAGGTTAATGTTTTTTTTCACCAAAGGTGGCCTCTAATAACCTCCAACCGGTGGGTTCTTCAAATAGTGTGGTTGGGATACACCCTCAATCTGGAATCCAAACCTCCAAATTGTCCACCGGGAGCTCATTCGTTCAGCTCCCAGCACAAGCAGGTACTTGCAGAGGAACTTTCCACCATTCTGAAGTCCCATGCAGTCGAACCCGTTCCACCAGGGGAAGAAGGGCTGGGATTCTATTTCGGGTACTTCCTTGTGCAGAAGAAAACAGGGGGGATGCGTCCCATCCTAGACCTAAGGGCCCTGAACAAATTCCTAATTTGAGAAAAGTTCAGGATGGTTTTCCCTAGGAACCCTTCTTCCCATGATTCAAGAAAACGATTGGCTATGCTCTCTGGACTTGAAGGATGCATAAACGCACATCCCGATACTTCCAGCTCACAGGAAGTATCTTCATTTTCAGCAGGGAATGCAGCACTTCCAGTACCACGTGCTGATCCTTTGGCCTAGCATCAGCTTCCAGAGTATTCACAAAATGCCTAGCGGTAGTTGCAGCATCACTACGCAGGCTGGGAGTGCATGTGTTCCCTTATCTCGACAATTGGCTGGTGAAGATCACATCGGAGGACGGTGCTCGGGAGTCCATGCAGAACACTATTCAGGTGATGGAAATACTAGGATTCATAATAAATTATCCAAAGCCCCATCTCACTCCGGTTCAGAAACTGGAGTTCATTGGAGCATTGCTCAACACAAGAACGGTTCGAGCCTATTTTCCCGAGGCGCGGGCAGACAACCTTCTGTCCCTAGTGTCCAAGGTTCAAGCGCCACAGCAAGTCACAGCTCGGCAGATGTTGAGACTCTTGGGGCACATACAGGCTTAATTTCGAAAGAGAAGGGCGCCCATCTTCCGACACAAATTGGGAGATGGGTGTCCTTCTCTCAGGGTCACCCAAATCGGCATAATCGAAAGCCGATTTTGGGCGCCCTCAACTGCTTTCCGTCAGAGGGACGACCAAAGTTCATGGGGGCGTGTCAGCAGCATAGCGAAGGCGGGACTGGGGCGTGCTTAAGGGATGGGCGTCCTCGGCCGATAATGGAGAAAAGAAGGGCGTCCCTGACGAGCACTTGGCCGACTTTACTTGGTCCATTTTTTCTTGCGACTAAGCCTCAAAAAGGTGCCCAAATTGACCAAATGACCACTGGAGGGAATCAGGGATGACCTCCCCTTACTCCCCCAGTGGTCACCAACCCCCTCCCACCCTTTAAAAAAATAAATAAATAAATAAAAACTTAAAAATTTTTTTTGCCAGCCTCAAATGTCATACCCAGCTCCATGACAGCAGTATGCAGGTCCCTGGAGCAGTTTTAGTGGGTACTGCAGTGCACTTCAGGCAGGCAGACCCAGGCCCCCCCCACCTGTTACACTTGTGGTGGTAAATGTGAGCCCTTCAAAACCCACCAGAAACCCACTTTACCCACATGTAGGTGCCCCCCTTCACCCCTTAGGGCTATGGTAGTGGTGTACAGTTGTGAGTGGGTTTTTGTGTGTGTGTGTGTGTGGGGGGGGGGGGGGGGGGGGGGGTTGGGGGGCTCAGAATACAAGGTAAGGGAGCTATGTTCCTGGAAGCAATTTCTGAAGTCCACTGCAGTGTTCCCTAGGGTGCCCGGTTGGTGTCCTGGCATGTCAGGGGGACCAGTGCACTACGAATGCTGGCTCCTCCCATGACCAAATGGCTTGGATTTGGTTGTTTCTGAGATGGGCGTCCTCAGTTTCCATTATCGCCGAAAACCGGGGATGACCATCTCGAAGGATGACCATCTCTAAGGTCGACCTAAATGTTGAGATTTGGGCATCCCCCACCGTATTATCGAAACGAAAGGTGGACACCCTTCTTGTTTCGATAATACGGGTTTCCCCGCCCCTTCACGGAGCTGTCCTGCGAGGCAGCCCCAGGAAAACTTGGGCGCCCTGTTCGATTATGCCCCTCAGACGCCACAGTTCATGGTATACTCATGGCACGTCTGCACATGAGATCTGCTCAATAGACCCTAGCTTCTCAGTGGTATCAACCACAGGGAATCTAGACGATGTCATCCTTCTATCCACCGATTTTCTACATTCTCTTCACTGGTGGACGATTCAGTCCAATTTGACCATGGGACGTCCATTCCAAATTCCTCAGCTGCAAAAAGTGCTGACAACGGATGCACATCTCCTGGGATGGGGAGCTCATGTAGATGGGCTGCTCATGTAGATCCCCCCAGGAAAGAGATCTTCAGATCAACCTTCTGGAGCTCCGAGCGATCTGAAATGCTCTCAAGGCTTTCAGAGCTCGGCTGTCCAATCAAATTATCTTGGTTCAAACAGACAATCAGGTTGCAATGTACTACACCAACAAGCAGGGGGGCACCGGATCTCACCCTCTGTGTCAGGAAGCCGTCCAGATGTGGCTTTGGCCGCACCATCACAGCATGTTTCTCCAAGCCACTTATCTGGCAGGCGTAAACAACAGTCTGGCCAACAGGCTAAGCATGGTTATGTAACCTCATGAGTGGTTGCTGAATATGGGCGTGGCCCACGAGATCTTCTGAGTGTGGGGCTCCCCCTTGGTGGATCTCTTTGCCACTCAACTAAATCACAAGGTCCCTCAGTTCTGCCATCTGGCCCAGGAGATTTGCTACTCTTTAGTTTGCAGAACTGCCCCATTACATCCTCCAGGTTTACAGAGATTTCATTCAGTTTCTCCGACTCGTCAGCCTCGAATACCCTGTGTGGCATCGGTATCCCAACCAAATCTTCCTCAGTGACCGAGGCAAAGAACTCATTTAATCTTTCCGCTATTTCTTTATCTTCCCTGAGTGCTCCCTTTTACTCCCTGGTCATCCAGTGGCCCAACTGATTCTTTTGCCGGTTTTCTGCTTTTTATATACCTGAAAAATCTTTAACTATGTGTTTTTGCCTCTACCGCTATCTTCCTTTCAAAGTCCTTCTTAGCCTTTCTGATACGCTAACAGTTGTTACTATATCCCCCGGCAAAGAGTTCCAGAGCTTAACTATTTGTTGAGTGAAAAAATATTTCCTCCTATTCATTTTCAAAGTATTTCCATGTAACTTCCTTGAGTGTCCCCTAGTCTTTGTACTTTTGGAACAAGTAAAAAAAATCGTTCTACACCACTCAGGATTTTGTAGACCTCAATCATATCTCCCCTCATCCGTCTAAAAACAACAGTGCAGATTTCTAGAAGACAATGAGCACGAATGGGGAGCCAGTGCAGTTTAATAAAAAATGGAGTAGCTCTTCTCATAAAATGAGCTTGATAAAGCAGCTTAGCTGCAGTATTTTGGAGTACAAGACACTTCTGTACAATCCAAAGTAAATTGCAATAATCCAGAGAAGACAACTGAGTAAGCAATTAAGTAAGCAATTTTAAATGGTCAAAGAAAAAGCAGTTCTTAACTCGTAAATGTAACTTCGGGGCATGCTAGGGAGGTAAAATTCCTTGACAAAATTAAGGATTGCTTTATGGAGCAGCTGGTACAGGAGCCGACGAGAAGGAAAAATTCTAGACCTAGTCCCTAGTGGATCAAATGATCTGGTGCTGGAGGTAATGGTGATAAGTGCACTTGATAACGGTGATAATAATATGATCAGATTTGATATTAGCTTTGGCGTAAGTATACATAGGAAATACAATACGTTAGCGTTTAACTTTCAAAAAGAAGACTATGATAAAATGAGAAGAACGGTGGGAAAAAAACCAAAAACAAACAAACAAAAAAACAGAGGAGCGGCTGCAAGGGTCAAAAATTTACAATAGGCATGGATGCTGTTCAAAAATACCATCCTGGAAGCCCAGGCCATATATATTCAGTGTATTAAAAAAGGAGGGAGGAAGCCAAGATGGCGGCCGAGTAAGATGTTGGGAAGAAAGCTCCGCTGTTTTTCGCTCTACTCCTGCAACATTTTTGCCTCAACTACCTTGAAATTTTAAACATTATGCCTAAAAGGAGAGGTAAAGCGCGAGCAAGCCCCGTTACTCCCTCCTTACCTAGAGCTGGAACGATGGAGCACTTTCTTTTACCGGGCACAGCGTCGGGGACTGCTTCGCTGCTGGAGGGTTTAGGGAGAGGTCTCCCGTTCCCCCAGCTTGAACATGAAATATCCTTTAGCCCCGAGACGAGGCTTCCTCCTCCTATGCCGGCTACAACGTCGATTTCGGTCCAGAGACCCCTTGATGCGCAAGTCGCGACGGGGTTTTCTGGCACGGGCCCTGAGTCAGCGTTTGAGAAGCCGAGGATTCCTTCTGTGGAGGACGCAGAAGTGCAGAGAGGAGAGATTGTTCCTGTGGAAGAGCTTGGAGTGGTAGGAGGTCAGTCAACTTTGCCTGCAACCTCAACGATTGATTTTTCAAGTAAGTCGTTTCTACCTGAAAAGCCCCAACAAATAACTTTGGATAACATATGGGAGGCGCTTGTAGGTTTAGAAGCCTCATTCACTCAACAATTTACTCAGTTAAATCAGAAATCCACACTAGATAATGAAAGGATCACTGAAATGGATATGAAGTTAAAATCTGTGGGCAAGGAAGTTGAAACTAATTCTTCTGTAATTAAAAACTCTCAACAAATACAAATAAATTTAATAAAAGAGAATATGTACCTTCAAAATAGGATTGAAGTACTGGAGAACTATCAACGCTCAAATGCTCTCAGACTGATAAATTTTCCTAAACAAGTTGCTATTTCCCCATTGATAACCTTTAAGCAATATTTAACAGAAGCTTTAAAAATACCAGAAAAAACACATCCACCTATTTCAAAGATTTTCTATATAGAACCGTTTCGCAAGAAAGATTCTTCACAAAGGGAGGAAGTTAAAACCCAATCATTGGACTTAAATTTGACTCAGATTATTGAAGGAGACAATGAGGGTTTAACAACAGCAACACTTAAAGTGATTTTCATACTCCAACCGGATAGAGACTGGATCCTTAAACAATTTTTCCTAAATAAGAGACCTGATTTCCTAAATTGCAAGATAAAAATGTATCCGGATGTCTCTAGAAACACTCAAAAGAAAAGACAGGAATTTCTGAAACTGAGACCTAAGGCAATACAACTTGGTGCCTTATTTTGGCTGAACTTTCCCTGCAAGTGCGTGATAAAACTTAATTCAATTAAGTATGTATTTTTTGAGGCTAGTCAATTAAACTCTTTTTTGGAGACAAAGTTGAGAGACTTACATCCTCCATTATCAGGAACATTAATAACTTCAACTCCATAATAATTGTATATTGCTTGGTATCCTTATATCAGCCTCCATTTGTTAAATTTTGAAGTTAGCTTCAAAATTTGGAATATTTGCCTAAAAATTGTGAATTCTCCCCCTATATTGTGGACTATAGACAAGTAATGATCTTCTTGTTATAATAATTTTTTCTTTTCTTTGATGTATTTTTTAAGAATTTACTAAGATACTAAATCGTCTTTATCTGTAATCAAGATATAATGCTTGAATTTATTTTGAAATGAATAAATAAATAAATAAATAAATAAAAAAAAAAGAAAGGAGGGAGGAAGACCAAATGACAGCCGACATGCTTAAAAAGTGAAGTGAAGGAAGCTATTAGAGCTAAAAGAAAATCCTTCAGAAAATGGAAGAAGGAACCGACTGAAAAACAGCATAAGGAATGTCAAGTCAAATGCAAAGTGCTGATAAGGAAGGTGAAGATGGACTTTGAAAAAATGATTGCGTTGGAGGCAAAAACACATAGTAAGAATATTTTAAGGTATATTAAAAGCAAGAAGCCAGCAAAAGAATCGGTTGGCCCGCTAAATGACTGAGGAGTAAAAGGGGCGATCAGGGAAGACAAAGCCATAGCGGAGAGATTAAATGAATTTTTGCTTCGGTCTTCACCGAGGAAGATTTAGGAGTGATACCGGTGCCAGAAATGGTATTCGAACCTGACGAGTCAGAGATACTGAATGAAATCTCTATAAAACCTAGAGGATGTAATGGGGCAATTTGACAAATTGAAGAGTAGCAAATCTCCTGGACCGGATGGTATTCATCCCAGAGTACTGATAGAATTGAAAAATGAACTGGCGGAACTATTGTTAGTAATATGTACATTATCTTTAAAATCGAGTGTGGTACCAGAAGATTGAAGGGTAGCCCATGTAACGTAGATATTTTTAAAAGTTTCCAGAGGGGATCCGAGAAATTATAGACCAGTGAGCCTGATATTGGTGCCGGGCAAAATGGTAGAGACTACTATAAAGAACAAAATTACAGAGCATATTCAAAAGCATGGATTAATGAGACAAAGCTAACATGGATTTAGTGAAGGGAAATCTTGCCTCACTAATCTATTACATTTCTTTGAAGGAGTGAACAAACATGTGGATAAAGGCGAGCCGGCTGATATTGTGTATCAGGATTTTCAAAAGGCGGTTGACAAAGTACCTCATGAAAGACTCCAGAGGAAACTGGAGAGTCATGGGATAGGAGGTAGTGTCCTATTGTGGATTAAAAACTGGTTAAAGGATAGAAAACAGAGAGTAGGGTTAAATGGTCAGTATTCTCAATGGAGAAGGGTAGATAGTGGGGTTCCTCAGGGTCTGTGCTGAGATCGCTGCTTTTTAACATATTTATAAATGATTTTGAGATGGGAGTAACTAGTGAGGTAATTAATTTGCTGACGACACAAAGTTATTCAAAGTTGTTAAATCACAAGAGGATTGTGAAAATTACAAGAGGACCTAACAAGACAGAGGCTAGGCGTCTAAATGGCAGATGACGTTTAATGTGAGCAAGTGCAAAGTGATGCATGTGGGAAAGAGGAACCCGAACTATAGCTACGTAATGCAAGGTTCCACGTTAGGAGTCACCAACCAAGAAAGAGATCTCGACTTCTTTGTTGATGATACGTTGAAATGCTCTGCTCAGTGTGCTGCAGTTAGGAAAGGAATGGAAAACAAAAGTGAGGACACTATAATGCCTTTGTATCAATCCATGGTGTGACCACACCTCAAATATTGTGTTCATTTCTGGTCGCCGCATCTCAAAAAAGATATAGTGGAATTAGAAAAGGTACAGAGAAAAGCCACGAAAATGATAAAGAGGATGGGATGCCTTCCCTATGAAGAAAGGCTGAAGCATCTAGGGCTCTTCAGCTTGGGGAAGAAACGGCTGAGGGGAGATATGATAGAGGTCTATAAAATAGTGAGTGGAGCGGAACGGGTAGACGTGAATTGTTTGTTTACTCTTTCCAAAAATACTAGGACTAGGGAGCATGCGATGAAGCTACAAAGTAGTAAATTTAATACGAATTGGAGAAATGTTTCTTCACTCAACGTGTAATTAAACTCTAAAATTCACTGACAGAGAATGTGGTAAAGGAGGTTAGCTTATTGGGGTTTAAAAAGGGTCTGGATGGCTTCCTAAAGGAAAAGTCCATAGACCATTATTAAATGGACTTGGGAAAATCCACTGCTTATTTCTGGGATAAGCAGTATAAAATGTATTGAGCTTTTCTGGGATCTTGCCAGGTATTTGTGACCTGGATTGGCCACTGTTGGAAACAGGATGCTGGGCTTGATGGACCTTTGGTCTTTCCCAGTATGGCAATACTTATGTACTTAGCCTGGCCATGATATAGATTAGAGGTGGGCAACCTTTATACAGAAAGGGCTGCACAAATGCCGGTACTATCTCTAGCGGGCTGCAGACAGAAAATTAACACAAACTGTAAAATGAAGGCAGATAAAGACTATATGGCCTATCCAGTATGAGACCATCCATGCCATATACTCTCCGTTATAATTCACTGCGAACAAAATGCAATGTGACAATTGAATGACAATACGTTACCACAAAAGCGAAAGCGAATGCTACATACCTGTACAAGGTATTCTCCGAGGACAGCAGGTTGATTGTTCTCACTGATGGGTGACGTCCACGGCAGCCCCTCCAATCGGAAACTTCACTAGCAAAGGCCTTTGCTAGTCCTAGCGCGCCCATGCGCCCCGCGCATGCGCGGCCGTCTTCCCGCCCGAACCGGCTCGTGTTCGTCAGTCCCAAATGTAGCAAGACAAGACAAGGGAAGATACAACTCCAAAGGGGAGGCGGGCGGGTTTGTGAGAACAATCAGCCTGCTGTCCTCGGAGAATACCTTCTACAGGTATGTAGCATTCGCTTTCTCCGAGGACAAGCAGGCTACTTGTTCTCACTGATGGGGTATCCCTAGCCCCCAGGCTCACTCAAAACAACAAACATGGTCAATTGGGCCTCGCAACGGAGAAGACATAACTGAGATTGACCTAATAATTTATCTAACTAACTGAGAGTGTAGCCTGGAACAGAATAAAACATGGGCCTAGGGGGCTGGAGTTGGATCCTAAACCCCAAACAGATTCTGAAGCACTGATTGCCCGAACCGACTGTCGCGTCGGGTATCCTGCTGCAGGCAGTAATGAGATGTGAATGTGTGGACAGATGACCACGTCGCAGCTTAGCAAATTTCGTCAATAGTGGCTGACTTCAAGTGGGCTACCGACGCTGCCATGGCTCTAACATTATGAGCCGTGACATGACCCTCAAGAGCCAGCCCAGCCTGGGCGTAAGTGAAGGAAATGCAATCTGCTAGCCAATTGGATATGGTGCGTTTCCCCACAGCCACTTCCCTCCTGTTGGGATCAAAAGAAACAAACAACTGGGCGGACTGTCTGTTGGGCTGTTTCCGCTCCAGATAGAAGGCCAATGCTCTCTTGCAGTCCAATGTGTGCAGCTGACGTTCAGCAGGGCAGGAATGAGGACGGGGAAAGAATGTTGGCAAGACAACTGACTGGTTCAGATGGAACTCCGACACAACCTTTGGCAAGAACTTAGGGTGAGTGCGGAGGACTACTCTGTTATGATGAAATTTGGTGTAAGGGGCCTGGGCTACCAGGGCCTGCAGCTCACTGACTCTACGAGCTGAAGTAACTGCCACCAAGAAAATGACCTTCCAGGTCAAGTACTTCAGATGGCAGGAGTTCAGTGGCTCAAAAGGAGGTTTCATCAGCTGGGTGAGAATGACATTGAGATCCCATGACACTGTAGGAGGTTTGACAGGGGGCTTTGACAAAAGCAAACCTCTCATGAAGCGAACAACTAAAGGCTGTCCTGAGATCGGTTTACCTTCCACACGGTAATGGTATGCACTGATTGCACTAAGGTGAACCCTTACAGAGTTGGTCTTGAGACCAGACTCAGACAAGTGCAGAAGGTATTCAAGCAGGGTCTGTGTAGGACAAGAGCGAGGATCTAGGGCCTTGCTGTCACACCAGACGGCAAACCTCCTCCATAGAAAGAAGTAACTCCTCTTAGTGGAATCTTTCCTGGAAGCAAGCAAGATGCGGGAGACACCCTCTGACAGACCCAAAGAGGCAAAGTCTACGCTCTCAACATCCAGGCCGTGAGAGCCAGAGACCGGAGGTTGGGATGCAGAAGCGCCCCTTCGTCCTGTGTGATGAGGGTCGGAAAACACTCCAATCTTCACGGTTCTTCGGAGGATAACTCCAGAAGAAGAGGGAACCAGATCTGACGCGGCCAAAAGGGAGCAATCAGAATCATGGTGCCTCGGTCTTGCTTGAGTTTCAACAAAGTCTTCCCGACCAGAGGTATGGGAGGATAAGCATACAGGAGACCCTCCCCCCAGTCCAGGAGGAAGGCATCCGGTGCCAGTCTGCCGTTGGCCTGAAGTCTGGAACAGAACTGAGGGACCTTGTGGTTGGCTCGAGATGCAAAGAGATCTACCAAGGGGGTGCCCCACACCTGGAAGATCTGTCGCACTACTCGGGAGTTGAGCGACCACTCGTGAGGTTGCATAATCCTGCTCAGTCTGTCGGCCAGACTGTTGTTTACGCCTGCCAGGTATGTGGCTTGGAGCACCATGCCCTGACGGCGAACCCAAAGCCACATGCTGACGGCTTTCTGACAAAGGGGTCGGGATCCGGTGCCCCCCTGCTTGTTGATGTAATACATGGCAACCTGGTTGTCTGTCTGAATTTGGATAATTTGGTGGGACAACCGATCTCTGAAAGCCTTCAGAGCGTTCCAGACCGCTCGTAACTCCAGGAGATTGATCTGCAGATCGCTTTCCTGGAGGGACCAGCTTCCTTGGGTGTGAAGCCCATCGACATGAGCTCCCCACCCCAGGAGAGACGCATCCGTAGTCAGCACTTTTTGCGGCTGAGGAATTTGGAAAGGACGTCCCAGGGTCAAATTGGACCAAATCGTCCACCAATACAGGGATTTGAGAAAACTTGTGGACAGGTGGATCACGTCTTCTAGATCCCCAGCAGCCTGAAACCACTGGGAAGCTAGGGTCCATTGAGCAGATCGCAGGTGAAGGCGGGCCATGGGAGTCACATGAACTGTGGAGGCCATGTGGCCCAGCAATCTCAACATCTGCCGAGCTGTGATCTGCTTGGACACTCGCACCCGCGAGACGAGGGACAACAAGTTGTTGGCTCTCGCCTCTGGGAGATAGGCATGAGCCGTCCGAGAATCCAGCAGAGCTCCTATGAATTCGAGTCTCTGTACTGGGAGAAGATGGGACTTTGGGTAATTTATCACAAACCCCAGTAGCTCCAGGAGGCGAATAGTCATCTGCATGGACTGTAGAGCTCCTGCCTCGGATGTGTTCTTCACCAGCCAATCGTCGAGATAGGGGAACACGTGCACTCCCAGCCTGCGAAGCGCCGCTGCTACTACAGCCAAGCACTTCGTGAACACTCTGGGCGCAGAGGCGAGCCCAAAGGGTAGCACACAGTACTGGAAGTGACGTGTGCCCAGCTGAAATCGCAGATACTGTCTGTGAGCTGGCAGTATCGGGATGTGCGTGTAGGCGTCCTTCAAGTCCAGAGAGCATAGCCAGTCGTTTTCCTGAATCATGGGAAGAAGGGTGCCCAGGGAAAGCATCCTGAACTTTTCTTTGACCAGATATTTGTTCAGGGCCCTTAGGTCTAGGATGGGACGCATCCCCCCTGTTTTCTTTTCCACAAGGAAGTACCTGGAATAGAATCCCAGCCCTTCTTGCCCGGATGGCACAGGCTCGACTGCACTGGCGCTGAGAAGGGCGGAGAGTTCCTCTGCAAGTACCTGCTTGTGCTGGAAGCTGTAGGATTGAGCTCCCGGTGGGCAATTTGGAGGTTTGGAAACCAAATTGAGGGTGTATCCTTGCTGGACTATTTGGAGAACCCACTGGTCGGAGGTTATGAGAGGCAACTTCTGGTGAAAAACTTTCAACCTCCCTCCGACCGGCAGATCGCCCGGCACTGACACGTTGATGTCGGCTATGCTCTGCTGGAGCCCGTCAAAAACTCGTCCCTTGCTTTTGCTGGGGAGCCGAGGGGCCTTGCTGAGGCGCACGCTGCTGACGAGAGTGAGCGTGCTGGGGCTTAGCCTGGGCCGCAGGCTGTCGAGAAGGAGGATTGTACCTACGCTTACCAGAAGAGTAGGGAACAGTCTTCCTTTCCCCATAAAAACGTCTATCTGTGGAGGTAGAAGCTGAAGGCTGCCGGCGGGAGAACTTGTCGAAAGCGGTATCCCGCTGGTGGAGCTGCTCTACCACCTGTTCGACCTTCTCTCCAAAAATATTATCCGAACGGCAAGGCGAGTCCGCATCCTCTGCTGGATTCTATTCTCCAGGTCGGAGGCACGCAGCCGTGAGAGTCTGAGCATCACCACACCTTGAGCAGCGGCCCTGGACGCAACATCAAAGGTGTCATACACCCCTCTGGCCAGGAATTTTCTGCACGCCTTCAGCTGCCTGACCACCTCCTGAAATGGCTTGGCTTGCTCAGGAGGGAGCTTGTCCACCAAGCCCGCCAACTGCCGCACATTATTCCGCATGTGTATGCTCGTGTAGAGTTGGTAAGACTGGATTTTGGCCACGAGCATAGAAGAATGGTAGGCCTTCCTCCCAAAGGAGTCTAAGGTTCTAGAGTCCTTGCCCGGGGGCGCCAAAGCATGCTCCCTAGAACTCTTAGCCTTCTTTAGGGCCAAATCCACAACTCCAGAGTTGTGAGGCAACTGAGTGCGCATCAGCTCTGGGTCCCCATGGATCCTGTACTGGGACTCGATCTTCTTGGGAATGTGGGGATTACTTAAAGGCTTGGTCCAGTTCGCCAGCAATGTCTTTTTTAGGACATGATGCATGGGTACTGTGGACGCTTCCTTAGGTGGAGAAGGATAGTCCAAGAGCTCAAACATCTCAGCCCTTGGCTCATCCTCCGCGACCACCGGGAAGGGGATGGCCGTAGACATCTCCCGGACAAAGGCTGAGAAAGACAGACTCTCGGGAGGAGAAAGCTGCCTTTAAGGGGAGGGAGTGGGGTCAGAAGGAAGGCCATCAGACTCCTCGTCAGAGAAATATCTGATGTCCTCCTCCGCCTCCCACGAGGCCTCACCATCGGTATCAGACACAAGTTCATGAACCTGTGTCTGAAGCCGTGCCCGGCTCGACTCCGTGGAACCACGGCCACGGTGTGAGCGTCGAGAGGTAGACTCCCTCGCCCGCACCGGCGAAGCTCCCTCCGCCGACGTCGTCGGGGAGCCTTCCTGGGAGGCGACCGCAGACCTCACCCCGGGCAAGGGGCCAGCCAGCGCCTCACTCGACGGTACCGGAGGCGCAAGCACCCCCGGTACCGGAGGGGAAGGGCGCAACAGCTCTCCCAGGATCTCTGGGAGAACGGCCCGGAGACTCTCGTGCAGGGCAGCTGTGGAGAAAGACATGGAAGCCGATGCAGGTGTCGAAGTCAGAGTCTGTTCCGGGCGTGGAGGCTGTTCCGGGCTGTCCAAGGTGGAGCGCATCGACACCTCCTGAACAGAGGGTGAGCGGTCCTCCCGGTGCCGATGCCTGTTGGGTGCCGACTCCCTCGGCGACCCAGAGCTCTCGGTACCGACGCGGGAAGGAGACCGGTGTCGATGCTTCTTTGACTTTTTCAAACGAGGCATGTCACCGGAGCTTCCTGGTACCGAAGAGGAGGACGTAGAATCCAGCCATCGCTTCCTCGGGGCCGAGGCCGAAGAAGGTCGGTCTCGGGGGGGCTGTACCGCAGGAGCCCTCAGGGTAGGGGGAGACCCACCCAAAGGCTCACCGCCACCAGCAGGGGAATGGACAGCCCTCACCTGCACTCCAGTCGAAGCGCCACCATCTGATGACATCAGCACTAGTGGAGGTCCAGGTACCACCGACGCCGACGCAGCCTTCTGATGTCTCGGCCCCTATGCTGCAGAGGGTCGATGCCTCGATGCAACCGATACAGTCGCGGCCGAGGACGGAGGTTTTGACGCTGTCGATGTCGACGCACTCGATACTCCCGGTGCCGATGCCGACGAAGAGCCCGAGAACAAAACGTTCCACTGGGCCAATCTTGCTACCTGAGTCCTTTTCTGTAAAAGGGCGCAAAGACTACAGGCTTGCGGGCGGTGCCCAGCCCCCAGACACTGAAGACACGACGCGTGCCTATCAGTGAGCGAGATTACCCGGGCGCACTGGGTGCACTTCTTGAGGCCGCTGGGAGACTTCGATGACATGGGCGGAAAAATCACGCCGGCGAAATCAAAACTCGTAATTGCGGTAAGGCACCAAAAAGAGGGGGAGAAAAAAACTCGACCCGAGGCCTCAAAAGGGCCTACCCCGAAAACGAAAGAAAACTTAACGGGGCCAAAAACTGGAAATACGGAAAGGGGAAAAAGACCGAAAGGCCCTTCTCCGAAATCCCTTTCTTTTTTTTTTTTTTTTTTAAGCGAAAAGTCAAAAGACGCACGAGGGTCAACTTAAGGGGCGCGAACGGCGCAAACACGACCGTACCGAGCGCGGACAAAAGAAGACTGACGAACACGAGCCGGTTCGGGCTGGAAGACGGCCGCGCATGCGCGGTGCGCATGGGCGTGCGAGGACTAGCAAAGGCCTTTGCTAGTGAAGTTTCCGATTGGAGGGGCTGCCGTGGACGTCACCCATCAGTGAGAACAAGCAGCCTGCTTGTCCTCGGAGAAAGCTACATACCTGTAGAAGGTATTCTCCAAGGACAGCAGGCTGATTATTCTCACTACTGGGTGACGTCCACGGCAGCCCCTTCAATCGGAGATCTTCTCTAGCAAAGACGTTTGCTAGTCCTCGCGCGGGCACGCACACAGCGCATGCGCGACGGTCTTCCCACCCGAACGCGCTCTTGTTCGTCAGTCCAGTAAATAGCAAGACAAAGACAAGGGAACACACAACTCCAAAGGGGAGGCGGGCGGGTTAGTGAGAACAATCAGCCTGCTGTCCTCGGAGAATACCTTCTACAGGTATGTAGCTTTCGCATTCTCCGAGGACAAGCAAGCTGCTTGTTCTCACTACTGGGGTATCCCTAGCCCCCAGGCTCACTCAAAACAATAAACATGGTCAATTAGGCCTCGCAACGGCGAGGACATAACTGAGATTGACCTAAACTTATCCAACTAATTGAGAGTGCAGCCTGGAACAGAATAAAAATGGGACCAGGGGGGGTGGAGTTGGATTCTAAACCCCAAACAGATTCTGCAGCACTGACTGCCCGAACTGACTGTTGCGTCGGGTATCCTGCTGTAGGCAGTAATGAGATGTGAATGTGTGGACTGAAGACCACGTCGCAGCCTTGCAAATCTCTTCAATAGTGGCTGACTTCAAGTGGGCCGACGCTGCCATGGCTCGAACACTATGAGCTGTGACATGACCCTCGAGAGTCAGCCCAGCCTGGGCGTAAGTGAAGGAAATGCAATCTGCTAGCCAATTGGATATGGTGCGTTTCCCGACAGCCACTCCCCTTCTGTTGGGATCAAAAGAAACAAACAATTGGGTGGACTGTCTGTGGGGCTGTGTCCGCTCCAGATAGGCCAATGCTCTCTTGCAGTCCAATGTGTGCAGCTGGCGTTCAGCAGGGCAGGTATGAGGATGGGGAAAAAATGTTGGCAAGACAATTGACTGGTTAATATGGAACTCCGACACCACCTTTGGCAAGAACTTAGGGTAAGTGCGAAGGACTACTCCGTTATGATGAAATTTGGCATAAGGAGGATGAGCTACCAAGGCTTGAAGCTAGCTCGACTCTTCGAGCTGAAGTAACTGCCACCAAGAAAATGACCTTCCAGGTCAAGTACTTCAGATGGCAGGAATTCAGTGGCTTGAAAGAAGGTTTCATCAGCTGGGTGAGAACGACATTGAGATCCCATGACACTGTAGGAGGTTTGATGGGGGGCTTTGACAAAAGCAAACCTCTCATGAAGCGAACTAAAGGCTGTCCTGAGATCGGCTTACCTTCCACACGGTAATGGTATGCACTAATCGCACTGAGATGAACCCTTACAGAGTTGGTTTTAAGACCAGACTCAGACAAGTGCAGAAGGTACTCAAGCAGAGTCTGTGTAGGACAAGAGCGAGGATCTAGGGCCTTGCTGTCACACCAGACGGCAAACCTCCGCCATAGAAAGAAGTAACTCTTTTTAGTGCAATCTTTCCTGGAAGCAAGACCCGGGAGACACCCTCGGAGAGACCCAAGGAGGCAAAATCTACGCTCTCAACATCCAGGCCGTGAGAGTCAGGGACCGGAGGTTGGGATGCAGAAGCGCCCCCTCGTTCTGAGTAATGAGGGTCGGAAAACACTCCAATCTCCACGGTTCTTCGGAGGACAACTCCAGAAGTAAAGGGAACCAGATCTGACGCGGCCAGAAAGGAGCAATCAGAATCATCGTGCCCCGGTCTCGTCTGAGGTTCAGTAAAGTCTTCCCCACCAGAGGAATGGGAGGATAAGCATACAGGAGGCCTTCCCCCCAATCCAGGAGAAAGGCATCCGATGCTAGTCTGCCGTGGGCCTGAAGTCTGGAACAGAACTGAGGGACCTTGTGGTTGGCTCGGGTAGCAAAGAAATCCACCAAGGAGGTGCCCCACGCTTGGAAGATCTCGTGCACCATCTTGGAATTGAGCGACCACTCGTGAGGTTGCATTATCCTGCTCAACCTGTCGGCCAGACTGTTTATGCCTGCCAGATACGTGGCTTGGAGACACATGCCATGATGGGGAGCCCAAAGCCACATCTGGACGGCTTCCTGACACAGAGGGCGAGATACGGTGCCCCCCTGCTTGTTGATGTAGTACATGGCAACCTGTTTGTCTGTCTGAATTTGAATAATTTGATGGGACAGCTGATCCCTGAAAGCCCTTAGAGCATTCCAGACCGCTCGTAACTCCAGGAGATTGATCGACCTTGTTCCTGGAAGGACCAACTGCCTAGGGTGTGAAGCCCATTGACATGAGCTCCCCATCCCAGGAAAGACTCATCTGTCGTCAGCACTTTTTGCAGCTGAGGAATTTGGAAGGGACGTCCCAAAGTCAAATTGGACCGAATTGTCCACCACTGCAGGGATTGGAGAAAACTGGTGGACAGCTGGACTACATCCTCTAGATCCCCAGCAGCTTGGTACCACTGGGAAGCTAGGGTCCATTGAGCTGATCCCATGTGAAGACAGGCCATGGGAGTCACATGAACTGTGGAGGCCATGTGGCCGAGCAATCTCCTCCGAGTGGAGGAGTGGCCTAGTGGTTAGGGTGGTGGACTTTGGTCCTGGGGAACTGAGGAACTGAGTTTGATTCCCACTTCAGGCACAGGCAGCTCCTTTTGACTCTGAGCAAGTCACTTAACCTCCATTGCCCCATGTAAGCCGCATTGAGCCTGCCAAGAGTGGGAAAGCGCGGGGTACAAATGTAACAAAACATAAAAATAAATAAATAAAATAACATCTGCCGAGCTGTGATCTGCTGAGACGCCTGTACCCAGGAAATGAGGGACAGAAGATTGTCGGCCCTCGCTTCCGGGAGGTAGGCACGAGCTGTCTGAGAATCCAGCAGAGCTCCAATGAATTTGAGTTTTTGAACTGAAAGAAGGTGGGACTTTGGATAATTTATCACAAACCCTAGCAGCTCCAGGAGTCGAATAGTCATCTGCATGGACTGTAGAGCTCCTGCCTCGGAGGTGTTCTTCACCAGCCAATCGTCGAGGTAAGGGAACACGTGCACTCCCAGTCTGCGTAGAGACGCCGCTACGACAGCCAGGCATTTTTTGAACACCCTGGGTGCGGAGGCGAGACCAAAGGGTAGCACGCAATACTGAAAGTGCCGTGTTCCCAGCCGGAATCGAAGATACTGTCTGTGAGCTGGCAGTATCGGAATATGCGTGTAAGCATCCTTTAAGTTCAGAGAGCATAGCCAATCGTTTTCCTGAATCATGGGAAGAAGGGTGCACAGGGAAAGCATCCTGAACTTTTCTCGAACCAGATATTTGTTCAGGGCCCTTAGGTCTAGGATGGGACGCAACCCCCCTGTTTTCTTTTCCACAAGAAAGTACCTGGAATAGAATCCCAGCCCTTCTTGCCCGGGTGGCACGGGCTCGACCGCATTGGTGCTGAGAAGGGCGGAGAGTGCCTCTGCAAGTACCTGCTTGTGCTGGAAGCTGAAGTACTGAGCTTCCGGTGGGCAATTTGGAGGCTTTGTGACCAAATTGAGGGAGTATCCTAGCCGGACTATTTGGAGAACCCACTGGTTGAAGGTTATGAGAGGCCACCTTTGGTGAAAAAATTTTAACCTCCCCTCAACCGGTAGATCGTCCGGCACTGACACTGTGATTGCGGATATGCTCTGCTGGAGCCAGTCAAAAGCCCGTCCCTTGCTTTTGCTGGGGAGCTGCAGGGGCCTGTGGAGGCACACGCTGTTGACGAGAATGAGCGCGCGGGGTTTGGCCTGGGCAGCAGGCTGGCGAGAGGGAGGATTGCACCTACGCTTATTAGAAGAATAGGTAAGAGTCCTCCTTCCCCCATAAAAACGTCTATCAGTGGAGGTAGATGCTGAAGGCGTCCGGCGGGAGAATTTGTCGAAAGCGGTGTCCCGCTGGTGGAGCTGTTCTACCACCTGTTCGACCTTTTCTCCAAAAATGTTATCCCCCCGGCAAGGAGCATCCGCTATCCGCTGCTGGAGCCTATTCTCCAGGTCAGAGGCACGCAGCCATGAGAGTCTGCGCATCATCACACCTTGAGCAGCGGCCATGGATGCAACATCAAAAGTATCGTAAACACCCCTGGACAGGAATTTACGACATGCCTTCAGCTGCCTGACCACCTGCTGAAAAGGCTTGGCTTGCTCAGAAGGGAGCTTGTCCACCAAGTCCGCCAACTGCCGCACATTGTTCCGCATATGAAAGCTCGTGTAGAGCTGATAAGACTTGATTTTAGCAATGAGCATTGAAGAATGGTAGGCCTTTCTCCCAAAAGAATCCAAGGTTCTAGAGTCTTTGTCCGGGGGCGCCGAAGTATACTCCCTAGAACTCTTGACCTTCTTAAGGGCCAGATCCACCACACCAGAGTCGTGAGGCAACTGAGTCCGCATCAACTCCGGGTCCCCATGGATCCGATACTGGGATTCTATCTTCTTGGGAATGTGGGGATTAGTTAGCGGCTTCGCCTAGTTCGCCAGCATGGGTACTGTGGACGATTCCTTAGGTGACGAAGGATAGTCCAAAAGCTCAAACATTTCAGCCCTTGGCTCATCCTCCGTAACCACAGGGAAGGGAATGGCCGTAGACATTTCCCGGACAAAGGCCGCGAAAGATAGACTCTCGGGAGGAGAAAGCTGTCTTTCAGGGGAGGGAGTGGGATGAGAAGGAAGACCGTCAGACTCCTCATCTGAGAAATATCTGATGTCTTCCTCTGCCTCTCATGAGGCCTCACCATTGGTGTCGGACACTAGTTCATGAACTTCAGTCCGAAGCCGTGCCTGCCTTGACTCCATAGACACATATCCACGGTGGGTACGTCGAGAAGAAGACTCCCGAATCAGCGGCGATGAAGATCCCTCCATCAATGTCGTCGGGGAGTCTGCCTGGGAGGCAGTCGACACAGGCACCGCAAGCGGTACCAATATCGGAGACCTCACTACGGGCAAGGGGCCAGCCGTCGCCTCACTCGACGGCACTGGCGGCGCAAGCACCCCCGGTACCGGATGAGAAGGACGCAACAGCTCCTCCAGGATCCCTGGAAGGATGGCCTGGAGGCTCTCGCTTAGAGCGGCTATCGAGGAAGGCAGGGAATCCGGCACAGGTGGCGAACTCGGAACCTGTCCGGGGCGCGCAGGCGGTACCGGGATTTCCAAGGTAGAGCGCATCTACACCTTCTGAATGGAGGGTGAGCGGTCCTCCCGGCGTCGATGCCTAGTGGGTGCCGCATCCCTTGGCGACCCACAGCTCTCGGTACCACGTCTGGAAGGTGACCGGTGCTGATGCTTCTTTGCCTTCGCACGAAGCATGTCACCGGAACCTCCCGGTACCAACGAGGAGGACGTTGAAACCAAACGTCTCTTCCTCGGGGCCGGGTCTGAAGAAGGTCGATCCCGGGGGGGGGGGGGGGGGGGGGGGGGGCTGTACCGCAGGAGCCCTCGAGGCAGGCGGAGGCCTACTCGAGGGCTCACCGCCACCAGCAGGGGAATGGACAGCGCTCACCTGCGCTCCTGATGAAGAGGCACCCTCCGACGACATCAGTACCAACAATGATCCCGGTACCGTAGACGCTTTAGCACCGGTCGATGACTTCGGTACCACAGACCCTGATACACCGGCCGATGACCTCGATACTGTGACCGTCGAAACACCAGGCGATGCCCCGAACAAGACTTTCCACTGGGCCAATCTAGCCACCTGAGTTCTCTTCTTCAACAGAAGACAGAGATTACAGGCCTGAGGACGGTGCCCAGCCCTCAGACACTGAAGGCACGAAGCGTGCCTATCAGTGAGCGAGATAACCTGGTTGCACTGGTTGCAGTTTTTGAAGCCGCTGGGAGGCTTCGATGACATGGGCGGAAAAATCACGCCAGCGAAGTCAAAATCCGCGATGATGGCAAAGGCACCAAAACATAACAGGGAAAAACCCGTACGGGCGGCCAAAATGGCCGCTTTCGAAAGCGAAAGGAAACTTGACGGGGGAAAAAAAACTGGAAAGTAAGGCTTTTTTTTTTTTTTTTACACAACCAAAGACGATTAACTTTTAAAGTTGAAAAGAAGACTTCCAAACGGAAGAAAGCGGCAAAAAGCATGAGGGTCTCCTCAGGGCACAGAATGACGAAAAAAAACAGCCGTCCCGAGTCGCGGAAAAAAGAAGACTGACGAACACGAGTGTGTTTGGACGGGAAGACTGTCGCGCATGCGCGCGAGAGGACTAGCAAACGTCTTTGCTAGAGAAGATCTCCGATTGAAGGGGCTGCCGTGGACATCACCCAGTAGTGAGAACAAGCAGCCTGCTTGTCCTCGGAGAAAATGGTCTTTTACTGTATACTATCATTATTTTAAAGTTTAATGGCCTCATTTATCATTTTCATATACTGCTTCTTTTGAGCACAAATTGAGATGGTTTACATACAACTGTAAAAGTATTTCCACGGTCCCTAATGGGCTCAAAATTTAAGTAGTATATTGTACCTGGGGCAATGGAAGCCTAAGTGACTTGCCCATGGTTACACGGAGCTGCAGGGGGAACTGAACTCAGTTCCCGAAGATCTCAACCCACTGCCAACCGTTAGGCAGCAGTGGGAATCAAACCCAGTTCCACAGTGTGAAGAAACAGCATGTTTTAAGCCTGTAAAATGTATTGGAAATTTTCCTGGTTTAATTATGTCTGAAGTGTATTTCTCTTATTTAGCCAGGAGATACTGCATGTTTATGTTTAAAGCTGTTACAGAGGACTGACTTCTCTTTTATTTGGCACACAGATAATGGAAGTGCCTGTAGTGACGTAACCAGTTTTTATTGTTTTTTATTTTTCTGGGCTCTGATTGGCCTGGAGTTTTGAAATTACCCAGCAGTTGTTGCTGGCTGATGCTTCAGTCTTAGCCTGGAAGAAGAGGGAGACAGATCTCTGTGAACAATTATATATCCCAATCTTCCCAGGTACTGTTTAGACAGTATATATAGATGTTTAGCTAGTTTTCTAATTGATCCATTTTTCAGTTACTTGTTACCGTTTGTTATTTGCACATTTTTGTTCTACTGTTCAATATTTTAATGAGAATAAACACAATTATTTGTTCGTTCTGCCTGTCTAGACTGATAAAGAATCTTGGTGGTTTGTGTGTTGGGTCTGTAACTAAGGGAGCTCTGGAAGCCACAGCCTCCAGTAACCTAGAAATCACTGCGGATAATCTGAGAGTGGCAGACTCGCCCAGAGGCGGTTGTGACCCAGGAGGAGGAGGGTGCTAGTGTAGAGCACAAGCGGCAGGTGCAGGCGGACCTGAGCTGTGCTGGGGATAGACCCTCTAAGTGGCCACGGGATAACCCCAGGCAGGTGGCTAGGTGTTCTGTGACAACCTGGTTCACAACCCGCTGCACTTTATATTTCCCCTCCCCCAAAGATGTTTCCAACTTCCCATATGATCACCAATGTTTTATTTATTTATTTTTTGTTTGCTTTAAGCTGACTCCTGACTGTGGGGTTTTGCAGTGACATGTGGCCAACCGGTGCATCAGAGAAAGCATAGCACAAGTGAAATGGTGTTTAAATGACAGCAGGATATTTTGTAAGGATTCTTTTGGAAGGGAGCAGCCCCAAGAAAAAAAGGCAACACATGAAGCTGCTCTTGTCATGGTGCCTCTTCCACATACCTCTTTTCTGTCACCAGTGGATAATTTAAATTACTTTTTTTTGGGGGGGGGGAGGGGGAGGCAGTGTTAAATATTTCCTGCCTACCGTCCTCCTACTAGCCTAAAGCCAGATGTTCCTGCACAAATAGCTAACCTTATCTCTTCTACCCCCTACACCCAGCGACTATCATTTTCTTTTTGAAGATTAGGTTGCCGTGCATGATGATGGTTTAAAAGCACCTATGCACGTCACATAGCAGCAGGTGTAAAGTATGCACAGAGATTTGAAAATGAAATCATTGCATCACTAACAACCAGAGGACAGTGAAGGCAACAGGTAAACATATATTTACATGCATAAAAACATTTGAATGATGCTCTATTTCTACAATCTTGAACAAAGAACAAAACTACAACAGAAACAGTTGCACATTACCCTGGATTTGAAGTATGGCCTGGAGGGTAAGGAGTGATTCCAGCTGGCATGCCTGGCATATAGGAAGCTGTAAAAAAAAGTCAGAATTTTGATTTATGTTTGTTAACTATGCACATTATTTGAGTATAAACAATGTTCACACTGATTATTTGATAAATGCCAAATTTATCACACAACACTGGTGAGGGTGAAAATCCAATGAGAACCTAGGAAAACTGTTACAGAACAAGCTCTAAGAACTGGTTAGCGGGAGGAGAGGGATTTTGAGACTATATTGGGCCCTACTTTCCAGGAGTTCCCCAATGACACGCTACACCAATAAATGGCATGAAAAAAATATGGAGTAAAATTTTCCACCTCTGTTTTTAAGATAAGCCCAAAAGAGGGTCTATTCTGGACTGAATTATGTGATAAATTGCAACATGTCTTGCAAATCCCATATCCCTATGGATAACATTCTACTACATTATAAAGCTCCAGGAATTAAGGCCGACGTCCATAAATTGGCAAATCCTTTTTTTGCAGCAGCAGGCAACCTAGCTTTGGCAAAAAACTGAAAATGGAAGAATATACCATCAATGGAGACAGTATTTCTAAAATTGGATTTTATTTGCTTAATGACCAAACTAACAGATATGAAGATATTTAAACTGAGTAGCAGCGGCGCTCGTGCCGCTGCGGCGCGCCGGAGGAGCGCACCTGAGGAGCAGGTACGCTCCTTAGGTGTGCTCCTTGGGGTGTGTGACAGGGGAACAAATAATGAAGCTTTTTGTCTTCATCTTGCTGTGCCTCTGGAACACTAAATTACTGCTTTTAATAGCACCTGAGGGTATGCAGGATACAGCATATATCCCAGTACAATGGAGTTGGCGTGCAAATCAGAATACCTTGTCTTTTTGTAAGGATAACAACTTCCGTTATTTAACGCCAGTCACCTTAAATAATAATATAGTTCCAGATAGTGCTCTCCCACTATCTTCTTTATCTGTAGCCTTAATTAATTGTAGATCTCTTAAGAGCAAGTTTACATATATTTTGGACCTTTGTAACTTATATCAACTTGACTTATTTGCCATTACAGAGACATGGCTTTTATCAGGGGAAGAATCTTATCTCTTTCAATGTCTACCCTCAGGTTATTCGGTCAGTTATTCGTCACGTGTAGGGAGAAGAGGTGGGGGGTTGGCTCTAATATTTAAATCGGACTTTAAGGTTCAGGAAATCAGAGATCACAGACTTTCTTATCCTGAACTTCTTTTATTAAAATTTAGTACAGCTAGGTCTACTTTTCATGTACTACTTTACTACTGTGCTCCGTCCACTACGGCAGTGGGGTGGGACCACATCTATCAATCACTTGCAGATGCTGCAATCAGGTTCCCAAATCTTTTAATATTAGGTGATTTTAATGTTCATCTAGATGACAAATCGAACCCGCGTTCAGCTAGATTTTCAAATTTTTTACATGATATTGATCTAAAACAACATGTGAATGGATCAACTCATATCGCGGGTCATACATTAGATTTGGTAATGACACACAAATTGGATGAAGTAAAATGTTCAAAAATCGTACTAACTCCGGTATCTTGGTCAGACCATTACCTTCTTCAATTCTACTTATTAATACCACAGTTATTACATAATGCTGAACCAGCTCAAATTAAAACCAGGAGTCTAAATAAAATCGATTTGACATCTTTACCTTCTTTAGCAAATAAGTTCCCACTAAATTTTGATACACACCCAATAGATGACCAAATCAAAATATGGAACCAAGTTCTTTCAGCAGCCCTTGACGATATTGCACCGGAAAAAATTAATATAACAATGAAACGTTCCCAACCTTGGTACCATCCAGGATTAAAATTATGTAAACAACAGGTACGTAGAGCTGAACGCCAATGGCGTAAGCATAAGGCCGCAGAATTACAAGAAAAGTGCAAACAGTGTAAAAAATACTATTTATCACAATTAAAGGATGCTAAAACTACGTACTTCTCAAAAGAGATAAAAGAAGCAGCCAGTTCGCAGAAAAAACTGTTTCAAACTATGAAACGTTTGACAACAATAACTAACGAAAAGAGAGAATCGCCTACTATTGACTCTGAAACTCTAGCAAAGTTCTTTAGCTCTAAAATCGAGAAACTAAGAGCCCTCTTCCCAAGGGTACCAAGGCTCGGTCATTCTGACAACTCCCCAAGTTCACAACTATTGGTACCTTGGAAGGATTTTGAAATTCCGTCTGCCGAATCATTATATACCTTGGTTGCAGGTTTATCTCCTACTTATAGTTCGTTGGATCCTATACCTTCTGCATGGTTGAAAAAACACTCGCTAGAAGTCCAGCAGTTTATGTACTCAATTGTCATGTTGAGCCTTTCTGATGGGATAGTTCCCACTATTTTGAAAGAAGCGCTAGTAAAACCTAGTCTAAAGAAAGCCTCATTGGATCCCTTATTACCTTCTAACTATAGACCAGTCTCTAATCTTCCTTTTCTATCCAAA
This sequence comes from Microcaecilia unicolor, assembly GCF_901765095.1. NCBI lineage: Eukaryota > Metazoa > Chordata > Amphibia > Gymnophiona > Siphonopidae > Microcaecilia > Microcaecilia unicolor. The sequence goes on along the minus strand of NC_044034.1, from coordinate 194,954,030 downwards.
GTTATAGAGACAGTAGTATTTAGACAGTTGCAAACTTATGTAGATTCAAAAATTTGTTACATCCCAGACAATCGGGTTTCAGGAAAGGTCACAGTACAGAGACTATTCTGACTTCACTGTTAAGTGAAATCCATGCAAAATTAGAACTCGGTTATATTGCCCTGGTAGTTTCATTAGATTTGTCTGCGGCCTTCGACCTAATCAATCACAACTTACTCATTGATAGATTGAGTGAGATTGGTATTTCAGGGACAACTATGAAATGGTTTATATCCTTCCTAACGAATCGTTCATTTAAAGTAGTTCAGCAGCAATCCTGTTCTACATCCTACAACTTATCATGTGGAGTTCCTCAGGGCTCGGTCTTATCTCCACTACTGTTCAACCTATTCATCAGTCCCCTGGCGCTCCTCATTCAAACAATGGGTATAAGTTTTTACTCATATGCAGATGATTTTTTGCTTATCCATTATGTTAGACCATCGAACATAGATCTTACACCCATTCAAATATGCTTGGATAAAGTAGCAGACTGGTTGACAACACATCAGCTGGTACTGAACCCGGATAAGACTACTACATCTTGGATAGTAGGGCAAGGCACATATCCCTCTGTGGTACCTGTGCTATTTGGTCAGAATATTCCAACAGTTAAGTCTTTTAGATATCTCGGGGTCATTATTGATTCCGCATTGACCTTTGAGGAACAAGTATCCGATGTAGTGAAAAAATCTTTCTTTCATCTGAGACGGCTTCGGTCAGTCAGAAATTCAATAAGTAAGGACTCTCTCAAAACGCTGACATCGGCATATATTACTTCACGTTTAGACTACTGTAACATTGTATATGCTGGGATTACTCAAGCAAACTTAAAGCGATTACAAAGAATTCAAAATACAGCAGCACGTATGATCTGTAGGGCCCGGAGGGATGATCGAGCAACACCTTTATTGCATCATCTGCACTGGCTCCCGGTCGAAGCAAGAATAAAGTTTAAGGCTCTTGTCCTGACACACAAAGCCTTTCACACATTAAACCCTAGCTACTTGTCGAATTTAACAATCCCCTACACCGCTATGCGAACTCTCAGATCCCTAACAGATAATAGGTTAGTCATTCCCCCTCTTACTAAGGCTAGGTGGGAATCTACACGGAGATCGGCTTTTTTCTACCTGTCACCCTCCCTTTGGAATAGCCTTCCAAAGGAGATCAGATTAGAGAAATCTTATCTCCATTACCGAAAACTTCTGAAAACCTTTCTCTTTATAAGCTACGTAGAACAGAACTTAGCATAATGAGATAAGGTCAAAAAGACAAAGAAAAAATGGGATAGCTTAACTGGATATTAGATTTTTAACTTGTATTGATTTATTATGTAGTTTATCTTGATTGCTGTGCTTTCCTGTCATGAATGGAATTCCTATGTCTGTTTATTTGTATATACCAATTTTTTTTATATATATGTAAACCGTTCTGTTTTGCAGATGCAATAAGATACGGTATATAAATTAACATAAATAAAAAAAATAAATAAAAAAATATGGACGTATAACTTCTAGACCTGCATGTTAATCGTGATTAACGCGACAATCACTAAGAGACGCATAAAGCAGAGGATTGGTGAAGCGGAAGAAGGAAGCACCGTTGGTGGCACACTGGAAAGAACTGAATCATAAGGAATACAACTTGAAATTTGTAGTTTTAACTCAAGTCTTTCTTTCATATGGAGGTGATGTTTCGATGGCTTTACTAAGGAAGGAGCAACAATATATCTTCAGGTGGAACACAGTGACCCCCTTGTGGTCTTAACAGGGAAATAGAATGGACAACTCTATTGTGAGCTTTCCCGCATTTTTTGGATTCTGTTATGACGTATATAAATGAACTGCACAAGTGCTGGGGTTTTCTGTTGGGTCCTGATGGGAGTATAGTTCCACCTTGAGTTAGCCGCAATGAAAATTTATACTGCTATGTTTTGATTATTGGTTGAGATTAGTGGATTATGATAACATTATGTTACGAGGTACAATGTGAGGTCTAATGAAATTATAACTTTTATATATTCTTTTACATATATTTTTTTCATTTTTATATTTTCACTCTGATGCTTTTACTGGTTGTAGATATCACTTGGATGCAGTCCTTTTTGAGCTGCAGATATATCTTCCTGATGATGCTACCTTATGCGAAACACGGACCATGTTGAGGATAAAGAATGTTGCCAATGTGAACTGTGAGCAAAATCTCTGGGACTGAGTTTCTGTGGACTCTGGATTTATGGATTTGCAATGTTGGTTAATTAGACTCACTTGAAAGCACTGCATCAGAAAAAGCATTACACACTCTGGATTGATGTTCGTGAGAACTACATCTTCCGGATGTGCAACACCATAGCGCCATGAGATGTTACTCTTTTTTGCGTATTTTTGAATCTCTTTGCTTTGCAAAGTAACAATATAAAGTTTTTCATGCTATATGGATGGAAAATGTGGGATACAAATGCAATAAATAAATAAAATAAATAAATAAAATGTTGGAGTATGGTGCTATGATGTGGGCAAGGTGTCATTACAGTTGTTTAAGACTCCGGTCTGGGAAATGAGCTATAAAAACTGAGAACCTATCACATTTATATATTTCTATGATTTTTTATGATTGCTTATTTTTTTTGTGTGTAAATCTTTTTTATTAGCTTAAATTCCAAGCATACAGTTATGGTATTAACATTAGACAATAATGCAAATTCAACAGTAACTGTTTAACTATCGACCTTATGCTGAAGCTTTTCTTTTATACCCCTCTTACCCTCCCCCCCCCCCATCCTCCTTGTGATTTGCCAGTTTAACATTAATTATAGCGAACTCCGGTGTATAAACATCGCAAACATTACAACACAAAAGATATTAATTCACCTGTATCTGAAAGGGGTATCTCTCTAACAGTTTAAAAGTCTACTTCTTGCGACAGGTGTCAAAGAGTCCCAATATGGCGACCATGTCTTGCAAAACTGGTCCCCTTGTCTGGAAGCCAAGTCTCCAACTCTTTTCTTTTCCAGCATACAACACTACATCATTGCTCCTCGCCACTGTGACACACTGGGCGCCTCTGGTTGTAACCACTGTTGCAAAATTGTCCTCTTTCCCATCAAAACTGTCCTCCTCAGAAAGGCCTTAAGACCTTCAGGCGGGCGGCCCTGAACATTAAATTTGTCGAATTGGCCTGGGGATGGGTGCCACTTTACTCTCCACATTTGTGATATCCGTCTTCCCAACTCTGTCCAAAAAATCTTCACTGCCGGGCAGGCCCAGAACATATGACCCAAAGTGCCCCAACACTCTTACATTTTGGGCAATCATCAGTTGTCTTCAAAGTCGCCCTGTACGCTCGATGCAGTGATATATACATTCGCATCACAAATTTATATTGCATTTCCCTCCAAACTGTATTTTCTGTTACTTTGTGCACCGATATCAAACAAGTTGCAACCTGTCCTGGGTCAAGTTTCCACTGCAATTCTTGTTGCCAAAGATAGGACACGATAGTGTAATCATTTTGTTCTTGTAAGTCTCTTAGGTTGTTATGAAAGTATTTCAGCGGCACTTTCCGCTGTGCTTCAGGCCCAATAGATCATTCATAGTGTCCCATGTTGCTTGAATCAAACAACTGGCTGGTAAGGACCTGATATAATGACTAATCTGTAAGTAGACAAAATAGTCTTTCCGATCCAGTCTAAATTCTTCACACACACTCTGAAAAGGCTTGGGGGTCCCCTGTTCTGTTATCACCTGAAATAGGTAGTGAATACCTCTGAAACAGTGAGGATGACCCCCCCCCCCCCTCAGGGAATGCCAGGTTACCTCTAAGGGGAAGCAAGGGCGAAACCTCTCTATTCCAGTTATAGGTCTTGCTCAGCCATCTCCACACTTTACGCAATGGATTTATTATATACCCATATGCCCCCACCGAGGGGAGCACCGCTGACGGGGCATGAAGCCAATAAGCAAAATTTAGGGGTGTCATCAGATGGGTTTCCACTCCCGTACAGGAGTAAAACTCCCTGGTGCGAAACCAATCGGATAAATACCGGAGGCTACTAGCTAAGTACATAAGTAATGCCATACTGAGAAAAGACCAAGGGTCCATCGAGCCCAGCATCTTGTCCACGACAGCGGCCAATCCAGGCCAAGGGCACCTGGCAAGCTTCCCAAACGTACAAACATTCTATACATGTTATTCCTGGGATTTTGGATTTTTCCAAGTCCGTTTAGTAGACTTGTCCTTTAGGAAACCGTGTAACCCCTTTTTAAACTCTGCTAAGCTAACCGCCTTCACCACATTTTCCGGCAATGAATTCCAGAGTTTAATTACACATTGGGTGAAGAAAACTTTTCTCCGATTTGTTTTAAATTTACTGCACTGTAGTTTAATCGCATGCCCCCTAGTCCTAGTATTTTTGGAAAGCGTGAACAGACGCTTCACATCCACCTGTTCCACTCCACTCATTATTTTATATACCTCTATCATGTCTCCCCTCAGCCGTCTCTTCTCCAAGCTGAATAGCCCTAGCCTCCTTAGTCTTTCTTCATAGGGAAGTCGTCCCATCCCCGCTATCATTTTAGTCGCCCTTCGCTGCACCTTTTCCAATTCTACTATATCTTTCTTGAGATGCGGCGACCAGAATTGAACACAATACTCAAGGTGCGGTCGCACCATGGAGCGATACAACGGCATTATAACATCCTCACACCTGTTTTCCATACCTTTCCTAATAATACCCAACATTCTATTCGCTTTCCTAGCCGCAGCAGCATACTGAGCAGAAGGTTTCAGTGTGTTATCGACAACGACACCCAGATCCCTTTCTTGGTCCGTAACTCCTAACGTGGAACCTTGCATGATGTAGCTATAATTCGGGTTCTTTTTTCCCACATGCATCACCTTGCACTTGCTCACATTAAACGTCATCTGCCATTTAGCCGCCCAGTCTCCCAGTCTTGTAAGGTTCTCTTGTAATTTTTCACAATCCTGTCGCGAGTTAACGACTTTGCTTAACTTTGTGTCATGAGCAAATTTAATTACCTCGCTAGTTACTCCCATCTCTAAATCATTTATAAATATATTAAAAAGCAGCGGTCCTAGCACAGACCCCTGAGGAACCCCACTAACTACTCTTCTCCATTGTGAATACTGCCCGTTTAACCCCACTCTCTGTTTCCTATCCTTCAACCAGTTTTTAATCCACAATAGGACATTTCCTCCTATCCCATGACCCTCCAATTTCCTCTGTAGCCTTTCATGAGGTACCGTGTCAAACGCCTTTTGAAAATCCAGATACACAATATCAACCAGCTCCCCTTTGTCCACATGTTTGTTTACTCCTTCAAAGAATTGAAGTAAATTGGTCAGGCAAGATTTCCCCACACAAAAGCCGTGCTGACTCGGTCTCAGTAATCCATGTCCTCGGATGTGCTCTGTAATTTTGTTTTTAATAATAGCCTCTACCATTTTCCCCGGCACTGACGTCAGACTCACCGATCTATAATTTCCCGGATCTCCCCTGGAGTCTTTTTTAAAAATGGGCGTTATATTGGCCACCCTCCAATCTTCTGGTACCACGCTATCGTAAAACGTTTCAGGTCCAAAAGCCCCAGGCCCCCCTTTGTTGTTTGGCCTCATTAGGTTTTTAAGCCCTATACGGGCCCTCTTGCCCTGCCACAAAAACATGTTAAGTACTTTATGTAGCCATCGTTCCTCTTTGTACCCCAGTATTGCAGGGATCATTTGAAATACATATGTCCACTTTGGGAAAATAAACATATTGTATAAAGTAATTCTACCTTGGAGGGATAGGGGCAACCCCTGCCATCCCTGTAAAAGTTCTTGCGTGCGTCTCCGCAAGGGGCCTATATTTTCCCAGTACAGATTAGCTATATCTGCCGAGACATTGATCCCCAAGTATTTAATGGTTTCTGTAGCCCAATGAAAAGGAAACGGTCCCCCCCATTCCAGATGCAGCGCCAACTGGATCGGTAAAGCCAGTGATTTCTGTAGATTCAGCTGCAACCCGGGGAAAAAACTAAATTCCTCTATCACCTCCAACAGTCTCGCTACGGAAGTGTGAGGAACATGTCATCTGCAAAGGCCAAAATTATGATTGAGTTCTTGTGCAGTACTACCCCTTGTATGTCTGGATCTAACAAAATGGTGCGGAGGAGAGGTTCTAAGTACAACAAAAACAATAATGGTGACATGGGACAGCCCTGCCTAACAGCGAATGCTACATACCTGTAGAAGGTATTCTCCGAGGACAGCAGGCTGATTGTTCTCACTGATGGGTGACGTCCACGGCAGCTCCTCCAATCGGAACTTCTCTAGCAAAGGCCTTTGCTAGTCCTCGCGCGCCGCGCATGCGCGGCCGTCTTCCCGCCCGAACTGGCTCGTGTTCGTCAGTCCCATATGTAGCAAGACAAAGACAAGGGAAGACACAACTCCAAATGGGAGGCGGGCGGGTTTGTGAGAACAATCAGCCTGCTGTCCTCGAAGAATACCTTCTACAGGTATGTAGCATTCGCTTTCTCCGAGAACAAGCAGGCTACTTGTTCTCACTGATGGGGTATCCCTAGCCCCCAGGCTCACTCAAAACAACAAACATGGTCAATTGGGCCTCGCAACGGCGAGGACATAACTGAGATTGACCTAACAATTTATCCAACTAACTGAGAGTGTAGCCTGGAACAGAATAAACATGGGCCTAGGGGGGTGGAGTTGGATTCTAAACCCCGAACAGATTCTGAAGCACTGACTGCCCGAACCGACTGTCGCGTCTGGTATCCTGCTGCAGGCAGTAATGAGATGTGAATGTGTGGCCAGATGACCACGTCGCAGCTTTGCAGATCTCTTCAATAGTGGCGGACTTCAAGTGGGCCACTGACGCAGCCATGGCTCTGACACTGTGAGCCGTGACATGACCCTCAAGAGCCAGCCCAGCCTGGGCGTAAGTGAAGGAAATGCAATCTGCTAGCCAATTGGATATGGTGCGTTTCCCCACAGCCACTCCCCTCCTGTTGGGGTCAAAAGAAACAAACAATTGGGCGGACTGTCTGTTGGGCTGTGTCCGCTCCAGATAGAAGGCAAATGCTCTCTTGCAGTCCAATGTGTGCAGCTGACGTTCAGCAGGGCAGGAATGAGGACGGGGAAAGAATGTTGGCAAGACAACAGATTGGTTCAGATGGAACTCCGACACAACCTTTGGCAAGAACTTAGGGTGAGTGCGGAGGACTACTCTGTTATGATGAAATTTGGTGTAAAGTGCCTGGGCTACCAGGGCCTGAAGCTCACTGACTCTACGAGCTGAAGTAACTGCCACCAAGAAAATGACCTTCCAGGTCAAGTACTTCAGATGGCAGGAGTTCAGTGGCTCAAAAGGAGGTTTCATCAGCTGGGTGAGAACGACATTGAGATCCCATGACACTGTAGGAGGTTTGACAGGGGGCTTTGACAAAAGCAAATCTCTCATGAAGTGAACAACTAAAGGCTGTCCTGAGATCGGCTTGCCTTCCACACGGTAATGGTATGCACTGATTGCACTAAGGTGAACCCTTACAGAGTTGGTCTTGAGACCAGACTCAGACAAGCGCAGAAGGTATTCAAGCAGGGTCTGTGTAGGACAAGAGCGAGGATCTAGGGCCTTGCTGTCACACCAGATGGCAAACCTCCTCCATAGAAAGAAGTAACTCCTCTTAGTGGAATCTTTCCTGGAAGCAAGCAAGATGCGGGAGATACCCTCTGACAGACCCAAAGAGGCAAAGTCTACGCTCTCAACATCCAGGCCGTGAGAGCCAGAGACCGGAGGTTGGGATGCAGAAGCGCCCCTTCGTCCTGTGTGATGAGGGTCGGAAAACACTCCAATCTCCATGGTTCTTCTGAGGACAACTCCAGAAGAAGAGGGAACCAGATCTGACGCGGCCAAAAAGGGGCAATCAGAATCATGGTGCCTTGGTCTTGCTTGAGTTTCAACAAAGTCTTCCCCACCAGAGGTATGGGAGGATAAGCATACAGCAGACCTTCCCCCCAGTCCAGAAGGAAGGCATCCGATGCCAGTCTGCTGTGGGCCTGAAGCCTGGAACAGAACTGAGGGACTTTGTGGTTGGCTCGAGATGCAAAGAGATCTACCAAGGGGGTGCCCCACACCTGGAAGATCTGTCGCACTACACGGGAATTGAGCGACCACTCGTGAGGTTGCATAATCCTGCTCAACCTGTCGGCCAGACTGTTGTTTACGCCTGCCAGATAAGTGGCTTGGAGCACCATGCCCTGACGGCGAGCCCAAAGCCACATGCTGACGGCTTCCTGACACAGGGGGAGAGATCCGATGCCCCCCTGCTTGTTGATGTAATACATGGCAACCTGGTTGTCTGTCTGAATTTGGATAATTTGGTGGGACAGCCGATCTCTGAAAGCCTTCAGAGCGTTCCAGACCGCTCGTAACTCCAGGAGATTGATCTGCAGATCGTGTTCCTGGAGGGAGCTGCTTCCCTGGGTGTGAAGCCCATCAACATGAGCTCCCCACCCCAGGAGAGACGCATCCGTAGTCAGCACTTTTTGTGGCTGAGGAATTTGGAAAGGACGTCCCAGAGTCAAATTGGACCAAATCGTCCACCAATACAGGGATTTGAGAAAACTCGTGGACAGGTGGATCACGTCTTCTAGATCCCCAGCAGCCTGAAACCACTGGGAAGCTAGGGTCCACTGAGCAGATCTCATGTGAAGGCGGGCCATGGGAGTCACATGAACTGTGGAGGCCATGTGGCCCAGCAATCTCAACATCTGCCGAGCTGTGATCTGCTGGGACGCTCGCACCCGCGAGACGAGGGACAACAAGTTGTTGGCTCTCGTCTCTGGGAGATAGGCATGAGCCGTCCGAGAATCCAGCAGAGCTCCTATGAATTCGAGTCTCTGTACTGGGAGAAGATGGGACTTTGGATAATTTACCACAAACCCCAGTAGCTCCAGGAGGCGAATAGTCATCTGCATGGACTGTAGAGCTCCTGCCTCGGATGTGTTCTTCACCAGCCAATCGTTGAGATATGGGAACACGTGTACCCCCAAGCCTGCGAAGTGCCGCTGCTACTACAGCCAAGCACTTCGTGAACACTCTGGGCACAGAGGCGAGCCCAAAGGGTAGCACACAGTACTGGAAGTGACGTGTGCCCAGCTGAAATCGCAGATACTGTCTGTGAGCTGGCAGTATCGGGATGTGCGTGTAGGCGTCCTTCAAGTCCAGAGAGCATAGCCAATAGTTTTCCTGAATCATGGGGCGAAGGGTGCCCAGGGAAAGCATCCTGAACTTTTCCTTGACCAGATATTTGTTCAGGGCCCTTAGGTCTAGGATGGGACGCATCCCCCGTTTTCTTTTCCACAAGGAAGTACCTGGAATAGAATCCCAGCCCTTCTTGCCCGGATGGCACGGGCTCGACCGCATTGGCGCTGAGAAGGGCGGAGAGTTCCTCTGCAAGTACCTGCTTGTGCTGGAAGCTGTAAGACTGAGCTCCCGGTGGACAATTTGGAGGGTTTGAGGCCAAATTGAGGGTGTATCCTTGCCGGACTATTTGAAGAACCCACTGATCAGAGGTTATGAGAGGTCACCTTTGGTGAAAAACTTTCAACCTCCCTCCGACCGGTAGATCGCCCGGCACTGACACTTGGTTGGCGGCTATGCTCTGCTGGAGCCAGTCAAAAGCTCGTCCCTTGCTTTTGCTGGGGAGCCGAGGGGCCTTGCTGAGGCGCACGCTGCTGACGAGAGCGAGCGCGCTGGGGCTTAGCCTGGGCCGCAGGCTGTCGAGAAGGAGGATTGTACCTACGCTTACCAGAAGAGTAGGGAACAGTCTTCCTTCCCCCATAAAAACGTCTACCTGTGGAGGTAGAAGCTGAAGGCTGCCGGCGGGAGAACTTGTCGAAAGCGGTATCCCGCTGGTGGAGCTGTTCTACCACCTGTTCGACCTTCTCTCCAAAAATATTGTCCGCACGGCAAGGCGAGTCCGCAATCCGCTGCTGGATCCTATTCTCCAGGTCGGAGGCACGCAGCCTTGAGAGTCTGCGCATCACCACACCTTGAGCAGAGGCCCTGGACGCAACATCAAAGGTGTCATACACCCCTCTGGCCAGGAATTTTCTGCACGCTTTCAGCTGCCTGACCACCTCCTGAAATGGCTTGGCTTGCTCAGGAGGGAGCTTGTCCACCAAGCCCGCCAACTGCCGCACATTGTTCCGCATGTGTATGCTCGTGTAGAACTGGTAGGACTGAATTTTGGCCACGAGCATAGAGGAATGGTAGACCTTCCTCCCAAAGGAGTCTAAGGTTCTAGAGTCTTTGCCCGGGGGCGCCGAAGCATGCTCTCTAGAACTCTTAGCCTTCTTTAGGGCCAAATCCACAACTCCAGAGTCGTGAGGCAACTGAGTGCGCATCAGCTCTGGGTCCCCATGGATCCGGTACTGGGACTCGATCTTCTTGGGAATGTTGGGATTACTTAAAGGCTTGGTCCAGTTCGCCAGCAATGTCTTTTTTAGGACATGATGCATGGGTACTGTGGACGCTTCCTTAGGTGGAGAAGGATAGTCCAGGAGCTCAAACATTTCAGCCCTGGGCTCGTCCTCCACAACCACCGGGAAGGGGATGGCCGTAGACATCTCCCGGACAAAGGCCGCAAAGGACAGACTCTCGGGAGGAGAAAGCTGCCTTTCAGGGGAGGGAGTGGGATCAGAAGGAAGGCCATCAGACTCCTCGTCAGAGAAATATCTGATGTCCTCCTCCTCCTCCCACGAGGCCTCACCATCGGTGTCAGACACAAGTTCACGGACCTGCGTCTGAAGCCGTGCCCGGCTCGACTCCGTGGAACCACGGCCACGGTGGGAGCGTCGAGAGGTAGACTCCCTCGCCCGCACCGGCAAAGCTCCCTCCGCCGACGTCATCAGGGAGCCTTCCTGGGAGGCGACCGCAGTCGGTACCGCAAGCGTCACCGATGTCGGAGACCTCACCCCGGGCAAGGGGCCAGCCGGCGCCTCACTCGACGGTACCGGAGGCGCAAGCACCCCCGGTACCGGAGGGGAAGGGCGCAACAGCTCTTCCAGGATCTCTGGGAGAACGGCCCGGAGACTCTCATGCAGGGCGGCTGTGGAGAAAGATATGGAAGCCGATGCAGGTGTCGAAGTCAGAGTCTGTTCCAGGCGTGGAGGCTGTTCCGGGCTGTCCAAGGTGGAGCGCATCGACACCTCCTGAACAGAGGGTGAGCGGTCCTGCCGGTGCCGATGCCTGTTGGGTGCCGACTCCCTCGGCGACCCAGAGCTCTCGGTACCGACGCGGGAAGGAGACCGGTGTCGATGCTTCTTTGACTTTTTCAAACGAAGCATGTCACCGGAGCTTCCCGGTACCGACGAGGAGGACGTAGAATCCAGCCGTCTCTTCCTCGGGGCCGAGGCCGAAGAAGGTCGGTCTCGGGGGGGGGGGGGGGGGCTGTACCGCAGGAGCCCTCAGCGTAGGGGGAGACCCACCCGAAGGCTCACCGCCACCAGCAGGGGAATGGACAGCCCTCACCTGCACTCCAGACGAAGCACCACCGTCCGACGATATCAGCACTAGTGGAGGTCCCGGTACCACCGACGCAGCCTTCCGATGTCTCGGCCCCGACAATGCAGAGGGTCGATGCCTCGATGCAATCGATACAGTCGCGGCCGAGGGCGGAGGTCTTGACGCTGGCGACGTCGACGCACTTGATACTCCCGGTGCCGATGCCGACGAAGAGCCTGAGAACAAAACGTTCCACTGGGCCAATCTCGCTACCCGAGTCCTTTTCTATAAAACGGCGCAAAGACTACAGGCCTGCGGGCGGTGCCCAGCCCCCAGACACTGAAGACACGACGCATGCCTATCAGTGAGCGAGATTACCCGGGCGCACTGGGTGCACTTCTTGAAGCCGCTGGGAGACTTCGATGACATGGGCGGAAAAATCACGCCGGCGAAATCAAACTCGTAATTGCGGTAAGGCACCAAAAAGAAGGGGAGAAAAAAACTTGACCCGAGGCCTCAAAGGGGCCTACCCCAAAAACGAAAGAAAACTTATCGGGGCCAAAAACTAGAAGTACGGGGAAGGGAAAAAGACCGTAAGGCCCTTCTCCGAAATCCCTTTTTTTTTTTTTTCGAAAGCGAAGTCAAAAGACGCGCGAGGGTCAACTTAAGGGGCGCGAACGGCGCAAACACGACCGTATCGAGCACGGACAAAAGAAGACTGACGAACACGAGCCGGTTCGGGCGGGAAGACGGCCGCGCATGCGCGGTGCGCATCGGCGCGCGAGGACTAGCAAAGGCCTTTGCTAGAGAAGTTCCGATTGGAGGGGCTGCCGTGGACGTCACCCATCAGTGAGAACAAGCAGCGTGCTTGTCCTCGGAGAACCTCCTTTCCACCCGAAAGGAGGTGGATCTAGTTCCATTAATCAAAATCTCTGCTTGGGTGTCCTTATACAGCTTTCTCACTGCCTCCAAAAACCAGCCACCTATCCCGATGTATTCCAACACCTGGAACAAATAGTCCCAGTTTACCTTATCGAAGGCTTTGGCAGCATCTAAACTGACCCTTAAAAGTGGGTCACCTGTTGCTTGCCCACATGCCCCTGCCAATAGCACCTTACGCACATGTTTAGTGGCCTGTCGTCCCTTCACAAATCCCACTTGGTGTTCTCCTATGAGGCTAGGGAGATGTTGCATTAGCCTAGCTGCTAACACCCGGGACAGTATTTTTACATCTACGTTAAGCAGTGATATAGGCCGATATGCCTCAACCTGGTCTTGTGGTTTACCCGGTTTGGGGATTAATGTTATTAAAGCTGTGTTCTCCCCAGGCGAAATGAACCCCCCTCTCCACCACCACATTAAAATACATGACCATGGGTCCACACACCTGCTGATTCAGCAACCTATAGTATTCATGGGGGAACCCATCAGCCCCTGGTGCGGAGCCCAGTTGTAGGGCTTTTAAAACTCTCAGGACCTCCTGTGCCCGCACCGGGGCTGCCAATGCCCGCTGTGCCTCTTCCGTTAACTTAGGCATTCCAGCGTCCTCCAGATAATCTCGTTTCAATGGGCCCTGGAATCGTTCTTGTGAGGCAAATATGCCCGCAAAATGTGTTTGAAATGCATTTATGATGTCTTGCAACTGGGTTACTCTGGTTCCCCTATGATTCACCACAGCAGGGATAAAGTGACGTGGCATGTTTGCTCTAGCTATTTTCGCCAGAAGTCTACCAGACTTATTACCAAAGCGCTGGAAGTTAAGGCGCTTGGCCATCATCTGCTTCATGGCCTGTTCATGAATAAGGGAATTTAAGGCTACCAGAGCCGCAGACATCAAGTCCTTCTTAAGCGTGTTTGGGTTTGATAGCTATTTTCTCTTAGCCATCCCATATTCTCTCTCTAGCCTCAGGATACCCGATGCCATACGTTTCATCCGGGCGCTCAGATACGCTATCCCATGCTATCATAACTGCCTTGGATGCTTCCCAAAATATTACTGGGGATTCACAAGATGCTAGATTTGTATCTACATAATATTGCCATTTCTTATGTAAGTATTCCTGGAATTGCCTGTCTTGATATACAGTGGGGGAAATAAGTATTTGATCCCTTGCTGATTTTGTAAGTTTGCCCACTGACAAAGACATGAGCAGCCCATAATTGAAGGGTAGGTTATTGGTAACAGTGAGAGATAGCACATCACAAATTAAATCCGGAAAATCACATTGTGGAAAGTATATGAATTTATTTGCATTCTGCAGAGGGAAATAAGTATTTGATCCCCCACCAACCAGTAAGAGATCTGGCCCCTACAGACCAGGTAGATGCTCCAAATCAACTCGTTACCTGCATGACAGACAGCTGTCGGCAATGGTCACCTGTATGAAAGACACCTGTCCACAGACTCAGTGAATCAGTCAGACTCTAACCTCTACAAAATGGCCAAGAGCAAGGAGCTGTCTAAGGATGTCAGGGACAAGATCATACACCTGCACAAGGCTGGAATGGGCTACAAAACCATCAGTAAGACGCTGGGCGAGAAGGAGACAACTGTTGGTGCCATAGTAAGAAAATGGAAGAAGTACAAAATGACTGTCAATCGACAAAGATCTGGGGCTCCACGCAAAATCTCACCTCGTGGGGTATCCTTGATCATGAGGAAGGCTAGAAATCAGCCTACAACTACAAGGGGGGAACTTGTCAATGATCTCAAGGCAGCTGGGACCACTGTCACCACGAAAACCATTGGTAACACATTACGACATAACGGATTGCAATCCTGCAGTGCCCGCAAGGTCCCCCTGCTCCGGAAGGCACATGTGACGGCCCGTCTGAAGTTTGCCAGTGAACACCTGGATGATGCCGAGAGTGATTGGGAGAAGGTGCTGTGGTCAGATGAGACAAAAATTGAGCTCTTTGGCATGAACTCAACTCGCCGTGTTTGGAGGAAGAGAAATGCTGCCTATGACCCAAAGAACACCGTCCCCACTGTCAAGCATGGAGGTGGAAATGTTATGTGTTGGGGGTGTTTCTCTGCTAAGGGCACAGGACTACTTCACCGCATCAATGGGAGAATGGATGGGGCCATGTACCGTACAATTCTGAGTGACAACCTCCTTCCCTCCGCCAGGGCCTTAAAAATGGGTCGTGGCTGGGTCTTCCAGCACGACAATGACCCAAAACATACAGCCAAGGCAACAAAGGAGTGGCTCAGGAAGAAGCACATTAGGGTCATGGAGTGGCCTAGCCAGTCACCAGACCTTAATCCCATTGAAAACTTATGGAGGGAGCTGAAGCTGCGAGTTGCCAAGCGACAGCCCAGAACTCTTAATGATTTAGAGATGATCTGCAAAGAGGAGTGGACCAAAATTCCTCCTGACATGCGTGCAAACCTCATCATCAACTACAGAAGACGTCTGACCGCTGTGCTTGCCAACAAGGGTTTTGCCACCAAGTATTAGGTCTTGTTTGCCAGAGGGATTAAATACTTATTTCCCTCTGCAGAATGCAAATAAATTCATATACTTTCCACAATGTGATTTTCCGGATTTAATTTGTGATGTGCTATCTCTCACTGTTACCAATAACCTACCCTTCAATTATGGGCTGCTCATGTCTTTGTCAGTGGGCAAACTTACAAAATCAGCAAGGGATCAAATACTTATTTCCCCCACTGTAGATAAGAAGGAAATCTCCAGCGCCTACCCCCTGGAATCCCCCCAAATAGATCTAAATCAATCCAAATCATATTATGATCCGAAATTTCCATTGGGCCTATATTCGCTTTCTGGACTTTAAAGAACCACGAATTGGAAATCAGTATGTAGTCTAATCTTGACCAAGACTGATGGGCCCTTGATTGATGAGTGCAGTCTTTGGTGGTGGGATGGAGAGACCTGTTAGGTGGAGCTGTTCACATAGGGACGGTAATCCTCTCCCCTTCCCCACCCCTGGGGTCGCCTTGGGGGAAGTCTATCCATAGCTGGGTTTTGCACTTGATTGAAATCACCAGCCCACATCCAGGGCGAATCCGTGTATTTCAGTCCTAGCGCAATGAGGGATTGAAAACATTTTGGGCTATAATAGTTTGGGCCATAAACTGTGCACAAGTAAAACTTCTGACCTTGGTAATTAATATGCAACAACACTATCCTGCTTATAATCGAACGAGAAAAACGCCCAAGTTCCGACCTAAATCGGGAGATGGATGTTTATCTCACAAAAACGAATAACGCGGTATAATCGAAAGCCGAACTTGGACGTTTTCAACTGCACTGCATCGCGGAAGCGTACAAAGTTGATGGGGGCGTGGTGAAGACGGGACTGGGGCATGGTTATCAACCGAACAGAGATGGGCGCCTTTCGCCGATAATGGAAAAAAAGTATGCGTTTGTAGCTAGAATTTAGGGCACTTTTCCTGGACCCTGTTTTTTCACGAATAAGGCACCAAAAAGTGCCCTAAATGACCAGATTACCACCGGAGGGAATCGGGGATGACCTCCCCTGACTCCCCCAGTGGTCACTAACCCCCTCCCACCACAAAAAAATGATGTTTCACAACTTTTTATTTTCACCCTCAAATGTCATACCCACCTCCCTGGCAGCAGTATGCAGGTCCCTGGAGCAGTTGTTAGGGGGTGCAGTGGACTTCAGGCAGGTGGACCCAGGCCCATCCCCCCCCCTACCTGTTACAACTGTGCTGCTTAATGCTTAGTCGTCCAACCCCCCCAAACCCACTGTACCCACATGTAGGTGCCCCCCCTTCACCCCTTAGGGCTATAGTAATGGTATAGACTTGTGGGCAGTGGGTTTTGAGGGGGATTTGGGGGGCTCAACACACAAGGGAAGGGTGCTATGCACCTGGGAGCTCGTTAACATTTTTTGTTTTTTTTTTGTAAAAGTGCCCCCTAGGGTGCCCGGTTGGTGTCCTGGCATGGCATGTGAGGGGGACCAGTGCACTACGAATCCTGGCCCCTCCCACGAACAAATGCCTTGTATGTATTCGTTTTTGAGCTAGGCGCTTTCATTTTCCATTATCGCTGAAAAACAAAAACGCCCAGCTCACAAATTGTCGAATAAAACATGGACGTCTATTTTTTTCGAAAATACGGTTCGGTCCGCCCCTTCACGGACCCTTTCTCGGAGATAAACGCCCATGGAGATAGACGTTTTTGTTCGATTATGCCCCTCTATGCGTCCCTCTGTATCTTTATGCACCAATTTGGTTTGACAAGGCAGTCCCTTCCTCACTAATACTGCCACCCCACTTTTCTTGTTCCCCGATGAGAAATAGTGACACTCTCCCACCCACTGCTGCTGAAGTTTCCCATGTTCTACATCTGTTAGCTTTGTTTCTTGTAAACATGCACCCTGTCTCTTAAGTCCCTCCTCCCACCCCCCTACCCAATTCCCCCCCTCTCCCTTACAAACAACATTGGAGTCACCTTAATGTTAAGGCTCCCTAGCCCCCATACCCTCCATTCCATTATTTTACCCTCCATTCTGTCTAGTGTTTGTGCCTGCAGACCTGTATCTCCGTACTGTAAGCCCCAGACCAGTGTCCCTCAGTTCTTTCAGAGGCCATCTTGTTACCCAGCATTACTGTTTCCTGTGCGTTCCAATTTGCCCACATAGTCACTGGCTGCCCATTCCGAATCAAAAGCTCTCCATGTTCCATTCTGTTTGATTTTTAATATAGCTGGATAAATTAACATGAATTGGATCTGCATATTTTGCAGCCGGCTGCATAGTGGGGTAAACGCCTTACGTCTCTCCTGTAAGGCAGCTGAGTAATCCTGGTATATCCTTACTGTGCTACCTTTAAACTTCGTTGACTCAGGTTTGAAGCGATAGCCATTCAGTATTTCTGCTTTGTGTAGATAATTATGGACTTTTATAATCACCGTCCTAGGTGTTTGACGATCTTCGCGAGCCCGCCCCAATCTATATGCTCTTTCCAAACACAATGGCCCCGCGTGGTCGGATAGGGCAAATTCACTCTTGAGCCAACTCTCCAGCTCCGTGGCTAGATTTCTATCCCCTACCGATTCAGCGACTCCTAATCAGTCTTAAATTGGCCCTCCTTGACCGATTTTCAAGGTCATCCACTTTGGCGGTAAGCGATTCAATCGTGTCTTTAAGCTTGCTTATGGCCGGAGGCGTTAGCGCAGTAGCGTCTTCTAGGTCTGAAACCCGTTGTTCGAGTTCGCCAGCTCTTCGAACCAGCTCCACTTGCAGCACTTCAAAATTAGATAACTGTGTCGACAGTTTCTCCATTTTGGGTTCTATCGCGGCTTCCACCGCCGCCGTAAGCTGCGCGAGCTGTTCTTTAGAGAACCTCGTGCTCCTGCCCAGCAGCCATTTTGGTTCCGCCATCGCTTCTTCCGTGCGGGGCTTTTCTTTTTCACGCTTGCTCGCTCTACTTGCCATCGTTTTGGAGTTGGACTCCACAAATTTGTCCATGGTACTTTTAGCTAGCGCTCAGCCGATCGCGGGCAACTTCTCTGTGTAGGGTCAGTTTTTTCAAGAAAGAGGGCCAGGCACCTCAGAGAGAGCACTCCACGCGACTCCCATGATTGCTTATTTTTATATATGCACATATACTTTGTTGTTTGTTGTCTTTTGTTTTTTGTATTTTTTGTTTTAAAGTTCATTCTGTGGTTTCTGGATTACTTCAGTTAAAATTTAATGCCAAGTGCAGAGTGATGCACTTGGGGTGCACAAACTCAAAAGAGAGATACCAGATAGGAGGGGAGAGATTAGTAAACTCGACTCAGGAGAGAGACCTTGGGGTGTTGGTGTTAAGAGGATATGAAGGTGAAGAAACAATGTGTCAAGACGATGGCTGTGGCCAGAAGGATGCTAGGCTGCATAGAAAGGGGTATAACCAGCAGAACGGAGGTGTTGATACCCCTCTACGAGTCATTGGTGAGGCCCCACTTGGAGTATAATGTTCAGATTTGGAGGCCGTATCTTGCTAAAGATGCAAAAAGACTGGAAGCGGTGCAAAGAAAAGCTACAAAAATGGTATGGGATTTGCATTGCAAACCGTACGAGAGGCTTGCTGACCTGAACGTGTATACCTTGGAGGAAAGGAGTAACAGGGGTGACATGATACAGACGTTCAAATATTTGAAAGGTATTAATCTGCAAACAACCCTTTTCCGGAGATGGGAAGGTGGTAGAACTAGAGGACATGAATTGAGGTTGAAGGGGATTTGACTCAGGAGTAACGTCAGGAAGTATTTTTTCACAGAGAGGGTGGTAGATACGTGGAATGCCCTCCCGTGGGAGGTGGTAGAGATGAAAACGGTAATGGAATCAAACATGCGTGGGATAAACACAAAGGAATCCTGTTTAGAAGGAATGGATCTATGGAATCTCAGAGGAAATTGGGTGGCAACGCCGGTAACTGGGAAGCAAAACCAGTGCTGGGCAGACTTCTACGGTCTATGTCCTGATCGTAACCGAATAGATATGGATAGGCAGGAGTGTAAATTTTAAGGGGCTTCGATGTTAGCTTCAGAACTTTTAGTACAAGAACAGTACTGGGCAGACTTCTACGGTCTGTGCCCTGAGAATTGCAAGGAGAAATCAAACTCGGGTATACATATAAAGTATCACATACCATGTAAAATGAGTTATCTTGTTGGGCAGACTGGATGGACCGTTCAGGTCTTTGTCTGTCGTCATTTACCATGTTACAGAAAGGGGCACCAGATCAGAAGGAAAGGCCTGGTGCAGGCCGAGGAAGCATTTCAATATGCTGCTTGGCGCTGCTGGGTAAAAAATTTACTGCAAGACAACTGATCAGGTAAACCGGGAGGGGAGGGAAGAGCTGCCGCAGTCTGAAAGAGCGAATTAGAACACGGGAGGGAAGGCATGTGAGAGAGAGAGACACACACACACACACACACACACACACACACACACACAGAATGAGAATATGGGTGAAGGCCCAGGGAGAGACAGAGAATGGGTGAAGGCATGGGGGCACAGGGATGGGGGGGGGGGGAAGAGAGAGAGAGAGATCACAGGTGAAGGAACTGGAGGGCACATGAGCGAGAGAAAATGAAGGCCCCCCTTAAAGTTACAATACCTGCTCAATGGCTGGTGGAATAGCTGAAGCCCCACCAGCTGACGAAATCCACTTCCTGAGTCATCCCCTTTCTCCTCGTACTGCCAAAGCATGCTCAGTTTGTGCATGAACTGAGAATGCTCAGGGAGAGCCAGTATCAATGGCTGGAGGCACCTTGCTGGCTTCCTCTTAACTAATCATCACAAGGAGGAAGGGGGGACACTTTGGCAGTAGATTTATTTGACTGGCTTTGGCATCCCCAACAGCAAAGGTAAGATACCTAGTGGGGGTGGGAGAGGAAATGTGTTCCCACCCATTCCTGTGCCCCCCACCCATGAACAGCTGCCTGTGGCTCAACTTTAATTCTCAATTAATTGCGAGATTACAATTTTCAATTGTGTAATTGATCATGATTAAAAATCTGAATCGAAAAGCAGCCCTAATAACTTCTACTATAATAAAACGCACCGTGAACGTTCTGAGGACAAAGGTTCTGAACTCACAGCACAACGATAAAGGGTTCGTAAGTTCATGGTGGTGAAGCCATCCCACTGACTATGACTCTGTGCCCCACCTTCGCGTCAAACGTCATGATGTCGAGGGCGGAAAACATACAAAAAAGGCAACGAATGAATCACAACCAAGCAGGGGGAGGAGTGCGTGTTTCCCTACTCCTCCCCCTGGATGTCCAACACCCACCCCCCGCGCCGCCCCCCCCCCAAGCCACCCACGAAAAACCTAAGAAAAACAGAAGCTCCGCTTCAAAATGCTGGAGGTGCAACACCCTCCCCCCCAAGCCACCCACGAAAATTGGCAGAAAAAAAGAAGCCCCGCTTCAAAATGCAGAAGAAGCAACACCCACCGTCGCGTAGCTTTGCCGGCGGGGAACCTGAAACCCCACCAGCACAAGTCCTGTCTTCTCACTCCGGCATGATCTTCAGCATTGGTAGCCTCTGCAGGCAGGGATTCTGTGTGTCTGACATCGTGCACGTGCAGGACGTCAGATGCATAGAACCCCGCCCTGCACAGGCTAGCAATGCTGAAGATCACGCCGGAGTCAGCACAGCACAGAGGACTTCTGCTGGCGGGATTTTGGGTCCCTCGCCAGCAAAACTACGCAATGGTAGGGTGGGATGGCGGCGGGAGGGGGGTGGGTGCATCACGCGGAGGAGGCAGTGACAGCACGCAAGAAACACCCATGAAATCAGCCTGCGCTTCCTTCGTTCTTTAAAGTACAATCCCCCCCCCCCCCCCCCAAATGAACTATACAACACACACACACTCTCTCAACTGGCAGCGCTTCCTGAAACCCCTGCCCCCCCACACACACACTCATCTGGCAGCGGTTCCTGAACCCCCCCCCCCCAACACACACAAACACTTACTCTCAATTGGCCATACTTCCTCAACGCCCCCCTCCCCCCCCACCACACACACACACACTCTCTCTCTCATCTGGCAGCACTTCCTGAAACCTCTGCCCCCCCCCCCCCACACACACACTCATCTAGCAGCCGTTCCTGCCCCACCCCCCAAACACACACTTACTCACTCACTCTCATTTGGCCACACTTCAACGCCCCAACCCCCCCCCAACACACACACTCACTCTCTCATCTGGCAGCGCTTCCTGAAATCCCTGCCCCCCCACACACATCACTCATCTGGCAACCCTCCCCCCCAACACACACCACACTCACTCATCTGGCAGCGCTTCCTGAAACCACTGCGCCCCACACACACACACTCACTCATCTGGCAGCGATTCCTGAAACCCCCCCTCCACACACACTTACTCTCATTTGACCACACTTCCTGAACCCCCCCTACACCACACACACACACACACTCACTCTCTCATCTGGCAGCGCTTACTGAACCCCCCCCCCCCCCCCACACACACTCACTCTCATGTGGAAATGCTCAATAAACCCCCCCACACACACACTCACAACTGGCAGCGCTTCCATACCCCCCCACACCCTCTTCTTCCCTGCTGAAACCCCCAACACACACCCCCCACACCCCTCCAACACACACACTCTCTCTCTCTCACTCTGGCAGCGCTTCCTGAACCCCCCTCCCCCCCCCCCCCACTCACTCTCTCTCATTTGGCAGCGCTTCCTGAAACATCTGCCCCCCACACACTCACTCACTAATCTGGCAGCCGTTCCTAACCCCCCCCCCCCCCACACCTACTCACTCACTCTCATTTGGCCCCGTTACCTCAACCCTCCCCCCCCCCCACACACACACTCACTCTCTCTTCTGCAAGTGCTTCCTGAACCCACACCCCAAAAACACACACACTCATCTGGCAATGCTTGATAAACCGCCCCCCCCCACACTCACTCATCTGGCAGCGCTTCCTGAACCCCCCCACACCCCTCTTCTTCAAAGCTGAACCCCCCAACACACACCCCCAACACACATACTCTCTCTCTCATCTGGTAGCGCTTCCTGAAACCCCATACACACACACATACACTCACTCACTCATCTGGCAGCGCTTCCTGAACCCCACCTACGCCCCCCCCCCCCCCACACTCACTCTCGCACACCAATTGCTTGGGTGCAGTGGCGGGAAACTCAGGCATCAGAGAGAGAGGGGGGGCCTGACACCAGAGAGAGAGAGGGAGGGTGGTATCTCTGTCACCCACACACTCTCTCTCTCACAGACAATGTCTTTCTGTCTCTCACTCTCACACACTCTATGTCTCACAGTGTATCACATTCACTCTCTGTGTCACACAATCACTCACACACTCGCTTGGTTTCATACACTCAGTCTCACAGAGCATCTGTGTATCACACACACACTCTCTCTCTCTTGCACACACTGAATCTGTGAAACACACTCTCTCTTACACTGTGCCTCACATACGCACTTGCACACACTCTCATTCTCACACATACATTCTCTCACAGACACACTCACACCCAGACACAGGGCCGTGCCGATGCGGTAAGCGGGGTAAGCGCCGCAGGGGGGCGCCCACCTCTGGAGGGCGCCGCCGCGGTGCTTACTCTCGCCCCGCGCCGCCGAGGCCTTTAAATCTTTTACCTGGTCGCAGCAGCGTCAGTGAAAGCGCTGCCGACGTCTCCCTTCCCTTGCACTCATTGGTTCCCTCAGTGTCCCGCCTTCTAGAAGAAGGCGGACACTGAGGGAACCAAGAGCGCGAAGGGAGATGTCGGCAGCGCTCCGCTTTCACTGACGCTGCTGCGACCGGAAGTAAAAGATTTAAAGGCCCCAGGGTGCGGAGGAAAGAGCAGAGGCATAGGCGCCCCGTATAAGAGGCTTGGGGAGGCTAAGCCTCCCCAGCCCAACCATGACCTTTAAAACCGGCTCCGGTCCCCACCTGGCAGTGTTGACGGCGTCCCCTGTGCCTTTGAGCAGCTTACCGGCACACGCAGCACTTCTCTTGTTTCTCCTCTTCGTTGCCGTCGCGTCGTCCCACCCCCCCCCCTTCACGCGATTTGCGAACCGCGCTGCCGCTTAGCACTGCTTAAAAAAAAAATTTACACGTCAGCAGGAACAGGCTGCTTCAGCCAATCCCAGGAGCCTTCCTTCAGCCCTTGGGCGGAACACGCTGAAGGAAGGCCCCTGGGATTGGCTGAAGCAGCCTGTTCCTGCTGATGTGTAATTTTTTTTTTAAGCAGTGCTAAGCGGTTCGCGAATCGCGTGAAGGGAGAGGACAATTTGCTGGAAATGGAGGGGAAGGGAGAGAGAGGAGGATTGCTGGTTATGGATGGAGGAGGGAAGGGCAGAGAGGGACAAGGATGGACATGGGGGCCCACGGAGAGGACAATTTGCTGGAAATGGAGGGGAGGGGAGAGAGGAGGATTGCTGGCTATGGATGGAGGAGGGAAGGGCAGAGAGGGACAAGGATGGACATGGGGGCCCACGGAGAGGACAATTTGCTGGAAATGGAGGGGAGGGGAGAGAGGAGGATTGCTGGCTATGGATGGAGGAGGGAAGGGCAGAGGGGGACAAGGATGGACATGGGGGCCCACGGAGAGGACAATTTGCTGGAAATGGAGGGGAGGGGAGAGAGGAGGATTGCTGGCTATGGATGGAGGAGGGAAGGGCAGAGGGGGACAAGGATGGACATGGGGGCCCAGGGAGAGGACAATTTGCTGGAAATGGAGGGGAGAGGAGAGAGGAGGATTGCTGGCTATGGATGGAGGAGGGAAGGGCAGAGAGGGACAAGGATGGACATGGGGGCCCACGGAGAGGACAATTTGCTGGAAATGGAGGGGAGGGGAGAGAGGAGGATTGCTGGCTATGGATGGAGGAGGGAAGGGCAGAGAGGGACAAGGATGGACATGGATGGGAGGACAGGACCCAGGGAGAGAGAAGAAATTGCTGGAAATGGATCTAGAGCAAGAAATGAAGAAGAAAGGAGGAAAGTAAAGAAATAAATGGAAAGGAAGCCCTGGAAATGGAGTTAAGAGGACAGATAGCAGCAGACTCAGATACTGGGCCAGCATGATCGGAAAAAGAAAGTCACCAGACAACAAAGGTAGAAAAAAATCATTTTATTTTCATTTTAGCGTTTGGAATATGTCTACTTTGAGAATTTACATCTGCTATCTTATTTTGCAATGTATAGCAATTTGTTTCTAAGAATATTGCTGACAATTCCTGTCAGTGTAGCAAGTGGTGAGCGATCATTTTCACCGGGGGGGGGGGGGGGGGCGCCAACTGATAGTCTGCAGGGGGGCGCCAGAGACCCTAGGCACGGCCCTGCCCAGACACTCTCTCTCTCTCTCTCACACACACACACACACACACACACACACACACACACACACACACTTGCACTTTCACTCTCTCTCTCACACACAGTCACTCTCCCAAACATACACACTCCGAGGAAAACCTTGCTAGCGCCCGTTTCATATGTGTCAGAAACGGGCCTTTTTTACTAGTCTTTTCATAAAATCTGGGATGTCTATATCAAATGGAGAGACTTGCATTTCTTTATATATGACTTTGCTTTACATCAATGTAATTAAGTGCACACTGTGATAGACAATGTTCTACAAGAGATGGGGAGCAGGATAAGGGGGATCTAGATTGAAGAGATTCATGATTTTACTTTTGATTGTAACAAAGGTTTGTTATATTTGTTTCATAATTATGAAAAAACCCAACATAATTGGGGAAACCCCTCCCAGAAAACCTAGGATTTTTTAACTGCAGGATACAGATGATACTTTCTAACAATGGGAAATTAAAAATGCTCCCCAACGTGAGAAGACTATATTGTGGAAATGTGATCTCAGAAGACACCAAGCTGGCAGCTCAGCTGTAGAATGGCAGCTCTACTCAGGACAATTTTGAATTTTGCTGCGAGTGGGAAACACTGTTGCTTTACAAGCATTTCTCTGTGTGCTATCTGAATATTTTCAAATTTAAAAAGATCCAACTATAACTAGTCCTGTGACTTAAGATACAGCATTATACTGGATCAGACCCCTAGTCAATTATGGTTACTTGGTCTTGGGCACATCACTTAGGCTCGGGGGAGGGAAGCAAGCTACTCTGGTGGCTTCTGCCAGCCCACAAATGTGCATCTCAGAGGAGATGCCTCTCCAGCACTCAGACTGGTGAGAGCAAAGTGCTGTGCAAAAAAGAAAAAGAAAGAAAGAAGGGAAAGAAAAAAAAATAGATATCCAACCATTGCCAACAAAAAAAATATTAAAAAGCAAGATATTGAAATAAATGTTCTTGCATTGTTAATGGAATGGCACTTGGCAGTATGCACATGTTGAAGTGAAGTGACATCTCTCTCTTTGTGTTGGTCACTCCTAGAGAGATGTCACTTCAGTTCAACATGTGCATACTGCCAAGTGCCATTCCATTAACAATGCAAGAACATTTCTCTTCTACTGTAGAGAAAGCATGGAATTGAGATATCAAATGACATTAAAGTAAATACTTGTTTTATGATAAGGTATTTATATTTATTTAAGGCCATAAGTGGGGTAAGGGAAATTCTTACTTCTTAGAATTGTAAGTTATATTGCATTGGCCCTCATTAATCTGCTCAGAACCTTATTAAGCTTTGGCTTCCAGTCCAGTTATAAAACATTTTTGGAGTTACTCCACAATGAAACTTTATTTATTTATTTGGATTTTGCTCACTCCTTTTTAAGTAGCAGCTCAAGGTCAGTTACATTCAGGTATACTGGGTATTTCTCTGTCCCTGGAGAGCTCACAATCTAATTCAGAAACAGGACTGCAAAAACCATGACTGACTCCCATGAAACTAGGTGGTCCTCCTCTCCCTCATGCGACTGCCTGAACACTCACTGCTTTCAAAGACATTCTCTTATCCATGCTACCTTACACAAAGAACATGAAACTGATCAGTTCATACACAACTGTATGGGTGCTCTTTTTGTGGGGGAGGAATTTGGCTGGCTTTCCTTCAATAATGAAATTGATACACTAATTTGAATGCTGCCTGTTTTATCATTGTCAAACTTGCTCCTTTTTTTTTTTAACCAGTGATCAGTGGTGTAGCCATAGGGAGGCCTTGGAGGCCCGAGCTCAGGCCGCCTTCAGAACTGCAGCACCCTTTTGCCTTTGCTGGCGGGGATGAACCGTCATCCAAATAAATACAGTGTCACTGCTCCCCTCCTCCTCGTGCTGCTTCCTTAATGCAAAAGTCAGTAGCGTGTCTTCAGCCACCGATGCCGGGACTTGTCATGCTGACTTCTGCATTAAGGAAGCAATGCAACGAAGAAGTGAGCAGCTTGGGTACCAGTATTTATTCGGCTGGTAGGGCCTTGGCATCTTGCCCAGCAAAGGTATGTTTAGAGTGTGGGGGTGGGAGGAGACAGGAATGTATTGCCCCTCTCCAGTCCACCCTTGGGTGCCCCCAACACTGGAGGGCTTACTTGTAAGATACATGCCTTAATTGTTTTTCTAAAGATATGGGCAAGAAAGCCACTGGGAAATGAGAATTTATTTAGCAGTCCTCAGGACACAGATAGCCAGTCAGGTTTTCAGTATACCCACAATGAATATGTAAGAGAGATCTGCCTAGAATGGAGGTAGTGCATGCAAATTTATTTTGCGCATATTCATTGTAGATATCCTGAAAATCTAACTGGCTAAGTGTATCCCGAAGACTGGGTTGAGAATCCCTAATCTAGAGGCAACAGTCCCTTCCTGATCAGATCAGACAACTTTCCTCCCCGATATTCAGTGCTATTAAACCAGCCAGAACGGCTGCTGACTGGTTATCTGTCTAAACACCAATATTCAGCAGGGTATAACCGGCTATCCCCTGCTGAATATCCCCAGTTAGCAGCTAGCCAGTTATACTTTGTGATATAACCGGCTTTCCACTGATTTTTAAAGCCAGTTTAGCGGCCATATTTGGCCACGTAAAAAGATAATCATCTAAGATATTCTACCTTGAAACTGAAGTCTATTGACTTAGCCAGTTACATTCAAACAAGCCAAAAATAAACCAAGAAATGATGGTCACCGGAAATGACACGGCACTGAACATCCGGGCTCAGCGCCGACCTCGGGAGTTAGCCAGTCTAACTCCTGCGTCTGAAAATCGGCCTCTTTATTTCACCTGGTAGTTGAAAGAAGGGAAATGGGACTTGATATACTGCCTGAGGTTTTTTGCAACTACATTCAAAGCGGTTTACATATATTCAGGTACTTATTTTGTACCATGGGCAATAAAGGGTTAAGTGACTTGCCCAGAGTCACAAGGAGCTGCAGTGGGAATCGAACTCGGTTCCCCAGGATCAAAGTTCACTGCACTAACTACTAGGCTATTCCAATATTTTTCAATACTGACATACATCTGAACCATGATGAAAATTTACAGGAAACAAGATGTGTAGAGCAACCTAGGCTACACAAATGCATCACTAAAATCTATCTTTTGTGGTTAAGGCCCATGTGCTTCAACTCCAATGGGTCAATTACCTTCCACAGTTTATTTCACACTGGAGTTAGTTGCTCAAGAAATACAATGATCAATTGCAATTTTAGAAAATGACTCCAGTAGGGATTGCAACTTGGCTCCATATCATAAAGAATAGATTAGTCCAGTAAAGGTTTTATACTATTGCTTGCATGGACACATGGTTCCAGTTGTCTCATTCATTTCCCTATAAGTATCAAAATTATACATCAAGGCATGCATGTTCTTTATGGCAGAGCCAGATGGCAGTATTTAACTCTTCCACCTGCAGCTCCAGCAATGAATCACAAAGTACACAATATATTTTAAGATGAGAAATGGCTGAGTTCTGGACATATCATTATGGAGCCACCGTGTGTGCGAAGTACTAGCACAAAGGGCAGCATGAGCACACAAAGCTACAGCGATAGAGGGACAAATCACCCCATGGCACACAACTTGCTAAACTAAGCCCTAATCCATCAGATACAGCAAATGCCATATATAATCTATTGAAAGCCAAGAAAAAGAGTGCTTCCTTATTCCTCACTACTCAACTAATTTTTCATTCTCAAGTTTCAACATCAAAAACATTACAGAACACTACAGTAATACAGTGTCAGCCCACCAATCATCCTCAACGACTCTGTAAATAACAGAAAATATGGGCACTGGACATCAATGGACACCTGCTCGTAATGTGTCCTGTCTGTCTGTCCTACCCTTATCCCTTATTTGTCCTGTCTGTCTGTCCTGATTTAGATTGTAAGCTCTTCTGAGCAGGGACTGGTAGCGCTATAGAAATGATTTGTAGTAGTAGTAGCAGATTCTATATATGATACCAGGAAAATCCATGTGGAAATCATTTTCACCTAAGCGTATTCTATAAGATTTAGGCACAGTATATAGAATATGCTTAGTTGATATCCCAGTGCCTAAAACTGTGCACGTCCATTACACCATCGAACATGTGGCATAAATCTCTGTGTGTAGATTTACACAGACCGGGCCATATTCTATAACAATGCATGTAAATTTCGAAACGCACATTTCCCACGCCCCTTTTTGTATGCGTGCATTAGAATTTAGGTGCACTGTGTTACAGAATATGCTTAGCAAGTTATGTGCGTAAATTCTAATTATTGCCAATCAGTGCTCATTATTGCTTAAGTGCTAACAACGTTGATTGGCTTAAGCCAATTAAGTTATGCTTAGATTTAGGTGTGGAACTCTAGGCGCGATATATAGAATCTGGCAGCAAAGGGTTAAAATGCATGCAGGGCTCACTTTATGAGACAGGATGCCTATGATCAAATAGCAAAAAGGTACCTATTTTATAAAGGTAATATAAGTACCCGTGGGGCTCATTTTCAAAGCACTTAGACTCACAAAGTTCCACGGAAATTTGTAAGTCTAAGTGCTTTGAAAATATGCCTCCACCCCCTCCGAAGGGACACCACCTTGTAGAGGTGGAGGGGCTTGTGTGTTTCAATGACTTAGAGGGCTATGCTGAAGGGTTACCCATATCAGACAGGCTTCTGAGGAGAAACCAAAGAGTGTTCCAAACTGGGAGAGTGGTAAGATGGTGACCTGAAGTTCGTATGCCCAACGGCCCAGCTGCCCTCTGAAGTTTCGTCTTCTTTACATAAATTTCCTCTCTGCAATTGCAGTTACCTTAACTGAGAGGAAGGAGACAACTGGCGGTCAGCCGTCGATGGCCAGCGTTTTATCCCCTGAGCAGCAAGTGCGGGACCGCTGCGCAACGAACTGCCCACAGATGAAAGGGTTGGCGAGTCCTTTGATTAACGCCGGTGAAGGAGCATCGACACTCTTGGACCTGGAAAAAACAACTCCATTGCTCCCGAATTATTCAACCACCATGCCCAAAGGAATGGAGGAGTGAGTTAGAGGTATATGCTGAAAATGAGGACGTTTACAGCAGAACCCGAATCGGCGGAACCACTCCTAAACACTTATGAGAAATCAACTTGAAGTTTTTGGCTCCCGTGGAGGTTAGGGTATGATACATACCTGTAGCAGTTGTTCTCCGAGGACAGCAGGCTGATTGTTCTCACGACTGGGTTGACGTCCGCGGCAGCCCCCACCAACCGGAAGAAGCTTCGCGGGACGGTCGGCACGCAGGCCACGCCCACCGCGCATGCGCGGCCGCCTTCCCGCCCGTGCGCGACCGCTCCCGCCAGTTGAATGACAAGCAATAAAATATGAAACACACAACTCCAAAGGGGAGGAGGGAGGGTAGGTGAGAACAATCAGCCTGCTGTCCTCGGAGAACAACTGCTACAGGTATGTATCATACCCTTTCTCCGAGGACAAGCAGGCTGCTTGTTCTCACGACTGGGGTATCCCTAGCTCTCAGGCTCACTCAAAACAATAACCCAGGTCAATTAAACCTCGCAACGGCGAGGGTACAACA
Source organism: Microcaecilia unicolor (assembly GCF_901765095.1). Classification (NCBI taxonomy): domain Eukaryota; kingdom Metazoa; phylum Chordata; class Amphibia; order Gymnophiona; family Siphonopidae; genus Microcaecilia; species Microcaecilia unicolor. The sequence goes on along the minus strand of NC_044034.1, from coordinate 194,924,016 downwards.
GAAATTGACCTACGAAGAACAACTAACTGAGAGTGCAGCCTGACCAGAATAAATTCGGGTCCTGGAGGGTGGAGTTGGATTTACACCCCAAACAGATTCTGCAACACCGACTGCCCGAACCGACTGTCGCGTCGGGTATCCTGCTGGAGGCAGTAATGTGATGTGAATGTGTGGACAGATGACCACGTCGCAGCCTTGCAGATCTCTTCAATAGTGGCTGACTTCAAGTGGGCCACCGACGCTGCCATGGCTCTGACACTATGAGCCGTGACATGACCCTCAAGAGCCAGCCCAGCCTGGGCGTAAGTGAAGGAAATGCAATCTGC